>NC_136059.1:141840449-142440449 GCF_964261635.1 Lissotriton helveticus | reverse complement strand
CTGTTCTCGTAGATAAAAGTGCCAAAGGTAAAGCGTCGGGCCAAGCAAGACCCATGCTGGCCTGAATCTGTGCCAGTTTGAGCTTGAGAGTGCCATTATAGCACTCCACCAAACCTGCTGACTGAGGGTGGTTTGCCGCTTGGAATTTCTGCCTAATACCAAGACCCGCACACACCTTCTGCCTAATTTGGCCTACAAATTCACTTCCATTGTCACTCCAGACAATTCGCAGCAAACCAAACCTCGGGAGGAATTCCTTCAAAAGGACTTTGGCAGTGGACAAAGCAGTATTGTCCTTTAGGGGGTAGGCCTCTATCCATCTGGAAAAGGCACACACCACCACCAGAACATACTTAAGGTTATTACAACGTTCCATATGAACGTAATCAATTTGTAATACCTCAAAAGGATATGTAGGGGGAGCAAAGTGACCTGCCGGATTTGGGGTTACCTTTCCTGGATTATGCATTAAACAAACGATACAATGTTTCACCACATTTTTCGCACATTTACGGATTCCTTCATTCTGCCATACTGGAGCCAGAAGTTTGCATATCCCTTTAGCACTGATGTGGGCTGGACCATGTGCCATAGTAACTACAGGCAGTACATAGGCGTCTGGTAACAACCAACGCTGATGTTCTGACAATTCCGTCCAACACCCTTTCGCGTCCAACATTCACGTACTTTCTCTCCACTTACTCATTTCCTTCTCCATAGCCTCTTCTTGAATCATTCCCACACTTTCTATTGTGTCCTCACACATTCCTCCTTTTCTGACCCATCTTGCAGGGCCTGCAACACACATGCGACTTGTAGCATCTCTGGCTGTTTCTTTCGCTACCTCGTCTGCAAAAGCATTCCCGCGACCCACATCATCAGTGATCCTTTTATGTGCAATACACTTCACTATTGCTTTTTGGGTAGGCAAAGCAAGTGATTCGAGAAGGTCAGTTACCAACTGACCATGCTGTATCTTAGTCCCATGGGAAGTAAAGAATCCTCTTTCCTTCCGCTATCGGTATAAACATTCACTCTCTTTCCCTTAGCCAACATACACGCTCTCGTCAGGGCAATCAGCTCAGCTGCTTGGGCTGAATTCTGTGTAATGCGTGCTGTCTCCACTACTGTGACCTGACCTGACCTGGTCAGTCCGGTCGCTCCTCCTGCCACGTGGCCCACCCCGAGTGTGGCCGTTCTCCTCCCGCTGCCGCCGCCGCTGCCAAGAGTAGTTTTGGCCCCCTGCCCCTGACTTTCCCTCTGTGCCTGCTTCGTTTTTCACATTGTATTCTGTATTGTTTCATTGCCGTTTTTCTCGTCCCTCCGAGTGTTGGTTTTTGTTACCCCTTGTCGCTCCAGTTCTCACCTGCACCTTGGTGCCACTGCCCCACCCCGCTCCCTGCCGCTGCTCCCCCGTGGCCCCACTCCCGCTCCCTTTAGCATCACCGCATTGTCCCCCCCCCACTCTCCACCCCGCTCCCGCCTCCCAGCTGCTCCTCCCTCCCACAAGAGTACTTTAGGCGAGGCTCACGGGCAAGGAGCTGTGACCTGACCTGACCTGGTCAGTCCGGTCACTCCTCCTGCCTCGTGGCCCACCCCGAGTGTGGCCGTTCTCCTCCTGCTGCCGCCGCCGCTGCCAAGAGTAGTTTTGTGCCCCTGTTAGGTCTGGCCCCCTGCCCCTGACTTTCCCTCTGTGCCTGCATCGTTTTTCACATTGTATTCTGTATTGTTTCATTGCCGTTTTTCTCGTCCCTCCTCGTGTTGGTTTTTGTTGCCCCTTGTCGCTCCAGTTCTCCCCTGCACCTCGGTGCCGCTGCCCCTCCTCGCTCCCTGCCGCTGCTCCCCCGTGGCCCCACCCCCGCTCCCTCTAGCATCACCGCATCGTTCCCCCCCACTCGCCACCCCGCTCCCGCCTCCCATCTGCTCCTCCCTCCCACAGGAGTACTTTAGGCGAGGCTCACGGGCAAGGAGCTGTGACCTGACCTGACCTGGTCAGTCCGGTCGCTCCTCCTGCCGCGTGGCCCACCCCGAGTGTGGCTGTTCTCCTCCTGCTGCTGCCGCCGCTGCCAAGAGTAGTTTTGTGCCCCTGTTAGGTCTGGCCCCCTACTCCTGACTTTCCCTCTGGGCCTGCTTCGTTTTTCACATTGTATTCTGTATTGTTTCATTGCCGTTTTTCTCGTCCCTCCTCGTGTTGGTTTTTGTTGCCCCTTGTCGCTCCAGTTCTCCCCTGCACCTCGGTGCCGCTGCCCCACCCCGCTCCCTGCCGCTGCTCCCCCGCGGCCCCAACCCTGCTCCCTTTAGCATCACTGCATCGTTCCCCCCCACTCGGCACCCCGCTCCCGCCTCCCAGCTGCTCCTCCCTCGTCCCGCCCCCCCAACTCTCCATTTATGGCAGAGTGCATGCGTACGTGCAGCGTTGACGCGCAGCGAGTGCGCCGATTGTGCGCCGAAGGCATGCCAAAGGTAAGCCCGTCTGCGCCCGTCCGTGCCTGGACCGCGCCCAGCGCCAGAACCCCTGGCCCCCGAAGAGGCCAGCCCGCCCGCCGGACTTACGACATCGCCACCCTCAACGCACGCAACACCAGCCGAATCCCCGGCTGCCACCGAGCCACCCCAGGACGCACCCACGGACCCTTCACCTGCCAATCCTGCAAGTTCTCCTGCATCCGGACTTGTACCGCACCCGCCAAGCCGACCCACAGCAGCAACCACCTAAAGTGCATCCTGCTCAACACCCGCTCCGTCCACAGACACACCGTGGAGCTCTGGAACGTCCTCGACTCCACATCTCCAGACGTCGCCTTCCTCACGGAAACATGGATGAACGCCTCCTCATCGCCCGACATCGCCATTGCCATCCCGGACGGATACAACATCACCCGGAAGGACCGCGTCAACCAGACAGGAGGAGGCATCGCCATCGTCCACAAGAACACCATCCGCATCACAACCAACTCCGACGACACCCTCACAGCCGCCGAACACCTGCACTTCCAGATACACACCGACCCCAAGACCACCCTCAGAGGCACCCTCATCTACAGAACCCCGGGACGCGCACACAATTCAGCGAAGACATCGCCGACTTCATCAGCCCGCACGCCCTCCCCTCCGCTGACTACATCCTCCTAGGGGACCTCAACTTCCACCTAGAGAACAACAACAACAGCAACACCACCTCCCTGCTGGACAACCTTGCCAACCTCGGACTCAAGCAACTGGTGACCACCCCCACCCACTACGCCGGCCACACGCTTGACCTCGTCTTCTCCTCCAGCAAGGACATCTCCTTCGCCACGCCACCGGACTCCACTGGACAGACCACAGCTGCGTCCACTTCAGCTTCAGAAGGACCACGCTCCACCACCACCCGCAACAGGTTCCCCGCAGAAGCTGGAACAAGATCACCACCGACCAGCTAGCTACATCCCTGAGCCAGAACCCTCCCGCCAGCTCAGCGAACCCCAACCAAGCCGCCAACAACCTCACAAGATGGATCACCAACTGCGCAGACAACCTCGCTTCACTGAAGACCCCCCCCGTCAGACCCGGCAACAAGAAAGCATCCTGGTTCACCGACGAACTCAAGAGCTCCAAGAAGTACTGCCGTGCCTTCGAGAAAGCCTGGCGCAGAGACCCGACAACAGATAACATGACCACCCTCAAGCACGCCACCCGAAAACACCACCAGCTGATCCACACCACCAAGAAAACCGCATTTAAGGAACGACTAGACAACAACGCCCACAACACCAAGGAGCTCTTCAATATCGTCAAAGAGCTCTCGAACCCTAGCGCCGGAAACAACGACATCACCCCATCACAAGACCTCTGCAACTCGCTCGCCGTGTTCTTCCACAACAAGATCGCAGATATACACAACAGTTTCAGCAGACAGCCGACGCACCCCACGACCGCACCAACGCCCCCCACCACCACCCTCCGCGCCTGGACCCCGATCAACACCGAAGACACCATATGCATGATGAACTCCATCCACTCCGGATCACCAACCGACCCCTGCCCGCACCACGTCTTCAACAAGGCCGACTCCATTATCGCACCCCATCTCTGAGACATCATCAACGCCTCCTTCGACACCGCCACCTTCCCAGAGAGCTGGAAGCACGCCGAACTCAGCGCTCTACTGAAGAAACCTTCAGCGGACCCCACTAAACTCAAAAACTACCGCCCCATCTTGCTTCTTCCTTTTCCTTCCAAAGTCATCGAGAAGACCGTCAACAGACAGCTGGCCTCCTTCCTCGAGACAAATGGATCCCTTGAACACTCGCAGTCCAGTTTCAGAGCCAACCACAGCACCGAGACCGCCCTCATCGCAGCCACCGACGACATCCGAGCCCTGCTCGACAACGGGGAAACAGCGGCCCTCATCCTCCTGGACCTCTCCGCAGCGTTCGACACGGTCTGGCACCGCACCTTAGTGCAGCGCCTCAGCAACGTCGGAATCCAAGAGAAGGCTCTGGAGTGGATCATCTCCTTCCTCGCCGGAAGAACACAGAGAGTCCGCCTCCGCCCGTTCAGATCAGAGGCCACCGAAGTCATCTGCGGCGTACCACAAGGATCATTGCTCAGCCCCACGCTGTTCAACATCTACATGAGCCCCCTCGCGGCCATCGCACGCCAACACAACCTCAACATCATCTCCTACGCCAACGATATCCAGCTGATCCTCTCCCTCACCAACGACCCCGCCACCGCCAGAACCAACCTACGCGAAGGGATAAAAGACGTAGCCGAGTGGATGAAGAACAGCCGCCTGAAACTGAACTCAGATAAGACAGAAGTCCTCATCCTGGGATCATCACCCTCCGCCTGAGACGACTACTGGTGGCCACCTGCCCTGGGCAGCGCACCCAAACCGACGGACCACGCACGCAACCTGGGCTTCATCCTGGACTCCTCCCTCTCGATGACCAGACAAGTCAACGCCGTCTCCTCGTCATGCTTCAACATCCTACGCATGCTACGGAAGATCTTCCGGTGGATCCCACCGAAACCAGGAAGACGGTCACCCAGGCGCTTGTCACCAGCCGACTGGACTACAGTAACGCCCTCTACGCCGGAACCACAGCCAAACTTCAGAAAAGGCTCCAGCGCATTCAGAACGCCTCAGCACGACTCATCCTGGACATCCCCCGACACAGCCACATCTCCGGACACCTGAGAGACCTGCACTGGCTCCCAGTCAGCAAGAGAATCACGTTCCGACTCCTCACCCACGCACACAAAGCTCTCCACAACCATGGCCCCAGATACCTCAACGACCTCCTTACGTTCTACACTCCCACACGCCAGCTGCGATCGACCAGCCATGCCCTCGCCGCCGTTCCCCGCATCCGAAGAGCCACAACGGGAGGAAGATACTTCTCCTACCTGGCTGCCAAGACGTGGAAGTCCCTCCCCATCCACCTCCGCCTGACCCAACACCACCTCTCCTTCAGGAAGCAACTCAAGACCTGGCTGTTCGAGCAGTAGTGGACCCCCCCCCCAAGCCCCTTGAGACCATCTGGGTGAGTAGCACGCTATACAAATACTTGATTGATTGATCGATTGACTGTATACAAGGTGGCAACAGCAAAGGCCGCAGTCGTCTCGCCATTGGGAAGCTTGAAACAAGACCCAAACCCCCCATAGGATCCCATCCGGGTCCACGAGTGGTGTATCTTTTAAATCTATTCTGCCTTTTGTTTCCTCCTCTCTACGGAGAAAACAATCATGCTGTTCTTGAGTGTCTTTCTCTTCTGGAATGGGTAACAGTGTTGCTGGATTCAAGTATTACACCGCTTAATGTGTATATGACTAGCCAAGAGCGTCAGCTTGTACCCAGACAAGCGGGCACTCGTGAGATGTTGTGTTTTTGTTCTGTTCAATAGAGTATCCACTGCATGTGGTACCATAACAACAAGAGTGTTATCCAGTACCAATCCAGCGGATTGACGAATGGAGATCGCTGCTGCTGCTGTAGCTCTGAGACAACTAGGCAGTGCCTTGGCTACTGGATTCAATGTAGCCAAAAAATAGGCACACGGCCGCTGTTTGTCTCCAAATTGCTGCGTTAAAACTGACAGCGCACACCCTTCTCTTTCATGAACGTAGAGTGTGAAAGGTTTTCTGTAATCCGGAGTACCTAACACAGGAGCAGAACACAAGGCAGTACGTAAGTCAGAAAAACTCTTCTGACATTCGTCAGTCTAAGGAAGAGGTTGGGGTGTGTCTTTCAGAGTAAGTGCCAGCAAAGGTTTAGCCAACAAAGAAACATTTGGAATCCACTGTCTACAATAAGAGGTAATGCCCATCTAGGAACGCACCTCCCTTTGTGTGGATGGTACGGACATTTGTGCGATTGCTTGAATACGTTCTGGGGTCAATCGCCTTCCCTCCTTCGACAAGAGATGACCTAAGTAGGTAACCTCTTGGCGGCAATATTGTAATTTAGAGGGTGACCCCTTGTGATGCAGGTCAGACAAATGATGCAAAAGTGAAACAGTCACATTCTTACAAACATCCTCTGAATCAGCAGCAACTAACAGATTGTCCACATACTGAATAAGAGTGGCACCTGGAGGCAAAGTGAAAGCATCGAGCTGAGATTTCAAAGCCTGACTATAAATGGAAGGACTCTCACAATAGCCTTGAGGTGCACGTTTGAAGCGGAAACCTCGGCCTCCGAGAGAGAAGCCAAAAATATCCCTACTCTCCTCAGCAATAGGAATGCTGAAGAAAGCATTTTTGAGTTCAATAACTGAGAACCAGGCAGCTGAAGCAGGTATCATTGTGAGCAAGGCAGTGATATCTGGGACGACAGGAAACTGGGGAACAACAATTTTGTTGACTTCCCGAAGATCAATCACAAAACGATATACAGGAGGCTGAGAAGGATCAGTGCGTTTAAGAACAGGTAGAACAGTACTATTGCAAAAATGTCCTCTAGTTTCTTCAACCACACCCTTCTGAACTAGATCATAGATGATAGCCAACAAAGCTCTTTCACCATCGTTGGAAATTTTATACTGAGGAATGCGTGGTAATTTAACATTAGGCTTGACAGTAACCACGTAAGGTGGAATTTGGAGCAGACCAACATCATTCGGACCCGTAGCCCAAAGCGTAGCAGGAAGAGAATGCAATTCGGGTGGGAGTTGGTCCTTAGACAAATACATAGGAGAAACCAACTTCTCGCCTAGAGTAAGATGTACACCAGAGGGGGAACAATACAATGTTGCATGAAGACATTTCAATAAATCCAAACCCAGCAAATTCTCGCCGCAACCAGTTGTTAAAATGAGCGGGGCCTCCAAATCATAAGGACCAATTGAGATAGGCAAAGGGCAAGAAACCGGGTTACTAACTGGGGCGCCAGAGAATCCTACAGAAACATTTGTTAAGCCAGACAAAGGGTCCCAAGGGAGTTTGAAGTGAATGATAGAACTTCTCATTGCACCGGTATCCAAAAGAAATGGCTCTGAAACACCCAATGCAACAACTTCAACATAAGGCCCATTCTGATTCACTGGAACTGATACGACTCCCTTGCTTTGTCCATGGCTGTCCTAACTAGTATTAAAATCCTGATTCTCACTTTCAACACAATAATCATCATTATAATATTGCGCAGACTGAGTATTCTGCTGGTCAAAATAATTCATAGAATTCTGAGGGGGAAAGGAACGCTGTCCCTGAGACAACGCACCTCGCCCTCTACCTCTGGGTGCAGATTGAAAACCACCACGGCCTCGCGGCCCTGGGAATCCACCATTACGCGCAATAAAACCGGACAGCTATTCTTAAAATGACCTTCCTCTTTACAATAGGCAAATTGATTAGGACCTAGCAAAGGTCGAGGAACAAATGGTTAAGGTTTCTGTAACAGCCTCTGAAACTGTGGAGGCTGTTGAATTTGGCGCTGAGCAGAACGAGGGAGATAAGCCTGTTGCAAAAGAACCTTTGTTTTTAATTCTTTAGTATTTTTCTCGATTTTATCCTTTTCCTCCTTATCCCTATTCTCATAATACTGAGCAGTGGCTAATTTCTGGGCAGACGAAGAAACAGTCCACAAACTTTCGGAGTCTTTCAATTTATGCGATAATTCTGGGAGTAAATTGAATACAAATTTATCCATGAATAATCGCTGTCCACCCTCAGTACTCATATCTTGACCACTGTGGTCGATGATCGTCTCCTCAAAACGGGTAAAGAAATCGGAGACACTCTCATCCTTCTTCTGTTTACACGCAGCTAACTTATCCTAGTTAACACGTAAGGCAGGCATCATCGTTTTCATTAAAGTGATGACCCTACCGGGCAATTGTGCAATCAAATCATCGGGTTTAGCACCACCTACTTGTGCTGTATCTGCGGCAGTTATAGCAGCCCAATTACCACCTAAAGCTTCCTCCCTACGAATCCGAGCCCATAACGCTTGTGGGACCACATTTCCCATCAGCATATCAATATCGGCCAAATTCATAATACACGCATCAACAGTCTGGGACAGCTCTTTATAATAACCAGCAGGATTTTTACAAGGGTCTGGTAAAGACTGTTTAGGCGCCAAAACTTCAGATCGTTTCCAGGGGACATGTACCCATATACGCTGGAAATGAGCAGGGATACGCGGAGCAGCGCCTACCTGTGCAACCTCTTCTCTCCATCCTGAAGGAACTTCTCTCATAGGATAATATTTCATTTTCTGTCTAAATGCAGGATCAGGTTCAAGAATAGTCTGAGAAGAAAATAAAGACCTGAAAGTGACAAGTGTCCTTACGGCGTCCTCAACTTCAGAATCCACAATAAGTCCTTTATCAAATTTAGCCTGTACGTCTAACAGACCCTGGCGAGCTAAACCCAAATCCATATCCTCCCATGCTCTGACAAGATTGTCACACATAACATTAAAAACATATCTCTGCGTGGGTGCATTCCACCGGAGAAAGGTGCTCATGATATCGTGCACACTATACTGTGGACCACTCATGATCCATTTGTGAGCAAGAGAGTCCAACACAATTTGCTCGTCGGAACCTGGGAGTTGACTACGGGATTGCCTTCGAGAAAGAGCAGGAGTCATGTTAAAAGACCCAAAGAAGGGGGAGAAAAGGCCAGAAACAGCATCAACCAATTGTTTACGAGCTGTAGGAGAATCTGACAGTAAAACTGGAGACAAGGTATTAAGCAAAGGAGGAAAGGAGCTGACAGTTACCAGAGGAACCGAAGGTAAAGGAGACTGAGGTACAGAAGTCGGTGGCAAAGGAGGCGGGGTGGTAATACTGGGAGGGGCAATTGTGGAATAGCCGGATCAACTGGCTGAACAACAGGTTGCTGGACAAGTGGTAACAATGGGGGTGCATTAGCACCTGGTACATAGGGCGGAGGCAACCTCAACAAATGGGACATTAAGGGATCTTTGTCAAGATCCTTACTCTGTGGAGAAGTAGGCAACACAGGGTAACATCTATCTATTGCCATACGATGCTGTCTTTCTGAGACTTTAATTGCCCGATCAATCTCATTTTCTTTAAACTGCTGGGCTGCCTGTATAATCGTCATACCTTTTGCTTTCTTATCTCTTTTTGCCTGCTTAATTTCTCTCTGTTTGGCTTCATTACGCCAGAGGCGGAAAGAGTCAAACATTGCCGGCTGGGCTTTTCTTTTGAACAAAATTGCTTCTAGATTGTCTAATACGTCAGGCTCAAAGCTACCACTTTGTGGCCACTGCAAAACACCATCTTTCTTTGTGTATCGGATCCATGCCTCGTTAAAGGCAATGGGGCCAACACCATGTTTCGAATAGAGCTCATAAGTGGGAGTTCCAACCGGAGGAATCGGACAAGAGTCCTCTAGCCGGGAATCCCTATTGCAAAAAAGACAAAAAAACTTCCTAAACTTACTAAGACCAGGCATCTTTAATTCACAGGTCTGTTTACAAACTTCAAGGGGTTAAAGCAAATAACACAGCACAAACATACTCACCCCTTGGCTTCGGCTACTGCAATGGTCGAATAACAAACCCAAAAAACAAAACAAAGAAGTGGGCGCTAGCCACGAATACTTAACTAAGTGTTCTCTCACTCCAACAGAGGTCTGTCTAACGTCTCGCAATACCAGTCATCACCAAATGGGCCAAGACAGGGCGGCAGTCAGGGCAGCAGTCGTCAGCAGCCATCGGAAAAGAGTAGCCGCGCTGCAAAAGACCTTCGGTCCACTTCGACATGCAGGGGTCGCTTGACGTGGTTCGCGAATCCTCCTGAATTTTCTTGCGAGGCTCCTCACGACCCTATGGCTGAACCGCTACCACTGAAGCCGCCCCACGTTGGGCACCAGTTGGAGAACCGGGCCTTATGGGCTTGGCGGCGCAGGGTACGCCTTAAATCTCCGAGTTCACCTGCCTTGTCGGACAGAGACACTAGACACTCTGTTAGGCGTAGAAAACCAGGTTTATTAGCTGCAGCTAAGCACAGTTGTCCCAGAAGTACAGAGTAGGTTCTCAGGAGACTGCTACTTTATTCCATGGCGCACAATCTTTTATAGCACACATATTTACAACGTATACTCCCAATACATACAAGGCTAGCCAATAGGAAAAGTTGGAAAACAAGCTATCAAGTGTCCCAAATACGCCCTTCTTTCAGACCCTGTGTGTCACCCCTCCCCACAAGTTAATCAGTGCTAGTGCCTACAATCCAATTTGCAGGTGGCAGGACGTATTTGTGTGCCTCAAAGGATAGTTATGTAAAAAGAGAATACAAGGAGAGAATAGCGAAGGCCAGTCGGATAAGATAAAGTAAGGAAAGAATTGGATAGACAAATAGTCAGTCGAGATAGGGATCAATCAACCCAGACATGGATTAGTGAACTCGGCCAGACCCTGACATCGGTTTTGTAAACAAGGGCAGGGGGTTACTTTTTAACAGAAGAGACACGTAGCAGCTGGAAAAGGCAAAAACACTCCGTTCGCCATGCTGCCTGAGTGAGGGCAACACAAAATGGCACAATACACGAAGAAATGTTTTTTAACTAAAGGAGTTTAGATAGAGCTACTGAAGTTCACAATATGATACTTAAGTTGTATGTGATGAATTAATATAATTTTGTGTGAGTTTATGAGATAGAGATGAAGAGTTTGATTACAGAAAATATTTATGTGTTTAATTTTCAGGCGTTCCCTGATGAATGTGCAGAAAGCACCGAAATGCATTGGAATAATTTATGTTGACGCCTAATATGAATTAAATGGAAATCAATGTGAATGAATTGGTGAAAACAAGAATTAAAGATTACTAATGATATAAACTACTGGATGAATGATATTGTTTATCAAGGCTGGAACCCAGCATCCGATGCTTGTGCCTAGGGTGACACACCTGTGATGGAACAGGTGTGCGACCAGTAAAGTATCTTAATACACCTTGGAGGGAGGTGATACCCTAGAGCACAGTTTAAACAGATATAACCATTTAGGAGCGGTGCACAACCCATTTACTGGAAGTTTTATGTGGACAGCCCTATTAGACCACTTAAGGACAGAATTGCAGAACACATGAAGGCCATACAGAAACAGGACCCCAAATATCCGGTGGCACTTCATGCAGCCGCATGTCAGTCACAAGATATTGACAAAAAGGTGCGTTTCTTTGGCATCGACACAGTTACGCCTAGTGTAAGGGGAGGCAATAGGGACTCATACTACGTCAAACAGAGGCTATGTGGATTTTACTCCTTTGTTCTGTAGAACACGGCCTTAATTATGATCAAGAACTTCAATATTTTCTGGGTGGCTGATGTGGGCTGGTCCCGTGGTTAATACATGATGTCTATAGAGCTCACATACAGATCAGGCTTAGCTGTTATTTCTACTATACAAGGATAGACCTGATCAATGTGCCTTTGAACATAAAGGTATATATGGATGATTCACATCTTCTCTTATGATAATGATTTTTATATGGATGATTCACATCTTCTCTTATGATAATGATTTTTTATAGAACTCACATATAGATTATGCTTAGCTGTCATTTCTACCATACAAGAATAGACCTGAACAATGTGTGTTTGAACATAATATGTACATGGATGTTTAACATCTTCTTTTTTGGATAGTGTCGAACATGAAACAATGTGTTTTCAGCAGAATTTACTGATAGCTTCCATTTCTCAACTGTCACTAATTGTTTACAATAACGATGATATGCTACGCACTGAATGTGGTTCAAGACGTTGACAAATAGTCTTCAGTCTGGATGGCTATTTTTAAATGTGACATTCTTTCTACTTGTTATTTACAACAAGGGGTGGTGAGGGACAGAGTCTCCGAATTAAGCAGAATACTCTCACCCAGTCAAGAGATCAGGGCTAGATCCAACACCGTTTTTTAGCTCATTGCACCATCCCAGTTTCAGAACCTGGCTGTATGCAAATTAGTCTGTTCCTGTTGTAAATAATTCTTTCTACTTGGACAACCTGTCAAGTGAGTTACAAGCTCAATGTACCTCATAGATAGACCAAGGTTAGTTGATGCTTAGCTGTTATGTATACAGTATATGGGAACACCAAATCAATATGTATATGAGCCAAGAAAGTATTTGACGGAATAATCAGATTGTGTCAAAACATGGTTTAATCTTGAGGTCCAGGTCTTATCGTGACATTCTCTCTACCTGTTACAATCTGTCACTCGTATTGAAACAGTAATGCACCATACAGATAAGTAATGGTGTTCCAATGCCTAGCTTCCATATTTACATTATATGATGATAACAAATCGCTTAACACATGAGCGTAGATATATTTTATTGATGAATTGGATCGTTTACTTTAATCATGTTAAGATTGAGAATTGTATTCGATACAGAAAGAACGGACAATGTATTTGACAATCACTTTACTCAGGAGCCAAGTCATATTTTTTGGATTAACTGTATCATTTCTTTTGACCGTGTTAGGATTGATTTGTGTGTTCGATATAGTATGAACAGACAATTTCTTCCATAGCACTGTCACTGGGTGTTTGAATAATTACACGCACTGGCAGATTAGATTTTAATGATGATAATCACGAACCAGATTACGTGACGTTCTCTATGACTGTCATTTTTTTGCACCGGGTAGAGTCACGCGCGGAGTCACCACGTATACTTTCTATTTCTATTCTATCATCTTGCTTTTCTTCTGACTACACCCCTGTTTGCTTAACGGTTTATGGTGACTAGATGCCAACAGGATTGGCGATTATTGGTGATACATGACGTGGAAACATTGAAGGTTTTTTGTTAATATGCCTATTACAGGTGTCTACGCTCTTTAAACACGCAGGTTGACGTGCTAGTTGCTAAAATTTTGCCTTCATTCGGGCTTACGTACAGCCTTTTTAAAGACTTACGGTTTCCGGGTCACGTGTCCACACTTTGGAACACGGCGACCCGGGAAAGGAGAGACCGGTGAATTCTACTACTAATTAAGTTCCCGCTTAGACTACAGAAACCTTTACTCAGGTTAAAATCTTTTACATATTCACACAGAGACCGCGTCCTTACAGGCTGTCCCTACGGGACTTATATTACCCCTTCACTCGTATTTTAGGAAACAGACTTGTAGTAACTCCACCACACAAGATGTAGGTTCCAAGTAGATTTATTCTTGAGAAGAACAGCTTTACAACCACAAGTAGGAAGAGAGGTCCTCACAGCATCAACTCCACAATAACAGTGCAAAATCAAGCCAAAACATTCTAGATGACTTAGGTTAATTCTAAATGACATGAGGTGATTCCAAATGACATCAAGTCATGGAATACCACACACCTCCCCCCCTTTAAAAAAACAAAATAAAAAAAACAACAGAGAAACAAAAAACAAAGTCAAACCCCAAGAGAAACAAGAAAATAAAAGATAACGAGTTAAATTCTAACATAATCTTTAAACTTTGAAGGAACACATTTAGCACGCTCACTGCGTCTTAAAGAAATTTCTTCACGGTCAACAACAGATGAATGGTTGTCGACTTCAACACAAGGATCAGGTAAAACATCAGAATTGGTCACAACATCAGAATTATTTACAAACTTATTTTCTAAATTGTCATATACCTCATGTGTACCAGGAAACCCATTAGAATTATGGTTCGAAATGGACTTCTCTGGGAAAGTGATCTTTTGAGTGAAAGGAACAACAGTAGTCTTGCATAAGGAGATCCTCCTCAAATTCCATATTTTTCCTCCTTCCACTCTCACGGCTTTGCTAAAAATCTCAATGACTTTGACAGGATCAGACCATCTAGAAACTTTCCTGTGAAACACACCACCCAGCTTTACACGAACAAGATCACCAATTTTTATACTACAAGTATTGTACTTCTTCTTGGCAGAATGTTGAACCATCCTTTCCTGGTATTTCCCAATTTTATCCTTCAACTCTTTAAAATCTACCTCATAAGAAGAATTACCTTTTAACCACCAAGGTAAAAGTCGAGAACCTGGTTTTCTACCACGCAACAATTCAAACGGAGACAAACCAGTCACCGAATTAGGAGACAGACGATAGGTCAACAAGGTCGCTTGAAGAGCTTTCTTCCACTTCAAACCACTCTTCACAGCCAACTGGCAAGATTCCTTGATGACCCTGTTAAACCTCTCAACTTGGCCGTTGGCTTGTGGAAAGTAATTTGAAGTTCTTTTATGTACAATTCCACAATTACTGAGGAAATCTTCAAATTCATTACTAATGTACTGTGGACCATTGTCCGAAATAGGTTCTTCCGGTAAACCCTCCCTTGCAAACATTTCATCAAGAAATTCAATTACATGCTCTGACGAAATTCTCTCAACAATCTTCAGCTCAGGCCATTTTGAAAAGTAATCAATAAGGACCAAAGCAAACAATTCTTTTCCAGATTGATAACTGAAAGGTCCAATAATGTCAATAGCTAGTCTCCGCCAAGGACCATTGGCACATTCAATGGGAGTCATGTCAACGGACACACTCTTCACAGACTTGTCACTCAGCAAGCAAGGGGAACAATTCCTGACCCAATTATCTACCATAGCATCGACACCAGGCCACCAGTAATGTTCCCTAATTCTCCTTTTAGTAGTAGACATGCCCATGTGTCCTTCATGTGCTAACTTGCATATCGTTTCCCTTAGTTTCAAAGGAGGAATAATTTTATGAGATCTGACAATAATGTCTTGGCACAACATTAATTCATCCCTGACTTTGTAGAATGATGACAAAACACCGGAGAGTTTCCTCTCTTCAGGCCACCCTTTAATCAAAAACTGCTTGACCTGGTTCAAAACATCATCATTTCTCATAGCTTCTAACCAATCTTTCTCGGACAAGACCAAAGAACCCTCTTGACTTAAGATTACATTAACATCTGCAAACGAGTATGCAACATCGCAATCAACATTTTTACCAACAGTTACGCTTGCAGGAAAACGTGACATGCAGTCCGCATGAACATTCAAACATCCTGGGAAGTACACAACCTCACAACGATATTCTTGTAATTTGGCCGCTAACCTTGCTAAACGAGCAGTAAGTACTCTTCCACCACCCGCGGACAACATAGTGATCAAAGGTTTGTGATCAGTTCTCAAAGAGAACTTTGTTCCCCACAAAAATTGTCCAAAGTGCTGAGATGCCCAAGTACAAGCAAGTAACTCCCTCTCAATAGTTGAGTAATTCTTTTCAGCGTTACGTAGAGCTCTAGAAGCATACGACACAACAAACTCACCAGATTTATCTTTTTGCATTAATACGGCACCTAAACCAACGTTGCTCGCATCAACATAGACAATGCACTCCTTACCTACTGAATATGGCTTCAAAAATGGAGCCTCAACAATTTTACGTTTCAAAATTTCAAAAGATTCCTGTTGTTCTTTGCCCCACTCAAATTTAGCATTCTTTTTCAGTAAGATCCTCAATGGATGTACAATGTCTGAGTAATTTTTTACAAATTTACCATAAAATTCAGTCAAACCTAAAAAAGAAAGTAATTGTTCTTTTGATTTAGGTGCAGATGCATTGACAATACTCTGAACGTGGTTAACCTTGGGTTTGATGCCATTCTTTGAAATTTTGTGGCCTAGGTACTCAACTTTGTCTTGTCTAAATTTGCACTTGGTAAATTTTAATGTAAGACCCTTAGACCTAACTTTCTCCAAGACAGAAACTAAGTTCTCGTCATGTTCAATGCAGTCTTTCCCAAAAATCAAAATGTCATCCTGGAAAGCTATAGCCCCTTTGCATTCCATTAATAACTCTTTCATAAGACGCTGGAAAACAGAGGCTGCACTCGCCAAACCAAAAGGCATGCACAAATATTGGAACATCCCTTCTGGAGTGACAAATGCAGTTAATTTCCTGGAGTCCTCATGTAACTCCACTTGGTGGTAGGCGCTAGCCAAGTCAATGGAAGAAAAAACAGTAGCACCAGATAATGCAGAAATTAGCTCGTGTATGTTTGGTAAAGGATGTTTGTCTATCCATATTTCTTTGTTAAGGCTGCGAAGATCCGCACATAAGCGAAGTTCGCCTGAACTCTTAAGTGAAATCACAATGGGCGAAACGCAAGGAGAGGATTCAATAGGCTCAAGTATGTTCCTTTTGACTAAATCATCTAACATTTCTTTTAATTTAGGCCTATAAGCTAGAGGAACATTTCTTACTCTATGCCTAACAGGAACAGCGTTATCATTCAAAATGATTGTGTGTTTAAAATCAACGTATTTTCCTAATTTCTCATTAAAAATTTCGGGAAACTTTTCCAGTACTATCTTAGTGAAATTAATACTGTTAGACATATCTAGAGTTACATTTACCACAGAATCAGGTGTTGACTTTTCAAAACGGGGTTCATCAACATAAACTGGAGGATCTGCATTAGGATCCAATTTAATTCCTAAACTACGTTGATGAGGCCAACCAAGAATAGATACCCCTTTAGTAGCAACATAAACTTTTGCCCTGATGTCCCAATTCTTGAAGGCTAGTTTGGTCCAGAAAAAACCCTCTAGAGCAATCTTTTGTCCCGTGTACCCACCAGGATATATGTCAGGAGTTAGTAATTCTCTTTGGTACCACAATTGTTCAAAAATATTCTTGCTAATAATGGTGTACCATGCACAAGAATCAACAACAATTTCAACAGGTTTATCATCCATAAATATTGTACACGAAGGAAAATTCTTTTGAACACAATCATCAACAGAAAGTATACAGTTTAAACTATTAAGAACCTCTTCTTCTTCAGGAGAGATGTAATTGACTTTCTGTCCTGATCTGCATACATTACCAAAATGTCCTTTTTTCTTGCATTTTACACAGATTTTGTCCCAAGCAGGACAACCTCTGTAATTTCCTACATGGTTGGAACTTCCACACCTATAGCAAAATGTTGTACCCTTCTTCACAAAACTTCTATTGTCATTAGCATTTCTTACATATTCCTTTTTGAAATTAGTTTTACTATTGGAAACACTCGATATAGGTTGACTTTTAACAAGAGCTACTTCTACATCAGGAACATATGTCTTCTGATTTTTTCCTCTAATTTCGGAGACAAATATTTCAGAATGTTCTATACCTTTTGCTACATTCACTACAGCAGCTAATGTAGTCTCAGTTCCTAACCAAAGTCTTTCTTGGATCTTTTTGCTCTTAGTCTTCATCATAATTTAATCCCTAAGAACTTGCTCGTATGATATAGTTTCAAAAGAACAAGTACAAGCAAGTGAACGCAATGCTGCATCGTAATCTTCAATAGTTTCGTCAGGTTTCTGCTCACGAGAATAAAATTTGAACCCTTCCATTACAGTATTTATTCTTCTACCAAAATGAATTTTCATTTGCTTAGGGGCTTTATCAAAAACATTCATATGACCAGCATCTTCTAAAGGTGGTAAATTATCAAATTCTTTAATCCCAGCACCCCCAAGACAATGTCTCAAAAGAGCAAGTTTCCTTTTTGCGGAACAACCATCTTTTTCTAATACTTCTACATATGCAATAAACATAGGGTACCAAAGATCCCATTCAATGTTAGGATCGCCTGCAATTTGAAGAAAATGAGGAGGTGCAGCGATGTTTGAGATATTGTAAATAAAGATAAATAATGAAAAGAAAAGATAATAATATTGGTGTGCGAATCACCGTAGTTGTGGATTTGCTAACATCAAAAATAAAAAAATATATATATTTTTTTTTTTTTAAAAAGGATCTATAAAGAGGTGTGCAAATCACCGTAGATGTTTGCAAAAGGAGTGTTAAAGAAAAGTGACAACGATGTTTAAATTCGAACAAAGATGCTTTCCTCCTCGTTAAATTTCCAAAATACACGAAGTTTGCGCGTATAAACAGTTAGAATGCTTCAGACTTTACAAAGATGGCCGCCGAGGGCGTCTTGTCGTGCGCGATGACGTCATCAGAATCCCACAATGCACTGCGTTACGTTTGAGCTGCAAGCGGCAAAGGAATTCCGGGAGTAGAACGCTGGTCAAGCTCGAGGTAAGCTTCTCTGATTTTTCGAAAGAAAACAATTCAGGAAAGCGCACGCCTTGAGCACAAAGGATAAATCCAGGAAAACAATAAAAATAGTTAACAAACAAAAGTCCGATTTGTGGACAGGGAACCGCTCGATGGGTGCGGTCGTCAAAGCGAAGAAGTCGGTTAAAATATTGTATAGATGCAGATGCAGAATTTAATAGAAATCCAAAGTCACTTTAAAAATTAGAAAACAAACTTACATCTGTGAAGACAAATCGGACAGGTTTTCTCAACAAAGTCTCAAACACAGCAAATGAGATTCACCTCAATTAGTCGAGAAATGTAGATTTTGCTCCGTTTAAAGACGTGTGAACGCTGTCTTCATAAATCTAGTTCCCATCCTCGTCGCCAGTAAATGTGTAGTAACTCCACCACACAAGATGTAGGTTCCAAGTAGATTTATTCTTGAGAAGAACAGCTTTACAACCACAAGTAGGAAGAGAGGTCCTCACAGCATCAACTCCACAATAACAGTGCAAAATCAAGCCAAAACATTCTAGATGACTTAGGTTAATTCTAAATGACATGAGGTGATTCCAAATGACATCAAGTCATGGAATACCACAAGACTGACGAGGAGTTACCCGCTCAAAGAGCATATTGCAACTCTTCACCCGGGCTCACTGTTCTTTGAAAACGCGTGCTGGTAATTAATTAATTTCCTTCAATTGCCGTGGGTACCAGTATTGTGTCTTTGCCTATACTAGTGATTTCAGTTACACAAGCAGACAAACGTGAATCACATGATCCACTTTTGTATCTTTCCCAGCGTTAACCTCTACATTAGAAATTTTGAAATCAACACCGTGGCAACAGTCTAATTTCATAAGGACGTTTACATTAGCATGAATACAGACGCCTTTGAATATATTTCCTCATAGTTAATATTTCTCGAATTACTAAATCCCCTGGAATATACTTACCCCTATATGCCTTGTGCATTATTTTAGGATACTTAACGTGACGTTTTCTCTCTCTTCTTTTCCTTTTCTCCTTCCTTACGTACTCTTGCTGTCACCCCCACTTTACAGCTCGCCAGCTCCAGGATATCGGGCATTAGGTCACGGGCCCTGCCGGGACAGAAATATCACCGGTGGAGAGGTGAGCTGCCTTTTTTATTTTTCCTTTTTGACTCTTGGTTGATCATGTGAGCCCACATTTTACCTGTCCCCGTGTACAAAGTGGCTCCCTCTTATTGTTTGTTTTCTTTGTTTTCCATTTTCCCTTTCTTTCAGACCTCCCTTTTCTAGTCATACTTGAATTACAGGTATGACCTTAAGTTATGCACGTCCTGCACTTCCACGTTGTACTGAACACTTTGGATTTTAGGCACTACAGTGTGTGTGATCCGCCCGTCACGTCACGCACACACCTTTCACACTAGGAAACCCACACCATTTGAAAATGCATGAAATTCTGATTTCATCCTTTTAAAGGTCCATTATATTTACTTAATATGATCTCACTATTTGATAGAGCCTCCACTACATTTTTTCACCTATCACATCTATCCCTAGGTGTTGCACACGCCGTACGTTTCACTTTGAGAGCTGGACGTTTGCACTTTTTTACGTAAGTCGTTGCACTGTACAACATATATTGTCGTGACATCATGTCAGATGTTCTATTGTCATTCTTTGTATCTTTCCCAGCCCTGAGGATTCGCGCAATTACTTTTCCAAACGCAATGAAATACGTGTCGGCTGGCTGGTTCTGACAAAATTAAAGAACTGAACTGTAGTGATACCCTACGAGAAAGACTTGTTTGTTTCTGTTTGCTTGGTTCATTTGTATATATGTATCTACACTGATACGACTGAAGTAGATTTCCGTTGTGTGCATAGGGTATTTTGTTATATACATGCGATCAAACCTACACTATCCAATCACTGCAACGGGACGGATCTGTGATAGATAAAGCGTGGAGATTGTGGTCAGGTGTCAAAGCCACTCAATGAAGCGGCCATTTTCGTTGCTGGTTGGCCATGCCCCTTACGACTACCCCTCTTCTTGCCCCCGGATGGTGATATAAGAAATAAAGGAAATAAAATAGAAATGATTAGTGGTACAGTTAATAATTTACCCAAAAATATTTTAACAGGCAAAGGCAAACACAGTAGTAATACACTTCTATATCTCAGTTCGCCTATTCCACTACTAGTATCCAGTTGATCTATTCCTAATTTCCTAAACATAAGCCCTATTCCAAATTCCCTGAACTAAATTTTGGAATTACTAATGCATTGCAATGAATGATCTTTGATTTTCATTCTCAATCTCAACCCCCTTAGACAGGCCAACTCAGTCTCACTTATTTTAATGCACAAATGCATACTACACATCATTGGGAGATTGCTTGGGACTGTATGAGCTACACAAAGAAAGACACAGAGAATGCTAATTTACTGATTTTACTACAACTACTGTAGTAGCAATTCGCTTCTGTGGCTCGTCCATCATACTCTACCCAACAGCCTATTCCCCAACCCATTCACAGTTATGTTCAAATTCAGCAGGCAGTGTATCTTTATTGAAGCAATCTCTTGAAAAACTGCCAAGGCAGATGATGACTAACCAACACTGCCCTTAGTTCAGGTGCTGGAAGCCATCCATAAGGAACTATCAGCATTTTGACTTGCCATGAACATGATGGAGACCCCTATGGATAAAACTGCTACCGATATTATGTCTATTCATTCCAACCTTGTCTCCTTCAATACTCGCATGCAACTGACGGAGGACAGGCTACAGCAACAAGAGCAGTAAATTGCAGCTTCTATTGATTGGGAACATTATCATTGGTTTCTCCAGCTCAAGATAACTGTCCTGGAAGACAGACACAGTAGGGACAATCTTCACTTCAAAGGTGTGCCGGAGGGGATAGAGGAGACAGATGTGCTGGCATTCTTGTCACATTTAATTTCTGAACTTACCAAAACTACTTTTACTCCACCTCATGGATTTTGATCACTTAGTCCGGCAAATACAGACAGACTCCATCAGATCAAAGCTGTTAAATGCGGCCCTAAAAAGTGAAGCAAATCAATGAAAAAGCCAAAAGATGCAGCACGTTTGAGCACCAGGAGCTGAATATTACAGTCAGAAAGGTTTCTCATAGAACACTCTCAAATGCGGGAACTGAATTGGAAGATCCTACAGTCATGTTGCTCAGCCCACATTACAAAACAACGGACTTTGTTGACTCAGAACAATTGGACAGGCGGCTCAAAACCTCCCTGTCCTAGAGACTCGTCGGAAACCCTGGACTCCCAAACAAGGGATGACCACAGAGCCGAATTTCTTTGCGCGCACAACATCACCAAATGTGATGCTGTGCGCGCAACAAAATTCATTTTATTATTTATATGTTTACTACCTGTTAAACTCCATAATCCATACATTACTACCCTCCACCCTGCACCTCCCCCTCCCCACGTCACCGCCCAGCAGGTACTCCCATTACCAGCTGCGGCTGTGTAGAAGGCATCAGTACAGTGGTGGTGAAGTTTAAAATGTTTCTTTACGCTGATGATATTTTAGTTACCATCTTCAACAATGGGATATCCATCCTATATCTTATGATCACGATTTTGGATTTCTTTCTCTTCCCAGGATACAAATGAACTGGGGAAAGTGCAAAGCATTACCCTTAACACACTCTAGTATGCAAGCTTTTGTCCAGGAATATCCTTTCCACTGGAAATACCATAAATTGATGTACCTAGATGATTACCAACTAATAAGGGGCTTGCTAAAATGATAGGCAACAACATAAATCCACTGATCGCTCAGATCCAGACTGACCTGCAATGATGGTCAGCTCTAGATCTCTTGTTATTGGGCAGAGTGGGTATCCTTAAGTCCCCTGTGGAATAATCATAAGATCCACATAGGGAGACAATAGCTGGTCTGGAAACATTTCATCAGCAAAAACATTTGTACAATTGACCAGATTACAGGACATAGTGAAAACCTTTGCAGAGGTTATTTACAACTCCTGGGGAGCTATTTTTATCGTAAGGACTCGTGGTCCACCCAACTTCACCTTGACTACCCTAACAATGACTGGGCGGACCTAATGAACAATTATGATGAAGTTTTAAAGGAAGAGTTTCTCAAACTTAGCTATTTTAATATTCTCCACAGGTGGTACTGAACACCGACATGGCTAAATCACATGCAGCAACTACCAGATGCAACACGCTGGAGATGTTCCTACTTGAGAAGCTACATTATACACATTCTCTGCATCCTTATATATGAAAACTATCTTGGGACCACCTCACCTACTCATAAGCTGGGCAGCACTTCTGCATAATACTGCAGACTATCTGGAGGTCACCCAATTGACGGCTAGTTGGGTTGTGACCACTCTTACGGAGCCAAACTTTGAAAACTCAGACTCTGGAAAATGCCTCACAAGGAAGCATGGGTAGAGGAAATGTATATAATAGGCACTAGGAACAAGGGAGTACAACTTAAAAGATTAACAGGATAAATTTGACGGTAGCTGGGGCAGCTTTCTGATGGCACAACCACACCCAGTAGACAGACATGATGAGCATAATTGATTAGGATCTGACACCATCATATGGATGACAAAGTGTTTACATCTGACACAATGGCATGCACAGGGAATTTCTTCACTCTCTATATTCAACTTTTAGTACCTCAGATAAAGGACTTGCACAAATCTTCTGCTAGGGACATGACAGAATGAGGAGGTTTGGTAGTTGTATGTTCATCACATTTTATTTTTGGGGAATTATTTAGTCGTTTTACTGTAGCAATGTGCAAGAATTATTATGTAGGAGGCATGTCTTTGTTCATGTTTATATATCTGAATGGGGTAACCATGACAGACATTTCCAGGTAGGTGCACCTAAAACCTTTTTTAAGTACAGAAAGATTTTATTAATAAAGAATACAAGGTTTCATATATATTTCAGTGGAATAAATACAAGTCATACGAAATACAAAATTACAGTGTAACAAATGAATCAGGCTTAAGGATAGAATTGGAAGTAAAAAAACATCAACAATTGAAAAGAACTACTAGCACAAACATCTAAATAAATTGTGACCGGTGACCATAAATCTAATCTTTTCGACACCATGTGAATAGGATATACAAAGGAAGTGTCTAACATTTTATTATGGCAAACAGCATAACACCAGCTCTGTAAGAAATTTAGGAGAAATCTTTCCAATTCGTTGCCATTTGCTGAAAAGCAACTGCAAGTAATAAATCCACAACTTTAACATTAAGCATAACAGCCTCCCAACAGGATGACAAACTTCCTAGAAAAAAATGTGTGTAGGAAAAAGAGAATATAGTATCGAAGATCACATTGATTTGAGACCATACTTGTTTCCAAAAATTGCATACTATAGGACAAGAAAATAACATGTGGAATAAATCAGCTTTTGGAGAAGAGCATGACCAATATATATCAGGTACAGTAGTATAATTTTTGCTTAAAGCACTTGGCGACAACAGGAGCCTGTTACAAACAAAGATTGACGTTTGTGTTGTGCTTGCAGCCCTGGAGGTTTTACGAATCTTGACCCAAATTTTATTCCATAAAGACATTGGCCAAGATATTTCAAAGTCTCGTTCCCAAGCCTCTTCAGTTTTGGATTTCTGCTGAACCTTTTGAAAGATATGTAGAAAGTTATTTATTGTAGAAACTTTGGGTGTTGCTTTTAAAAGAGTTTGTAATTGTGATGATGAGTTTGAGGTGGAGGAAATATTAAACACCGCTGTCAAACTGGTACGTGTATTTATCACAGCTTTTTTGAGTAGAAGGTATTTGTTAAGGAATGAAGCAGGTAATTTGTATGAATGACTAAGTGAAGAAAAAGATAAAAAAGCCTGAATTCGAGAAAAGCTGATGAATCCAAACTAGACCTCTCTGATGCCAAGTTTTCCAATAAAATGTTTTTTTTCGAATAAGCAGGTTTTTGCGGTGCCATATTGTGGAGTAGAGGAAGGTATCACTAGTGTCATGAGGAGATGAGAATAAGGGCAATATATGTTTAGAGGTCGTTTTAATAATTGGAGTAGATAGGGCGTGTGGTTTACGTTAGAAAGAAAGGTATTCATCTAAGGAGAAGGGGCATAAAAAAGAGGCTTGACGAAGGAGAAATGCTTTTTGGTACACTGGAAAGTCGGGAAAATTGACTCCTCCATCAGATTTGGGACAACTTAATCTGAGTATGGTTATTCGGGGTCTCTTATTATTCCAAAGGAATGAAGAGAGAATAGAAGTGATTTTCTTAAAAAATTTAGTTGGGATAAGTACTGGGATGTTGGAAATAGTGTATAAAACTATGGGTGATAACATCATCTTCATAGTATCCAAATTGCCCCACCATGATAGGTTGAGAGGGCGCCATTAGTAGCCAGATTAGAGATCTTTTGTATACAATTATTCATGCATAACGTTATTGTGTCTGAAATTGAAGAGGTAACATGTAGACCTAAATATTTGATATGATTAGAACTCCAAGTAAAATTAGAGGCACTACAAGGTTTAAAAGTATACTTTGTTAAAGGTAGAATTTCATATTTGTCATTGTTTAATTTATAACCAGATATGTTAGAGTAAGCTTGTACTTCTGTTAAGAAGGCAGGAATGGAATCAGTTGGTTGAGAGATAAAAAGCAAAATATCATCCGAGTATGCTGCAAGTTTATTATGGGAGTGCAGTGCTTGGAAGCCATGTAAATTTGGATTCTGATGTAATTTAGAAAGATACGGTTCCAAAGCCAAATTATAGAGGAAAGGGGAAAGAGGGCATCCTTGATGCACACCTCTACCTAAATAAAAAAATGGAGATTTCATGCCGTTAGCACAAACAGCCGCTCTAGGATTAGAATAGAGAAGAGAAATCAGGGAAATAAAATTGGGACCAAATCCAAACCATTTGAGGGTATAAAGCAGGTATTTCCATTCAACTCTATCAAACGCCTTCTCCGCATCCAACGCTATTGCAGCTAGGGATTCTTTAATAGGTGAGGATTTTGACAAGATGTTAAACGGAAGTCGTGTGTTATCCGTTATGTAACGACCTTTAACAAATCCAGATTGCTCTAGTCCTAACAGGTCAGGTAAATAAGAATCTAGTCGTAAGGCTAATGCCTTGGAAAAGATCTTGTGATCAATATTAACCAGAGATATGGGCCAATAGTTCTTACAGTATTTGGAGTCTTTACCTTTAGGATTTATACAGATATGCGCATCTGAGAAAGAACAGGAGGAGCGTCCTAACGTACTAAATGAATTAATTAAAGAGTGTAATTTAGGCATTCAAAGTTTGGGAAAATGTAAATAAAATTCAACAGTGAAACCGTCAGGTCCTGGGGCGTTATCATGTTTAAGAGACTGAAGGGCGGTTAAAAACTCTTGCTGTGTTAAATCTGATTCTAATGAGGATAACTCTGGAGAATCATTTTGAAGTTTTTGAATGTTAGAGAAAAACTGTGATAAAGCGTAGTCAGTAGGTTGTGTTTCAGAAGCATATAATGATTGATAGAAGAGAGAAAATTCATTTAAAATGTCAGCATCCTTAAACTGTAGGTTCATATGTGCATGATATATAGATTCAACATTCAATTTATTGTGCTTAACTTTCAAATATTTAGCCAAAATATTACCAGCTTTATTCTTGCCACCGTAGAATTTAGCACTAGATTCTAACAAATTTAGGGAGGCATCCTCCGTGGATTTTTTTATTAAATTGCATTTTGGCATTGATAAGGGCTGTTAGACAATCTTTTGAGCGTGAGGTGTAAAAAGAGTGCTCCAGTCTTTTAATGTCTTGAAGGAGATCCATGGATTGTTTATGGGCATACTTCCGTTTCTTTGCAACAAAGGTTAAGATGCAATCTGTTGCTGAAGCTTTAAATGTGTCCCAAAGAGTAGAGATAGGTATAGAGTCAGTTTGATTTATCATGTCATTTTCATAAAAAAACGTGGTAAAGGAGGCAGTGAATTTTGGGTCTAATAGAAGGGCATTTTTAAACACCATTGTCTGGGACTTGTAATTTTAGGTAGTATGTCAAGGCCAACTGAGATGGGTGCGTGATCTGATAACAGAATAGGACAAATTTCCGCATGGGTAAGAGTTTGCGAAATATGATGGGAGACAAAAATATATTCAATCCTTGATTTGAGAGTTATGAGATGGGGAATAAAAAGTAAATTCTCTGGTGGTTGGATTGCAGAGACGCCAGGCATCAATGAGCTCATGTTGGTTAACAGCGTGTACAAAGGATTTGTGAGGCTTATTGGGTATAAACGAGGTCTTGGAATTTGGGTCAATAAAAGGATCAAAAAACTTATTACAGTCTCCAGTCAAAACAAAGTTATCTTCCATGCAATGAGAAAATTGCTTGGCGAGTATGGGCCAGAAGGAGGGTTCACCACAGGTGGGGGCATACACATTTAAAAAAGAGACTGGGACACCCTTAAAAGATAATTTAACATTCAACCATCTACCACACGTATCAGGCTCTTGAGATAAGAGTGAAAGCGAAAGGGATTTACGACATAGTATCAATACTCCATTGTGTTTGCCATCTCCTGGGGAAAAGAAAACCTCCCCTACCCAACCATTTTTTAACTTGGATGATTTGACTTCTTTAAGGTGAGTTTCTTGTAGAAAAGCAATATCTGCATTTAGTTTGGCTAAGTGGGTCAAAACCCGTTGTCTTTTAATGGGAGAATTCAAGCCCTTAACGTTCCAAGTAATCAAATAAAACAATAAAGAATTTGAGAAAAAAGTAGATTCAAGAAAAAGTCAATATGAAAATAAAAAAGAATGCAAGAATTTATAGATCAGGAACCAAGAAAGAAGCTGGAGATCAATAAATGAAAAAATTAAATCAACTACAGAAAAGGTAAATATGATAATTGAGAAAGAAGAATGTACCGAAGTGACAAAAAATGAACATGCAATGTTGAATATAAGGAGAAAATAGAAAAAAGAACAACAGACAAAAATGTTGAAGACACCAAGAAAGCAAGTGAGTACAAATTGTGAAGAAGATTGAGGGGAGAGGGTAATTGCAACACAGAGAACAAAAGACAAAACAAGAAACATCCCTACAAAAGGGAAATATGGAGGGGGGGAGGTGAGGTCACATGGACAGACTGAACATCCGAGCGTACACACACAGGAAACCAGGGGAAGACCACACCTTGGGAAAGAGGGATCTGTGGAAGCACAAAGTAACAATTAGGAAGGTGAATAACATCGCATATCATATATTTTAAAAAAACAGTGAAAATACGCTTATTAGACTAAACATATTTCAATACAATGCAAAATAGTTTTGTGTTTAAACCAACAAGTATCCATTCTGAGTTGAGTAATTTTACCGGTAGGATGCAGAATTTGTACAGAACTTTGAAGCAATTTAATAACATATTAGCATAACATTAATTGTTAAATGACGATGAAGGAGATGACGAGTCCATGTTAACTGGTTTACAAGAGTTTATGAAGCTCTGTAGTCTCATTGGGTCATTGTACGTAGTTGTTCTATTTTTGAAGGTAACCTTAAAGAGACAGGGATAGAAAAGTCCATAACAAACTCCTAATGACCGATGGTCAGATCTCATATTGAGAAAAGCTTTGCGTCTGTTAGCGGTGGCTTTGGCGTAATCCTGTGCAAAAAGCCGACCGTGTGATTTTTTGGATGGCTTTGGCCGCTGATAAGACTTTTAACAAGTATGTGTACTCCAAAAAATATAAGATCACTCCTTTTGGCCGTTGCGAAGATGAGGTGTTTGAAGGAATATGACCCAATCTTTGTGCTCGCTGAATATTAAGTACAGTACAATCTGGCATATGAAGTAGCTTAGGAAGGATGGACTTAAAAAAGGTAAGAGCATCTGATCCTTCAAATCCTTCCGCGAGGCTGTAAATTAGAAGGTTATTGTGCCAATTTCGATTTTCAAGGTCCTTAACTAGTCTTTGGAGCACAGATACTTGAGAATGGAATTGTGAGACGCCAGCACATGAGTCCTTAAGGGATGAGACACTTTGCTTGACAACTGAGACTCTCATGTCTAGTTGGGACCAATTATCTGTAAGGATTTGCAATTTAACATTAGTCTCTTCCATGAAAGATCAAAGAGCTCAAGTTTTTTCCTACAGGAGCTCCATGGAGACTAGTGAGACTGATTTCAGCGGAGAAGGAGGATCCATTTTAAAGCATTTTGTGATAGATTTTCCTGAGGGTACAGAGGAAGGATCCATTGTAGACTGCAAATACTGCGAGAAGGATAATAAAAAGTCTTCAAGTTTAGAAAATTCTGTGAAGACTTTCGAATTTTTGATAAAAGATTGCTTCCCTTTTTGTAGTGTGGAGGAGGATGTCTTAGTTCTGCCTATTAAGCATATCCAGAATGAAAAACAGGAAAAAGCGTTGGAGAAATGGTTGTCAGGATATGACGTGAGAGCAAACTGAACTGCATTAATTGTGGCTTCCGTCCAACTGGTAATAAAAAGGTAAATAATGTTCGGAGCTTGAGGTGAAGAAATGCCTAAATGGGCTAATGTATTAAAAGTAGTCTAACTTGCAGAACAACACAATGATGCTTGATGAGCTGCATTATAATATAGAGCACAAAATGGCTTCCAAAGTCGATGTTGTAAAGCTGACAGTAATGTGTGCACGAAAATAGGGCATGCGGGCTCATGCAGAGAATTAGCCAAAAACATGCCTTGTGAAGTGCAAAAGCAGCAAATATTCATATTAGGCTGCTTTCTTTGTGAACTCCGTATGTGGCGAAAAAAGAAAATGGCGGCCGCTACGGAGCTGCGAGGCATGAAGAACGAGAACAGCTTAGAAATAAGTCTTTCAGCGTGCACATTTTGTAATAGATTTTCCTGAGGGTACAGAGGAAGGATCCATTGTAGACTGCAAATACTGCGACTAGGATAATAAAAAGTCTTCAAGTTTAGAAAATTCTGTTAAGACTTTCGAATTTTTGATAAAAGATTGCTTCCATTTTAGTAGTGTGGAGGAGGATGCCTTAGTTCTGCCTATTAAGCATATCCAGAATCAAAAACAGGAAAAAGCGTTGAAGAAATGGTTGTCAGGATATGACATGAGAGAAAACTGAACTGCATTAATTGTGGCTTCCGTCCAACTGGTAATAAAAAGGTAAATAATGTTCAGAGCTTGAGGTGAAGAAATGCCTAAATGGGCTAATGTATTAAAAGTGGTCTAACTTGCAGAACAACACAATGATGCTTGATGAGCTGCATTATAATATAGAGCACAAAATGGCTTCCAAAGTCGATGTTGTAAAGCTGACAGTAATGTGTGCACAAAAATAAGGCATGAGGGCGCATGCAGAGAATTAGCCCAAAACATGCCTTGTGAAGTGCAAAAGCAGCAAATATTCATATTAGGCTGCATTTTTTGTGAACCCCTTATGCGGCAAAAAAAGAAAATGGTGGCCGCTACGGAGCTGCGAGGCATGAAGGACGAGAACAGCTTAGAAGTAAGTCTTTCGGCGTGCGCACACGAATGATGTGGTGCGCATCGTGAACTGTATACCTTCCAACGTTTTCAAGTCATAAAGAGCTTCACGGAGGTTCGCTGTAATCGCGGCTTCGCCGAGGTGAGCCTGGAGCCTCACACGACACTGCCATGACCTTCGGGCACCAAGCCATGCCCTTCCACCTAAAACCTAACAAGCAATTGCAGGCTCTGATACTAGGACAAACTGTATAACCATAGAGTCAGGGTTCTTCATCTACTGGTGTTGGACCCGGCCCTTTTGGCAGGTTCACCCCGAGACTTTTTGCTTTTTCCTAGCCTGTTTTTGTGACCTGATGTTGGTGATTTGAGGCCTCTGCGCACTTTTTCACTGTGGTACAGTGTAAAGTGCGTGAGCTCTCTGTGTATGTGTGGTGAGTGACCTGCCCTCCCATAGGAATGCATGGGGAATATGTGTGACCATGGTAGTTCCTGATGTGTGGGGAGTGCAGGGTCGAGTTTGGTATGTGCGAACTCGTGAGATTGAATGCTGCGCAATGATATATGCGGCATGATTGTGACTAGTGTAGAAGTGCCACTTCTAGAAGTTGGCATATTTGTGTAATTTGTGCCTGGCGTGTGATTGGCTGGAGCCTGGTTCCAGGAGGGTGCCTGGGCCTGCTTGTGGATTGACTGTCTGGTTTGAGGGTGACAGGGGCTCGGGAGCCCCCAGGAGGTTGTCTGATTCAGCTCTTGGTTGAATGACTGCATCTGCAACTAGAGTGGTGGGAGGAGATAGCACCTTGGAGAGAATGGGGCTGGGTTTGCCCCACACAAAGCTGACGCCACCCCCTGTGGTGCGTCTGATGTCCCTAGCCTGGCCTGTGAAAGGAGTTCCCTATAACCAGTTGTAGCTGGTTCTCACACTGCCTGCACCCTGCTAGACAAAGGATTTCTCTGTATAAAAAGGGGCTGTGTCCCCTTACAAATTGTTCTTGTTTCTGACTTGAATCATGCCAGGGGCGTGCTGCTGCTTGGGCTCAGGGGAAGGCTTGCCTCCCTGGGCCCTGCCCAGCCCCTGGATACCTGATGGACTTGGAGGCTGAAGGACTTTCCTTTTTCTTGGGAGCTGTTTTCTCCATCGTTAGCCCCCAGTACCTTTGCCTTGGAATCCTGTGTGTTTGGGGCCCTGCTGGGGATAGGGATTGTGTCTGTGGGCTTGCCTATGCCCCTAGCGCCTTGAGAGCGCTTTATGTTACCTTCCTGGGCAGAGCGCTGTCGTTTTCGCTCTGTGGGAAGCGCTCCTGCCCTTCATATGCCCCCGAGTGCCGGTGCCCACCCGGCGTCTTTATTTTCTTTTTTGTTAGGTATTATTACGGGTGCCACCCCGTGTATTTATTTATTTTTACAATCGAGGGTGCCCACCCCTCATTATCGTTCCGAGGAGATTCACCGCCGCAGCCCGAGATAGCCTGCTCCTGGCCGCTGTAGCGCGACCAGGAAGTCAGGCACGACCGCGAGGGTTATGGGCGGGGCTTCCCGGACAGAAGGAAGCCCCGCGAGAGCGGAAGAAGGAGGAGAAGCTGGACGAATGATGGCCACCTGCGGCCCGGGGCTCCCGTGAAGTAGGGAGAGCCCTGGGGCCGCCAGCGGAAAAGAGCCCAAGTGTTGCGGGGCTCCCGTGTGCTGGAGGGAGCTCCGGTCGAGGAGTCAGCCTTCCCCCAAGTCCCGGTCCCGAGATGGGGGACCGGGCGAAGCATGGTGCGCAGCCGTCGAGAAGCCGCGCCGAAGAGACCGGTGAGTGCTGCATAGAAGAAGGGAGGGGCGTCGGGGCACATTGCCGGTGCCCGCCCCGCCCCTCCAGTCCCATGGCCCCAGATCTTGACGAGCCCAGAGGGGCTCAAGGGCCTGTCCTGCTCAACGCGTCCCCTGAGGGGGATACCCCCCCCAAAGGAGGCAGGTTGGTGTGCTCAGAGCGGCCCCGATTGGCAGCGGGCCACTCCCACGATCTCCGGGGGCATTTTCATTTACTTTAAGAGCCTGAGAGGCTCGAGGGGGCATTTGTGTATTTTGAGTCCCCCAGAGAGGGACTCCAACCATGGGGCATGTTTTGTTTGAGCCTGCGTGGCTCTACTCTGGCCATTTGTTTTAAAGTCCTGCGGAGGACTTGGGGGCATGTGTATTTATAGAGCCAGATGGCTCCAACGCCCCACAGCTGTTTCAGAGCCTGTGTGGCTCCAACGGGGGCTATATTTCTTTGAAGGGCCCAGGTTCTTGTCCCCATGTTTTGCCTCAGTATGCTTTTAGAGCCAGAGGGCTCAGTTTTGCGCAGTCCTTGTGTTGGAGGAGTCAGAGGGAATATGTAGTGTCCTAGAGCCTAGAGGGCTCCTACTTTGGCGCAGTCCTGTCCTAGGGTCAGTGCGGACCCTGTCACAGTTTTGATTCCCAGATGCCCAGCAATTAGTGGGCAGCTGCACCGCTTAGGACCTTGACTATTGGGACACAGGGCGTCCTAGCTCCAACAAGGCCAGTTGGCCTAGGGACTGCCACAGGTGGTGGCTTATGTAAGTTTTGCACAATTGTGTGGTTTTATTACACCTCTGAATGTGTTTTCATGCATCATGTGTTTTTGCGCTATTGAGTTGTGTTCTGGCACAGCTGAATGTTTTTATGCATCATGTGTCTTCCTTGTTCTTACACCGCTGAATGTTTTTATGCATCATGTGTTTTCCTTCCCTACACCTCTGAATGTTGTGATGCATCATGTGTAATGTGTTCTTGCTTATACCCCTAATTGTATTGTGATACTTAGGTAGTTGTTCTTTCTAGTACAGGTGGTCCTAGTGAGGTCCTGGTTCCCTGCGTGACATTCTCCTAAGGTGGTTAGGGTTGCGTAGGTGGTACTTACCTGTTACCAGTAGTTACTGGTTGTGCGCTATATTTGCTAATTTGTGCTACAGTGATTTTATATCCTATATTCTATTTTCTACAAAGTGCTGATTCTGACAGGCGCCCACGTGGCCCTGCCTTGTGTAAATAATCCCTTGTGAATATTGCCTGTGCCAGTTAGCACCATGTATATTGTGTGATTACTATCTGATGTGTTTTGCAATACAGAAGTTATTTTTATATAACCTTGTGTTGAGTTCCTTTTGTGGTGTGCCTAGGATGTTGTTGCTGTTGTGTGCGTGCGCAAATGCTTTACACATTGCCTCCGGGATAAGCCTGTCTGCTCGTGCCAAGCTACCAAGGGGGTGAGCAGGGGTTATCTTGGTGTGTGACTCCCTTACCCTGACTAGAATGGTGGTTTCTGCCTGGCTTTGGCATCAGCCTTAGCCAACCAGAAATAGCCAGTTCTAACAACTGGCATGATAATTGCTTATATTTTTAACCTGCCAATCAACCAATGATGAATGGTTAAATGTTAAACAAATTACTAATATGTACAACCATGTAGATAAAAGTACTTTAATTTATATTCTTATTTCACATTACGAACAAATAGGTCATAAACGCTATCAACACAATACCTCACCACCTATACTAGATACAACATCACAACATGAGGGGGTTTACTGGTTTTATTGGAGTGTTATCATATCAGTAAAATTAGCATCATGTTATATTTCAGTGTAGCAACACAATAGAAATTAATGGAAATAGTAACAAGATTCATTCCATGTATTAGCCTACCAGTAACATCAATTTAATTAATTATACTATTATGACTTTCATTGTTTATTACCAACACTAGCCATAAATATTGACTACAACAACATGCATCCAAAGCCTTTCTTTTACTTTTATCCAACTGCAAATACAGCATTAGGACTACTGCAAAAGTACTAATCAAAAACTCTCCGGGGGCAAAAATATAATCCACTGGGAGACTTGTGGTGCATTTTTCAAACCCATTTACAGGGGAGGGGGATAATCACATTTTCTGCAGCCAACCAACCATGCTGGAAACTGTTGGTGTTACCCCTGTCCTTCCTGAGGCCACCACCACCAAATTATGCATAGTTTAAATCACCTCATGGGGTTTTATGGATTGCTTGATTCCCCAAGGCATGAATATTATATAAGTGTCTAACCTGCCCTCCTTTCTTTCTGAATCAGCTGTATATTGCAATTTTTTTGTTTTTTGGTTCTTTGAATGCCCATAAAACCCCATGGCCGCCACAGTCCCAGCCAGCTCCCCAAACACAAGCTGCACTTATGTGCAGTGCATGTGAATGGCCATGATTTGCCTTCTGCTCTCACTATAATGGAAACGTCTTAGCCCACAAGCAAGAGCAACTCTGTTTCCATAGCCTCTGCTCGCCCTGGGCAAGAAAGAGGAAGGTTAGCATGTCCCTACTCCCAGACATGGGAATGGGGTTCCTTGGACAAAATATACTTTTGTGTCAGGCCTCAGGGGATCTGGTCCTGAGGGACAAAAGTTGTCTAGGATAGGGGAATCCACCATGCCCCATTTCCCTGGGAATCATAGGAAAACAAAAGGTTTGCCCAAAAGGTTTGCCCTTCCAGGAAGAACTGTAACAATCTCTACTCGCTCTTTCTTTCTCTCAGACCCCCAGGTGGACCAAACTATAAATAACAGCATCTCTTGTCCTATACAGCCTATCTTGAAGGTCTTGGACTCATTTTGTGCCTGGTGGCATTCCAAACCATAGGCAGTTTGCCCACTATGCCACCTCAGTTTGGAGTCCGCCATAGGCAAACCAGTCTTAACCCTGCTCCAATAGGACCAGTCCAGCCCAAATTGCCAGGCCATGTGCTGTTTGAACCGCAACACAAGCAACCTAAGACTATTTTCACCCTGATTGGGGCTCTTTATTTGGCTTAGTTCCAGTTACACAACGAGCAAGGGACCCAAGTCTGGGCAGGTCATCCCAAGGCGTTACATAATTGACAAAAAAGATGATAGGAGCAAGGAAAAACTGTAACAAAAGACCTCTTGTTGCATGATCACCCTCATTGTTTTTGGACTGATGATTCTGAGTTTTGAGCCCTGTGCACTGGGACCGGCTTGCCAGGCTACAGTGCATGAGCTCTGACAGTTCAAAGCTCATAAAATGTATTAAAAGTCTGAATTGGCATATTTAAATTACATGTGCATCCCTAGTACATGGTGCCCAGTGTAACCAGGGCCTGTAAGTTAAACATCACTTGAGTACTGCAGCACATTTTGTTCCCCACTGAAGTGACTATTTAAAGCATAACTATAAGCCTCCCACATCAGCCAAGCATGAGTTTTAAAACTGTAATGTTAAAATCTCCCTTTAAAAATGCCTAACCCTTTCGACTTATAAGTCACTCCTAAGGTAGGCCCTATGGGCTCATAGGTCAGGGTGCTTAGCATTTAAAATATGGAACATGTTTGCCTAAGTTTTACCTGTCCTGACGGTGAAAAAGTCAAGGCTAGATGAAATGCACTGGGTTACATTAAACCCTATAATGCGTAAATCCAATTTGGAAATAGCCACAACGATGGTGCAATGATTCAGATTAATAGAAACATAAAATCCAATCTGATGAAGTTACTATTTTGAAAATACCACTGTAGCCTTTTCAGATTTACTACCCAACTCATCTCACCTGGCAGCTTGTTAGAAGGTGTAAATTTCTCCCAATAAAGGGAACGAAAGGCCCTTCGCTGGGAGAAGATATGACCTCCACCTGACAGAATGGCCCAAGGGATGTGTCACCAATTGCATGAGATTAAAAAAAGGCATCTCCTGTCACAGGCAGATGTATTTCACACTTAAACCTGCCCCTGCCATTGTCCAAGTAGCAAGCTTACATCAATCTCAGTGGGATGTAATGTTCCCGAATTGGTTTCCAGGGGGAGTTCCTCCTTTCCCTAGAGACACCACAGGGGTGTGTCCGAAAGCTCAGGTCAGGGGAAGAAAGATGTTGGAATTTGGCAGAGCAGTACACTGTGGGATAGTTTAGGGCCAAGCCCTCAGGAAGCCAAATCCCTAGGAAGTGATATCAAAGTGAGTAGAAATGCCCCATGGAACTTTTTCCCTATTGATCAGGGAGTCACCCTCCCCGACAAGCTACTGCCAGGCATAAATGTGGCACCTCTGGAAGGCCTCCTCAGAACACTGCTGGACCTGAAGAAGACAGAGGAAGGGCTGCATCTGTTGATCCATGGAGTCAGAAAGAGGACTGCACCGGCTGTAACCTGTGGAGATAAGCTCCAAGGGCCAGATCAGCTCCCACTTGAATCCAGAACAGTGGACTCCGAGGTCAAGTTAGCTAACCTCCTGTTATGTTCCAGGACCATAAAAACTGCAAGAGGCCCACGATTCTCCTGAGAGCAGCTGAACAGTACCAACTGTATTTATCCAATATCCTACTGGTGACTTCTTGGAGATTGAGTCATAACCCCCATTTGGTACCCACACAGACCTGGCCCCTCGGTTGGTATTAGAGTGTACTCTCCTCTAGGGGTGGACGGACTGTTTCTTTCTGCCTCTGCAATTGGTGGAATTTTGGTCACCATTCATTACACTTTAATTCGGGGTTCTGCGCCAATCGTCGTGTGGTGGAATTATTCTCCTATGAGGCTCCAGAAAAGGTGTGCTGGCAAGTAAATGAAATGCAAATGTATTCAAGTGTTCAGTCTTTTAAAACCATTACAACAAAACAACATATTTTACATACATAGAACATCCTAGGAAAGCTGCTGTTTGTAACTCAGTTTCTGTTTGACTTTAAATCTGAGGTATTTATAAGTAGATACTGTCTCAACTTTTTTTCCATCCAAATGGCAAGAGTGTTTCTTATATTTGGTATCCCCTAACCGTACTACCTTTGTTTTAGTCAATTTTAATTCTAGCACTTGCAATTCCATGCACTTGCTAGTGCACTCATGCTGCTTGGTAACTCACTTGGGGTTTGGCTTAATAGCACTATAACATCAGCATACTGAAGACACCTGATTTCCTCAATAACCAACCTTGGTGGGTGACAGTTGGTCTGTTCACTTCCCGGAGAGCTTCTTCAAGGTCGGATTAGTACAAGTTAAAGAGACTGGGGCTAGCACACACCCCTGCTTTAATCCATTTTCTTTGTTACACAACTGCCATCCCCTATTTTTATTTGAGTTCAAGTACCTATATATAGTTCTTTAATGGCATTCAGTAAATTACTTCTTCGGGGCACACGGTCGAAGGCAGACTTGAGGTCCACAAAACAGGCGAACAGCTGCATGTTCTTATATTTGACATTTCCGTCTAGAAGCGTTAGTGCCGTAAATTTTTGTATGTGTCTGCACCAACCCTTAACCCTGTTTGAGTCCGAGGGATCCGTTTGTTGTCTTATGATCATTTGTTAAGATGTTCGAACAGGCAAGCTTCAGATAGCTTAGCTTCAACATCTATTAGAACTATGAGTCGGTAACAGGTTGGCTGTAACGGATTTCCACTTTCAAGATTTATTTTGAAGGTTTTATATAGCACGAACAAGACCCTTGCGGGTATCAGAATGCTTTACAGGGTAAACATAGGAAAAAAACAGGCATATAGTAAATAACATAATGTTCCATACAAATCAGGAATCATATAACGCTTATGAACAAGGCTCATGTGAATTTAGCCATGAGAAGAGATTTTTTGAAAGATGCAATAAAGGGATTCAATCTAGTTTCTGTGGGCAGTGCATTCCACATCCTGGGTGCCATCCCCGAGAAGGCTTGGTTGAATGTTTTCTTCTTCCTGAATCTTTGTGGTTTCAGTAAGAGGTTGTTGGCACTTCTGGAGGATCTGTTACCACATGATGGCACCAATTTCTGTGCCAGATAGCTGAGCGTGTTGTGGTGTTCGGCTTTATGGGTCATACATGTGATTTTTAGTTGAATTCTGACTTCAAAAGGCAGCCAGTTAAGGTATCTGCAGTCCGGGGAGATGTGAGAGTTTCTTTTTGAGCTAGTAATGAGTCTCACTGCTGCGTTGATTGATGCTTTAAGAGGGGCCGTTGAGGCTCTTGGAAGATCGCAAGAGCAACACTTCCATATTCCACTCTTGGGAAAACTAGGGCTTGTACTGCCAGTTTGTAGTACTTTGCGGGCAGGAAGGGTTTTATTTTTCTCAAGTTACACCCAGCAATTTTGCTGACTCAAAAATAAAAGGGTGGCAGTTGAGTGCAGTTAGATGTTTCAGCCAGTCTTGAATTATGGTTATTTGAGAGGGGGGAGCGATTAGGAGGAATTCAGGGTCATATGTAGGAATCTGTTTTGCGATCGCAAAAATGGCAAATCACGAAAAAATGGTGTTTGCGATCACAAGAACGTGTGTTCCTATGTAGGAAAGGTTTTCGGTGTGCAAAATTGGTAATCGCAAATTTAGTGATTACCAATGTTGTGAAGCCTTGAATCTGCGAATATGTAGCAAATTCGCAATCAGTGTCACCTCATTTGCAATATTCGCTAATAACATCCTCGCTAAATGCAAATTCGGAAAATGAGATACAAAAAAAAATGGCAAATTAGCACATCTCATATACCACCAACTCCGAGCAGGTGGTAACCAGGTGCAACCTATTTAAACAGGCCCACAATGCCCCAGGGTCTTTCCACTATGGCTGGGCTGTATATGATGGCCAGGAGGCTGCAAATCAGAGCTGCTGCACAGAGAAGGAGACGCCGGGAAAGGATCTGCAGAGCGCGCGTCACCCTGTTCCAGCAGACCGAGGAGGAGATCCATGTGAACTACAGTATGGACCCAGAAAGCATCCTGGACTTAGTAGAGGAGCTGAAACCCATACTGGAACACCCCACACGCAGAGCACACACCCTTACTATCCATATACAGGTCCTGTGATCACTGCACCTACTGGCATCAGGGAGTTTTCAGGGGGTGATAGTCTCAGCAGGAGGGGTCTCTCAGAATGCACTGTTGCACTTCTTCAACGCTTTCCGTGATGCAATGGTACTGTGGATTCATCACCACATTCAATTCCCCAGCACACAACAGGCACTAGAAAAGACCAAGCAGGAATTCTACCAGATTGACCAATTCCCCCACATAATTGGCTGCGTAGATGGGACCCATGTTGCACTCTCACCCCCATCACGGAAGGAATATGTGTTCAGGAACCGCAAGTCATATCATTCCCTGAACAAACAGGTAGTGTGCAATGCGAAACATGTAATCACCAATATTGTAACTAAATACCCAGGCAGCTCACATAAACCTATAATATTTCGCCACAGTGCATTAAACCGCCGACTCACAAATGGTGAGTTTGGAGAGGGCTACTTGCTTGGTAAATGCATGGCTTACAAACACACATTCGGTAAAGGTTTTAGGTTGCAGGACAGTATTTAACCTAATTCTTTGTACCCTGCAGATGACGGTGCCTACGCTGAACATGACTACATCCTGACTCTGTACCTGAATCCAGGAACTGCAGGGGAGCAAAGGTACAACTGCGCCCACAGAGCCACACACTGTACCATTTAAAGGACCTTCGGAATCCTTAAGAGCCGTTTATGCTGCCTCCATAAGAGTGCAGGAGCGCTATTGTACAGTCCTGAGACATGCTGCAAAATCGTGGTCACCTGTGCAATGCTTCACAACCTTGCTACCAAGAAAGGCACCCCACGTCGCAGACCAGCAGCTGGTGCCGTGGCGGTTGCCGGGCGCCAGAGACGAGATGAGATTACACATAACTATGTTTAGGTGAGTAATGAGGACACAATCCTACAAATTGGTGCTAAACTGTGTTATTTATTTCCTTGAGTGCAAGTATATAACTGTCACACAGTCTGTCTTTATTAAAATTGCTTGCACATGTTTGTGCCACAGTGCAAGGATGTCTATCATCCAATCAGTCAAGATGCAATGTGTTGCTTCACACATTGCCATAGGCCTCTGAAGTCACTTCACTTCCTGCGTGCACGCCCTGTTACCCCTCGCTCAGTGTGCCCACTGCCCTCCATGAAGTCATCAGCTAGTCTCCCCTGCCGTGCACTCCGGCGTCTGTCCGGTGGAATTGGTGGAGTGGTGCTGCTCCTGCTGAACTGTTCATCAGTAGAAAAAGTTCTCAATAGTCCTATGCCACCTGTTGCAGCTGCCCGCATCTGGTCCATGGCATGTGTGACCTGCAGCAGGCCCCTGGCCACATCCTGGCAGCATTGGGCCATTTAACACTGCATACTCACACAGCAGTGTGCCAGCAGGAAATTGGCAGTCGACAGGAGGTTCACAGCTGTAGTGTACAAGTCCCCCCAGCTGTGGAGATGCTGTCTCTCCCTGCGCCTGGCTGCTCGGTCTCTCCTTATCTCCCTGCACAGTCCTTCCAGTGCACCTGCCATGGCCATTATACCACCCCTCATCTCAGTCATGTTGTGATTGTGTTCTGAGAACTGGCGCAGGATTGAATTCAATATTTTCACTTGCATGCACTGGACATTGAGCATGCTGCTTCAATCCCGGAGAATACTGTGTCTTCTTCGACAGAAGCAGTACTGGTGGACGGCCGTGACCTGCTCCCTTCACTGAAATGGACAGGGGACTGTCCTGCACGCTGCCTCTGGACTGGCTGTGCCTCTCCTGCTGTTTCTGTTGGCCCTGCCTCCAGCAGTGGTAGTGGTGTCTCTATGATGCGCCGTCTGCATGGCATAGGGATTGCTGTTCTGACTACGCCCTGCTCCTCCTTCCCTGCCTCGCCCTCATTTTCGGATGTGTCCTCCCCTTCTGCCATGGATTCCTATCTTGCAGGTGGTGCTGTGAATGTAAATGCACACAATAATTATGTGTCCTGCTTCACATTGGTAATGCAATACAGTTGACACATTTTAAGTGACATGAGTACTGTCTGTCGATTTCATTACTTTCCTTGAAAATTCATCCCTATTCCACCTTGCTGTGTCTCATTGCTCCATGTTTTGGTGCATGTGACTAAACTCCCATAATGCATTACTGGGTGTGCTTGTGAACATGTACTGGAGTTGTAATCATGTTTGGTGTCTGGGTGTTTCCTGCTTGTGAGAGTGGATTGGGGATGTGTCAGGGTGTTATGGCATGCATCTTACCTTGTCTGGTGTCTGGGTGCTCAGAGCTGTCCACGTCAGCCACTCTACTCACCCTCTCCAACTGAAGGGTGCCCTCCAACAACGCCTCCATGGGTGTTGAATCAGTAGCAGTGGACGTCCCACCACCAGTATTTTTTGCCTCGGCCAATCTTGTTGCCACCTTCTCCTTGGAACTTTGCTGCATGTCATACCACCGTTTTTTGAGCTCTTCAACATTGCGGTGGATTACGCCAATGGCATTGAATTTCTCCTGTATGTCATTCCATAACTTCCTTTTGCGTGCCTCCGGCACACGTAGAGATTTTTTGCAAAACAGGAGTTCATGGCTGGTGACCATTTCCTGGATGAGAACCTCCTGCTCCCTATCACTAAAGTTTATGTTTCCTCTTCCTTACATTTTCCTCCTGCTGGATCTCTGCCTTCTGGGACTCCATTTTTCCTTCTCTCAGTTGCAGGGCACAATTCTCCAACTCTCCTCACAGCCTCTCACTCAGCTTCTGGCAATCAGGTGCAGCATGTTGAGTCACACTTCCTGGTTGTGATGTCATCATGCTGCACCTGAATTGCTGATTCTCTAAATTGCGATTCCTTAATTGCGAATTCGCTATTAAGGAATAGCAATTTAGGAATTTGCAAATTAAATCTACACATTTTCGAGAATAGCTAGGTTTTTTGTGAATCTTTTATCTACATCAGGCTTTGCGATTCTCAAACTGCAATTGGGAAAAAAAGCTATTTGAGAATCTCAAAAAACGTTTTTCCTACTTATGGTCCTCAGTTTTGAGGGTATTTAGTTATAGATGGTTTTCAGCCAGCCAGGTCTCACTTTTTTCTAGCATTGAGTTGAGAGATTTGACGTCTTCTAGTGATTGGATCCTTAAACATAGCTGTGTAGCATCTATGTACATATGATACTGTACATTAGCGGAGTTGAGAATATCAGTGAGTGGTTCCATGAATAAAATGAAAAGAGTAGGACAGAGGGACGAACCCTGTGGGACTCCTAAAGTGAATGGGACGTGTTTGTACAGGGATTGATTAACCTTGAATCGGTGTGATCTGTCCTGCAGGAATGCGGCGAACCAATTTGGAACAGATCCAGGTAGTCCAATTCTGTGTTTTGGTAGGTCAAGCAAGTTGCCGTGTTTGACAGTGTCAAAAGCTGAAGAAAGGTCCAGCAGGATTAGCAAACATGCTTAGTTTTGGTCAAGGACTTGTAGTGCATCATCTATTATGTGGGTAATGGCTGATTCAGTGCTGTGCCCTGCCGGGAAGCCGGATTGGTATTGGTTGAGAAGGTTGAAATGGTCTAGGTGTTTGCCAAGCTGAATGTGTACACATTTTTCTAAGAGTTTGGCCAGGGTTGGGATGTTTAATATTGGTAGGTAATTATTCAAGTCTGCAGGCTCAATCGTTGGCTTCTTTACAATGGGGGATACCTGCCCAGATTTAAGGATTTCAGGGATATTCCTTGAAGAAGAGAGGTATTTATAATCTTAGTCCAAAGAGGCAGTAGCAGTGGAAATAAGTATTTTATGCGGTTTGCAGGGAGAGGGTCTGTGTAGTGAATGGCGGGATTCAAAGCCATGAGCATTTTGAATATGGAGTATTGATGGAGGACCAGGAGGCATTATTTTTGAGGTCGTACTTTTTTGAGCATCGGGTGGGACTCCTGGAAGGGATGAGGAGATGACCATGTGTGTGTCAGTGTGCGTTATCAGATAAATGAGTAGATCCTTCTTTATGTTTTCAGTTTTTAGAGTGAAGAAGGAGGTAAATGCTTCGCAATTGGGTAGTGAGTCTGTGTTAGAGTGGGGGGTTGAGGTGTTTCCTTAGAGTGTGTTTTGATTAGATCGAATAGTTTTTTGGGACGATTCTTGGCTTGGTCTAATTGCTTACTGAAAAAGTCTGCTTTAGATCGTCTGATCTTTCTGTAGGAATTTCTCTTCATTCTTAGTAGCTTGAGGTGGTTGGCAGATTGTTAGATCTCCATCTTCGTTCAATTAATCGTAGGGATCGTCTGTCCTCACTTGAGACTTCCATCGTACCAGGGTTTTGAGTCTTTAGTGGAGGCTCTCTTCAGTTGTAGGAGGCAACCTTGTCTAATGCCATGTTCATGGAGTAGAAGTAGTGGTTGATGATTGGATAGTCTTACTGGGGGAAGAAGGATGTTGGAACTGGAGGTTGCGATTAGGTCAGCATTTATATTTTTCAGATCCCTCTTCCATATTTTAGTTCTTGTGGGTTGAGCAGAGTTGGGTTTTACTGTTTAGTTGATGAAGAAGGTGATGATGTGATGATCAGACCAATCGAGCTGAATGGCTTTGGTCCTAGAGATGACTAAGTCAAGGAATGACACTGACCAAGTACCTGTGCACACATAACATTACATCATATAATATGTATATATAATGGGCAGATATACAAAAAAGAACATTTGCCACATCTTTTCTTGTTGTTTTAATGCTAGTTTGCATCAACAACAATTGTTGATGCAAACTAGCATTAAAACAACAAGAAAAGACATGGCTAATTTTCTGTTTCCGTTACCTCAAAGATGTTTTTACTCTGGTGGGCAATGTACATGTTCTATTTGTAAACCCCTGGAGATGTCTGGATCCCTAGTAGGAGGCCCATCCTCCTTTCGGTTTTTCCATATTGACAATCTGTTTTTACTATGAGCTCTGGTTCCATGTACATTTGGTCAAACGTGGGCCTCCCACGTCTCTTCAATTATACCTGCATTTGTTTGTCTTGCCAAAAGAAGTTTTCTCCAGATGGTAACATGATGGTTTGTTTTTGCTTTGTGGCAGCTTTTATTGTATTGAATTCTTAATTTTTGAAGCTTAAATTTGTCCAGTCTTTCTCCTGGTTTGAAACTATTCTGATGTCTCCAGTAATAGGCGTTTTTGCTTACGTAATTCAGGACTGTGTGGTGACCATTAGCCAGTTAAGCTTCCTGTGGAAATTGTGGTGAGGTTGCTTCTTTTTGGCAGGGAGTTTTTCCTAATAAGACGACTTTTAAGGTTTCCCAGTCCTTTAGTCTCTCACCATTCACTAATTATGGATCTACTTGATTTCCTGTTTCCTTTATTGTAGCTTCTTTTGTTCCTGCTCAAAGGTATACCTCGGCCATCACCTTCTCTATCCCTGTACCTCGCCATCTCAGAATTATTAGATTACGTGCAAGGGGCACACAGATAAATTCATTAGATGCCATCAACAGAGCAAACCTTTGTTCAAGTTGCATTATTTGAGGAAAATAGTTGCTCTTCGTGCATGGAATAATTTGAAATTTGCACATCATGAACGTTACATGTTCACTCACTAACGTGTGATCGATTGTTGAGCTCTTTTTCCCTATTAAAAAGGTGATTGATACTGGTGAATCCTCGTTTGAATTTCCATTCAGATGTTTTAGGCCTAATGTTTCTAGTTGATTTCTGAATCTATTGCTAATTTGGTGATGATTCTGGCGGGTTTTACATAAATTTGTGTTAACGTCACCTGTGATAATGAACAGCGCCTGAGAGTATTGCCTCTGCATTGTTTTATCTTTATGTATAGGATTTTCATGTCTCTTTTCTTGGGTGAATATAAACGTTTTTAAAAATAGTTTTCATAGGTGGCATACCAGTCTTTTGATTTTCCAACTTTGTTACGAGAAGTCATTTTGTCCCATGGAGCCATTTTGTCCCTGTTGGTAGTTTTTCATCAACCAGTTAACTTTAGTTGAGAAATACGAGGAGAAAACCTCCTTGGGGTAGCCACATTTTGAGGCTTTTACTGCCTTTTCATGATGATCAGTATAACCGATGATAAGATTGTGATGGCGGACGGATTGCCCCGCCATATTATCATGGCTGGCGGGTCCACAGCGGATGGAAAGACCGTCTGCCGCTTTTCCATCCCGGTCGCCTTCCGACCGGGCGGAAAAGGTTTCAATATGGTTGCAGTGTCTATCAGACACCGCCAGCCATATCAGAATGGGCATTTTCCAATGCCTTTCCATGGCGGCATTGCCGCCAAGGAAAGGCATGCAGAGTCTACCTGCAGGGGCCTGTTGCGGGCCGCAGGGACTCTGGGATGGTAGGGGGTGCAAATGGGGGTTACCTGTGGTACCCCCCTGCATTTCAAAGAACAACGTGGCAGGCACTGCATGGTGCCTGTCACGTTGTGCTTTGAAATGCACAACATGTATTCTTAGCATTGCGGCGGGCGGTGCTTTCAGCACCGCCCGCCGCAATGTTAAAAATACAGGAGGCGCCTGCCACTGTGGTGGGCGTATCCTAATTTCCCCCATGGGACCCCCGCTCCATGGCGGGCGGTCCCTTTCTACGATGGGATGGGGGGTGGATAAAGTCCGCCTGTCATCCTAATGGGCCCCCAAGTTTCTTTGGTGAAAATTATGTAAATTTAAAAGGAATTCAATGGTGTAATTATGTTGTAGGACATTTTCCAACCCGTGGGTGTTCCAAGAGCAAATATTGAGTTTTTTGGGATTTTTTTGTGAACCTTTACTGATAATGTCAGGGTTGCATGTAGACATGGTGTTTCTGGGCCCCGTCCTTTCTTATTTATTACCCAGTTAATCTTGTAATATTCCTGAGGATTCACACCAGGGGGACAGTACTTAGGGATTTGATGATTTTTAGGTTTTCAAATTCTTTTTTGATTGGTTCTGGTGCCAATAGCACCCATTAGGACGATCCTCCACTTTCTTTTATCGGACGTAAAAGACTTGTGTAGCATGGGGCCTCAATCCTTTGTAATTCGATTCCTCAGGACTTGAACATTTGCTGATGTATCATTATGTGATCTACTATCTCTGATGAGGTTTAGTTCATTATTGTAACCTCTCTGCTGTTCAAAAATGTATTAGGCCTAAATTCGACTGATAAAAAGTTAGAGGTTTTGATGCAGGCTATATCCCTTATTTCTTTTATCAATTTTATAATTTTACCTCTGTTTAAAGTATAAAAATTCCCTCTTGAGATGTATATAGGGAATAACACACGTTTATATGAGTGGTTTTCATTTGTTATGTGCTGTAAATCTAGATCGAAGTTCTGTAAAGGATGGGAGCCTTTTTGAAGCCTACAATCTTTCAAATACCAATTAGTACATTTCTCTAGAACTGGTTGTATGCCCTATTCTTGTTGCTCTAAAGTGCTTCCCAGCTTCAGATCCTCATATGTGTTTTCCTTATTCACTGAATTCCTTCAAGCTTGTACCACTAGCAAATATTTTTCTTCCTGATTTGATGTAAAAAACCCAGAAACATGTACTCCTTTTATTGTTGCATATTAGAGGCGTGCTCTTGGGGGGCTGTAGTCAAAGTCTGTTGATCTTTGGAGTTGAGTAAGGAGGATGGGCCTATTATATTCTCATCCCCTTTTGGTTCAATTGCCGGAGTTCCTACCTATTGGACTGCGACCTCTGGTTCCGTCTGATTTGAGTTCTCCTCTGTCGATGTTTTTTCATTCTTGTGTTGAGAAAATGATTGCCATATTTAATTTTGTTGAACATTTTCCCTTTGTTACTTGTTATGCTCAACCTCTTTTTTCCTTTTTTTGAGACCGCCAGCTTTCCTTCTATTATCTCCGTAATTTTGTTTTTCTTTTTTCCGTTACTGGCAGGGTGATTGACTTGCCTATTAGAAGTACTTTCTTTTGATTCAATTAAGTGGTTGTTTGCAAAGGAGGGGGTTGGATTTATTGAGGCATGATTTTCCATGTTTGAGGCAATTCTGCTAGGATTTTTATATTTTTTGGAACGTTTTCCTCATGTTTGTAAAGTCTTTGTCTTGATTGTGTCCTTGCTGCTTGCGCTCTTACTTCCATCAGTATATCTGACGAGATTGAAGATAGAATTTCTGGATCTTCACCTGCTATTGAACATTGGCAGGTGACTTGCTGTGTATATTTATGCTTTTGGGGTCTCATACTCAAATCATTGAGTGCCTGTAACTTCTTTTCCATTCCTACTATGCAGGTTGCCATTATGTTCAGAAGGTCCACTTGGAGGTCATGTTTATCCGCTTGGTGGGAAATTACTGATTGAGATTGAATCCTCTGTCGGTAAAAGTGTACCCCAAGTTATGGATGGAACGCAATCCTCTGTGTCTTTAAGTACCTTTATTGTTTTGGGGGAGAGTCGATTACTGGGAGCTGAGTGTTGTTCCTCAAGCAAGAGCAAATTGTTTTTAGTGTCCCTTAATGTTATATGTGGGGATATATTCTATAGATTGATGTATTTTTATCTGATACAAAGGTACCTCCAGCCTCACACACATCTGACCCTGTTAATTTTGTGTTCAAACTTGTCCCGGCCACTAATGCTTGTTCTAGCGCTTCCAGAGGTTCTAATGGACTTAATGATTCTCATTGCTGAACTATTCAACTCTCTGCCCCGCTCCTCCCAGCAACTGAGATTTAATGAAAAAAGGGAATCGCTTGGAATTTGGTTGTAGACTTCTGCTTCTGTTTTACATGTTTTTGTTATAGCTGAGATTTTCAGAATTGTATTATATTCCAAATCAATTTGACCTGCTTGGTCTTGTCCTGTCTTTCTAAAGTCACCATCGCTTTCTAGTTGAGGTCCAACTTCCATTCCCAGATCAAATTGCAAGTGTGGTGCAAGGTCTTCTAAGGTTGGGCTTTCAGTCTGAGATAAGAGACTGATATTACTTAGACTTTCTTTTTTAGAATTAACTATCCCTTTTTATTGTTAAAAAGTCTGTTATCTTGTACCCCTCTTTCCTTTTATGTTTAGCCATCCTTTTTACATGGCTGCTGCTTGATGGGGGGATTTCTTCACGTTTGTATCGTCCAGATATATAACTAAATCAGTTGAGGAATCCTGCTTGGAGATGACTTTCCTTGATCTCTTGGTTTGTTTCTTTCTCCCTCGACCCAGAGCCCCTCTGTTTTTTCCATAGAGCATTGTCCGTCTCTTTTGCTCTATTTCCCTTGGGTTCCAAATAAGTACACTGTGCTTTGAAGGGGCTTTGATGATGCCTTTCCTTCTGAATACGTGGAGAGGTCTCACATCTTGATACTCAAGGAAGGTACTCTAGGTGGTACGGCCTGCTTTGTTCTTGTCTCGGTTTGCTCCTTACTTGTTTGCACCTATGTTCTGGGTTCATAGGATTTGTCCAAAGTGTGGGCCGTCTGCAGATATTGCTCAAACCATCCCCACCAAGCAAGGATTCACCAACTCCATGGTAAAATTCAAGCCTGTCCTCAGCGAGGGGGGCATGTTCCTATTATGCTTGCCCTGTCGACTGGGCCAGGTCAATGCCCACAGCTTTTAGTTCCTCACTTCTTCCTCAACTCCTCTGTATTCCTCTCTGCTTTCCACTGCCGGGTTAACAAGCAGTCTTGGAGCTAATGTTTTCCAAGTTTCTCTCACACTTGGAACATTCCGCATCCTTGTGATGTTTATGCTTACTGCTTTCCTCTTTTTACTTCAGTGTTGTAGGTGGTGCTCAGACACGTTTGGTGAAGCCCTGTATTGGTGTCCTCTATTCACCTCCATTTGAGTAATGGGTGGTGCAGAGTGATGTAATACGTCCCTGTAAATAATACATTTGTGTGGAGGTAGAATGGCTGGCAGTCACGGGGGCACCCAGCTATTAAAAAGCAGCACCGGCCGTCTGCAGCAGTAAAGCCCCCAGGATCCTAGTCCATTTGTCTGTTGTCTAAACATGCCACCAGCCAATGCCTTTGGCCGCTGCTGAGATAGTTATTGGCTAGCAACGGCTGTCTTGTAGGGGTTGGGCAGTAGCGGTGGCAGATAGGTCCTGCTAGCCAACACCCTTCAAGCAGACCACACTGCCTCACACTACCGAACCTGACCCCCGACTCCCAGCTCCCAGCTCCCGTTTCCCCCAGCTCTTCTCCTGCCTATCGTTCAGAGTCGATGTCAGTGCGGTTGTAGGGGCTGGGGCGGCAGTATGGGGTTGATGAATCAATGAGGAAATAAGGCGGGTCGACGGGACAGGTTTCTCATAGTTCACAGGCTGAGCCGCTGGCAATGCCTCCTCCCTCTTGCTTGCTTTCTGACTGACCGGCTAGGACAGCTGGCAAGTAAGATTTGATGTCCTGTAGTGCAATTTTCTAAAGCAGGTAGTCTCTGTCAAAGGGCTGCTTTTCAGGTAGATTTGATGGTATTTGGACAAAATATCTGGTAACTAATTTTGTACTGCAGAACTATCAGGTCAAGAATATCTGGAGCTCGCATACATAGTCGTAAGAAATATTGAAGTTAAACTAGTTTAATGTTGCCTATATTAACGATGTAAAAAATATTGATGTAGTAAATACTGTTGTATAGAAATTCCTTTTTATTGTTAATTAGTATGTAAAATATTGCATTTTTGTATCTATATGTTTATAATTTATTTTATAGAATACTAAGAAGGTTATTTTTATTCATTGAATTGCTTATATTTCTATTTTTAATTGTTTAATATATTTAATATTTTTTTTTTTTAAATGTAGTTGCCGGATGTTGGGTTAATAGATGATAATGGTGGGGAAATCGTTTTTAAGATTTGCTAATTATGTTTTTTATTGAAATATTTGTCCTAATATATAAATACTTTTTTTTAATTTAATGTGAAATAACGTATACTTTACTGTAATTTTCTAAACACAAAATGTTTTGAATATTTACAAAGAATATTTGTATTTATTTCCATATTTAAGTAAAAAATATGCTACTTTTTAATGAAAATAATACTAATATTTTATAAAATTAATAAAAAGATAATTTGTACTATTAATTGTTAATTGTGGATTTAAAAACATAATAATCTAATTAAAAAGAAACAATCAACTGTATTAAAAAAATATATATGTTAGTTTTGTTATAGCCTTCTCAAGTTGATTTAGTTGATTGGGAATAGTTAGTGTCACCCCTTTGGTGTCCAATATCTTCCCCAAGATGACGTAGGTTGGGGTGGGAATAAAACATTTCACCCTTTTTGTGCTTAACATCTTCCCCAAGTTGGTTTATTTTGGGGTGGAAATAGTATATGTTAATACTGTTTAGTGTCTAAACCTTAGTGTCCAACATTTTCCAAAAGTTAGTTAAATTGAAGTCTGTTATATCCTAAGTATTACATTTATATGTAATAAGCCTAGGTCCTCCTAACTGATTTTGGTGACGAGCAGCCCTAGACCCAGGCGTACTTAAGGACAGGACAGAAACCAAGAAACTACAAAGAAACAAAAGGAACCAGCGAAACTACAAGAAAATTAAGCAACTACATGAAGGGGAATGGAGAAAAAGGCAAGCCAGCCCCACCAGAGTCCATGTCATCGGATGGGCCCATCCACCATGTGTGTCCTCCCTGAACTTGCTCCATGAATTTGACCACAGGTATGGTCCGTATGTTAAGGTATACCTGATTTAAATGTCACTCTACCTCTTCTTTTTTTTTCTTTTTTTTTAAGGAAAAGTAGTTTAATGAATTTATAACGATTTTAAAGTAAGTGAAATAACTTCAAGCGGTAAACCACAAATACAACTAGACTAAACATGAGAAACAGTATGTTGTTCAAAATCATCCACATCCAACAGTCAATGGCCAGTAGGTTTAGCAAAAGCATGTTCAGGCTAACACCGTGCTCTGCACAGATGAACTGAAATAACAAATCTACGATACAACAGGAAATGTACAGTGCATACGCGCAGTCACATAAATAAAAGGGTGTGACTGACAAAATAAACTTGAGTAAAGAACTAACTGTTGGAAAATGATGAATCTTGATGACTGTGTCACTTGCCATCTCATCAGGTTGTCTCTGTCTAGATCTTTGATTGACTTCTGTGATGAGGTCTCTTAGGCACTTGGTTGTTTCTGGGTCTTCGCAGTGACTAACATCAACTATGGTAATCCACAAAGGGTCCCAAACACAATCCTCCTCTCGCCCGCTCCTTATAGTTGTAATGTTACTGTTGGGAGGTACCCAAGCAGTGTCGTACCCATTCTGATGCCAAGTCTTCTGCATGAGGAGGTTGTCGCAGTCAATCTTCTTGACTTTGCCGATCTTTACCCTAACCTTGAATACAACCCTATCATGGTCGCTGGTATTCAGTGGGTAACACATAGCCTTCTTCTTGTCCCTGCTCACATAGATCCCTGGACCCAGAAGCCCATCTGCCAAAACCTTCCCTAACTTGGTGTAGATTGGAGTGGGAATAGTAAATGTCACCCTATTAGTGTCCAACACCTTCCCCAAGTTAATGAAGATTGGAGTGGGAACAGCAAATGTCACCCAATTAGTGTCTAACACCTTCCAGAAGTTGGTTTAGGTTGGAGGGTAAAATAGTACATTTCACCCCTATATTGTTCAATACCTTTCCCAAGTTGGTTAAATTGGAGTGGGAACATTAAATGTCACTTCTTTTGTATCCAGTACCTTAAACAAGTTAGGTTAGATTGGAATGCAAATAGTGAATGTCACCCCTTTAGTGTCCAACATCTTCCCCAAGTTGGTGTAGGTTAGAGTGGGATTAGTAAATGTCACCTCTTTGTGCCCAACACCTTCCCCAAATTAGTAACTTGGAGTGGGATTAGTAAATGTCACCTCTTTTGTGTCCAACAACTTCTATGAGTTGGTTTAGTTTGGAGTGGAAATAGTAAATGTCACCCCTATAGGGTCCAACACCTTCCCGAAGTTGGTGTAAGTTGTAGTGGGAATAGTAAATATCACCCCTTTAGTGTCCAACAGCTTCCCCAATATGGTTAGACTGGAATGGGAATAGTCAATGTCACCCCTTTCGTGTCAAACACTTTCCCCAAGTTGGTTTATGTTGGAGTAGGACTAGTAAATGTCTTCTTTTAATTGTCCAAGACCTTCCCCAAGTTGGTTTAGACTGGTGTAAGAATGGCAAATCTGATATCTTTAGTGTCCAAAACCTTCCCTGTGTTGATTTCAGTTGCAATCGGAATAATAAATGTCACAATTTTTGAGTATAAGTTGTTCACAACATTTAGTTTAATAAAAGGATGTGAAAAGTATTATGTAATTTTTTTTTTTTACAATTTGAATGTATAATACAGTTTAACATTTTGCTAATTATATTTTCTAAATTTAAAAAGTAGTAATTATAATGTCAAGTAAATCAAATATTTTTTAATGAATTTAATCAAATTTTATACATGTATAATGTACATTTTGACAAGAAATGTTATACTGAATTGAATTTTTCCACATTTGACATGCATTTATCAAAAGTTGTTTAATATATTTTATATTAGTATATATGTTATACAAGTAATTTTTTACAAATTTATTTTGACATGTTTAGCTGTTGTGTAGTTCCTTATACCCTATACAGGATCTGGGCATTCGGATAACTTAAACTGTGGGTTTGGTGGCAGACTAGTTCCGTGCACCCCCTCTGGATATGTTAGCCTGTTTGCATAAGCTAGCTCATAGTGCCACTAGAATCTCCTCTTATCAGGGAGAGAATAGTTTCTGGCAACCTCAGAACTTGACAACCCTGATCCCTCGTAATCGTGGAAACAATATAGTACTTTTCGTTCAGTCACTCATGCTCACTTATTCGATCTCAGACATACAACGAGTAAACAGTCTGGGTGTTTCATTAAGGATTTATTGAACAGTTGTTATTCTATTGTAAAATAGATGTGCTGTAGTAACCATTAGACAGTAGCAGAGATTATATGATTAGCAGTACTACAAAAGTAAAAGAATGGTACAGTTCTACCATTTTGCAGTAATCATGAATATATACAAGAACATAAAACACATGATAAGTAAGTGCATACTCCTACTATGCCTCCCTAACTAGATGTACCTAAATGTAACTAGCATCTATGTAGGTGTTATGCCAAGAATCCCTCTAAGGTCAAGTCAACCCCATTACCTAAGAAAGGAGAGAATATGGGAACCCATCCTGGTCTCGAGTTGGACACTGCGCGAGGGATGTTATCCCACTGTGAGCTGGAGTGTCTGCATGGAGAAACCTCAGCGTCTCTGGTCAGTGTGTCAGCTGGGACGTTACGGTCTCCTTTACCTGTCTAAGCAAGACATGATGTATATATACCCAGAGGTCTCCCAGGGGTCCTACCTTGCTGTGTTACTATGTAAGCCTAAAGTATGATGTCCGGCTTGAACTTTGTACATGGATATTATAAAGGAGATGTTCGTACCACTGTCAGTTCTGCTGTGCTTCCAAGAAGCGTCATGCATAATGAATGAGTTTCGAACCACGGAAAAACCTGCGTCCTGAATGCAGTCTTGTATCTAGGTAAAAGGTCAGTCACTATGAACTGTTATGTTAGTAATGTAGGGAAGAATATATGTTAATGGTTGCAGTGTTATATGTGCCTTTATAGGGTACCTATATGGAATATAACACCTCTCCTCTTCCGACTGGACGACATATGTAACCTATAAATGTACTACCATTCTAACCAGACATTGGTATGCACAAAGTCTTAAAAACATTTCTTTACCTAAAAATGTTTAAAAATGTCTAGTATTATATTATAATCATTCTAGCACCAAGAGTCCAGAATGAATACAAAATAAATCAATGTTTATATTCCTCTTATGTTCAACAATGGAAATGATGATCGAAAATGAGCAATGGTACGGGAAAACTGAAAGTGGTCCATCAACATTAGTGAAATTGAAGATAGCGGATTACCTTGTCTCCACTTATGTAAAAGGTTTGAAGAGTGTTCAAATTGGTGTAAATATGAAAAATGTTTTTTTAAATGTAACAATGAAATCTAGATGATGGTACGTAGGATGCACAATACACAGAGCAAAAGTGAGGGTATTGCAACAGTTCAGGGCAATCAGGAGTAACAACCCACAATACCCGGTGGCACGTCACTTCTATGACTTCCACTTTCAAAATGAAAATCTGTTGCAGATGGTGGTCATAGACTTGGTGGATCTAGGAATTCGTGGAGGCAACAGAAAACTGGCTCTACGCAAATTAGAGTCGAGGTATATAACTGACTTTAAATGTATGGCTCCAAATGGATTAAATTCAAAGGAAGAATTGGCTGTGCACCTTGTAGAATGAACATTTGAAATATTGAAACTATAAAAATTATGAAAGCATAGAAGTTGTCTGTTGATTGTCTTTCAGGTGTCTTATTGTATATATGAATTTATATATATTTTGAATATATATTTTATAACTTTTCTATAGGTACCATGATGAACTGGTGGGACCATGTTAATGGGGCAGATGTCATTTGGATGTTGAATAATAAATTACAGTGCACATTAGACATGCTGGATATTATAGGAATTAGTCAGTATGGAGAGACCTGTGAGAATATTTAAATATTAATATCTCCTGTTGCAAACTGGGCACTGGGGCTTGGACTCTGAATCAGCATTGGCCCACTTGGGTAGACTTCACTTCTTCCTTTATGAAATGTGCTGTGCTTTATTGAGTAACAGGATCTTGGAAGGACTATGATTTCATAAACATCAATATAGATGTTTTAGTGTGCCCACTGGGGCGCGGAAGCCGTTAAAGTACTTTTGCCCACTGGGGCGTTATTACTTGCACTAATTGCGATCTTTTGTGCATAAAGGAACAAAGCTTTAGTTGTTTTGAATTCACAAACTTTATTGATATATGACAATAACATTGCGTTTGCAAAATACGATGAAATTTGATTACACAGGCTCTGGACTAATGCAGATCATGTTGTATTGATGTTCTTACTGAGGTATACAGAATCGTAATAAAATTGTATGACAAAGGTATATACTTTACAAATATGAACTGACAGTTTAATAATGTATATGGATCTGCTGGCCCGATTATGATATGACAACATAATATGCATAGAGAAATGAGAATAATTGGATGTAATTGTGCATTTGTGCTCTTTCATATATGGCCGCCAAACTGATATCGTTTTGTACACATATGGGTGACTAGTCCTATTTCTATGTTGTATAACAGAGTAAAAGGACAACGTTTGGGTTTTCACGGCTGAAAGGTGACCAAGCCGCAAGGTGAAACGCGTTGTTTCCTGCCAAATAAATTTCGTGCACCAGCAACTCTACGTGTGTCGAGTACGTTTATTCGGATGAATGGAAAGTTGCTTTTGATATTTGGGTGACCGGGATCCCTACCTCGACCTGCCCGCGAGCAGGACTGGCATTCTTACCGGAACTTTGAATATATATACACATATATATATATATATATATATATATTCACAGAAAAAAACATAGGTTATAGACCATATATAGTTAGGGATTAGCATTTACAAAACCTTATTTTACTCACACAAAACCATTGAAATTCGCATATATAGTTAGTTGCACTAACTATATATCGCGCACCCGCAATCCACTGCTGATGATGTCACATATTACATCATTCATGACATGGTCAGTGACATCACTGATGACATCACTGATGACAACTCAAATTACATCACTGACAACATCACTGATGACATCATTCATGTGATAATACGATGAACCTCTTCAGACTCTAATATAACCTTAGATACACTCAGTGTAAACAGACACTCACAGATTGTCACTCATTCATGGAGTTACTCATACACCTAGTCAGTCATGCAAAGATTCAATCACACCTCCATTTCCTTAACTATACAGTTATACACACCTTACTTATTCAAACATATTCTAACACATATTTACTCTCTTATACAATCACTGATACAAGTTTTCAATGATCCATGCAGCCACTCACACATTCACTAGCTCTTATACACAGAAATTTATAAATGTCAACTCTCACATGTACTGTGTTTTACATATGTACTTACTTTGACATGTAGCACTGAGATATCCATTCACTCACCAATACACTCATGCACACAGTCAACAACCCATACAGCTGTTTCCACATGCAGTTTTGAACCCATACATCTAGTGAATCAACTGTTCACACATCTATGCACAGAGTCACACACCTCCCAGCCACCCCCACACACACACTCACTCTCCCATGCAAATACTTGTCTAACCAATCAATAACCCATATAGTTACTCATATAGCAAATGATCAACACAAGCAGCAGTTTACAGAACAACAGATATAATGATGCACAAATTAAGACAGTTTAGTCACTAACCCATGCACTCAGTGAGACACATTTAATCACTCTCTCATACAGTCAGTCATGCACCTACTAAATCCTTCATCCAGACACTTATACATCCACTCATTCTTCAATATGTAAGACATATTTTAACTTTACAGAAACATACAGTCACTGGATGATGTCATCAGTGATGTCATCAGTGATGTCACTGACCATGTCATGAATGATGTAATATGTGACATCATCAGCAGTGGATTGCGGGTGCGCGATATATAGTTAGTGCAACTAACTATATATGCGAATTTCAATGGTTTTGTGTGAGTAAAATAAGGTTTTGTAAATGCTAATCCCTAACTATATATGGTCTATAACCTATGGTTTTTTCTGTGAATTTTTAAGGTTTTGTAAATGCTAATCCCTAACTATATATGGTCTATAACCTATGGTTTTTTCAGTGAATTTCAATGTTTTTTTTATTGCAAATATCAAAAACTGTTAAATGTATTATTCTTTTAAATGAAAAATATATTTTATATGTTTGTAATATAATTTTTTTATGCATCTGCCAAACCCTAACCTCTTAATAGTGCACTGTGGTGGAATTGATTTTGGGACTATGACTGGGGTTGGACTGGAAATGCTTTTAAAGGACACCTTTCATCAATTGATGACACTTTTTTCCCCAAACTGCCTTGGTATATTCCAATATATGCCAATGACAGAAATGGAAGTGGTCCAACCAATTTTTTCCACAATTTGAGAAAGCACGGAAAAATATGAATTAATCTGTTTCTGCTTACATGAGAGAATTTACAATGGGTTTAATATACAACAATAACTTGCGTTACAACATGCAAGACATCTACAGAGGAGATGGTGTGCACTTCTCCAATGAGGGGAATAGAAAATTCCTCCTGAATTTATAACTGTGCATTGGAACCTACTTGTAAGTACCTTAATTAGCCACAGAACCCAATAGCTCTTTTCATTGCTTCCCTACCTCTGATCATTCAAAACGTTTATCTTTTTCTAACCTTTTTTTTTTTTCACCAAAGTACGCTCCCAGGTTCGCTTACCGGTGCGCGTACCGGGCGCTCCCCCCCCCCGCGAAATTTTTCAATTTTTATTTTTTTATTTTTGCATATATCACCGTCCTAAGCCCCCCTCAGAAAACCTACAGGGTCACAAAGTGTCTACCGTGCCCCCTTCTACCCATTCTGAACATTGTTTGTCGTCCTTCTTGTGTCTCAATTCTACCGATACACAAAATGGAGGACTCCCGTAACGCTGCCGGTTCGTGTACCGGGGCGCGTACCGGTGAGCGCTCGCAAAAAAAAGGTGGGAAAGTAATTTACAGAAAAACCACTAGAGACACTTTCATCAAATATAGAATAGGCCCTACTACATAGCAGTCCCTACCATTTACCCAAATTTGATGGAATTCCATTGAGAAAATTATGCTGTAGGCCTGACTAAATATCCTGAGGTAAATTACCTAACAAAAACACTTATGAAGTGTTAGAATTGACAACCAATTAAAATGCTACTTTCATTATCTTCTATTATTTCATGACATTTGATTGGTTATGTACCTGAATATATATAAAGAAAGAGAGAGAAACACAGCCATTTTGACTACTACTTCCTGAAGTACATTTCAAGTGCATTTCAACTGAGAACTTAAACTTCTTTTTGAAAGGTAAGATGTTATTTTAAAAACTGAAGTATGTTGTGCACTTTAAGTTAATTAGGAAAACATTTCCTGATAGTTATATACTATCCCTCTGTAATAGTTATAGAATAAGATAGACTTCTCTGTTATAGTTATGGATGGAGTTAGGCTTGTCTTGTATAATTATGAATTTACTTAAGCTTTATCACATACACTTTTTTATATTTCTACTTCCAGTCTGATACCATACACTGCCCAAAGATAAAATCACTGTTAAAAAAACCAAACTGCCTGTCTGAACTTAAACCCAACAGTGCCCTATCTCTACTGATATATTTTTTTTAATTCAAATTACAGCACAAAAATGGAAGGAGAGCAAAAAAATACCATCGAAATTGTTCTGGAAAGCAACAAACATACAGATATTGAACCCAATGACTCTGAATTATTTGATGAATCACGGGACTATGAACTTCTTCAATGTGTAGAATCAGTAGATATCCTGATTGAAAATGAGGACAATTCTGACAAACAAATATTAGAAGTTCTTTTAAATTTTGAAAACGAATCTGAGAAATAAATTTATATTTAATAATTCAAAAATTGTTGGAGACATTATTCATTTTTATATGTATTTTTTAAACTAGTACCAAATTGATTAAAATGTAAAGTCAGACTTTAAATATACTGTGCAACTTTTTTGTGTAACATAGTAAGTTTGCTCATAGTTACTTCCTTTCTCCCACTAGTTTATCTCCAATGTGTATTTAACATCTCTTTTTCATCTCCTGCCTCCATATTCTTTCTGCTTTCCTCACATACTATGCTATGAATTCCATATACCACAATAACTTCTGAAACAACATGCAAGATATCTACAAAGGAAACGGTGTATTTTTATTTTTAGACTCTGCATTGGTACCTACATGTTGGTACTTAAATAAAAAATAAAAAAATACAACAAAAAGAACAATCAATATACATACATTATTTGAACATTCTTTCATTCTATTTTCCCTATATTACGCTCCCCGGACCGCTTCCCGGTGCGCGTACCGAGCGCTCCCCCCGCAAAAAAAAACGAAAATAAAAATTATTATTTTTTGCCCCGCGGGGCCCTTTTAAAGCCCCCTCATCAAACCTAGGGGGTCAGGGAGGATGTACTCTGCCCCCTTATGCTCATTTCCCCCTTTGTTTTTGCCACATCTTGTGTCTCGATCCTACCGAGACACAAGATGGCGGCCGCTCCGGACTGTTTAGAATGTTGACAGTCACCGGGGAGCCAATCCGCTTCTCCTCGCGAAGTTCCGTTACGCGTCAGGTACGCGAACCGGGGCGCTAACCGGGACGCTGTCACAGATATATCTGTTTTTTAAAACGTTAATTTCTCAAAATCCACTGGAGCACATATATTGAGACATAGCAAAGGCACGTCGGGCAAACCATATCTACAATTTTGCCAAGTTTCGTGTACATCCATTCAGCCGTTCGAGCTAAAAGTGATTCCAACCGCCCTATGGAAAAATGAATGGGAAAAACGCGTTTTGGGACCCCCCTTTTTACTCGGCCCCCCCTTGACGAAACCCCCCCAAATTTTCAGGGGCTGCTCAGAAACAAAATGTGCCTTTTTCCTGAAAATTTCCCGTCCACAAACGCCAAAGTTATTCGACATAGAATTTTCTGAAATCCCATAGGAAAAAAATCCTAACTATATATACACCTAAAAGTATATATATATATATATTACCTACTGGCGGTCGCCAGTAGGTATATATAGTTAGGATTTTTTCCCTATGGGATTTTTGAAAATTCTATGTCTAATAACTTTGGCGTTTGTGGACGGAATTGGCTGAAATTTTCTGGAAAATGGAACATTTTGTTTCTGAGCAGCCCTTGGAAATTTGGGGGGGTTTCGTCAAGGGGGGGCCGAGAAAAAAGGGGGGTCCCAAAACGTGTTTTTAACATTGAGTTTTCCATAGGGCGGTTGGCCTCACTTTTAGCCCGAACGGCTGAATGGATTTGCATGAAACTTGGCAAAATTGTAGGGACTGGTAGCCCGATGTGCCTTTTCTAGGTCTCAATATATGTGCTCCAGTGGATTTTGAGAAATTAACGTTTAAAAAAAGATATATATCTGTAAGCGCGCTCTGGGCAGCGCTCCGGTCCGCGGACCTTAAGCGTACCGGAACTTCGCGTAGCTAAGCTGATTGGCTCTCCGGTGTCTGTCAACATTCTAAACAGTCCGGAGCGGCCGCCATCTTGTCTCTCGGTAGGATTGAGAGACAAGAGGAGGCCAAAACAAAGGCGAAAATGACCATAAGGGGGCATACTAGATCCTCCCTGACCCCCTAGGTTTAATGTGGAGGTTTTAAAAGGGCCCCGCGGGGCAAAAAAAACAAAAACATTTTTTTGTTTTTTTTGCGTGGGGAGCGCCCGGTCCGCGAACCGGGAAGCGTTCTGGGCAGCGTACTGCAATGAAAAATGAATGATAGACTTTTCAAATGCTGTATGTTAATTGATTGTTGTTTTTGTTGATTATTTTTTATTTTCTTTATTTTTTAAGCATTTTTTTTTATTGTGATTGTGTTTCATAATTTATTAAACTTTCTAACATTTCATTGTCAGAAATTTCATAATTATCATGGAATATACATTGTAGTCTCTGAGGGTGTAAAATGTCCTCATTTGCAAGGAGGTTATCTACTGCTTGTACACATTGCAGTAGTTCATTGTCCCAAGTTTCATCGAGAAATTCAATATCATTTTCATCAATGATTTCTTGGCTGCTCTCTTGCAGGACAATTTGAAATTCAACTTTCTGTTCGCCTTCCATTTTGCCTGAAATTTAGATTAAAAAAATATATATTAGTAGAGATAGGGCACTGTTGGGATTAATTTTAGATAGGCAGTTTTTATCAGTGAATTTATCTTTGGGCAGTGTATAGTATCAGAGTGGAAGTAGGAATATAAAAAAGTGTATGTGATTTAACGTAAGTAAATTCATAATTATACAAGAGAAGCCTAACTCCATCCATAACTATAACAGAGAAGTCTATCTAAATCTATAACTACTACAGAGGGATAGTATATAACTATCAGAAAAAGTTTACCATATTAACTTATAGTGCACAATATACTTCAGTTTTAAAAATAAAAACTTACCTTTAGATAGAAGTTGAAGGAATTAGTGAAAATCCTATTGAAATGTACACCAAGAAGTAGTAGTCAAAATGGCTGTGTTTTCGTCTCTTCCTTTATATATATTCAGGTATATAACCAATCAAATGTCAGGTAAAAAAAGTAGAAAATGAAAGTAACATTTTAATTGGTTGTCAATTCCAACACTTCAGATGTGTTTTGTGAAGTAATTTACCTCACGGTATTTAGAGAGGTCTACAGGCTAAATGGCTAAATGGAATTCCAACCAAATTTGTGAAAATGGTAGGGATTGGTATGTAGTATGAGCTAGTCTATATTTGGTGAAATTGTCTCCAGTGGCTTTTCTGTGAACTACTTTCCCACCTTTTTTGATGGTGCGCTTCCCAGGGAGTGACCCGGTACGCGAACCGTTGAGCGCCCCGGTTCGCGAACCTTAAGCGTAACGGGAGTCCACCATTTTGTGTTTAGGTCGAATTAAGATACAAGATGGAGGGCAAATAATGTTCAGAATGGGTAGAAGGGGGCACGGTAGACTTATCTTGACCCCCTAGGTTTTGTGAGGGTGGCTGAGGAGGCCCATATGTGCGAAAAAAACCCTTTTTTTTTTTAAATTTCGCGAGGTTAGCTCCCGGTTCGCGTACCGGGTAGCGCCCCAGGGAGCGTACTTTGTTGAAAATTAGTGAAAAATGTTAGAGTAAAATAATAATTGTGAGTGATCAGATGTAGGGTAGCTCTGAGAAGAGCTTTTGGGTTTATAGTACATTTAGGTACTTATAAGTAGGTACCAATGCACATTCTTAAATTCAGAGTGAAAATTCTGTTGCCCTCATCTGAGAAGTGAACTCCATCTCCTCTGTAGATATCTTGCATGTAGTAACGCAAGTTATTGTTGTACAGGGAGCCCATTCCATGGTCTCTCATGTAAGCTGAAACAGATTTGTTTACATGCTTCCTCGACTTCTCAATTTGTGGACAAAATTGGTTTGACCACCTCCATTTCTGTCTTTGGCATATATTTGAATATACCAAGGCAGTCTGAGGAAAAAGTGCCATTAATTGCTCAAAGGTGTCCTTTAAAAGCATTTCCAGACCTACACCAGTCAAAGTGCCCAAGTCATTACCTCCACAGTGCACAATTAACAGGTCAGGTTTGGGCAAATGCATAAAGGTTTTCACCAATGGTATCAATTGGTGACATTTTAATCCTCTGTGGCCAAACCACTTAATTTCCACATCTTGTAAATTGAGGTTAGGTAAATTCCTGTTTTCAGTGTACCTTTGAGCCCAGTGAATATAACTATGTCCAACAATCCAGACAGAAAACATGGTGAGAGAAGGTTCTCCTGCAGTCAGATGAAGTGTGGCAATGAAATGGCAGTTGAAAAAATTAGAGTTTAAAATGAAAAAAACTGTGGAGTTTCTGTGTTCATGAAGCAGTAACAGTGATTGGTGGATTTTGATTGCTGAAAACAGAAAGTTAGGGTGCACGGATGAGTTATTTGAAAGATGTATTTTGAATGGTCAATAAAAAATCATTAAATGAAAGAATGCACTGGATATGCAGGTGCACTGAGAGTTCAGAGTTCAATTGCAACATTGTTGTGTGAACTTGCAAACACCAGAAGTCTTCCAAGAGGTGGTTGCTATGCAGAAAAGGCATGAAATGGCAGAGGGGGGAAGGGTTTTCATTTGAAAAAAAGTGAGGGAAGAGTTTTGATTGGGTGACATGAGAGATATGTGTGAAGAATTACAGCATTTCTGTGCTTTTGATAGCTGCAGACTCTGGAGTGCATACCTTTTGCTCTGCTGAAGACAAATTGGTGTGTTTCTGAGACTGTTTTCAAACTCAAAGTATTTGCTAAGGTGAGAAAATATTTCTTTTATTTAGATAGAGAATAGTGTGCTTTAAGGAGAAAATTATGAATTATGTGGCGCAAATTGCTTGTAAATATGCTCCCACCTGTGCAAGGAAAATTTAGATTTTTAATGTTTGTGTTACATAGCCATGTTAAAAGTGATACAAACATGCTGCAAAGGCAATTAAAAAACGCTTTTATGTGTCTTAAGGACATTTTAAGTAATTTTCCCATGTGCAGTGTTTTGAAATTATGATTTGAAAATCGTTTTTGGGGAAAAGGAATTGTTTTTAAATTTATGACAAGGACATAATGGTGTTTGCTTCTTTATAAGGCAATTGACTGTCCCTGATGTTATTTTTCCCATTTTAATGTAAGACCTTTCTCTGTGGCGCAAATTGCTTGTAAATATGCTCCCACCTGTGCATGGCAAATTTAGATTTTAAATGTTTGTGTTACATAGCCATGTTAAAAGTGACCCAACCATGCTGGAAAGGCAATAAAAAAACACTTTCATGTGTCTTAAGGACATTTTAAGTAATTTCCCTGTGGGCAGTGTTTTCAAATTATGAATTGAAAATCGTTTTTGAGGTAAAGGAATGTTGTTAAAATTTATGTGCGCCATATGCCCCCAAATTTCTTTTTCAGGGGTGCGGCAGGGTGTTATTGAGACACCCCTACAACTTTGGAAAAATTCCTAATTTGCGATGAGCTAATTGCTAATTGCAAATTGCACCTTCTTTCATATGGGCATCCTGGCGCATGGAAATGAATGGGTAATTTGCAATTAGCAATTTGCTCATCGCAAATTTGGAATGGTAAAGAATCGCTATTTATTCCTTAAAATTCGCTATTTTGGAAATGCAAAATAGTTATATGATACATATGGCGGTTCATGTCTAACAAGATAAGAAGCTTAGGGATAGATTTATGATGACTGGCGCAATGAAGTGGACATCACTTACTTCATTGGTAGAGCTTTACATGTATTATGTCCTCTGTATTCTTCATCAAGCGTAACTTTAATCTGCAATCCTGAGTAGGCCTCACCTTAAACAAACCTCTGGATAGGCCACATCTTATCGTCATCCTGAATTAATCATTTAAAATGCTAGGGACATATTTATGATAGGTGTATGCCTCTTTTGCGCCACTTACAAAACACTGTCCATGGGGAAATGACTTAAAATGTCCTTAAGACACATGAATGTGTTTTTTTAAAGCGTTTGCAATTTTTTGGGGTCACTTTTAACATGGCTATGTGACTCAAACAGTCAAAATCTAAATTCACCATGCACAGGTGGGAGCATATTTACAAGGAATGTGCTCCATGGGGAAAGGTCTTATAATGTAATATGGGAAAAATGACATCAGAGACACTGAAATGCCTTATAGAGAAGCATACACCATTATGTCCTTGTCATAAATTTGCAAACCATTACTTTTCCCCAAAAACGATTTTCAAATCATAATTTGAAAACACTGCACATGTGGAAATGACTTAAAATGTCCTTAATTCAAAATTTGCTATTCCTTATTTTGCGATTGCACTGAAGGATTTGCAAATTTTGCGATTCCTTAAATGCAATGTATCAAACAAAAAATATGTAAAAAATGACATTAAGGATTTGGAAACTACCACCAACTTCTAGTTGGTGGTAATTTGCGAATTCTTTTCAAAAAGCATTTTTTTCCAAAAAACAAAAGGTGCCATATGACGCCCATACATGCCCTTAGGGCATGTATGTGCGCCATATGCCCCCAAATTTCTTTTTCAGGGGTGCAGCAGGGTGTTCTTGAGATACCCCTGCACCCTTGAAAAAATTCCTATTTTGTGATGAGCTAATTGCTAATCGCAAATTGCACCTTCATTCCTATGAGCCTCCTAGCCCATGGAAATGAATGGGTAATTTGCAATTAGCAAATTGCTCATTGCAAATTAGGAATGGTAAAGAATTGCTATTTATTCCTTAAAATTCGCTATTTAGGAAATGCAAAATAGTTTGATGGTACATATGGTGGTTCATCTGTAACAAGATAAGAAGCTTAGGGATACATTTATGATGACTGGCGAAATAAAGTGCAAATCACTTACTTCATTGGTAGGCCTTTACATGTATTATCTCTTCTGTATTCTTCATCAAGCGTAACTTTAATCTGCAATCCTGAGTAGGGCTCACCTTAAACAAACCTTTGGATAGGCCACACCTTATTGTCATCCTGGATTAATCATTTAAAATGCTAGGGACAGATTTATGATAGGTGTATGCCTCTTTTGTGCCACTGTGCGTCACTTTTATGATGCAGCGGCGTTGCTAATTTGCAATTAGCAATTTGCTCATTGCAAATTAGGAATGGTAAAGAATTGCTATTTATTCCTTAAAATTTGCTATTTAGGAAATGCAAAATAGTTTGATGGTACATATGGTGGTTCATCTGTAACAAGATAAGAAGCTTAGGGATACATTTATGATGACTGGCGCAATAAAGTGCACATTACTTACTTCATTGGTAGGCCTTTACATGTATTATCTCCTCTGTATTCTTCATCAAGCGTAACTTTAATCTGCAATCCTGAGTAGGCCTCACCTTAAACAAACCTCTGGATAGGCCACACCTTATCGTCATCCTGGATTAATCATTTAAAATGCTAGGGACAGATTTATGATAGGTGTATGCTTCTTTTGTGCCACTGTGCATCACTTTTATGATGCAGCAGCGGTGCAAAAGATTTGCTATGAGGCGACAAAATTACAAATTGATGCATTTAGGCAGATATGTCATGGTGTAAAAAAAACGTACCACATGAAACCGATGCAGAAGTGATGCAAAAGATGCACCATGTCGCAAGACAGGCCTCACTTGGGGCCATATGTATCAAGCTAATTAGCATTCGCAAAGATCAAAATTCTACGAATTTCGGCCTTTGCGAATGTTAATTAGACAAATGGTATGTATCAAACAAGTTTGATGCAAAATAAGGAGTAGCAAAATTTGCTATTCCTTATTTTGCAATTGCACTGAAGGATTTGCAAATTTTGTGATTACTTAAATGCAATGTATCAAACAAAAAATATGTAAAAAAATGACATTAAGGATTTGGAAACTACCACCAACTTCTAGTTGGTGGTAATTTGTGAATTCTTTTCAAAAAGCTTTTTTTCCAAAAAACAAAAGGTCCCATATGACGCCCATACATGCCCTTAGGGCATGTATGTGCGCCATATGCCCCCAAATTTCTTTTTCAGGGGGTGCAGCAGGGTGTTCTTGAGACACCCCTGCACCCTTGGAAAAATTCCTAATTTGCGATGAGCAAATTGCTAATCGCAAATTGCAGCTTCATTCCTATGGGCCTCCTGCTGCATGGAAATGAATGGGTAATTTGTAATAAGCAAATAGGTCATCGCAAACTAGGAATGGTAATGAATCGCTATTTATTCCTTAAAGTTCGCTATTTAGGAAATGGAAAAAACTTTGATGATACATATGGCGGTTCATCTCCAACAAGATAAGAAGCTTAGGGATAGATTTATGATGACTGGTGCATCACCAGGGATGTGTCAGTCATCCTGCGCCGCTGTTCCGCCACCCATGGTGTGCTGCATTTACAATGCGGGGCATCATGGGGCAAAAATGGCACAGATGCGTGACGTATCTGTGCTGTAAAGGTAGTGATTGCTGGAGTTGTATCGCAAGTGCGATGCAGCTCAAGCAAGGCTCAGGGGTGCCCCATCTCCACAATGTTGCGTCAAGACCTATGCCTGCTTAAAGCAGGCGCAGGGTTTTGACGAAGCTTTCTCCTATCTAATTGTAAATACGGCACAACATGGGTGGCAGAGTAGTGGTGCACGTTAACTGGTGCATGCCTGGGGATGTGCCATTTAACATAAATCTGCCCCTTTACATTTAAGTATGTGCAGGACACACAGAGTCGGTGAGGCTTATCCAAGGTTAAGAAGAGATGAGTCCTGTTCACTGAAAATTTAGACATAGTCTTCACCTGCTCAGCATTGCTGGACATGGCTAAATAATAGCTGCAAAATATTACTCTTGTTAAACAATTTTACTATTATAATCTCTGAGATTTGTCTCTTACTCTGCAACATCTCATTGTTGTTATCTTTCTTTAAAGATAAAGACAACATCAACATGAGCGACAATCTGCAATCAGTTGATTTTGACCTCATCATTGAACTTGTAATTGAAACATCAGTGGATGTTGATCCTTTGGATGATTTAAATCCTGAGGATGAAGAAGAGCGTGATGAGGATGCAGATTTGTCCGAATTATATGACATAGGGTGGGAAGCTGACCTGCTTGAGCCTATGGAAATATAAACATTTATTTTTAAAATTTATAATTAATAAAAAGTAAAAATGTAAACCGTTTAATTTAAAAATAAAGACACCTTCAAAAACAGTTTATGTGTAGTGTCTTCAATAAAATATTAAAATATGCTCATAAAATTAGATCAGATTCACATATAAAATAGCACAGGTAACATAAATATAAATGTCATTTCTTTTCTGCTATTTCTGTATTGTAAATTTGCCAACGACTAAAAAATCTTCTAATTAAAATGTCGAGTAGTGTGTTAAGTTTTTGATCACTGTTATTGATTTACTGTTTGGTAATAATGGTTAATAACATTTTTTATTATATTTTACCACAGATTCAACTGCAGACCATTTCAAGATTTCACCATGCCAACAATAGAAAGACAGAGAAAGGCTGCAAAACGTCAAAGACAGCAGGTGAAAGAAAATAAGCAGCAGTCCTCTAACAAAAAGATTTGTCAAGTCACGAAGAAAGCACCGGGTAAGAGCACAAAATATTTCATAAGAAATATGTGTAGTAAAAAAAATATTACTACAGAAAATGTTTCAGTCCATAAAACGAGAAGGAATTCAAATGGAAAGGAAAGGCCAATCAAAAATGTTACTGCTAGAGCAAGAGATAACTCTGTGCATGATAGTAGAAGGAAACAACAGTTTAGGGAGATTTGTAAACGAATGTTCCGCAACAGGATAATTGGCAATTTGTTAAAAAATATTAAGAAAGGTCAACAGAAACTGTTTTTTTATAAGAGAAAAAAAAAAGTTGAGAAAGTTATTGATCAGGCATTTGAAATTAAACGTAAGTTATTTATTTTGATAATCAATAGAATTAGGAAGCTAAACAAAGCAATTTATGATTTCAAAAGAAATAGTAGATGGAAGAGAATAGTTAATCGTAGTAATTTTTGTGAAGTTTTTTCTGGAGAATGGATGCATAGTTCAAGCTGTGAGGCATTTTTTAATGAGGAGAGTTATTTCCAGGATAATGATTTGGTGCATGCAGTTGACACCAGTGGTCGTGCTTATGAAGTGAAAGATGGTTGTCCAGTTGAAAAAGAAAAACTTGTGACAACAGAGACAGAAGAGGTGTTAGGTAATGAGGTTTTAGGAAGATGTGCTAAGGGTCCTGTCTACACCTGGAAGTGTAGTAGTATTTGTAGTGTGCGACAGGATTCCATCAATTTGCTTTGTGATTTTGTACGTCATTTAATAAGAAAAGTTTGAAGCAGAAAATAAGGTTGTTGCAAGAATTAGATCCTTGCAGAGTGAGAGAAGTGACAGGTTTGCATGGTCATTCACTGGCTTGTCTTTCCAGGAGAGTATGCCAGAGTGTTTTTCATCATTTCAGGATGCTAGCAGTGCATCATAATAAAGTGAGGAAATTAGTTAGAATGTTGTATTATGCTAAGAGTCCAGCAATTATGCTTAAACAATTATGCGCTGCTCTTTTGCATGGTTCTGAAGTAGATGTGAAGAATATTTGTGAAGAAATTGAGTTTTGTTACTTTGGAAGTAAAGAGGAGAATGTTGAAATTGACCAAGAAGAAGAGGGTAATGTGGAAGATAGTGTACAGGTTTCCAGTACAGATAATTTCCAGAGGGAAATTGCCACGTTTGAGGTGAAATCAAGTGAGAGGCCAAATTTCACTTGTGTGTGTTGTCGACGCACTTATTATAAGAATCAGACTAAGTTAGTGGATTTATGTGCAAAAAGTGAAAGGGAAAATAATAGTGAATGGGAGGATTTCGCAACATACTTGATGGTAGAAAATGGTTTTGATTTGGGATTGGATCAACGTGTGTGTACTTATTGTTGTTGCAAATTAAATCAAAACCAGATGCCTGCTAGAGCAGTTCATAATAATCTGGAATTGGTTGAGATTCCTTCTGAATTGAAGGATTTAAATACTTATGAATCTATTTTGATTCAAAGTATCCATCCCTTTCAGGCTATTGTAAGAATGGAGCCAAAGACAGGGAAATTGCCTCCATCAGATTTACAGAGAGGATTAAAGGGAAGAGTTGTTTATTTGCCTCTAGATTTGAAGAAAAACATTAACACAATTGGAGTAGAAAAAGTGGAAGAGGAACCTCTGGTTATCTTAGTTAATGGGGTTCCGACAAAGAATAAGAAAATATGGCAAGATTTAGTAGATGTTAGGAAAGTTAAAAAGGCAACATTGTATTTGAAAAAAAATAATAAATACTATAAGAATGTATATGTTGCAGAAGAGGAAGTAAGTGAGGAAGAGGATAGCGATTTGTGTGCTGGTCAAATTGAGAAAGTAGAACCCTCTACTAGTGAAGAAATATATGAACATTATAGTGTTCATCCTTTGCATTCCAAGGAAGTCATGGGGAATGCTATTGAGTTGTTTCAAATGAAACAAGCCAAAGGGAGTCCCATTAGTGTTTGGGAGGAAAGTTTGGAAGCTCGGTGTTTCCCACAGCTTTTTCCAACAGGTCAGGGAGGAAGATATGATGAGCGACCTCATCAAATTCCTGCTTCTGAATACCGGACTTTGCGATTGTATGCAGGAGATTCTAGGTTTCGACAATGCATTCCTTATTTGTTTCATCTCCTGTTTGAAAGCGATCTGTCTGGACTGTCATATGCAGTGAACCACATCTTGAAAAGTGGTATACACATGCAAAACATCTCGGCAAGTGACTTTATGGATAAAGTCAATGTCCAAGACAGTATTTTGGATTCTCACCTGATTAATCTCATGGCGTGTCAGCGTGGTACTAATGAGTACTGGTACCGTCGTCATGGTGATTTAAAATGTATGCTGAGGAACTTAGGTACTCCCACATGGTTCCTCACTCTGAGCTGTGCCGAGTATGGCTGGGAAGACTTACTTGAATTTCTACGAGAGGCAAATGCTAACGTAGATAACATCGAATTCAAGACACCCGGAGAACTGTGCTCTTTGGATCCAGTCAATGTATGTAGGTACTTCAATCATAGATTTGAAGCTATGATGTCTTTCATCATGAATAAGAAGAATCCACCTCTTGGAGAGGTGTTGGATTTCTTCTGGAGAAAGGAGTACCAAGCAAGAGGTGCTCCTCATATACATATGTTGCTGTGGATCAAGGATGCACCTAAATTTGGAACGGATCCAGAAGACTCAGTGATGAGTTTCATCCAACATATTCAATGTGTGCTGTTCCAAACGCAAAGGAGAAGAAAAGCCTAAGAGAAAAAGTTCTGCGTTTCCAAAGCCATCGATGTGGAAAGTACTGCCGTCGTAAATTCCGAAACAAGGACAAGTTCTACACCAAATGTCGTTTCGGCTTTCCACGACCGGTGATTTCTAAAGGAAGAGTAAACAGTTTGATGTCTTCGCTGCGACACAATGTCATGAAGAAATCACCTAAAAACACATACAATTTGAAGAGGAACGAAGAGTCCAAGTACATCAATGACTACAACCCGGTGATTTTGTCCATGTGGAATGCTAGCATGGATATACAGTTTGTGGCTGATAATTGTATGGCTGTGGCTCGGTATGTGACGTCTTACATCACCAAAAAAGAGAACACAGAATTGAAGGATATGTGGGAGGACATTTCCCATGAAAAGAGCCTCAGCAAGAAGTTGTACAGTTTCAGTCTGAAGATGTTGTCGCATCGAGAAATCGGAGCGTACGAATGTTCTGACCGGTTGTCTTCAGCAAGTCTCTATGCCAAGTCCAGGAGTATCGTTTGGGCGAGTCTTGGTCTTGCTGCAACGCGTAATCGAGTTCTCAAACCTGTCCGGGAAATTGAGTATTTGGCGGAAAAGGAGCCAAACAGTACCGACATTTTGAAGACCAACATGTTGGATACATATTATCCAAATCGAAGCATTCACCTTGAGAATGTTTGTCTGTATGAGGTTCTTCAAAATTACATATTCAAGAGGAACATCAAAGAAGATACTGAGAAAGGAGTGTATGCTGTAATAGGAAGTGAGGGATGTCTGGTCAAGCAAAGAAAATGCCACTTGGTAAACCATCGAAAATTGAGTGGCGAATCTCCTGAAAAAAAGGAGTTTTTCTATTTAGCACTTTTGCAACTTTTCAAGCCTTGGCGTGCAGAAGAGGAACTGCTTGGAGATTTTCTCTGTTACGAAGACTCTTTCAATGCCGCCAAGGAGACCATAGAATGTCCTGCTTTTCCCAAATATGTAGAAATGTTGAATGCGGAAATTGAGCAGGAAGCAACGATTGCAGCCGAGATTGCCAGAGACAGTTCTCAGGACAGTCAGAGTTCTGCTTCATTGAGTCAGGATCCACTAGGAGGACCTGTTATCGAAAATGAAGCTGCCACTGCTATGAATGAAGTGGAAAGAGCCATGGCACATGCTCAGGAGGATGCGGTTAACTTAGAAGAGTTGGAAAGACAACTCAACGTTGAGCAGAGGAAAATATATGACGAAGTTACCATGCAAATTGATCATGGATTAAGTCATGATAAGAAAGAGTGCTCATGTACGTCGTTGAAGCCTGTCCGACTGTACGTGAGTGGAGAAGCGGGAACTGGAAAAAGTTTCCTCATTAAAGCAATTTCATGCTATTTGCTGGAAAGGACAGAGTCATTGCTGTCTTGTGTTGTCACTGCTCCAACTGGACTGGCAGCACATAATATTAAAGGGATTACTTTACATCGTTTACTGATGCTGCCAGTGGAGCATGACAACAAATTACAATATCACAAGCTATCTGGAGATGCTTGTTTTGAAGTTTCAAGAATCTTGAGAAAAATGAAACTTCTTATCATTGACGAAGTAAGCATGGTTTCCAATGTCATGCTTGCCTTTGTGCATTTGAGAATGCAAGAAGTTCTCAAAACAGAGTATGATGTGTTATTTGGTGGCAAACACATCATTGTTTTTGGAGATCTTCTGCAGCTGACACCAGTGAAAGGGCAACCTGTGTTCAAAATGCTCACGCATGAAGATACCAGGAAGTGCTTAGGCAGCATTGGCAACGTCAATATATGGTTAAACTTCAATTATGCTGAACTGCATGAAAATATGCGTCAGGCGAAGGATGAAGTTTACAAGACTATTCTACAAGATGTTAGAATTGGAAAAGTGACCGAGCATGGGAAAGAAGCTTTACATGCACGATTACTGTCAAATTTATATCCAGAACAAGATGTTGTGCCTGAGAATATTTTTCAGAAAATTACTGAGAAGAAATCTGGAATATGTTTGATGCCAACTCTTGCAGAATGTGCCAAATTTAACAACAAAATGTTGCATTTAGAAAAGCAAGAGATTGTGAAACTGGAAGCTATTGACAGAGTAGAGCATATGGGATCAACAATTATTTTGTCTGAGAATCTGAAAACAAAATTGGATTCATTAGAGAAGAGTATATCTAAAACTGCAGGTTTTGAAAAGACTCTGAATGTGTGCTTGAACTGCCGTATAATTTTAAGAAGGAATTTACATGTTGAAAGAGGTCTGGTAAATGGATCAATGGGTAATGTTTTTGATTTTGTGAAATACAGAAATAGAGATGGAATTGAATTTTTAAAAATTAAATTTGATGGCATTGAGGAAGTACAGCTAATTGCTCGTTGTTCTGCTAGATTTTTGCTTGTAAAAGACTTATATGTTCGCCGTAAGCAGTTTCCTGTTTGCTTGGCATATGCGGTGACAATCCATAAATCGCAAGGTTTAAGTGTAGACAGTGCATTGGTGAATATTGGCAGTTCTGTGTTCAAGGAGGGTATGGCATATGTGGCATTGTCACGAGTTAGAACTTTATCGGGATTGTACTTGATTGAGTGTGATGTCACAAACATTTGTGCTGATCTAGATTGTGTTAAGGAATACAATAGGTTAAGAAGAGAGTATGCGCCACATTTGCCTCAGTATCCTTTGTTTGAGAAACGTGTGGTAGGCCGGAAACGAAGAAATGTGACCAATACTGGGGAGGTTGTAGCAAAAAGACGAAAAGTCGATGAACCTAAAATTACAAGCAGAAACAAAAAGGATTCTGTTGAAGATGTTGTTGGTTTTCAATTTGAAAACAGTTCTGGTGTCAACTGCTATGCTAATGTAGTGGTTAATGTTTTGTTTTCTCTAGAAAATGTAAAAGAAGAGATTGTGGTCAATTCTGATCAAAGATTTTGCAGTTTGTTAAATTCTGTGTTAGAGAAATGTAGCACTGATAGAAGAAACATAGAAAGTGTGTCTGAAATTCGAAATCTGTTAGACAGATGTTCAGGCCAAACACAATTCTCTCAAAATATTCAGCAAGATTGTCAGGAGTTTTTAATGTATATGCTTGATGTATTACATGCTGAAGGTGTAGATGTAGATCAGCTGTTTGGGCTTTCTTATCAATGGCAGCATGACTGCGAGAACTGTATGGTATCAAGTACTACTAGTGTAGACTCAGAAAGATTTATATATTTAACTTTGCCAGACAGTAAATCAGTCTCCTTTAATAAGCTAGTAAAAGCAGCTGATCACAACATGGAGTGTAGCCAATGTAAATCTGAAATGATGTCCACATTATTTATACGAACATATGGCCAGTATGTCATTTTAATGTTCCAACGATGTAGGCCTGATGGAACAAAATTGACAACTTTAATTAAAAATTTTGTAGCTTCGCAGTTGTCAATATCAGGAAGGACTTTTGTAACTGCAGCAATTATATATCATGACGGCCCTTCAATAACATCAGGACATTACACAGCTTATTTAAAGTCTAGAAATGGCTGGTCATTCTGCAATGATTCTGTTTTAATTTTCAAAAAAAAATTGCCGTATGACCTTAAAAACTCTTACCTGGTGTTTTTAAAACCAAAATTTTAGGGAAATAATCTCGGGATGTGCTCTGTGGAATTTCAAGAAGTTCTAATGGCTCCTACACAATTTGGCCTTGAGGATAAGTGTAGTTCAGAGACATAACTTCTAACCATAGGACTGGACGTCATGGAGAAATACGTGCACTTTGAATGAGTTCAGAAAAACTGTTTCTTTTTATAAGCTAATTGAAGCAGCCAATCAAAACATGGAGTAGAGGGAATGTAAGTCTGCAATGCTGTCTACTGTTTTACATTGCTTTGTGATTAAAAGTGATGTAGAGAATTAAATAATTGTAGTAGTCATAGAGGTAGTGTAAGTCTGCTTCATAGTAAGCAGTATCAGTGTCATAGGAAATGTAGAACATGACTGAGCAAGAAGGGGAAGATATTACTATTCCAGGATTGTGAAAATGATCTTCAACATTTTAATTCTGAAAGTTGCGGAAATGCCAAATGACGGGATTGGCTTACAAGAAATCCAAGAGTTATAAATGGCTCTGACCAGATTTGGCCTTGTGGAAACTTGTGGTAGAGAGCAAGAAGTCATTTATTGCATGTAACGTGTTTTTAAAAACGATGGAGATTTTCTTTCAGAAAGTGGCGGGCTGAAAGTAATAACAGCACAAAAGAGTGTAAGCTGTTCATAGGACATCCTTGGACGTCATGGAAAGTAAGTTAACTTTAAGGAGTTCTGAATTTTGATTTCTTATGTTGTATGGGTTTTTTAAACACAATCATTTTGATTGTGTTTTTTTTTCCCCGCTGTTATATGATGAATACCTTCAAGTCACTGTTTTTAGTGAATTTTGATACATTCTGAGAACAGCAAAAATAAACCATTTAACATGTATAATTAATTCTGTACTGTTTGCATTTATGATGTATATGTAGAACTGTGTAGGAGGCATGGAGAAGGTGAGGCTTCTGTAAGTGTCAAAGTTGTTGCATGCAGTGCTGCACTTCTGCGTATTCTTTCATATGCTAGACTACATCTGCACAATGAGATACCTAAGCAAAGGAAACACAAGTGATGTGATTGTGAAATGAGCAAAATAAATTGCACGTATTTCAATTACATCACCTGTGTTTCCTATCATTACGAATCACATTGTGCAGATCAAGTTTAGGTCTGACCAGGGAAACATAGGAGGTTTGGACTTTGTTGAAGAGTGCAGTGGACATGACTCACTTCATTGGTAGACCTTCACATGTATTATCTCCTCTGTACTCTTCAACAAGTGTAAATCTCATCTGCAACCCTGAGTAGGCCTCACCTCAAACAAACCTCTGGATAGTAGACATCTTATTGGCATCCTGAAGCAATTATTTAAAATTTTAGTGTCTTGCGACACTTTTCTGAAACAACAGCAATGCAAAAGATGCACCATGTTTTAAGATAGGCCTCACTTCATCTGCATCAAGATACTGTTAGTTTAAAATGTATATCTTTAGGACTGTGTAGGGGGCCTGGAGAAGCAGAAGCTTCTGTAAGTGTCAAAGTTGTTGAAAAACTGTTTGTCCTTCAATCTTTTCCCTTGTCTTTTCTAATTTTTAAATACATGTTTTAATATTTTTCAAATGTTTGCTCTCTCTTTCACAGATTGAAAGTATAAAAACAAAAAGTGAGTAATTTAACGACAATTATAAGGTAAATATTTTGTACTCTTTTCGTTACATTTCTATCACATTTAACTACTATTAGTTCCACTGCTTCATTTCTTTAACCCTTTATTTTTTGAACATTTTTTGTTTTTTTTGTATTTTTTGAACGATTTTATATTTTTTTTGGGTTTTTTTTGGGGGGGAAACAACAAAAAACAGGCGTTGAAAAGGGCTCAACAGGAGCAAAAAAAAATTACTGGGGGCGGTTAGGGCAATCATGGTGTTCATACGCCAGGTTGAGTGCATTGATGCTCATGTTGCCACAAGCTAATAATGCACGACAGTGCATACATAAGTGAATCATGTGCCCAAAATGTTCTTGAATATTTGGCACAGTTTCCCGTGCCTCTTCTGGTGTTAGAGAAATCGGTATTGTTGGTCTGGCCACAGGAGTTGGTCTTGGATTGTCCTGCATATCCCTTATTTCCGCCCGGCTGTAATTTAGTGGATGCTTCCTTGTCATGTGCCTGTGCATTGTGTGATTTCCATAGCTATATTTTTTGTCCGTCCCTCTGGACAATTGTTCTTTGCATATGCGGCAGGTGACATACCTCGCATTGACTTTTTTTTGGCCAGGAGGGATCGAATAAAACTGCCAGATGAAACTGGCTTTCTTTCTGGAAACCCGGGGCAACTCTTCTAAGAACTGTGGTTCTTCTCCCTCCTCATCCATTTCTTCATCTTCCTCCTCAGTGTTGGTAATGACCTGGGGAGGTGGTCCTCTCTTCCCATGAGGAGGTGGAGGTGGTGGTGGGGGTGCACCAGCTGAAGCAACCAATGAAGCCATTTTCCAACAAGCAAAATAGGTCTTCCTCTCACAATGATGAAAGTCAGAGTGAGGAAAGAAGGAGGGGTTTTCATCATTTGGGAAAAACAATACTTCTCAACCAATGAAAAGTGTTATTTTTAGGTCACCTGACCTAGCCTTACATCATTATGAAACCAAAAGTGAAATGAACCAATGAAAAGTTTTATTAACAAGTCACATGACCTCTCACGCTCATGTTACGCGCTGCGGAACGCGCCCCGGTTAGCTTCCGGGTCGCTGAGCTTCGCGCCTCGGTCCGCGCCCCGGGGCACTTCCGGGTGCGCTAACGCAGTACGTCATAAGACGCATTACGCGGCAACGCGATACCGTCACTAAGTTGATTTTTTACCGGTTCGCGGACCGGGTCGCGGCATCAAATTGAGCTAACGGGAAGCTTCCCGGTTCGCGGACCGGGAGCGAAACAAAAAAAATATTTAAAAAAAATTATTAATAAACATATAAAATATATTTTTGGATTTAAATAAGAATACATTTTACAGCTATAGATATTTGCTATTAAAAAACCATTGAAATTCACTGAAAAAACCATAGGTTATAAACCATATATAGTTAGGAATTAGCATTTACAAAACCTTGAAAATTCACTGAAAAAACCATAGGTTATAGACCATATATAGTTAGGAATTAGCATTTAAAAAACCTTATTTTACTCACACAAAACCAATGAAATTCCATATATAGTTAGTTGTACTAACTATATATCACGCACCCGCAATCCACTGCTGATGATGTCACATATTACATCATTCATGACATGGTCAGTGACATCACTGATGACATCACTGATGACATCTCAAATGACATCACTGATGACATCACTGATGACATCTCAAATGACATCACTGATGACATCATTGATGACATCATACAGTGACTGTATTTTTCTGTAAAGTTAAAATATGTCTTACATATTTAAGAATGAGTGGATGTATAAGTGTCTGGATGAAGGATTTAGTAGGTGCATGACTGACTGTATGAGTGAGTGGTTAAATGTGTCTCACTGAGTGCATGGGTTAGTGACTAAACTGTCTTAATTTGTGCATCATTATGTCTGTTGTTCTGTAAACTGCTGCATGTGTTGATCAGTAGCTATATGAGTAACTATATGGGTTATTGATTGGTTGCCCAAGCATTTGTATGGGAGACTGAGTGTGTGTGTGGGTGGCTGGGAGGTGTATGACTCTGTGCATAGATGTATGGGTTCAAAAGTGCATGTGGAAACAGCTGTATGGGCGGTTGACTGTGTGCATGACTGTATTGGTGAGTGAATGGATATCTCAGTGCTACATGTCAAAGTAAGTACATATGTAAAATACAGTACATGTGAGAGTTGACATATATAAATAACTGTGCATAAGAGCCAGTGAATGTGTGAGTGGCTGTATGGATCATTGTGCTCTTGTATCCAGGATTGTATAAGTGAGTAAATATGTTTTAGTATATGTTTGAATAAGTAAGATAGCTAGGGATTGCAGATATTCCGGTGCCGTTCCTGATTTAATCCTGAACATATAGCTCAGGGCTTTGAACCTGATGCGGTTTTCCACCCTGAGCCAATGCAGGTCGTTCAGGTGCTTCGACACACTGGCCATTTTTGGAATTCTGCACAGGAGTCTCGCAGCTGAATTTTGGACAAGTTGTAACCGTTTGATGACTGCCTGGTTCAAGCTCAGATAAAGAATATTGCAGTAGTCAAGACGCGATGTTATGAAGGAAACATGATAAATACTGGAGTGTGTTTGAATGCTAGACTTATTATGCTGGGCATAGATTTCAATCTCTTTCTTAGTCTGTTTTACTGTTAATATACTGCACTATGCACATTGCACTTTAGGAGTATTTAAAAAAAAAATTATTTGAATATGACTATGTATTTAAATGAAGTTACTCCGTTTGCTTACTGGTTTATTATATATACTGTACTATGCACTTTATTAATTTCATTGCTTAAAAATGTCATGTAATGTTTATCCACTGTCTATGAACTCTCAATAAAAAAAATATTTAAAAAAAAAACATGTGTTCTATGAAATAGTTATAAAAGGTAATTTAGGTGTTTTTAAATGACTGTCTTTTGAATGTCTGTATATGGAGTATGTTAACTATAAAATAACTCCATTTATGTATAAAATGGTTATTTTAATGTAAGACTATTTGTCTTTGTGTCTGATTGTTTTTCTAATGAAGTGTTCGTTTTTATGTTCTAATGTTTAAACAGCCCTGAAGAAATACCATGAGAACAGGAACGAAACGCGTAAGATGTTCCCAATGCGCACTTGCCTTTTTGTATCACTATACGATTTGAGAAAATAAAGAATAAAGAAGATGAAAAACAATCCGACAATTGGAGTGTTATGAAAGTAGTATAAGTTTAAGTAGTATAAGTTTTCTTACTGTCATTTAGCGCCGGGACGCCTCTTTGCTGGGGCAGCTGTCCGCTTTAAAAAACATATAACATAACATAACATAACATAACATTTGCTGTCATTTTGCTTGAACATAAGGGGAATACAATCATTGATTTATTTTGGATTAATTCTGGACTCTGGTGCAAGAAAGAAATATATAGTGCTCCTCAAAATTGTGGAATTGTATTCTGCAAAGAGTATCAACTGTATTCAGTGAAGGTCATAATGGTGCCTCCCCGACTGTATGTGTCAGTGGAAACAATACTTGCCTGCAACAAGTAACCCTGGAGCTCACCGTTACCAGATATGCGATGCGCAGGAGCATTGCACAGCAGCCTTGACTGTTCAGCATCAAGTAACTTCCATTCGAAAGTAGCCCGAATGGTGGAGTCATCACGGCAGGTGGGGCACCCCTCAGATGACAGGACAAGTTCGCTACAGAACCATTACAAGCCCCGTGCAGCATAATATCCTGACATATGAGCGATCCACTTAAAGCGCTCTCACAGTTTGTACCGCTTAGAAACAATTCTCGGTCCCCACTCCAGCATTGAAATCTGTATTTTAATTCCCAAGATTCCTTAATGTATTCCTTACCCATTTTTTCATATCTGCCTGCTAGCTTTTGTTCAAGGCAATACTGAAACTGAAAAGTAGTGACCGGTAGAGTTATGTGGCCATGGATTAGACATTCTGTGGACAGTGATTCTGCTACTGTAAATAATAATCTATCCATTGTTTTGATACGCAGCATTGTATATTTTGCTCCCTTTTGTGCCATTTCTATCTGATTATCTGTTACATTGTATTCAGAAAACGGATACGTACTAATGGTAATACGCCAAGGCATATAGCCTGCATAGAAAGATTGCAGCGTCTAGCTCAACAACATAATAGAACGTAACTGAGGTTGCTTGTGTTGTAATATGGCCAAATCTTGTTCTAGTATGTCTATCGCAGAAGATACACTGTTGCCTAAGGAATATATTGTGGAGGTCAATGTTGTTAACCCACTTTCTACCACTACTAGAGATTTTTCTAGATTTATAAGGTGTATTTCCCGTAATCTCTGTGGTCTCTTTTTGGGATATTTTCCAAATTTCAGTGTAGGCATCTTAAATGCCAGCATATATGAAACATTTCTGACAAGGCATCCTGGGACCTAGTAAAAAATCCCAAAGATCCATGTCCTGTGTGAGTAAGTATAAGGGTTGTTTCACCTGTGTGAGTGTTGAAGTTTTTAGCCAATCGAGGCACAACTTCCCTACACTGTATGATGTCACTACCCCTGGATGTTCTCTCAAATTTGGATCCGGCCTATGGATACTAAAACCTTTGGTTTTACTCATGAATCTTTCTTGACAAACATTGGTGTCTGTAGGCCATATCAACCATTTCTTCCAATCAGGATCTGATCTATCATTTTGTATGATGTCTTCTAATGCAACCCCTTCCTGTGATGTTTTATTACCCTCGGTTAGTGTTGGCAGCCAAGGTGTTTTCAAGTCCTTGTTCTTGGCTAGTCCAAGGCAAGATGTCTGTTGCACTGTCTCGTTCAAAACGTTTTCCGTTGAGGGATAAGGCATGCTCTAATTAAAGCTTCTGTTTCCTGAACTTGCCATTCTCTAGTACCCCAGACCAATGTTAAGTCTATAGTGTCTTTCCATAAGTCGTAACCTTTTTCGGACAAGTGGGCAATAAAGGATGCAGAGTAAATCTGTTTGATGTTTATTAACATATTTTTCTGTGCTGATGTTTGGGCAACCTTATAATAATATGAAGCTGGGTCTGACATATTAAACCCTGTAAAATATGGAAACGTTTGGGCAAATATTTTTGAACTACCCTTTGGGTGTGATGGACAATGTTCCCAAGGTGGTATGTGAACACATTTCTTTGATTAGCAGATTTATGCAACAAATGATGACCATAATGCCGATAACAATTCATTGATTTGTACTCTGCTGAGCTCTCCAATGTTTCACTATTATAAAATGCAGCAGACTTTTCTAAATCAGACAACAAGTTAATAACAGTTTCAAAATCCCAATCATCGGAAAATGTACTAGAGGTAATGGTATCACTTAATGATATCTTAAATAAATTTGGAATTTTTAAAGGTTTGGTTGGGCCGAATATGTCAAAATCAACCTTGTCCCACACTATACCATCTGGTATAGGAACTGATGTAATGTTCACTGATGACAACTCTCTTTGTTATTGATGAGATGATTGATGTGTTTTTAAAATTAATTAAATTAACCTATTAGGCAGCAGAGCTTTGCCGAATGTATTGTCCACTAATAAGCATGTTATAAATTATCTCTAAGCCTAACCAGAAAAAATAGAAAAGTACCCCAGTGATTATCCATAGGTCTACCCACAGTGATACCAGGTAAGTTCTTTTAAGAAAGTTCAGAAAGACGTTAACTTGCTGCTTGCGTGATTTTTGTGCTAGCGTTGTTTTTGGATCACTTGGATCCAAGAAAAAGGTATCAAAGTTTATGAAGTAGCCAGAAGCAGTTTGATCAATTGTTAGAAATGCATCAGGATTTGATGAAATTGTACTTTGCTCTTGTTGAGGCATGTTGATGTAGACATCTGTATTTGTACGCATAGCAATTTGTTTGTTATGTTGAGATCATTTTGAAGTTGAACTTCAGTTTGAAGGTGAACGAGTTCCATAGCATTGTTGCATATTACTTTATTCCGTACAGGTGACTCTTTGAGCGTGATGAGTCTTTCCTTTTGAACTTCTTGAAGTGTAGCGAGAGGAGGGCGTCTGCTACTTTTGGATTCCATGTGGCCTACTGCTCAGTATCGGCCACATGCTGTGTTTTGATTAAGTTAATTGAGACAAATATTTTCTCCTTTTTCCTGGCCAGGGGTGGAAGAAGTACACTTCTTGTTCCTTTCACTGCTAGGACCTGTACAGTTTTTTTTTGTAGGAAAGCCCACATTTTTTCGTGCCTGCTATTTTCTCCCTGACCAGATCCCCAAGTTTTGAGATCCAGAAAGGTCTTACCATGACTGATTTGACTTCCCCAGTGGCGGTCTGCTTCAGGTGGACATTATCCTGGATTCATTACATCCTGTAAAACAGCCAAACAATCATAAATGTCAAAAGGTTTTTCATCCGCCGCTGCACCTTCACAATCAAGATCAGGTTGCCACATTCTTGTTCAAATAGGATCTCATGTGCATTGCCCCCTGTTAGATCTGGGGGACTCCATTTGGCAATGGTATTCATCTTTGTGCAAATAGGGAGCCTTACTTCTAAGTCAGGATAAGGGGATTACTACTCCTAAATAACCCCTGCTCACCTCCTTGGTAGCTAGGCAGGAGCAGACAGGTTTATCTCAGTCTGTTAAGCATTTGAGAATATATACAGCAAAACATTGAAAACACTGCAGATGGAGACAACACAGGTTTTATAAAAATAAGTATTCTTTATATAGACTCAACATAAGACCACATATGAAAAAATCCACAATACTATATTTAAAGTTGACTTAAAGATGATAAATGTTGCTTAGTTCAAGTTGATGATCAATGCGACAAGGTTCTCAACAAAGTACCTGGACGCAAAGTGAAGAAAAGGCTCGCAAAAGGTGAGATGCGTTGGTTCCATGATCCGGGGGAATTGATGTGTCGTGCCTCAATGCTTGGGCAGAGTTGGGGATGTGTCCTGATCCTTACTGGTGCAGGTTTGATGCGACGGTTCTCGGCTTGCGGTCCGGTTGCGATGCGCAAGATGGTGCCTCGATGCGACAATCCTGGTGCGATGCGAGAAGATGGAGCCCTTGATGCTACAATGCGATGATGATGCGTAGACGCCCTGGCAGCCCTGCAACGACTCTGTACTTTGGAGCCGCAGCAGGCCCTGCGACACACTCCTCCGGTGATGCGATGGCGGCTCTCTCGATGGAGTTATGCTTCTCCGTTGATGCGACAGCTGGCAGCTTTAGACAAAGACACCCTTCCTGGGAGATGCGCGGTGGCACGCTTCTACGACGGTGCGACAGTTTCAGCTGTGGCGGTGAAACGCTTCTTCTCGATGCGTCATGCTTCCAGCTCCCAGAGACACGCAGGTTTGGCAAACATAATTCCCAGCAAGGAAACTCTGAGGGGGGCTGGAGGTGAAGTCCTTTGTCCCTGAGACTTTAGCAGGAGGGAAGCACAAGTTCAAGCCCTTGGAGAATATTCTGTAGATGATGAAAGTCCTTAAAAAGTTCCTTCTCCTTTCCTTGGCAATGAAGCAACCACTGCAGGCCAACCCAGCAAACAGCATACTGGTAGAGTGGCAGTCAAACTCCTGCACTTCCTTGGTTCTTCTCCTTGGCAAAAGGTTTCTTGTTCCACAAGTGAGCTAAAGTTCTTGGGACTGGGTCCCAATATTTATACCCCAAAATCCTTTGTTCTCTGAAGGCAGAGAGGCTTCTGCCTAGTCCAAACCAGTTCCTGAGCACTTTGTTTGCATTACTCCTTCCTTCCTTTCACAGTGCAGGGCAGAGACATCAGACGCCCCACAGGAGGTGGAGCCAGCACAGGGGAGGGAAGGCAAAGCTCAGTAACACTTTGTTGAAAAAATTCCTCCTTTCCTTTCACAATGCAGGGCAGAGACATCAGACACACCACAGGAGGTGGAGCCAGCATTGTAGAGGGAAGGCCCAGCCCTATTCAGGTCCCAGGTGCAACTTCTCCCTCCCATTTAGATGCCGATCACTCTATTCACCACTGGGCTGCTTCAGCTTGTCTCCTTATATTGTTGTGACACTCGCCTTGCAATTTACTAGAACTGAGCGCACTAAATCGCCGCAGCGCTTGTTGAACAGACCGGCATTTACTTTATTTTGTGCCTTAATATATTGCTGTGACACTCGCTTTGCAATTTGTTGCCTGATGGTGCTGCCCAGTCGATTGCCTGCTAGATCGTGCCCAATCTCGTCCTGTTCCCTCTCGTGACTTGCAGCCATCTTGTTTGTTTGTTGTGCCTCCCAGCCCGGCCCTCGACCCCGCTCCCGCCTCCCAGCTGCCCCGCCCTCCCACAGAGAGTGTAGGCTCCACCGCCGCAGCTTCAGCGCTGTGACCGTCCGGAGGCTCTCCGAAGCGGTCGCTCCCTCGCTGATCCCTGCTCCCCCCCACACGTGGTATTGTAGCGCCTACCCTGCACTGCCATAGCAACGCTTATTTCTAGAACCGAGCGCAGTGAATCGCCGCAGCGCTTGTTGAACAGACCGGCATTTACTGTGTATTGTGCCTTATTATATTGTTGTGACACTCGCCTTGCAATTTACTAGAACTGAGCGCACTAAATTGCCGCAGCGCTTGTTGAACAGACCGGCATTTACTTTATTTTGTGCCTTATTATATAGCTGTGACATTCGCTTTGCAATTTGTTGCCTGATTGTGCTGCCCAGTCGATTGCCTGCTAGATCGTGCCCAATCTCGTCCTGTTCCCTCTCGTGGCTTGCAGCCATCTTGTTGCTTGTTTGTTTGTTGTGCCTCCCAGCCCGGCCCTCGACCCCGCCCCCGCCTCCCAGCTGCCCCGCCCTCCCACAGACAGTGTAGACTCCACCGCCGCAGCTTCAGCGCTGTGACCGTCCGGAGGCTCTCTGAAGCGGTCGCTCCCTCGCTGCTCCCTGCTCCCCCCCACACGTGGTATCGTAGCGCCTACCCTGCACTGCCATAGCAACGCTTATTTCTAGAACCGAGCGCAGTGAATCGCCGCAGCGCTTGTTGAACAGACCAGCATTTACTGTGTATTGTGCCTTATTATATTGTTGTGACACTCGCCTTGCAATTTACTAGAACTGAGCGCACTAAATCGCCGCAGCGCTTGTTGAACAGACCGGCATTTACTTTATTTTGTGCCTTATTATAATGCTGTGACACTCGCTTTGCAATTTGTTGCCTGATTGTGCTGCCCAGTCGATTGCCTGCTAGATCGTGCCCAATCTCGTCCTGTTCCCTCTCGTGGCTTGCAGCCATCTTGTTGCTTGTTTGTTTGTTGTGCCTCCCAACCCGGCCCTCGACCCCGCTCCCGCCTCCCAGATGCCCCGCCCTCCCACAGAGAGTGTAGGCTCCACCGCCGCAGCTTCAGCGCTGTGACCGTCCGGAGGCTCTCTGAAGCGGTCGCTCCCTCGCTGCTCCCTGCTCCCCCCACACGTGGTATCGTAGCGCCTACCCTGCACTGCCATAGCAACGCTTATTTCTAGAACCGAGCGCAGTGAATCGCCGCAGCGCTCTTTGAACAGACCGGCATTTACTGTGTATTGTGCCTTATTATATTGTTGTGACACTCGCCTTGCAATTTACTAGAACTGAGCGCACTAAATCGCCGCAGCGCTTGTTGAACAGACCGGCATTTACTTTATTTTGTGCCTAATTATATTGCTGTGACACTCGCTTTGCAATTTGTTGCCTGATTGTGCTGCCCAGTCGATTGCCTGCCAGATCGTGCCCAATCTCGTCCTGTTCTCTCTCGTGGCTTGCAGCCATCTTGTTGCTTGTTTGTTTGGTGTGCCTCCCAGCCTGGCCCTTGACCCCGCTCCCGCCTCCCAGCTGCCCCGCCCTCGCCCCTCCCCATCCTCCATCCATATATGACAGATGCCTCCGCGTGCAGCGGTAACGCGCAGCGGTCGCGCCCTATGCGCGCCGAAGGTGCTCCAAAGGTAAGCCCGTCTACGCCCGTCCGTGCCTGGACTGTGCCCAGCGCCAGACCCCCTGGCCCCTGCAAATCGTACCCCTCCCGCATATCGTATGCCGCCGCCACCCTCCTAGCCCTTAACCCCGGACGCACATTACAATGCTACGAGGCTGCCGCAGGACGTGCCCACGGTCCATTCGCCTGCCACTCCTGCAAGTACGCCTGCATCAAAACCCACACCAAACCCACTTCCTCCAAACACAGCTCCGACTTTACCCACCTGAAGTGCATCCTGCTGAACACCCGCTCGATCCACAGACACGCCACTGAACTCTGGGACCTACTCGACACTGCGTCACCGGACATCGCCTTCCTTACAGAAACCTGGATGAACGCATCATCAGCACCCGACATCGCCATAGCCATCCCGGACGCTTACAAGATCACCCGAAAAGACCTCATCAATCAAACAGGAGGAGGCATCGCCATCGTCCATAAGAACACCATCAAAATCACGACCAGCTCCGACGATATCCTTGCAACTGCCGAACACCTCCACTTCCAAATCCACACCGACCCCAGGACCACACTTAGAGGCACCCTAATCTACAGGCCTCCAGGAACCCGTAAACAGTTCAGCGATGACATCACTGACTTCATCAGCTCACATGCCCTCGCCTCCGAGAACTACATTCTACTAGGAGACCTCAACTTCCACCTGGAAAACAAAAACGACAGCAACACCACCTCCCTTCTGGACAACCTGGCCAATCTCGGACTCAAACAACTGGTTGACTCCCCCACTCATATAGCCGGACACACGCTCGACCCTATCTTCACCTCCTGCAAACACATCTCCTTCGATCACACCACAGCTCTCCATTGGACGGACCACAGTTGTGTTCACTTCAGCTACAAAACCACCTCGACCCACAACCACCCACAACCTATTCCTCGAAGAAACTGGAACAAAATCACCACCGACCAACTCCTCACATCACTCAACCAAAACCCTCCCTCCCTCTCATTGGACCCAACCCAAGCTGCCACCGAACTCATGCAATGGATCACTCACAGCGCTGACGAATTAGCACCCCTGAAAAACCGCCAGATCAAATCAGGTAACAAAAAGGCTCCCTGGTTCAATGATGACCTTAAGAAATCCAAGAAGCTATGCCGCACCCTAGAGAAAACATGGAGAAAAAATCCAACCACAGACAATATGACCACCTTCAAGGCAGCCACCCGCAAACACCACCAACTGATTCGTTCCACCAAGAAATCAGCATTCAAGAATCGAATCAACAACAACGCCCTTAACAGCAAGGAACTTTTCAACATCGTCAAAGAATTCACCAATCCCACCGCAGCCTCAAACGACATTACTCCCTCCCAAAACCTCTGCGACTCGTTATCCTCCTTCTTCTACAACAAAATTGCCGACATTCCCAACAGCTTCAAGAACATTCCCCACGAACAATCCTCCCCACCCCCCTCAGAACCCTCACCGCCATCCAACAACCTCAGCGCCAGGAACCCAATCACCACTGAAGACACCATCAGCCTAATGAACTCAATACACTCTGGATCGCCAACCGACCCCTACCCCCACCACATCTTCAGCAAAGCAGACTCCATCATCACACCCCATCTCCGCGATGTCATCAACTGCTCATTCAACTCTGCTACCTTCCCAGAAAGCTGGAAACACGCCGAAGTCAGCGCCCTCCTGAGGAAACCCACAGCAGACCCCTCTGAACTTAAAAACTATCGCCCCATATCCCTCCTCCCATTCCCTGCCAAAGTCATTGAGAAAGCCGTCAACAGCCAGCTCGCCGCCTTCCTTGAATCTAACAACTCCCTCGATCTCTCTCAGTCAGGATTTCGAGCCAAACACAGCAATGAAACCGCCCTCATTGCAGCGACAGACGACATCCGAACACTACTGGACAACGGAGAAACAGTGGCCCTCATTCTACTCGACCTCTCCGCTGCTTTCGACACAGTCTGTCACAGCACCCTTATACAATGCCTCAGCAACATCGGCATACAAGGAAAAGCCTTGGACTGGATCATCTCGTTCCTCGCTGGGAGAACTCAAAGAGTCCGACTTCCCCCATTCAATTCAGAGGACACTGAAGTCATCTGCGGCGTACCACAAGGATCATCACTCAGTCCCACCCTCTTTAACGTTTACATGAGCCCACTCGCATCCATCGCGTGCCAACACAACCTTAACATCATCTCCTACGCTGACGACACCCAGTTAATCCTTTCCCTCACCAAAGACCCTAACACCGCCAAAACCAACCTTCACGAAGGCATGAAAGAAGTAGCCGAATGGATGAAACATAGCCGCCTAAAACTCAACTCAGACAAAACGGAGGTGCTCATCCTAGGATCCTCCCCCTCTGCATGGGACGACTCATGGTGGCCTTCAGCTCTGGGCACAGCACCCACACCCACAGACCACGCACGTAATCTTGGCTTCATCCTAGATTCCTCACTCTCGATGTCCAGACAAGTCAACGCAGTCTCATCTTCCTGCTTCAACGTACAACGTATGCGCAAAAAAATCTTCCGTTGGATTCCCCCCGAGACAAGAAAGACTGTCACCCACGCACTGGTCACGAGTCGGCTGGACTACGGAAACACTCTATACGCCGGAATCACAGCCAAATTACAGAAAAAACTCCAACGCATCCAAAACGCATCAGCGAGACTCATTTTGGACATCCCTCGCCAAGAGCACATTACCGGACACCTGAAAGACCTCCACTGGCTTCCCGTCAACAAGAGAATAACGTTCCGTCTCCTCACCCACGCACACAAGGCCCTTTACAAACTAGGACCCGAATGCCTCAACACTCGACTGTCCTTCTACACACCCACCCGCCAACTAAGATCCTCCAATCAAGCCCTCGCCACAGTCCCGCGTATCCGAAGATCCACCATGGGAGGTAGATCCTTCTCCTACTTGGCGGCCAAGACTTGGAACTCACTCCCCACTCACCTCCGCCTTACACAGAACCACATCTCCTTCAGAAAAGAACTCAAAACCTGGCTATTCGACAAAAAATGACCCTACCCCCCTCCCCAAGCGCCTTGAGACCCTCTGGGTGAGTAGTGCGCTATATAAATCCCTGAACTTGAACTTGAACTGGAATCCCCCAGCCCTGTCACTCAGAACTCCAGACAAGGAATACACAACTTAGCAGAGGCAGGCCTGGACAGTTAGGCAAGAAAATACCTACTTTATAAAAGTGGTATTTTCAATCACAGAATGTTAAAATCAACTATACTAAAATATGTATTTTATCATTCTGAGTTCAGGCATACTAAATTTGAATTTCTACCACGTTCCCTGAGTCAGTTATGATTATGAGAATGTAATAATCTAACTTTCCATTGTGGCCTATGGAGAACAGGTAGCCTTGCAATAGTGAAAAACAAAAAATGGCTTTATTTTACTATTAGGACATACTACACACACCAGGGCACGTTCTACCTTATACTTACAATGCACCCTACCCTTGGGCCTACCATAGGAGTGTCTGATATGAAGCAAAGGGATGGCTTAGGGACTGGCAACTGGGTGCACTTGCCAAGTCGACATGGTAGTCACAGACTGCACACAGGCCTTGCAATGCAAGCTTGAGACACACTTTACAAGCTGCTCCTGTGGTTGGCACAACCTGTGCTGCATTCTGTCCATCAACTGTTATTTTTGCAAGCCCACCAGCAGCATTTGATTTGCAAGCCCTGGGCACACATGGTGCACTGTACTAGGGTCTGACAAGTAAATCAGATAATCAATCAACAAAGAGATGGACAAGAAGGGCTATTTTTAACGGGGTCCAGCGTATATGCCCTGTAACTAAGTAGACAAAGAAGAGTACGCAGTTCCCCAAAGTGTTGCACCACAAAGAAGTCACAGAAGGGTGGGAAGAGGCCCCAGTGAGCGAAGGGGGAAGGGGAGGGCGAATCCCCCTTTCGGGACTAAAACCCTCACACACCCAGCAAGCTAGGTGTCATGCTTCATCATCTGGGTTTTGCTCCTCGTCAAATTGGCAGTGCAATGTCTGACGGGCACCCTAGAAGTGGCTCTTTATCGTAGTTCTATTGTCCCTGCCAGTTGGTGCTGTGGGTGTGAGGGCCCTAGGTGAAGTGTAGATGCAAGGGAGTGGTGAAAAAATGTGTTAAAAAAGGTTAGGTAGTCCACTATGTAATTTTAATAGTGTGGCTAACTACCTTATTAAAAGAAACAATGGGAGAGGTCACTATCCGGTACTATGATCCAGGGCAGTACACTCTACCTAATGGCCAACATGTTTCTTGCTATGTGCTCAAAGAGATGCATTGCAATTCGTCAGGACCTAAAAATTAAAAACTATCTACACAAAGTGGTAGGTCAATACTACCTAATCCACAAGATGTTCAATGACAGGCCGAAGGTTCTGCCATTCTTTAGTGGGACCTGGAGTAGGGTGACAAAAAGGGAAAAAGGGAAAAAGGTGCAACAACAGTCATGAAAACATTAAAAACAATTAAAGGAGGAGAGATTACTGAAGAGAGTGTAGCCACTCAGCAATATCTCAAGCTTGATGCACACAACTCAAGAATTGTGCATCTAGAGGACCTGTCGTGACATGTGTCCAATATTCAGCAACAATGGAAATCACAAGGGTGAATGACAACTACAACTCAAGAAAAGGAGTCAGACTAGGGAGAGAGGTAAAAGGGCACCAAGGTACTCAGGCTCACCCTACTAATTTTGAATGCGTTGCCTCATCGGTTTCCTCCCGTGTACAGGAACTTCAAAGGTAAGTATCCTAAAGTAGAATATAGCCAAATAAATAATGTTGTTAGGGTGTGAAGTGCGGTCAAACACACCTACAATAAGACACCCACAGTATAAACCTACACGCCATCTAGTCAAGGGTACAACCATGTTGCCATACCACCTGACAAACCTCCTGTAGTACCCTGTGAGTTCTAAAAAGGCTCTCACCTGTGTCTGAGTCTTTGGGGGTTTCCATGCCGGGGTGGTATCACTCTTGGGTTGTAGGGGAAACACCTGGCCGCTCCCTATCTGGTGACTCAAGTACACCATGGAACCCTGCCCGATCTGGCACTTACTTGCCTTGATCGTGAGGACTGCCTTTCGCAGTGCCATCAACACTTCCCAGTGGTGGTGCATATGTTCTTCCCAACTGGCGCTGAGCACTGCAATGTCATGCAGGAAGGCGGCACTGAAATCCTCCAGTCCAGCCAACACCTGGTTGAACAACATCTGAAAGGTACCAGGGGCATTCTTCATCCCAAAGGGCATAACCCAGAATTGGTGGTACCCATCTGGTGTGGAGAATGCTGACCTCTCCTTAGCCCCATCAGTTAAGGCGATCTGCCAGTACCCAGACGTCAAATCAAACATGCTGAAGTACCGTGCAGCCCCTAGCCGGTCAATGAGCTCATCAGCTCTGGGGATGGGGTGTGCATCAGTCCTAGTGACTGAATTGAGCCCTCGGGAGTCCACACAGAACCAGAGTTCAGGTGTGGCACCAGGCGCTGCAGCCTTTGGGACAAAAACCACTGGGCTGGCCCCAGGACTGCTAGAGGACTCAATCACCCCTAAAGCAAACACTTTGGAGACTTCCTCCTTAATGTAAGCTCCGACATTGTCAGTCACTCTGTAAGCATTGTGCTTCACAGAAGGACTGTCTCCAGTGTCCACATTATGGACACACCACTCTGTGACACCAGGAACCAAGGAAAATAGATCAGAGAATTGCCCCAACCGATGGCGACAATCTTGCTGCTGATCAGGGGTCAGTTTGGCAGAGAGGCTGACACCATCCACTGACCCATCTTGCTCTTTTGCAGACAGGAGGTAAGGAAGAGGCTCTGTCTCCTCCTCCATTCCATCATCTGTCGCTAGGAGCATGCCCACTTCAGCCCACTCTAAGTGGGGTTTTAGGCGGTTAACATGCAGGACCCTCAAAGCGTTCCTGGGAGACTGCAAGTTCACCAGATAGGTGACATCACTACTGAGCTCCACCACCTCAAATTGACCAGTCCACCTGTCCTGGAGCACACAAGGCTCTACAGAGGCAATGACCCAAACTTTCTGTCCAGGCTGAAGCTCAATCAGAGTGGCATTCTGATCGTACTACCGCTTCATCTCTTCCTGGCAGGCTTCCAGATTTGCCTGAGCGAGATCTCTGAATCGTCGAGTATGGTTCCTGAAGGCCAGCATGTAACTGTATATATCCTGAGGAGGTTTCCTGGGAGATTGCTCCCAGCCTTCCTTGACCAGACTCAAAGGTCCTCTTACCGGGTGTCCATACAACAGTTCAAAGGGGTTGAACCCTAGGGACTTTTGTGGTACCTCACGGTAAGAAAACAGAAGGCATGGCAAGAGGACATCCCACTTATGCCTTATCGGTACCTCAAGAGACATGATCATGTCTTTAAGGGTCCGGTTGAATCTCTCAACCAGCCCATTACCTTGTGGGTGGTAAGGAGTGGTGAACCTTTAGGTAACACCACACTCCTTCCACAGAGACTTCATATAAATGGAAATGATGCTTGTACCTTGTTTAGACACCTCCTCTCTGGGGAACCCCACATTGGAGAAAATCCCCATCAGTACACGTCCCTCCACGGGGGCAGTCACTATCCTGAGCAGGATGGCTTCCGTGTACCGGGTAGCATGGTCCACCAAGACCAGGATAAAACCTCTTGCCCATGGCTGTCTTGGGGTCCGGTGGCCCCACCATGTCAATGCCCACCCACTTTTCCCACTTGCCTGGCAAGTTTGACAGGCCCTACAATGAGTATCTGAACTCTTCTGCATCTGGGGCCAATGATCCAAAGTGATCCAGACTGATCACCTGCTGCCTGTGTCATATAGATACTTCTTTTCTATATACTGTGTTAAGTTGGCATGAGCTTATTAAATGTTTAAACGCCATTTTTTCTTCGGCTTCAGTTTGCACACGACACAAACTTGTTATTGTAGCTTTCAACCTAGAAGAACAATGTGATTTATTTGAGAATAATATGTTATTACTCTGATATCAGTTTTGCTTGGTACACTGTCTGAACAGTGAGTGCTGAACCCTCTAAGAATAACTCGATACAAGGTTGCTGGGAGGTCTGATCTTCGCACCACATTAGACATAACATAAATACAGTTGCTGCCAACATTGGGCGCTAAGCGGGTTTAAGATAGAGTTACAGGGAATGCAAGAACACACTTGATGATGCTTCGCATGCAGAGAGCTGGTGGAAGATGATGTGATCCTCTGCCACTGAGATTTAGAGGTATGGGCCCGCCCTGCTAAAACCCAAAAGAGACCTTCATAGATATAATATTATACTAAATAGGGAGGGTGAGAAATAGGTGTTATTAATTCCTATTCATTTCAGCATTATAATATGCTATCACCGTTTGCTTATTATGGACTAGTAACTATGCTGATAACTTTGATTCTTATAATATGTTTTCTGGTATTATATAAGATACTGCGTTTGAGAACCTTGCATTAATAAATAAATATTTCAAATATGCACGTGTCCTCTATTACTCCACGTTCTGGTTTGAAATGATTATAGAGCGAAAGAGTGTTCATGTGTTCCACGATACCTGAGGTAACCTAAGTTCATGTTCTGGTTTGTCTAAGCATTGGGAGTTTGTTATGACCAATGAGACACTGTAGCTAGCTTGGTAAGGGGATTTTGGGTACTGAGGTGAGTTTTGGGTCATCCTAATTCACTAAGGTTCCAGATCTCTATGCACAGTTCTGTAGGAGAACGGAATCCCTGCTACTCCTGGTTTGTGGCCTATTGCCTCAAACCCTCAAGAGAAGGGCACTTCTTCTGCGCTGCACAAAATTCCACCCTGGAGGGCACTCCTTATTGCTGCCAATGGGTCAGCTCAGGTAGGTCCCCCAGATCAGGAACTTGTTCCCCTGTAGGTTCCTCGGCAACCCCCTCAAGGTCTGCCTCCTCCTGGACCATGGGAACAATGGGGGCTGGTTTCCCATGCCCCCTACCTCTTCTCTGTAAGGCAGGTTCCTGGGCCATACTTTCAGGCTCCAGGATCTCTTGAACACCCTTGGCTGCCATAGACCTAATGGTCACATATGCCCACTCAGGCAGACCCAACATCTCTAAATGAGCCTTCTTCTCCCCTTAGCCCAAGGGGAGCTTTCTAAATCATTGCCTAACAGACAATCAACATGCATGGCTTACCTCACAGCTACTTCAAGAGTACCAGAGACCCCCCACTCAAAGGGAACTTCAGCCACTTTGCAATGGCTCTCTGTGTTGTCAGCGGCAACAACTGGGAAAAATGCATTGGGGACCACGTGCGCTGCAGACACCAAGTGACACTTGACAGCTGTCACACTGGCTCTGGTGTCTCTCAGAGCCTCTACTCTATGGCCATTGATGGTCACCCACTGCCTGGACTTCTTAGTGTTATCAGGCAGCTGAGTTTTAGGGACCATCATAAAGTTGCCTACTGAAACAAGGGACATTTCTGATGGGACCCGACCCACCTTGGGCACCCATCTCCTCCCTGCCAAGGGCTACACTGGCCATATGACAGGGTGGGGCACGGGGTGGCACATACTGACCCTTTTGGGGACACTAGGGATCATACCAAAGGTTTCCCACCTGCTTACACTGAAAGCAGGTAACAGGCCCACAATGGCCAGGTTTACCTGTTGGGGATCCTGACTTCTTCTCAGGGGGAGGCTGGGAACCCTTACTTTGATTCCCTTGGGAATTGCTTTTGGGCCCTTTCTGGAACTCCCTCCGTTTACACTTATCCCCCCCATTCTTGTGCTGGGGACCCTGCCCATCTTTGACAGAGTCTCCCACAAGACCCTTGTGGACCCTGGTACTGACCCTGTGGTTTGCCTCCTCAACAAGCTTCCTAGGGCTAGTCAACTTGTTATCAATAAGGTGATGGCGTAGCTCTGGAAAACAATTAGCAGACAAGTGCTCCCTGGCAACCAAATCATTGAGCGCTTGAAAATTATCCGCTTTGCTACCCCCCACCCAACCATCCATAGATCTGCAAAAGAAAGATACATATTCTACCCAAGTGGTTCCCTCCAGATTCTTACAATTCCTGAACCTCTGTCTATAGAGTTCTGGGGTCAAACCATATCTTGTCATCAGTGCTTCCTTCATTTGGGCTTAATACATCCTATTCTCACTGGGCAGGTGTAACAAAGTAACCCTCCCCTCAGTCACAAAGCAGCCCCACAACCCAGCACCCCAGTCCTTCTCAGGGACCCTGTGGGCCAACATTGCTAGCTCATAGGCTGCAAACCACTGCCCAATTTCTTCACTTTTATGGAAATCTCTGATGACATCCTTGGGAATATATACCCTGCCTTCTGAAGGCACAGATGGTGCACTGCCACCAGAGGGATGGATTTCTGAGCCCTTGGCCTTGATCTCTATCTCCCTCAAAATCCTCTCATGTTCCATTCTCATTCTCTCTCCTCCAAGGTAAATCGGTTATTCTCTGCTTCCCTCCGACTCTCCATCTTGAGTTTAGCAATCTCCAGCTTGTGTGCCCTATTTCTCTCCCTGTCTTCCAACTCTCTGGGGGACAGGTCTTTGGAAGAGATACTATGGCCAACTTGGGACGGTACCCCTCCCCTTGCTTAAAACAAAGGCCTATCCAGTTGCCCATCTGCATCCCCAACTGGCTCCATCACAAGATCTGGGGCATTTTTTGCTTCTACCCAGTCCCTCAGCTCCTTTTGGTAGTCATCCTTTTTTAGAAATGCCTGGTGTAGAAACTTTCAGTTTCTTGCAGAGATACTTGATCTGTTTCAAAGTGTAGGTTTCCAACCTCTCTTCCTCAAAATCAAGATCCATAGATGCAACAGATGCTGGTCTTCTCATGGTAGTAAGAATTGGGAGTTTTCAGGAAAAATAACAGTCCAAGGAAAAAGATTCTATCCAAAAAAAAGTATGTGGCCTCATTTGGTCAGCACTCACTAGTAGTAGACACCAATTACTGTATTTGAAACACAAATGCAGGTCCAAATCCTACCGCTGACCACCAATGTTAGATCTGGGGGTCTCTAGTTGGCAATGGTATTCACCTTTGTCAAAATAGGGACCCTTACTTCTAAGTCAGGATAAGGGGATTACACTCCTAAATAACCCTTACTCACCCCCTTGGTAGCTTGGCACGAGCAGACAGGCTTATCTCGGAGGCAGTGTGTTAAGCATTTGTGAATATACACAGTTATACAGTGAAAACACTACAGATGGACACAACACAGGTTTCATAAAAATAAGTATTCTTTATATAGACTTAACTTAAGACCACAAACGACAAAAAAACACAATACTATATTTAAAGTTGACTTAGTTCAAGTTGATGATAACTGCGACAAAGTTCTCAACAAAGTACCTGGATGTGTAACGCAAAGTGAAAAAAAAGGATCACAAAAAGGGGAGATGCGTTGGTTCCGTGATCCAGGGAAAATTATGCGTCGTGCCTCAATGCTTGCGCAGAGTTGGGGATGCGTTGTGATCCTTACCGGTGCAGGGTTGATGCGTACGTTCTCGGCTTGCGGTTCGGTTGCGATGCGCAAGATGGCGCCTCAATGCAGTGAGACAATCCTGGTGCGATGCGAGAAGATGGCGCCCTTGATGAGACAATGGGCCGATGATGCGTAGACGCCCTGGCAGCCTTGCAACAACTCTGCTACTTTGGAGCTGCGGCAGGCCCTGCGACATGCTCCTCCGGTGATGCGACAGCAGGCAGCTTTCAACAAAGATACGCATTCTGGGAGATGCGGCGGCACGCTTCTTCTTGATGCGTCGCGCTTCCAGCTCCGAGCAACATGCAGGCTATGGCAAACAGAATTCCCAGCAAGGAAACTCTGAGGGGAGCTGGAGGTAAAGTCTTTTGTCCCTGAGTCTTCAGCAGGAGTCAAGCACAAGTTCAATCCCTTAGGGGAATATTCTGTAGATAATGAAAGTCCTTAAAAAGTTCCTTCTCCTTTCCTTGGCAATTAAGCAACCACTGCAGGCCAACCCAGCAAACAGCACACTGGCAGCGTGGCAGTCTAACTCCTGCAGCTTCCTTGGTTCTTCTCCTTGGCAAAAGGTTTCTTTTTCCACAAGTGATCTAAAGTTCTTGGGACTAGGTCCCAATATTTATACCCCAAAATCCTTTGTTCTCTGAAGGCATAGAGACCTCTGCCTAGTCCAAACCAGTTCCTGAGCACTTTGTTTACATGACTCCTTCCTTCCTTTCACAGTGCAGGGCAGAGACATCAGACGCCCCACAGGAGGTGGTGCCAGCACAGGGGAGGGAAGGCGCAGCTCAGTAACACTTTGTTGACAACATTCCTCCTCTCCTTTCACGGTGCAGAGCAGAGACATCAGACATACCACAGGAGGTGGAGCCAGCATTGTAGAGGAAAGGCCCAGCCCTATTTAGGTCCCAGGTGCAACTTCTCCCTCCCATTTAGATGCAGATCTCTCTATTCACCACTGGGCTACCTCAGCTTGTCTCCTGGAATCCCCCAGCCCTGTCACTCAAAACTCCAGACAAGGAATACACAACCTAGCCGAGACAGGCCTGGACAGTTAGGCAAGAAAATACCTACTTTCTAAAAGTGATATTTTCAAACACAGAATGTAAAAACCAACTATACTAAAAGATGTATTTTATCATTCTGAGTTCAGGCATGCTAAATTCGAATTTCTACCATGTTCCCTGAGTCAGTTAGAATTATAAGAATGTAATAATTTAACTTACCATCTGGCCTATGGAGAACAGGTAGCCTTGCAATAGTGAAAGATGACAATGGCTGTAATTCTCGATTAGGACATGCTACACACACCAGGGCACTTTCTACCTTATACTTACAATGCACCCTACCCTTGGGCCTACCATAGGAGTGTCTGATATGAAGCAAAGGGAAGGTTTAGGGACTGGCAAGTGGGTGCACTTGCCAGGTCGACATGGTAGTCACAGACTGCACACAGGCCTTGCAATGGCAAGCCTGAGACACACTTTACAAGCTGATCCTGTAGGTGGCAAAACCAGTGCTGCAAGCCCACCAGCAGCATTTGATTTACAAGCCCTGGGCGGACATGGTACACTGTACTAGGGTCTGACAAGTAAATCAATCATCGAATCACTAATCAGTACATCAATTTAACATAGGGGGCACTTGCACTGTGGCACTGAGTAGCAGTGGCACAGCGCCCAAAGCATATAACCAGCAAAACATTATCAAAAACAGAGGAGGCAATCAGTAAAAATGGAAGGGAGACTCATGCCAATGATGCCAAGTCTAGCAACTCCCACTAGAGAACTTCTTGGCATGTTGTTCAAAGCTCTCGGTACTCCATACAAATTTGTTACCCAACTTTCACTGGTACCTAATACTTTAGCTGTTAAAGATTGCTTTACGTCTTGTTTTTTCTCTCCACGACCGAATTTCCCTTGGTATGGTTTGGAGATGAGTACCATAAGCTGCACCCAAACTTCTCATGGCTCTCTTATAAGCTCTAGAGCTAAACGTGGGCCCTGGTCAGAATGTAATGTGCCAACTGCGTATGTCCCTATGAAGACTCGCAAATCTTTTATAACAGTTTGAGCATCGGCCGAGTACTGGGGCCACACCCATGGGCAGCTCAAGCAGGAGTCCACTGTTACCATGATATACTTTAAATCCCCATCTCGTTTTAATGGCCTGCAGTGGTCTAGGTAGAGACATGCTAGTGGTTTGTCAGCTTTTAACAACGGTGTCTGCGAAGGAGGTGTTACAGTGGAACCTTTCATCTGTTGGCAGATGTTGCATTTCAACATGTAGTCTTTAGTCTGCTTTGTTAGACCAGGCCACCAATAGTGTTGTTTCAATAAAGAAACAGTTGTCGTAACTCCTGCATGCGCAGAACCTATCCCTTCTTGTGCTGCAGAATTAAACCTAACCTACTATCCATGTTGGGTATTACTCTAACCCCCACTCCAGGAATTTGACCACATGGAACGTTATTAACATCTAATTTGTCGGAGTACTTCAGTGAAAATCTTTTTGGTACTGCACCACTGTTTTTGAGTGAAGCTATAACAGCTACCATAATCTCATCGTCTATTTTTGTTTTAGAATGAGTGATTGCAGCTACTGAAGCCGTACATAAAGCCCACTTTCGCGTCTTGACAGCCAATTAATTCCCTTGAACGTGAACGTCATCACGCTGATGACTTAGTGTGTGTATCACGTGAGTCCTTGGGAGTTCGGTTTTTAACACCACTACCTGTTCCCATAGCATGTTAGGCTTAATTGTGCCACATTTAGCATCTTTGAACCCATTTTGAACCCAGTATTGCAAGTATTCATTATATGACTGCACAGAGTAAAAGGAATCGCACACAATTAGTGTGGGGAATTCTCGATTCGTATTTACGAGTGCCAGTATCAGTACTTTTAATTCTGCCAACTGTGCCATGCAGTCTCCTATAGATTACGTTTTAGCGTTACTTGGATGGAGCTTCCCATCTCACATGTGACCTTTAACGATTGCACATGCCACCCTATATTGTTGCTTACTTCCAATGGCCGGTTGAGCAGATCCGTCAGTGTAAATGATATATTCATAATGATCTAGAGACTTTATTTCATTAGGTAGAGGATATTCTTGTTTGTATTGCAGGAATGCTTCTTTCTTTAAATTTGGATCGTACCTTTATTCTACATAAGTTTACAGTGAGAGAATTAGCCCATTGTATCCATCTCAGATGTCAGGCTTTAGCGTTAGGGACGCCTGCCTTTGTCGCAGCCTCTAAGGTTGGAGCAGGAGTCACTACTATTATTCATTTCCCCAGAGCCAGTGCTCTTTCTCTCGCTACAGTAGTCTGTAAGGCAGTCAGTTTTTTTTTTGTAGATGTGAAGCACATCTCAGCCTTTGTGTACAAATGTGATTTGTATGTAATTGGTACTGTTTCACCTTCATTTTATGTGAGATAGGTATACCCAGATTGACCCGCAATTATCTGTATCACCAGGTTGCGTACGTTTATGTGTTTCTGTATGTGTTTGGAAGCTATCATTTCAGATTGTAAGGAACAAAGTGTATCTCTGTGTCCCTGTGTCCAATTTCTTACTGGAAAATCATGTTTGATTAAGTTGTAGAAAGGTTTAAATCTAAAATGTATGTTCTACCATAACTTAGGAATTCCAGTATTAATTGTAGATTTTTTAATGATTTTGGAGGTAGGAGAAGCATCCATTTTTCTAAAAAATTGTCTGCCAGGCTCTTACCTTTACTTGAAAGCTCATATCCTAAAAACAGGACGCTGAGGTGGGCTATTTTTGATTGTTTAAAGTTACATTTGTAGCCTCAGCTGCAAATCCCAAAATGATGGTATTTACCCTATTCAAGTGTTCATCTTGGTCATCGTCTTTTAGATAATATCATCTACATAGGGCAACGCCTCTTCATCTAATTTTTGAAGTAACTCAGTTACTCTGGCCGAAAACAACCCCGGGTTGTTCTTATACCCCTTGGTGAGTCTTTCTTCTTTATTGTTTATTAATTAAGTTATTTAAAACCATAACAATATCATAGTACAAATATGGAATCCATGTGAACTATATACAAAAGTTAAAAAAACGTATTAACTATTTTAGACCTAAAAACCGATAGCAGTGTCCTTATCATGAGGCACTTTAAAAACGTGTTTAAAAATTCTACAACATCATATTGTTGTCAAATTATGGTTTTTGCTGCTAAATGACGTATAAAACATTTTAATTTTTTTTATAAAATTGCAATAAAGTTCTGAACATCATGGTAATTATGTTCCTTTAGATTACTATACATTATTGATCTTGTAGTGTGACATTATTTTTCTCATAACACAATAAGCATTTCATCAATTTACAAGTCAGCTGAGGGTCTGTAGAATACCTCTATCATTAAAAGCCTTTTTTAGTAGAGCAATGCGTTTCATTTTTAGGCAGGGGCAGATACATATTAGATGGATAATATCTTGCCTTGCTACACCACATAGGCTACAGGATTTGACGCCGGTATGCTTCCATGATGGTTGTTCAGCCAGGCTTGGTAATACCCCAAATCTAGTTGCCATTAGTTTGCGTTTCAAGTGGGGCGAGTATGTTGCGCCGAGATATTCCGCCGGTCGGAGTGATGTGTAAGATTGCAGAACCATCCAGGCGTGGGATCTTTTTGCTAGGGTACCTTTATCTTCCAGTAGTGATTGTAGTTTTGCCGCCTTATTTGTTAATCTAAGGAAGTTTTGGAAGGAGGGGTTTTCGCCCATATATCCATCGTCTTGGTGTCGTTCAGTGATATTTTCAAAAATTTGCCATAACTTGAGTTTGGGTTGTCCTGGGCTTGCCACAAGGCGCCAATTAATAAATTGGATCGATTCTGCCACAGTTTATATCAAGTTTTAATCACAGTATATTTTCTCCCAATTTCTCGCTTGATAAGGCCGAATTCCAATCGGACTTGTGCCGGAGCTGAAGACTGCGGTAGACCAAAGACTTTTTTGTAGGCCTTAATTTGTAAAGAGTCAAAGATTTTTCCGTCTTTACCATTTTAGTCAACGTATTTGACGCTGGGATCCTAGCACTGAGAATGCTGTTAGATACCTAGTTTCAGGTGCCTTATTTTGGCAGAAAAATTCATTTAGCATATCAAGTGTTGTTTTGTATTTTATATGCACAATGTTATTCACTAATGTGGCACTGTGTGCATTTTGGACTGCAAATGTCTTGGTGTAAGTGTGTATATGTCTCTAATCTAAAACTAGACAATATGTATTATCGGGTTTCTTGACTGGAAACAAAAGATTGTTCATTTGAGAGGTGCATGGTTCAATCACCCCTTGGTATTCAAGTTGATCTAAGATCTCCCAAACCTGTTTCTTAGATTCTTGCTTGATTGGATACTGCCTCTGTGCAGTTGGAGTATTTTTTAAAGGAATTTTTTGGTGGGTTGAATCCTCATCCCATCCAACATTGGTTCTTGTATAAAGCTGGAACCTGGGCTACCGCCCACTGATGCGCATATGTGTATTGCAAATGCCTGGGAATGTGATCAAAAGCTGGTAGGACAAAGTATGGGCGTAAAATCCGCTCCGCTTGCGGATTTTTGGGATTTTCGGCAAATTCGCAATCCGCGAACTCTCGCGAATTTGTCTAAAATCCGTGAATCCGCTCGCGGCTGATTTTTTGCTTGTTTGCGGCGCGCGGCGTGGTGCACGGCGTTCACTTTCCGTCATTAAGCGTTTGCCGAGTTGTTTTTCTCGATCATATTTTGCGAGTGCCGCGCCATTTTGGATCTTGCTGCGTGATCCCGCGGGAGTTTGGCGCCCGCGAATACGTAATCGCGGCTTGCCACCTTGCACAGCACACCTCGCGAGAGTTCGCAATTGCGAACACGTAGTTGCGGCGGAAAGGAACAATCTCGCACTCGCGAAATAGAGATTTTGCAATTCTGCACAAGAAATCCACCAGCAAACAGGATAAACCTTCAGAAAATGATGATTTTTATCAGAATCACTCCTCAGGTTGACATTTGCATGGCCTTTTTTTTGCAAGGAGTCCATTTTTTGGGGGGGGAGGGAAGGAAGTGCCCCACAGTCTCCAACTTCCTGTTCCTGTCCAGCAGGCTCCTCCCAGTGCTTTGTCCATCTCCTGGTCACTTTCATTTGGATCTGGAGCTGGAAGGATTACTTTTTGTGGGTGCTGCTGGATATTTGGATTTGAGGCCTTTTTGACTTTCTTTGGATCACTTTTGGATTAGAAATGAACTTTCACAAGTAAGTTTGTTTGGGGCATTACAGTTGCTGCAACTACAATTTTTGAACTTTTTCAGAACATTAAATAAATTATATTGTGGGTAGCCACAGTATCCAGTAGGACCAGGGTTGGTTATGGGTGCATGATACAACTGTTTTGTTGAATTTAAACACCATTGAGGCCATGGATGGGCTGGGATTGTGCTGATTTTTGTTGTTTTTGTTGTTTTTTTGGGGCTGCTGGTGGGGCCCTTTGCCCAGGGGTGGTGAGTGTTGCATGGGCCTAGTCTTTCTGTGGGGTGTCTTCTTGAATTTAAACATCATTGAGGCCATGGATGGGCTGGGATTGTGCTTATTTTATTGTTTTTTGTCGTTTTTTGGGGGCTGCTGGTGTGGCCTTTTGCCCAGGGGTGGTGGTGCATGGACTGAGTGTGCCTGTGGTGTGGTCTCACTCTCTTTAATGTAAACATCATGGATGGCATTGGATTGTGGTGATTTCTGGCTGTTTTTCTGTTTTTTGGGGGTGTACTGTTGATGTGGACAGGCCATGTGGTGGTGGTGGCCATCTTGAGTGCTGGCTGGTACAAGCAACATGTGCTTGGGGTGCAAGGGGCCATTTTGAAGAGAGGCAGTGTCTGAGGCCTGCACTTATTTTGCCTACTTTTCATCCATTATGCCCAGGGGTAGTGAGTGTTGCATGGGCCTAGTGTTTCTGAGGGGTGTCTTCTTGAATTTAAACACCATTGAGGCCATGGATGGGCTGGGATTGTGCTGATTTTATTGTTTTTTGTCGTTTTTTTGGGGCTGCTGGTGGCGCCCTTTGCCCAGGGGTGGTGAGTGTTGCATGGGCCTAGTCTTTCTGTGGGGTGTCCTCTTGAATTTAAACACCATTGAGGCCATGGATGGGCTGGGATTATGCTGTTTTTGTTGTTTTTGTCATTTTTTTGGGGCTGCTGGTGTGGCCTTTTGCCAAGGGGTAGTGATGCATGGACTGAGTGTGCCTGTGGGGTCTCACTCTCTTTAATGCAAACATCCTGGAGGGCATTGGATTGTGGTGATTTTTGGCTGTTTTTCTGTTTTTTTGGGGTGTACTGTTGATGTGGACTGGCTTGGGGTGTAAGGGGCCATTTTGAAGAGAGGCAGTGTCTGAGGCCTGCACTTATTTTGCCTACTTTTCATCCATTATGCCCAGGGGTAGTGAGTGTTGCATGGGCCTAGTCTTTATGTGGGGTGTCTTCTTGAATTTAAACACCATTGAGGCCATGGATGGGCTGGGATTGTGCTGAATTTAGTCATTTTTGTCGTTTTTTGGGGGCTGCTGGTGGGGCCCTTTGACCAGGGGTGGTGAGTGTTGCATGGGCCTAGTCTTTCTGTGGGGTGTCCTCTTGAAGTTAAACACCATTGAGGCCATGGATGGGCTGGGATTATGCTGTTTTTGTTGTTTTTGTCATTTTTTTGGGGCTGCTGGTGTGGCCTTTTGCCTAGGGGTAGTGGTGCATGGACTGAGTGTGCCTGTAGTGTGGTCTCACTCTCTTTAATGTAAACATCCTGGATGGCATTGGATTGTGGTGATTTTTGGCTGTTTTTCTGTTTTTTTGGGGTGTACTGTTGATGTGGACTGGCTTGGGGTGTAAGGGGCCATTTTGAAGAGAGGCAGTGTCTGAGGCCTGCACTTATTTTGCCTACTTTTCATCCATTATGCCCAGGGGTAGTGAGTGTTGCATGGGCCTAGTCTTTCTGTGGGGTGTCTTCTTGAATTTAAACACCATTGAGGCCATGGATGGGCTGGGATTGTGCTGAATTTTGTCATTTTTGTCGTTTTTTTGGGGCTGCTGGTGGGGCCCTTTGACCAGGGGTGGTGAGTGTTGCATGGGCCTAGTCTTTCTGTGGGGTGTCCTCTTGAAGTTAAACACCATTGAGGCCATGGATGGGCTGGGATTGTGCTGTTTTTTGTGTTTTTGTCGTTTTTTTGGGGCTGCTGGTGTGGCCTTTTGCCAAGGGGTAGTGATGCATGGACTGAGTGTGCCTGTGGGGTCTCACTCTCTTTAATGCAAACATCCTGGATGGCATTGGATTGTGGTGATTTTTGGCTGTTTTTCTGTTTTTTTGGGGTGTACTGTTGATGTGGACTGGCTTGGGGTGTAAGGGGCCATTTTGAAGAGAGGCAGTGTCTGAGGCCTGCACTTATTTTGCCTACTTTTCATCCATTATGCCCAGGGGTAGTGAGTGTTGCATGGGCCTAGTCTTTCTGTGGGGTGTCTTCTTGAATTTAAACACCATTGAGGCCATGGATGGGCTGGGATTGTGCTGAATTTTGTCGTTTTTGTCGTTTTTTGGGGCTGCTGGTGGGGCCCTTTGACCAGGGGTGGTGAGTGTTGCATGGGCCTAGTCTTTCTGTGGGGTGTCCTCTTGAAGTTAAACACAATTGAGGCCATGGATGGGCTGGGATTGTGCTGTTTTTTGTGTTTTTTGTCGTTTTTTTGGGGCTTCTGGTGTGGCCTTTTGCCAAGGGGTAGTGATGCATGGACTGAGTGTGCCTGTGGGGTCTCACTCTCTTTAATGCAAACATCCTGGATGGCATTGGATTGTGGTGATTTTTGGCTGTTTTTCTGTTTTTTGGGGGTGTACTGTTGATGTGGACTGGCTTGGGGTGTAAGGGGCCATTTTGAAGAGAGGCAGTGTCTGAGGCCTGCACTTATTTTGCCTACTTTTCATCCATTATGCCCAGGGGTAGTGAGTGTTGCATACTTGCATGGCCCTAGTCTTTCTGTGGGGTGTCTTTAATGTAAACATCATGGATGGCATGGGATTGTGCTGCTTTTTCTGTGTTTTGTCGATTTTTTGGGGTGTATAACTGAACTGATGTTCCTCTGTCTTCCATTGCTTTTAGGTGCACAAGACTCAAGAGAACCACCAGTGCCAGGAAGAAGTCCTGCAGCGGTGTGTGTGTGCAGCATAACGTCACGCGACGTCACGTCTGGACACAGACAACTCTGCAACTCGTGCAACTGCTGCCTGCTGTTCTGACCTGCTCTGAAGAAGATGGCCCCCAAAAAAGTTACCCGTAGCTCCTCTAGCAAGAAAGGTGCCAGTAAGGAGCAGAAGAAGCAAGTTACCAAGGAGACTGGTGTGCCGGCCGCCACTTTTTTTGGGAGTAAAAAAAAAAGTATGCCTGCAGCAGCAGCGGGATCTGCTGGGGACCAAGCTGGGAGCAGCACCCCCGCTCCATTGGGCTCAGTGCCACCACCACCACCACGCCAACTTAAGTCCAAGCCCTTGAGTACTGCAGAGGCAGCCAGTATAGTTGTTCAATCACCATCGACCAGTGATGTTGGCTCATCGCAAGAAAGCAGCAGCAATGTCCCTCAATCAACACAGGTTGTTGTAGCTCATCTGATGAGTGTTGAACAACCACAGCCGCAACAACTATCACATGTGCAAGTACAAGCCCAAGTACATGTGGAAGGAGAGGCAGCGCAAGGAGATGCGCAAGCAGAGGTGCATGGAGGGTCACAAGTGCCCACAATAGTTGTTCCTCCCGAAGTAGGGGCACATCAGGAAATCGACAATCAAGGCGAGGTATCATTTGAGGAAGACACTCCTCCTGATGATCATTCATTGTCTTCCACACCCCTAGCAAGGAACAGATCAAGGGTGGTGTCTACATCTTCTTCAAGCACACCTCCTTCTGATGATACGGATCATAATTGGGAACCAGCACCACTGCCGTCTGAGAGTGAGGCACACCATGATCTGACAAAGGTAGTTAAGCGTAAAAGGAAGCTCGTCCAAAGTCTCAGAGTTATGGAGTGTGATGATGAGGCTCAGCAAGAAGTGGCGGATACTGCTGCTGATGAAGACTCTGACAACGACGACCCAGTCATCATAAAGGTAACTGCAGCCCCAGCGGGCATGCAGCAAACAGACATTTTGACCCTAGCCCGAAAAGCTGCTGAGCGTGATGATGATGATGATGTTGTCGACGAGGAGGCAGTGGAAACACCACCACAATCATTGGAGTTAAGTAGTACACCAACTCGTACCGCTTCCATATTTCTTTCTGGCAAGAAGGGACCTCCATCCACCTCGACCTTAATTAGTGGCGGTGAAAGTGCACAACGTACAAAAGTTGGGCAATCCAGATCCTCCACTTCATCTGGCATTAGCAGCATGACCACCACCACCAGTATCGCCACCTCCTCCAGGCCCCACAGACACTTCAAGTCACCAGTTTGGGACTTCTTTACTGTTTGCCCAAAAAGGGAAAAGTTCGCCATTTGTACCCTTTGTAAGGTTGCAGTTAGTCGTGGTAAGTCAGGTACCAACTATGGTACCGGAGGCCAGAGAGGTCATCTTAAGAGACAGCACACTGTCCAATGGTTTGCGCACCTAAAGGCGATCAAGGAAGCCCGAATTGGAAGTCAAGAAAACGTTGATGTTTCATCTGATGATGACGAGGAGGAAGAAGACGTGTCAAACACTTCACTTACACCCAGTACCCCTGTCAGCAGCACACCCCATGAGAGGCACACTAAGAGTGTTGGAGCGAGTGAGACACCAAAGCGCAAAAGTTCACCAGCGAGCATAATTGCGCCAACGAAGTCATTATCATCCCGTAAATGCTTGGTCCAGGGCAACATTAGAACCATGTTTTCTTCAGACGCGCCATATGAACGCAACCACCCACTGACGCGTCTGTATAACACTAAGCTGGCTAAAATGCTAGCTGTGGACCTTCTCCCTTTTTCTTTTGTAGAAGCGGTAGGTTTTCTAGAATTAGTGGCAACGCTCTGCCCTAAATGGAAGGTTCCTAGCCGGTTCTATTTTGCCAGAGTTGCGGTTCCAGCACTACATGAAGATGTGCTGGAGGCGATTGGGGCAGCTTTGCAGAAGAGTGCTGTTCACACTATACATCTGACAACAGACATGTGGACCAGTGGCGCAGGCGCTGAATACATGTGCATCACTGCACACTGGGTCTCTTTTTCAGGTGTTAAAGCAAAGCTAAACGCAGGTGTTGACCCGGACCAAGTTTTTAAAGCTGCTCGGAAACATGCAACACTAGCCATGTTTGGCTTGGAGAAAAGTCACACAGCACAAACGCCGGATTGGTTATGTTTCCACGGATAATGGCGCCAATGTAGTTAAGGCCATGGTGCTGGGTGACTATTTCAGAGTGCCGTGTTTGGCGCACTGTATCAACCTGGTAGTTCAAAAATTCTTGAGTGATAGAGACAGTACAGCGTTCGAGGTAATGGCCACCTGCCGCAAAATGTGCAACCATTTCAGCCATTCTTTTAAGGCCCGGAAGCATCTGAGGAGGCTGCTACTTGAACGTCGAATGCCAGTGAAAGCACTCATCCAGGAGGTGGCAACACGTTGGAACTCAACCTTCTACATGCTTGAGCGTCTGTATGAGCAGTATACGGTACTCGATCACTATTTCTTAACAGAGGGTACAGCTCAGATGGACCTGCGGATGGGTGCGGCGCAATGGGACATAGTTAAAAGCCTGACAGACATGCTTTGTCCTTTTGAGTTCTTCACGCGTGCAGTCAGCCAGGAGGACTGTAATTTGGGAAAAGCTATCCCATTGTTGTGCATGCTGGAGCACCAACTGAAGGCGGTGTCTTCTGAGTTTGAAAAAGATGACAAAAAAAAGACCCTTTTATTTTGTCGGAGAAATTATTAGAGCGCCTACGTGGTGATGAACGTCTTAAAAAGATCAACTCAGAACAGCATTACATTTGTGCTACTATTCTGGATCCACGCTACAAAAAGGCGCTGGCAGGCCAAGCATTCTTTCCTTTTGCTGATGAAGATGTTAAAAAGTACAAACGTTGGCTAGCATGGTCAGCCAAGAGGTTTGAAAAAGAACGGCAGGATATTGAAGGAGAAGAAGGCAGTACATCAGCATCAGCATCAGCAGGCCATCCCCAGTCAAAAAAATCCACTTCTGCACCTGTGGCTGTGACACAAGTGACCTCTCAGCCGTTAAAGACACCGGCAACCGGATCATCTGCACCAGACACAACAGTAACAGTGGCTGCTGTAGAGGATTGGCTAACTTTGCTTGGGTATGGTTCTCGAAAAAATGTCACAGGCACAGCAAAAAGTAAGCAAAGTGGAGGAACCGCTGAGGCCCTTGAGTCGATGGTGCAGGACTATCTGAATGACTCAACAGAGGTCTTTCTTAATGATGAGCCATTGCAATATTGGCATGGGAAAAAACAATTGTGGCCACAGCTCTCCAACCTGGCTATAAACTATTTGTCTTGCCCACTCGCAAGTGTGTCTTCTGAACGGGTTTTCAGTGCTGCTGGTGGCATTGTAACTCCCAAACGGAGCCGCCTCTCGCCCAAAAATGTGGAGCGGCTGACAATGATCAAGATGAATCAGCACCTCATACCACCAGATTACAAAGTACGAGAAAGCACGCCGCATGAAGACCAGGAGGACGGCAACGTAGATGAGGGGATTTGTTCTCTGTTCGGTCACACTGACCTCATCCTGCCTGAATTCGCAGAGTATGATGACGAAATCTTCTTCTTATTCCCTGACACCGAGCCCTGAAAATGAGACAATGAATCAATAACTTTCTTTTTCGTCCTTATTCACTTTTATTCCTGTGTGTCTGTCTTTCTTTGTTTTGCACAGTTAATTTAATTCAAACTTTAATCACCTAATCCCAAAAGCAAGCCCATCAGCAGAACTGTCTTCACTTGTTTGCTTATTGATTTGAAGGTGCCGCAGTCTACATTCCTCAGGTTCACAAGTTCTGAAGAACATGCTCCTCTATCCTCCTCCTCCAGACTCCTATTTCCCTCAAAGCAGAGGGCTGGATTACGCCCAATGAAGAAAGACTCAGCACTTTTGGAGGTGTTCTACTTCTTTGCGGGTGAGTTGACGGCTCTGGGCCCATTGCTGTGAAGCTCTAATAACGGATAAAAGTGTTTTGGACCAAATATGACGCGGAAATTTCTTGCCGTTTTTGCTGACTTGCTTGCCTTTGAGGTGCTCTTTGGCGGGGTTCCGGGTGTTTGTGGGTGAGTTTTGGGGTCTGGGAGCACTGCTGCGACAGTCTAATCTTGATTGCATTTGCTTTTCAGGAAATCCGTGGTGGAAAACTGGAGTTATGATGATGACCTAGCTGCACAGCGCGTTTGGACCGAAGGCCGAGAGATATTGTAAGTATGAGATTTTGCTTTTTGGCTGTTTGGGGGTGTTGTCGTGTGCTTTTTGGCGGGTGGGTTGGCGGGTCTCTTGGGGCATTCCTGTGAAGGTCTAATAACGGATAGAAGTGTCTAGGACAAAATCCATGCAGATTTTTTTTTTGCTATTTCTTCTGACATCTTGCTCAATGTAGCGTTTGCGGGGACCTGTTTGAGGGGCTTCCTGGTGTTTGTTGGTGGGTTTTGGTGTCTCTGTCGGAGCACTGCTGCGACAGTCTAAACTTGATTGCATTTGCTTTTCAGGAAATCCGTGGTGGAAAACAGGAGTTATGATGATGACCTAGCTGCACAGCGCGTTTGGACCGAAGGCCGAGAGATATTGTAAGTATGAGATTTTGCTTTTTGGCTGTTTGGGGGTGTTGTCGTGTGCTTTTTGGCGGGTGGGTTGGCGGGTCTCTTGGGGCATTCCTGTGAAGGTCTAATAACGGATAGAAGTGTCTAGGACAAAATCCATGCAGATTTTTTTTTTGCTATTTCTTCTGACATCTTGCTCAATGTAGCGTTTGCGGGGACCTGTTTGAGGGGCTTCCTGGTGTTTGTTGGTGGGTTTTGGTGTCTCTGTCAGAGCACTGCTGCGACAGTCTAAACTTGATTGCATTTGCTTTTCAGGAAATCCGTGGTAGAAAACAGGAGTTATGATGATGACCTAGCTGCACAGCGCGTTTGGACCGAAGGCCGAGAGATATTGTAAGTATGAGATTTTGCTTTTTGGCTGTTTGGGGGTGTTGTCGTGTGCTTTTTGGCGGGTGGGTTGGCGGGTCTCTTGGGGCATTCCTGTGAAGGTCTAATAACGGATAGAAGTGTTTAGGACAAAATCCATAAGGAAAAACCTTTTGGCACTTTTTGTAACTTAGGGTTCGTTAGGGTTAGCTAACTATTATTTTGGCCATACTTATTTATCCTTAAAAAGGTGACTCAGACAGAGTACGCAATTTCAACAATATTGTACTGTCTTAGGGAAATCAAAGTGTGACTTTTTGCACCACACAGCGTACATACCTTATATTTATTTATCAGTGGTATTGTAATAGCACTTCCTGTTTTACGTTCAATAATTACAGGCCGGGTTTCAGTCAACATCCGCCAGGCAGGCAGTGGACAGGGTGTCTTCTGTCAGTGGTCACCAACATTGATGGACGAAGCATCAGCTGGAATGGAGGAGTGCCGCTAATAAGAGGAATTGTTTGCTGCATGCAACTTACTTACCAAATTCAACAGGACAACTCCAACAACATACAGAATACAGATACAGTATCCATTGTTTTCTTCTATGAGTGTGACTGCATGTGGTTAGCTTTAGTTTGTACCCAAAGATTTCTTTATCTTCAATTATTGTTTGTCCATGCTGTGCTTTTTTTTTCTTCTCTCAACAAAACCTACCCAAAAAGAAACCCCCATTCCCATCCATTTTCCAAACCCTAACCCTCTTCCCCCGGGCTGTGTGGTTTTGCTTGATGACTGACTAAATGACATCAATAATTCCACACACTTGCTGGGGAGGATAAGGTCATAGCAACAGGCTGGTGAAGGAATACGAGGATATATTCTAGCCTTACTCAGCTTCAGTACTATTTCTTGTTGTAGTAGGAGCCAATGTCAAATAAATTCAACGCAAGTACTAGTTATACTTGCAATACTTTACTATTTGTTAGGCTACATTGTGGCACTGTTCTAGTGTACTGTCACCTGCTATATTCTCGATCGTGCCGTATCCGTTGTAATGCTACAGTAAGGACAAACCAGGTTTCGTTTTATTTTTTTCCATAGGCATGCAACTGCCACTGTGTCACACCACTAGTACCACCGCAATGAGGAAATTTCATCCGCCCAGGATTGCCAACCTTAATCCCCATTTCACGTGGAGCCAGCCCTGGGCCTAGCCCTAATTTCTAACACAAATTACAGGTAAGATAAGCGTTTGGTGGGAGGTAGTATAATGGAGTATTAGGACTAGACGAGAGATTGACGGTAGTACTACTAAAGTCCTAGGACTCTTCAGGAAAACAAACTTACTGTTACACCCCCACCCACCAGACTGAAAAGCAGTAAAAAACAGGTATGGTCCGATAAAGTTTAAAAAAGTATATTTATGTAGCCCTAACAAAATAATCTCCCTCAAGACCCTCCCTAACCCCAACGATTGTCTTTGAAAAGTCCCAAAAAGCACCCAACTCCCAAATCCCACCCCCCAAAAGTCTCTAAAAAAAGGGCAAGGGACACTCCACTACTGGAGGGTGCTGGTGAATTTTGCGGCCAGGGCATCATACTCCTTGCGGAGGGTGGCATGCTCGAAGCGGAGGCCCTCCACCAAGTTCTTGTACCTATGGACCTCCTGCTCCAGGTAGGACATTCTCACTCCTAGGCGGCGCTGGCGTGCCTTGCAGCTCCTGTGGGGGGCAGCTGGTCTTTTTGCTGCTTGGCGGTGGCGGTTGGCTTTGTTAGCCCGGCTCCGTACCGCTGGAGCACTGCGCTGGCTGGCAGCCCGTGGGTTCACGGAGGAGGATGCAGCTGTCCCAGTCGAGGATGTTGTGGTTGCACCGGTCGACTGTGTGTCCTCCGACTCCTCCAGGGCCACCAGCCGCCGATATTCCGCGACAGTGGCATCCAGCCTCCGTTGCCGGGCCATTCGAGCCTGCTCCCTCCGTGATGTCGATTTGGAAGGAGCAACTATATGAAGAAAGAAAGACATAGTCTGTAACCATTGCTCCTTAACATTAATAACACAAAGTGATTGAGCCGAAAGTTGTGTCACAGTACAAGTAGCAAATTGAAAGCACAGTACATAACTATTGAGGACAGTATCTATCTAACCTCCCACTTCTGCATCCTTGCTCTAACATTAGTGGTAGTTTAATGAACAAATTCTACGACCACTATGGACTTCCATTACAGTCGACTATGACAGTACACCAGTTTTATTCTTCTTCTTCTCTCTTGTTTCGGAAAATTGGTACGTTATCTTATGCAAGCCGGCAGAATGCCAGCGCAGTGAACTTGCACCCGAGAAAAACAGACGCACACCATGATGAGTGAGACAAACTTGCGTTACTGTACCGGTCCAGTACATGCAGGTGGTGAAGCTATTACATTTCTATTACGGGTGGCACTGAGAATACTCTGTTACAAGGGCTACTGCTTAATTAATTTACCTTTCACCCTACAGTGCAAATAAGTACTAGAAAAGGAAAATGAAGAAGCTAAATAATTAGATTATCTATCACTTCACATGGGATGTATTTGATGACATATGGGATGACTTTAGGTGCTTTGCTTATTATTGAGTGAACAGTGATACACCCACACATGAATGACGTACTACTACTAAACTAAAGTTATTAAGAGAGGTACGGAGTGTCCACCGTAATAACCGGATATATGCTGTGCTTGCAGTTGCAATACAAACTATTGCTACTATTCATGGTAGTATTGGACAAATTTACAATTTCTTTTCCTTGCCTTCCCTACACTGGAACGGACGTGCGGGTGCGGTGTTACATGCTCTTCAAGGTAACACTTAGTTCATCCAGTGACCATCTACTCTCTCTAGATACACATGTGCTATCTAAGAGTCAGATAATACAATGCTCCAGGCATCCATCCATTCAAAGTATATGCACACATACAGTTTATGTTTCACCCACCCAGGCTGTTGTCCTTCCACCCATCCTTGCTTCATCATTGACCCAGCCATGCACCATACCATATTCTTTCCTTCCCAGCCACCTCGGGGGCCAAGCAAACACATATCATTCTTCTTTGCCAGCCATCATAAAATTGCTCGTCCTTCCACACTTACTTACACCCTTCTTTCGCTTTTCGAATATATAGCTTACCTGTGCCCGCCACCACCGTGTCAACCCTCACAGGCACATTGGTGTTGTCCAGCACTCGCACCGCCTCCTCCCCAGAAGAGTTGTCCTCCTCATTCACCACCTCCGCGCTGGCCCCGCCACCAGATGTTCCACCTACAAAGTAAATTTTTAGAATGTTAGAATACACCATTCACTACTGTATAATATTTGGTCGATGAGGAATAAAGAAAGTTAAAAAAACCGAAATACAATGTAATAATTTGTAACTGTATACTCTACAGTAAAAATGTCCCTTTTTTCAGGGAAGGCTGTTGTCTTGCTGCACTTTTTGTCACAACTGATGAATGCTTGCTTTTTATTTTTAACACACAACACTTTTTCTCCTAACAGAAGCTTGACTTCTAAGAACACGATCAGGGTCAAGCTCAAGTTCAAACCAGGTGAGAGCTCAGCTCGACCACAAGAAATGTGTCCAATTAATCGTTAGCACTAAGCACTTTTCCATTTTCAGTTAAACGTTTACTTTTATGACAAAGTTGATTTTAATAAATGTGTTTAGTTTTAATAAAGCTTTTAAACTTAAATAGACTATGTGGTTTTTGGTCCTCCAGACTAGAGTGGATGAGCTAAAGGTTTTGGAATTTTTGCAAGCATGAGTGCCTCTGACACTTCTTGACTGTGACTCCGTACTCTTGCCCTGCGTAGGATAATCTAATGATCATTGGGGATCAATTATCGGTGACTTAGGGAGCTAAATGACTCTGCCACACTATCTAGTCAGTAAGGAGATTGGGGGTTCTTCAAAGTCTGATATCACTGAGGTATGTGGAAAGAAAGTCTACCTGCGCCTATTATAATTGATAAACAATGCACTATTTAGTGTTCATAGTTCGGTTTGTGCAGATTTGTCCCTGCAACAGTGGTAGAATGGATTGTCCTTCTATCCAAAACAAAAGTAAAGTAGTATCTTATTCTTTCTTGGTGGTCATTCACCTTTTTATTGTTGGCAATTGTCAAAGCATAAACATTTAGAAGACTTGAAAAGACATTATGGACAATCCCAGAGGACTGCACTCAGTGCATAGAGCTATTGCTGACTAGAATGGGAGTCCAATGGAATTGCCAAATGTGCAATCTTAGTTAGCTACACAGACAGACTAATAAGAATAATCTAGTAATACCACAGGGAGTCATAGTCGAGGCAGGATAAGAATTTAGATCCAGTCTACAAGAAGATCAAAGACGATTTAGAAAAAATCGAATGAGGAACGCTAGGAAAAAATAGGTACTCTTTATTAAAATTAAAACTTACTGGGGCCAGCAAAGGAGCCCTCGCCTGCCCGATCCTGGCCTGCATCCTCCTGAACAGCACCCTCCTCCTGTGTCCTCTTGCCCTTGGGGGGAGCTGATGTACAACATGAAAGAAAGAAAGACCAGAAAACATGGATGAGATTTGTCAACCAAATCAAACATTTCAAAAGAACTATAACAAAATATTTTTGAGAAATAGCAAATAGATAGACAACTATTCCACGGGATATATTGACCTATCTCATGTGGTATACTACGTTATTCGTATTGCCTGATTTGCGGACCGTTGACTTTCAAAGTTCCTATGTAACTCAATAAACTAAAAAGGTTTGCCTAGGCCTGGCAGGCAGCAGTCCGCAGCACGCAAAGTGACAGACAAAGTCCATCCTGCTTGCAGATCAGTGAATACTCAAACTATCAATCCACCGACCACCACCACTATTTCTTCTTATAGCCATGTGTCTAAAGGAAGGACTGGACTTCAGTCTGTTGGGGCTGATTTAGAAGTCCCTTGCGGCTCATTTTCCTCCATTGTTGCGTGACTTTTGTGACGCAGCGGCAGAACAAAAGAGTCGCCATGGTGCGACGTATATATTAAAAAAAACGCATATGGGAGATGCGTCACGTTGTAAAGCCCTGCGCCATCAGGGGGCGTTCCGGCGCAAGGGAGGGCGTTCCTGCGCAGGAACGAATCCTAAAAGTGGGTGAGGGAAATCTACAAGATGTCAATCAGTCACTTTTAGGACAATGATGCGTGACTCAAACCCTGCGCCTGCTTGAAGCCGACCTACGGCTTGATGCAGCATTGGGGAGATAGGGCACCCCAGAGCATTGCTGGAGCTGCGCCATCGTTGGCACGCAACTCCAGCAATGCGCCGCCTTTACGGCACAGATGCGTAAGGCTTCTGTGACGTTTTGGGCCAATGGGTGGTGGTGGCATGGCGCACAATTACTGCTGCATCCCTGCTACTTTGCAGGGATGCGCCGGTAATTGAAAATATGACCCTTAGTGTGTAGCATTACGCAGTTCTTATCTTTACACTACACTCATACATAATTTCTCAGGCCAATGAAATGAACACAAAATACAAAACAAATAAGCATAGTAGCAAGCAAGGCTACTGAGAAGGAGAGCAGTGCACCTGAAATGCATAGAAGATTTTGAAATATAATTTACCTACAATGTAATCGGCAGCATTATTGCTCTTGGTAAAGAACAAAGATTTGCAAATAACAGAGCCGGATAAAACAGAGTAGTGATGAATAGCTACTACTACTCACCAAGCCCGGGGACCTCTACGCCGAGCGCGTCCAGCAAGTCCCGTTCCCGGTCCATGACATCCGTCCAGCGGTGGGTGGCCTGGGTATAGGTGCGCCGGACCCCAGAGAGCTTAAACATGGCCCGGCACACCTTCTCCCACCGCTTCCGGCGCTCCCGGATGCCATAGCCGGTTGCGATCTTGCCGCCTTCCAGGATGGTCTTGGGGAGGCGGCGCTGGACGTAGAAGATTAGTGCGGCCACCTCCTCCGCGCTAAAGATCTCCCGTGGCACCACTTGCTCCCCCCTCAAACGCCCGCACGGGAGCCGGGCACGGGGTGCGGGACCCTTCCCCTTCTCAGGGTGCTTCCCGGCTCCCTTTACCATGGTCTGGGCAGAAATAAAGTTAAATGATAAAGAAGAAATAGAATAGTGAAGAAGAAAAGAAAAGAGTTTAAAAAAGTAGTTTAAAATTAACTAAAAGTAGCAGAAAACACAAAAATATAGAGCTAGAAAAATAGAGGGATAGATAATAAGTAAAATAGATCAAATAAACTTCAAACAAGCAAAGGATGGCAGAGATTCAGAGAGGATACAGAAAGCATGCCCAGAACCATAGCAATGAATGAGAAACAAGATGGCGCGTCCATTCACGACCGCGTGGGTAAGTTCGCGCGAGATTTTCCTCGCGATCACGTGCGAAATTGTACTAGCGAGCAGCACACTTTGCGAGATTACACATAGCGGCCGGAAACGGAATTACGTCACGCAAACAAGATGGCCGCGCCCATGTACGACCGCGTGGGTAAGTTCGCAAACGTATCACTACAAGCGCCTTGCGAACATGCAAAAAATCACGCGAACATACACGCCGCAAACAAAAAATTAATGTATTCGCACGCATTCGCGGCTTCCGAAATCGATCTCGCATGGATTCGCGCCCCGCGAATAGCGCGAAATTGCAGAAAAACGATTTTTGCTAAACTGAAAGCAATCACCAGGTGCAAAAGTTCAAACTTAACATTAGTAACCATTCACTCTAGTGCTTCCTGAGGGGCCCCTCCAGAGTTCAGTTGCCTATTTGCAACTATTCTATGACCCTGCTATGACCCAAACAGCAGGCTCATAGAATAGCTACAAGTAGACCATAAAGGTCCTGTGAAAAAAAATAGCACTGCAACAGAAAGCAAATTACAGATAAGGAAGGAAGCAGGTGCCAGCCAGACTGAAAGTTTCAAAATTACTGACACATTAATCACCCCCAAATTAATTCATGGCAGTTGAAGAAGGGCAGGTGTGCTTGCTTTCACTGCAACAGAAAGCAAATTACAGATAAGGAAGGAAGCAGGTGCCAGCCAGACTGGAAGTTTCAAAATTACTGATACATTAATCAACACCAAATTAATTCATGGCAGTTGAAGCAGGGCAGGTGTGGTTGCTTTTTTTCACCCCCATAATATACAGTGATAAACAAACCTAATGGGTGGCAGTGAGGATGTACCAGAGGGTGGCATGGGTGTACCAGAGGGTGGCAGTGGTGAAACAGAGGGTGCTGTGAACCTGTGATGATAAACCAGACGTAGAAACAACATAGTCGCGGCCGTTGCGAGCCGAAAAGTAAGTTCGCAATTGCGAAATGGTCCACAAATCCTCGCGAACGCGCGCCAACACAAAAAACGTAAAAATCCGCAAATCCGCGAGAGTTCGCGTATTTTTGCGGATTGCGAATCCGTAAATACGCAAATTCGCGTACGCGAGATCCGCTAGATCCGCCCATGCTTAGGTAGGACTACCATTTCTCCTTAAGGGCAGTCAACAACGAATGCTGGCGAAAAATCTTGTTCAGCTAACAAAATGTTATTGCCAAATGTAAGGTTCTCCCAAAAGAGACCTCCCACTTTTCTACACTTGTCCCTCTACATTTAGAGTGTTATTTCATATACTTTATGTGGGACACTTACTCTAGTTTCAGGTATTTCCACCATGATAAAATCTTTCAAGTCCGCTATCACCAGAAATTCCATCAGGTTCTGGTGAGCTATTGTTACTTCTGCCGCACTGTCTAGCATCATCTGAGCCCATTCCCTATTCAGTAGTGGAGTCCTCATAATTATGGGCATGTCTGATCTATAGACCTGTAACCTCCTTCTTTTTGAGCTGTGGCTTTTGCTTCGGCTTCTCTTTTTCTTTGGAAGTGTAATCTTGAGTGTGCTGCTTTTCTCTGGGCTTTATACGCTCTTCTTTTGTTTCTGACTGTCCTTACCTCTCAGAGTTTTTCGGTGAACCCTGAAAGGAACAAGTGGAATGTGTATCAGTATCCTGATACCTGTCAGGTTTCCTAATATTAACCCTATTCCTGAGATTATACTTCTTTTCAGAGGGCTCCTGCGGAGGAGATCTACCTCGGGATTGAGATCTGTTTTCTTTAAATGTTTGTTGTTTTTTATTATAACAATTCTTTTTAGAAGAAGCAGGTGTATGCTTGGTAGTGATCTTTGCAAAATAACATATGTAAGTCTCCCTTAAAGCAGGCCTTCGGAGTCCCATGGCCAGGAGCTATATTTTATTAAGTTAGATGTATGTTTTAATATGTTTTAACAGCAACACTTCCAAATTGGTGATTTGCTGGGGAAGGTCAGTAGCCCCACTACCTAACACAGGGTTGGGCAGTTGGCATCCCAACCCATCTAACTCCAGAATAAGACCACCTAAAAAGTTCAAGTAAAGTCTAACATTAATTGTGACAATAAATTCCACCTGATGGCCAGGTCAGATTTAAAGTCACTATTAAAGTTAAGCAACTTTTAGAAATGTGTTACCTTGTACTCCAGCTAATACAGTGGCCTTACAAAGGTACTAACACATAGAGGGGTTTCGGTCCACCTGGGAAGGTGTGTGAATGACTCCTAGGCCTGGGAACAAAGGCTGTTTAAAAAGGGTGAGAATTTTAAAAAGTCCACAAAAGATGTCCAAGGTGGGGAACCCGGAGCCACATCTCAAATTCAAAAAGGGAGGGGGCATCAAATAATTAATTTTGACTCATCAAAGACAGCCAGGGCACAAGAATGGAGATTCTGTATGAATCTACTGGCTGAACTCAAGGATCCCTCAGCCCAACCCTCTTCAACCCATACATGACCCCCCTTTCCAATATCATCAAAAGCCACAGACTCAACATCATCTCCTATGCAGACACCACCAAACTCATCCTCACTCTGACTGCTAATCCAAGAACCAACAAAGACAAGTTCCAAAGATGCATGTAAGATGTTCCCGACTGGATGAACATAAACTGTCTCAATCTCAACACTGACAAGATAGAAGTACTCATTCTCGGGAAAGGCACTGAAACACACTGGAACAATGAACCCCGAAATCCACCGAACTTGCCTGCAACCTCAAAATTATCCTTGAAGATAGCTATCCATGAAGAAGCATGTCAGAACTGTCTCCATTGCCTGCTTCCTCATGCTCTGTATGCTCGGGAAGGCTATCAAATGGTTCCAGACTCTTGTTATTCAGCAGACTTGACTACGGCAACTCCCTCTACAATGGAATAACAGCCCAACTCATGAAGAAGCGATAGACCATTCAGAAAACAGAGGCCAGGCTCATCCTTGACCTCCCCAGACAGATGCACATAATCTCCCACCTCAGGAAACTCCACTGGCTACCAGTAATGAAGAGATGCCAGTACAAGCTACTCGCCCATGCATACAAGATATTACACAATGAAGGACCTGTGTACCTCAACCAACGTGTTACCTTTCACCAGCTCACCAGAAAACTCAGATTTGGATCCCTCGTCCTAGCTGCCACCCATTGTATCTACCGGACAAACAGTGGAGGATGCTCCTACTCCCATCTGGTGCCCAAGACTTAGAACAGCCTCCCCTTGCACTTCAGAATCTCATAATTGCACAAGCAATTCAGGAAGGACCTCAAGATATGGATGTTCAACTAAAAGGAGAACAGGCAGAATTATCCAACAGCCCCGTGAGACCCTAAGGGGTGAAGCGGCTGTGCTCCACAGATCCTGATTGATTGATTGATTGACTTATGATAGTTCCAATGGAATTGCTAATGTAGGGACAGGAGTGTAATTTGGCCCAAGAGATTTCCGCGGGTACAGTGAAGCCACCTAAGTTTCCCTTGGTGTGAGAAAATTAAACATTTGGCCCACTGGCCTGCCAATATGGGACAGCACAGGCAGGGGTAAAAAATGAATGGGGTTGAAGTTCATACCTTGTGGGATACAGGTGGCAGCATAACTATGGTTATGGCCAAGCTGGTTTCCACAAGCCAGATTCTTCAAGTTGAAGTGCATGAGATAGTAAACTCTGTCAATGTAACAAAGTCACATCCCATAGCTGTGGTAGATTTTGAGTGGGAAGGGGTTACTGGGCCTACGAAAGTATATGTCCCTGCCATCCCAGTGGAGGGTCTACTGGACAATGACCTTGAAATCTCTGCTTGGACAGAGGTGAACTGAAAGGCCCATGCAGCAATGCTAGGCCTCCGGAGTGGCTATGTGTCTATACTATAGCAAAAGAAAGGCCTTAAAGGAGAGTCATGTAACTGTTGTTCCTGAAATAGTGGATCAAGTCCCTAGCAACAAGAGGAGAGGGAGGAAGCCTGGGAAGGTGCCTAACTCTCAGGGGAGAACCTGGTCTCTGAAGAGGAGGTAACTGCCCTGAAGGACTTGCCAGACCTGACAGAACTTGAGTAAAGGACAACAGACTTGACCCTGAATCAGTTGCCTGTCAGACAGCAGGAAGGAGATGTTACTGGTTCTCATAAGGTATATCGAGAGGAGGGAATCCTCCACAGTGAAGCAAGGGATCCTAAACCAGGAGAATTGTGGTCGCACAAAAGTAGAGAGAGTTCCTCCTTAACCTAGCCTCAGACATCTGGTGTAGACTAAAACCTGGGAAAAGTCTGTCAACCACTTTTATTTGCCCCAGATTTCGGAAAAGGTAAGGGAGTTTTGTCACTCATGTGTCACCTGTGAAGTCAGTGGCAAGACAGGAGGCAAGCCAAAGGCTCCCTCATATCAGATCCAGTGGTGGAGACTCCTTTGAGTGAGTAGGAAATCGATATAGGTTGTTCCTCAGACCCAACTACGGTTCATGGAATAGGCATATCCTTTGTGGTAGTTGATCATGCCACTAGATGTCCTCAGGACAGTCACGGCATCTGCTGTGGCTAGAGCTCTCTTGGAACTTTTACCAGAGTGGGTTTGCCTAAAGAGGTCTGTTGTAACTGATGTAACGGATGCAGTACATAAAAGAATGTAAGCTATAAAATGTTAGGTATACTATTTTTCCATATTGCCAGTCTTAGTAGTGAATCCCTATATCATTGGGTTATTATGATGTAACTTGGAACGTTGTAAGTAGATGAAATGGAGCTGTTGGAAGAGGAGCACTGATACTCACTATCTGTTGTTATTGCTGGGGGCCTACATGTATGAATAAAGGAATCAACTGGAAAACATCTCGCTAAGTAATTCTTACAATTTTGGTGATGAGTTGGCCCCTGCTGTGAACCTATGTGAACCTGTTAAGAGGCAAGGCTTAATTACTTGTGAGTAACAGGGTTCATGAAAACAGAAACTTTGCGGGCATCTAATTTATTCTTGGAAAACCACCAAGTTTATATTATATTCAAAAGTAGTGGTGAGCATAATGTTATTTTATTCATGCAATTCTTAATGTGTCAGGACAAACTGCCTTACCGCCTGAATATTCGGTGTCTATTCATTCCATGACTGGTCTTGAGATCAGCTGCACATCATAGCTGACATACAGACGTCACACGCAGCGGGCATCTTTGCTGGAGGAGTTCCAACATTATTGCATCTTGTTACGTATTATGCTTCAGCCATTCTAATTGAACCACAACTTGGTCATCATGAATAGTGAGTGCTACTGAATGAAATAGCTAGCTCTTGTGTCACGGAGTGGCATTAGTTTTTTCATCGCTGCTTTTCCTTCTCGCTGTGTTCATGTCTCCCTGTTAAGAAAGATAACACTTTTAAGAGAGTCTTCATGCATAATCATTTGTGATTATATCCTACCTTTGACTAAGGTATCCCCCTAGATGTGAATGTTTTTTTATCTTCTATGTTTTTAATTGTTGCACACCTGTCCTTTATCATTGTTATACTGTGGTATTGCTATTTGATTCCAAATTTCTTTTATTTCTGCTTTTTTACTGTCCAATTGGGCACACACTCTGACTGGGTGCTATGAATTGCATCTTTTTTGCATTTTACATTTGTACTGTTTTATATATTGCTTTTATGAATGGTTATTTGCCACTGAATACATTATATTTACTGACTGACAGACTAAGGTATTTGGGGGCATATTTACAAGGGCTTCCTCTCCGCTTCTTTGGCTTACAAGATAGATAAAACCAGCGCCCTAATTACAATAGGGTGCTAACATGCATAATCTCATGTTAGCTCCCTTTTTCCCAACGCCTCCCTTTGCATCTCCAGTGAGATGCAAAGTGGGCATTACTGGGCGTACCCCAGATGGACTACCTTGCAAATATGGCTGAAGTTTACATCGCAATATTTGCAAGGCAGCCCACATGATTTAAGCACACATTAGATTTTGGAAAAAACTGCAATTTTTACCAAAATCTAACGTCTGCTAAAATCCTGACTTAGCCATCCCTAACATGGGGGGGGGGGATTATGCTGATACGACCCTTTGGGTCGTATCAGCAAGGCTATCGCCCTTTTGCAGGGAACATCGCTGGAAAACCAGCGATGTTCACTGCAAAAGGGCAATAACCTCGCTATCTCTGCAATTTTTATCGCCCTGGAGTAACGTGTTGTTAATTACGTGCAACCAGGGCAATAAATACCAGAGATAGCCTGCGATAATATAACTATCGCTAAGCACGGCCAGCGATCATTATCGCTGGCTGTTGTTATTATGCCCCTAAGCTTCTCCTCAGCACTTCCACTATTTATTTTTTATTCTTCATTTGACTCCTACATGTGAGGTAATTTTTTTTCAGCAATTTTTATCTTTAATTCAACAAAACAATCTATTTAATAACAATTAATCATCCCGGCCCTCCTCTCCCTCCAGGAGGCCCACCACCCGTATATTGTTTCTGTTGGAGCAGCCTTCCACATGTTCCAGTCCATTTTCCAGTGTGCTCACACATTCAAGCATCATAGTCAACACTGGTGTTTTTGTGAGTTGACGGCTTTGACTCTGCTAGTGCAATCTCATTGTTGTGTACCTTATCAGTGAGCTTGCTCTGTTCCACACACAGGAGGGTGAAATTGGAGGTCACTTTATCTATTTTGCATTCCAAGGATGAGTGTGTTTGGTTGAGATCTGTTCAAGTTTTTTCCATCGCTTGCAAAACCGTGTCCAGCTTGTCATTCAGTGCCAAGTGGGATGGCACCTCTCTGGAGAGTGCCTCAGGTTGCAGCGTCAAAGATGGGGATGGGCATGTTGATGAGGATGGCGCAATGGAGCGAAAGAGACCCATGGCCAGCTGCTGAGTGTTAGGCATGTGGGGGGAGCCTCAGGGTGACTTCTCATCTGGGACAGTACCTGTCTGGGCAGGGTTATAATAGCATGCGGCGTTCCTTTGTCGGTAAGCAGGGCTCAACATTCGCAGTTCAAGGGAGAGGAATATTCTGTTGTGGGGGCAGCCAAGTAGCCATCACACCCGCTAAGCAGCTAAATGGCGAGTCACATGACCAGTGGAATGCGGCGTACCAGAGAATCACAGGATAGCTTAAGCAAACCCCAGAGTGGAATTGAGCAGGCTGCAACCTGCAGGGTTCAGTGCGCTTGACCCCATGGAAAGGGGGGGTTCAGTCCTCAGCCCAGACCTCTGCCCAGTGGGGTGTTGTCTGCTCGCCAGCGCCTCAGGGCAGGGCAGCAAAGTATACATCACATGAGTTACTGCTTGCTGTGGGGGGCAGAGGTGAAGTGTTGTGTCTCATCTATGAGGCTCTGTCACATCTAGCCAAGCTCGAGCCCGCCTGTTTGGGCTCCTCAGTTTTAATCAACGGCATGTGTTTACTTGTGTATTGTGGCTGGGCCCAACCCAGGATGAACTATGCATGTCCTCCAAAGAGGCAGGGTTCATACAGGCCCCCAGTGTGCGGCGCGGAGGGCACCACCAGCGACTTAGGGGCCACTAATGTATCTTGCGGATGCACACCCGATTCCTGCGTCTAGTAGGCTGCAGCTTTATCCAGGGCTACCTCCACAAGTCCTCAGTTGATGTAGCTATGGAGCATGGCCCCGCGCTGCTTCCTCTCAATACACTTCACACCACATCCCCACCGGCTCAGAAGGCACGAGGTGTTTCGTCACAGTCGAGCTCAACCCTGGTCAACGGGCCCGGACAGGTTCTGGCCCAGCGTGCTCCACTCCACAGTGGCCTTACTCCACCTCACCCACCAGGTGGTCAAGTGTTAGAAATGGGGATCTCTGGTTTGCAGCGGCTGGTGGCGAGGTCCAAATAGGGATCCTTCTTCCTAAGTCAGAGTAAGGGGGCTACAATTTTTGATAAGCCCTGCTCAACTCTGTGGTAATGTAGCACAAGCAGACAGGCCAACTCACAGGCAGTGTGAGAAGCATTTATGACCATACACAATAACGCGATGAAGACACTACAAAGGGACACCACACAAGTAGCTATAGAAAAATAAGTACCTTGATATATAGGCTTAACATAAGGCTCAAAAGCGATCAAGAAACCACAATGCACATAATTAGAGATTAACTTCAAAAGCAATAGAGGACTCAAACAGTGTGTTGGATTAACTGAGTTCGAGGCCGGGGTCCACGCGACCTGGTGAAGCACAATGTACCTGCAATTTAAAGGGGCACAGCACGCAGCATCATAAGGAACCCGAGGTGATGACAGGCAGACTTGCAACAGCCACAGGTCCCAGCTGAAGCGGTCCGTGACGTGCACTCATGTAAGAAAAGGGATTTCTGGTTGGCTAAGGTTTGCACCAAAGCCAAGCAGAAACCCCACTCTAGTCAGGATTATGGAGTTGCACTCCTAAAATAACCCCTGCTCTCCCCCTTGGTAGCTTGGCAATATCAGTCAGGCTTATCTCAGAGGCAGTGTGTAAAGCATTTGCACATAACCAGCAGTAACATAGTGTAAGCACTACAAACTGTTACCACACAAGTTTAGAACAATATCTAATATTTTTATATACTCAAACAAAACCAATTACGATAAGAATCCCCAGTACAGTACTTTAAAATAGTTGTGTTGCAAGATGTCTTGACAACACAGTTCCTTTATGTCGATAGCTCCGTCCGTGCTATCACGGTGCCGTGAACAAGTAAGTCCAAACAGTTCTGGCTGGCCACAGCGTCGCGGGTTAGCTGCGGTGTTGGGAAGACCCACCCACAGTACCTTTCAGAGATGCAAGTTGTCAATGACCCCTCGTTGTCACGCCCATTGCAGGTCTATCTCCTCTTTGATGGAATCAGGAGTGCTGGCATTTGGCAGGCATCGGGTGCTCCAGTGCAAAGTGCAGGGGTGCGGCGTGCGGTGCCCTCAGGTCGCGGTACGAGCAGCGGCTCGGTGGCGCTGTCAGATGGCATAGTCATTGAGACCAGGGTCGTGGTGTGAGGTGAAGGCGGTGCTCGTCACGGTGCTGGCAGGTCATGGTGCAGCAGCAGCATCGCTGTCGCTGAAACGCTGTCGCGGGCTGACAACTGGAGTTGATGATACCGGCATCGGTAGGCCAAGGCTGGGTGCAGCATGAGGACGGTGTGTCGTAAAGCTTTATGAGCTGTCCCTCTGAACCACTGTGCAAGCAGCGGCGTCGAGTCCGGTGTGAAGCAGCATCGTTGGGGATACCAAGGCGTCATCGTGAAGCGAGGCCGTGCGGAGTGTGGTGCCCACAGGTCGCAGAGCGAGCAGCAGCTCTTCTTCTTGGCAGGTTCCTTGAGTCAGAAGTAATCTAAAGTCTTGGGGTCTGGGCCCCGATATTTATACCACCAATTCCCTTGTCCTCTGCAGGCAGAGGGGCCTGGACCTAGTTCAAACCAGTTTGGGGTACATTCTGCCAGGGTGCACCTTCTTTATTTGTCAGTGTGGGCCAGGGTCCTCAGACTCACCACAGCACAGGAGGTGGAACCAGCATTGTGGAAGGTAAGTTCAGCCCTATTCAGACCTAGACGCTACTCCTACCACCCATCTAGTTGTAGATGTGCCTATTCAGCCTGGCTGACTCACCCTGTCCCCCCAGTTAGGATCATAGGATGTAATTATCAAACTGTCCATTCTGGCCTATGGAGAATAGGTAGCCTTGCAATAGTGAAAAATGAAGTAGACTGTAATTCCCTATCAGGACATGCCACACACACCAGGGCATGTCCTCCCTTTCGCTTACAATGCACCCTGCCCATGGGGGTACCTTGGGCCTACCTTAGGGCCGACTCACATGTAGCAAAGGGAAAGTTTAGGTACTTGTGAGTGTGTGCACTCGCCTAGTCGGCATGGCAGCCCCAGGCTGCGCACAGGCTCTGTGCTGGCTGGCCAGAGTTACACTTTATGGGCTGTTTACATGGGTGGCACAATCCAGTGCTGCAGCCTACCAACAGCATTCGATTTATAGACCCCGGCACATGCAGTGCACTTTACTGGGGACTGACACATAAATCAAATATACCAATCATGGAAGCACAAATCCATAACACATTTTATACAGGAGCAGTTGCCCTTACCCACTAGACTTCAGTGAGGAAAGTGCGCAGAATCATTACACCAGCAAAAACACAGTCAAAACTGGGAAGTCAGACAGCAAAAAGTCAGGGGAAACACGCCAAAAGATGCCAAGCCTAACACATGTCCCCTCCAGCTGAAAGTAAGGAGAACTACCCACCCTCCTGGGAGTTCTCTTCACTAAGGCGGAAGAACCTGGACAGACCATCTGCATTGGCGTGTTCTGCACCAGGGTGGTGTTCCACCGTAAAGTCCATCCCTTGTAGGGAAATGGACCACCTCAGCAGTTTTGGATTGTCGCCCCTCATTTGCATCAACCATCTGAGGGGCCTGTGGTCAGTCTGAACCCGGAAGTGAGTCCCAAACAAGTATGGTCTCAGCTTTCTCAGTGCCCATACCACAGTGAAAGCTTCTCTACCTATGGCACTCCACCTCTGTTCCCTGGGGAGTAGTCTACCGTTAAGGAAGACTACAGGCTGATCGAGGCCCTCTTCGTTCAGTTGTGAAAGCACTGCTCCCACGCCATGCTCTGAAGTGTCAGTCTGCTCACTAAGTCCTTGGAGAAGTCAGGTGCCTTGAGCACGGGCACCATGCACATGACTGCCTTCAGGGCATTGAAAATTTTCTGGCATGGCTCAGTCCAGGTCAACTTCCTGGGCTGCTTCTTGGAAGTCAACTCTTTCAAGGGGGCAACGATGGTGCCAAAGCCCTTAACAAATCTCCTGTAGTAGCTGGTGAGACCTAAAAAGACCCTCACCTCAGCCTGGGTGTTGGGGGGCTCCCAAGCCAGAATGGTGTCAATATTGGGCTGTAGGGGCATCACCTGGCCGCTTCCTACCCGGTGTCCCAAGTATACCACTGAACCCTGCCTGATCTGGCACTTTCTAGCCTTGATCGTGAGTCCCACACCTTGCAGAGCCCTCAACGCTTTCTCCAGGTGCTGTAAATGTTCTTCCCAGCTGGAACTGAACACAGCAATGTCATCCAGGTAGGCGGCACTGAAATCCTCCAGTCCAGCCAACACCTGATTGACCAACCTCTGAAAGGTGGCAGGGGCGTTCTTCAACCCAAAGGGCATCACCCGAAACTCGAAATTACCTTCTGGGATTCAGAACGGTGATCTCTCCTTGGCCCCATCGGTTAAGGCAGTCTGCCAGTACCCAGACATCAAATCAAACGTGCTGAGAAACTCAGGGGATGGGGTGCGTGTCTGTCCTGATAACGGCATTGAGCCCACGGTAGTCCACACAAAACCGCAGTTCTGGAGTGGCACCGGGTGCAGCAGCCTTCGGGACCAAGACCACTGGACTGGCCCAAGGACTGTGCGAGTGCTCCATCACCCCTAACGCCAAAATCTTAGAAACCTCCTCCTTGATGCTGGCCCTGACCCAATCGGTCAACCTGTAAATCTTGTGCTTTACAAGAAGGCTGTCACCAGTGTCCACGTCTTGGGTACACCAGTGAGTAACACCGGGGGTCAGAGAGAACAGTGTATGAACTGACCCAAAAACTGGCGACAGTCCTCCTGCTGCTCTTGAGTTAGTGCGGGGGGGAAGATCACACCCTCCACTGACCCATCATGCTCTTTGGTAGACAGAAGGTCAGGGAGAGGCTCACTCTCCTCTTCCATCCCATCATCTATCGCCAAGACCATACTCACTTCGGACATCTCAAAGTGGGGCTTGAGGCGGTTCACGTGAAGGACCCTCAGAGGTTTCCTTGGAGACTGCAAATTCAACAGGTAGATTACATCACTTTTGCGTTCCACCACCTCGTATGATCCAGTCCACTTGTCCTGCAAGGCACAAGGTTCCACTGGGGCCATGACCCACACTTTTTGCTCAGTTAGAAATGCGACCAGAGTGGCATTCTGGTTATACCACTTCTTCATTTCTTCCTGGCTGGCTTCTAGGTTCACCTGAGCGAGTTTCCTGAGGCAGGCGGTCTGGTTTTAGAAGGCCAGCATGTAACTAAAAACATCCTGGAGAGTTTTCCTGGGAGATGCCTCCCAGCCCTCCTTCACCATACTTAGAGGTCCTCGGACAGGGTGGCTGTACAGGAGATCAAAGGGGCTGTACCCAAGAGACTTCTGAGGCACCTCCCTTTAGGAAAAGAGTAGGCATGGTAAGAGGACAAAACACACAGAAAAAGTAGATAAGGGTCAGAGGCCAGGGTTTAAAGACCAACTAGAATATGCAGCCCCAATCAGACATGTGAATACAAAATATATTCTAGCGTCTAGAATCTGATGGAACAAAAGGAAACAGCAACCTAAACAAGAATCAAAGTGTGATGTGAAAAAAATACATAAAATCTTATGTGTGCGGATTCCCATTATACACCAAAAATGGTGATCAGCTTCATCATTTGGGTATCCTTTGTCTATAGGAGTGACAGGCAAAAGATTAAGCCATGTGCTTTCGTCAGGACCTCTAAAGAAAAGACAAACAAACTACTGCTACTAGTAATTAATCATAAAGGATATGATGTGAGTTAGAAATGTCACAATCCAGTATTCCTCCTGGTATCAGCACATTTCTGAAATAGATAAGAAAAAGCACACAACACAAATGATTCCTGAAAAAGAATGAATCGATAGTTCCATCAATACATGTGGGCAAATTGTTTTATACCATCATGTAAGCCCATTGATTCGGGCAGAGCTCCATCTTACCTCAATAGTATGGAGGACCAAGCCTCACCCCACCTGGCAAAAGCTCAGGATAAAGGAGGCACCGCTCTAAAAAAAGAATAATACACCAAACTAAAATTCTTGCAGTGTACCATATTTTAACGTTAAAAATAGAATCGAGTGTCCACAGCACATGGTCTAACAAGACCCAACACGGCGTCAAATGTATACTCATTGTTATAGTAACACTACTAGGTTTACCAAGGATACTCAACTGTTGTTTTATATAAGTAGTGTCCCCACAGGTTTTCACACTCTAATATTCAAACATACAAAGGACCCCATCAAGATTGCTATTAAATTCCACAGTATCAGCTGGGTCTTGAAAGGGCCACGAAAGAGTAATTATACCCTATTCATAGCTGAGAAGGTAGAGTCCTAACTCATGTTGCTAGTTCCCATTAGAAAATACTTTGTCATGTTCCACTAGTCTCAATGTTATAAATAATAGACAGAGGTAAAATTTCCCTTTTGTTATTGGCTGGACGATAGTGCCACGTATCTATAATGATTGACCCTCGTGAGGTCCTTAATGTCACAGGCGCGATCTTGTTATCAATAATGTAATGCCCATGAATCCCAGGACCCACGTGTATTCCTTAACATTATGGTTCTCATCTTAATCGGTCTCAATGCAAAATTGCCCAAGTGCCCTTCAGAGTATCACGTGCAGGATGCGCCGTTCAGCCAATAACAAAAGGGAAATTTTACCTCTGTCTAATATTTATAACATTGAGACTAGTGAAACATGACAAAGTATTTTCTAATGGGAACTAGCAACATGGGTTAGGACTCTACCTTCTCAGCTATGAATAGGGTATAATTTCTCTTTCGTAACCCTTTCAAGACCCAGCTGATACTGTGGGATTTAATAGCAATCTTGATGGGGGTCCTTTGTATGTTTGAATATTAGAGTGTGAAAACCTGTGGGGACACTACTTATATAAAACAACAGTTGAGTATCCTTGGTAAACCTAGTAGTGTTACTATAACAATGAGTATACATTTGACGCCGTGTTGGGTCTTGTTAGACCATGTGCTGTGGACACTTGATTCTGTTTTTAACGTTAAAATATGGTACACTGCAAGAATTTTAGTTTGGTGTATTATTATTTTTTTAGAGCGGTGCCTCCTTTATCCTGAGCTGTTGCCGGGTGAGGCTTAGTCCTCCATACTATTGAGGTAAGATGGAGCTCTGCCCAAATCAATGGGCTTACATGATGGTATAAAACAGTTTGCCCACCTGTATTGATGGAACTATCGATTCATTCTTTTTCAGGAATCATTTGTGTTGTGTGCTTTTTCTTATCTATTTCAGAAATTTGCTGATACCAGGAGGAATACTGGATTGTGAGAATTCTAACTCACATCATATCCTTTATGATTAATTACTAGTAGCAGTAGTTTGTTTGGCTTTTCTTTAGAGGTCCTGACGAACGCACATGGCTTAATCTTTTGCCTGACGTGCTGAAACATGTTGACCACTTCTGTTTAGGACAGCTATTTGTTAAAACTGGTCCTAGTATTCACGTTTTTAACCCTTGATCGTGACAGACACTAATAAAATTCACAGTCTGTTTACGCACCAATTTTATACCTTGCACTTCACCACTTGCACTGCACTTAAATTTGTTCCCATACACTCTATCTTGCTCATCTCGGTTACTATACCTTTGTGACACCTGTAAGCTCTGATTTCTTTAGAGCAGATTTGTCACTCCTATAGACAAAGGATACCCAAATGATGAAGCTGATCACCATTTTTGGTGTATGATGGGAATCTGCACACATAAGATTTTATGTATTTTTTTCACATCACACTTTGATTCTTGTTTAGGTTGCTGTTTCCTTTTGTTCCATCAGATTCTAGACGCTAGAATATATTTTGTATTCACATGGTAAGAGGACATCTAACTTTTGCCTCATGGGTTCTGTTAGACCCGCACTCCTTCCACAGGGATGTCATATACTTGGATATGAAATTAGTCTGCCTGTCAGAAACGACCTCTCTGGGGAATCCCATGCGGGAAAAGATCCCCATTAACGCCCAGACCACCACTGGCGCCGTCGTTGTCCTGAGAGGGATTTCTTACGGGTACCGGGTGGCATGGTCTACCAAGACCAGGATATACCTGTTGCCCATGGCTGTCTTGTGATCCAGTGACCCCACAATATCCTTCCCTACCCTTTCAAAGGGTGGTCTATCAAGAGGAAAAGGTTGGAGAGGAGCTTTGACCTTCCTCCCACTCTTACCTCTTGCCTGGCATTTGGGGCCAAAAGAAGTGGGGGACACGCCTGTCCTGCCCCAAATGTCCTGCCAAACGCACGTCATGAGCCAGACCCAGTAGGAAGGTCCTGAAGCCCTGGGGTACCACCAGCACATGGGCTGACCGAGGCTCAGCGACCTTAGCCTCACTGTATAGGAGACCATACTCCCAGTAGATCAGATGTGACACAGACTGATTACCAGCTGCCTGGTCTGCAGCCTGCCGCCGCAGAGCCTCCAGAGTAGGGCACCCGCTCTCCTCGTGGCAGAACTCCTCCCTGGTGGGACCCCCTTCTTACTGCCAATGGGTCAGCTCAGAGATATCTCCCAGTTCGGCTACCTGTTCCCCTGTAGGCACCAGAGTATCCCCCTTAAAGGTCCACCTCCTCCCGGTCTGTGGGAACTTCGCGGGCCGGTTTCCTGCACCCCCTGCCCTTTCTCTTGGCATGGACTTGGGCTACTGTTTCAGGCTCCACGTCCTCTCGATCACCCTTTCTGGATGCCATTGACCGAGTAGAGCCGCATGCCCACTCTGGCAACCCAAGCATCTCCAAGTGAGACATAAATTCAACATCCCTCCATAAGGAATGTTCCTGGTCGTTACCTAGCAGACAATCTACAGGCATGGAAGGGATCACAACCACCCTCAAGGGACCTTAGGACCCCCCCCATTCAAAGGGAACCTGCGCTACCTTACACTGGTGCTCCGAATTGTCTACAGCAACTACTTGGTGGAATGCCCCTGGGACTACCTGCTTCTAAGAGACCAGGTGACACCAGACTGAGGTCACACTGGCTCCAGTATCTCTGAGAGCCTCTATCCTTATCCCATTATTGGTCACCCAGGTGCTATATTTCTTTGTGTTAGGGGGCACCCATTCTCCTGGGACCATCCCACTGTCCCCTAGTGAGACGAGGGTCATTTCTGCCGGATCCCCACTCTCCAATGGGCACCCCTCCTTCCCAAGCGCTACACTAGCCAACACCTTGGTCTGTCCACCGGTGGGTGGCTGTGTCCCCTTCCGGCACCTGGGGTCCCCCTTCATGTGACCCATCTGATCACATGCATAACACTTGCGGGGGTGGTCTCAGCAGGCTTCCCTGTAGAGACTGAGGGATAGAATCAATTTTCCTGTAATCACAGTAATCTTTTTGTTAGCATGATGTATCTATCTGTATGTGTAATCTCCATTATACACTATAGCTTTTGTCTACCCAGTTAAGTTGATAGGGAATTCTTTTACCTGATGATTTTCTGTATTCCTTAAACACAAACCGAAAAACCAGACAGACGCCATTTTGTTTGTATACACATTAGATTCGGCAGCGGTCAAGTGCTGTCCTCCAAGTAGTCAGTAGGCCCCTGTTAGTTGAGTTATAAGAAGCAGCTGAAATTTGATATTTATTTGATATTTATGGTTTTTTTTGTAAAGCGCTACTATCGCTCCGGGAGGAGCATCTTGGCGCTGCGCCCACAGCAGATCTACTAGGGTAACATGGATCAGATGGCTGCGAGAACTGAGGAGTCAGATTGAGAGTAGATCCACGTCTTCAGGGCTTTCCTGAAAAGGCCTTCTGAGGGGGCATGCCTAAGATGAGGGGGAAGGCGATTCCATGCCCTAACAGCAAGGAATGAAAAGGTCTTTCCACCTTTTGTTTTTAATTTGAAACGAGGTTCAGAGATGAAATTAGCGCCTGATGACCTCAAGCAGCGCGTTGGAGTATAATGCTGAAAGCGCTTAGTCAGGTAACCTGGGCCCATGCACTTGTTAGCTTTAAAAACAGTAATTAAAAGCTTAAACAAGATTCTCTTATGGAGGGGCAGCCAATGGAGTGCGTTGAGGGCTGCAGTGGCCGAGGACCTACGGGGGAGTTTCAGGACGAGTCTGGCGGCTGCATGTTGGACGGTCTGTAGTTTTTTTAGTGAGGACTTCTTGATGCCTGCGAGGAGACCGTTGCAATAATCCAACCGGGATAGGATAAGTGCAACCGCGACTGATTTCCTGGCTAAGATGGGCAAGAAATTAAAGAATTTCTTTAATTGCCTGATTAAACTGAAACAGCGTCCTGCGGTAATGCGCACATGTTCATCGAAGCTGAGGGAAGCATCAAATTGAACTCCCAGGTTGCGGGCTGACACACCGCACTAGGTGGTGCTTCAGAATTTTGGGGCCACCACTCTTTAGGGGAAAAGAGTGTGCCTTTATGAATGAATGAATGCACACTATTCTTTCTCGTCCTTAGACCCGAGGTTGCATCTGGCTTCAGAGGTGATAAGCGCATTACTGAAGGCGCCGTGCCTGTGCTCCCAGGCACCAAGATGAAAGGGAGTCACCCCTCCTGACCCTCCCCAATAATAGTAGAAGCAGACTTTCAAACTAGCCTTGTGTGCCATATATGATATTTCCTTCTAGCTGCAGTACCAATTAGTATCTTTCCATGTACGGTGATCTCATGCATCATGATAAAGGTATATATGCCATGTATTGACTATGAACCGGCAGTCTTCTCTGCGCATCGGCTGGGTGATGACAGAGAGGCTCCTCTATAGAGTATTTTGTGTTAATAAACAATTCATTTTTCTTCACTGCCAACTGACTGTTTTGGTAAATGATATTGGGCCTATTGGTAGGTATAGCTCCTTATGTTATTTTTGTAATACATCAGTTGGCGATTCTGGTGGGACTCCGCATTTGGGGTCGTCCTCCCGTAGACAGGGCAAGAAGGACAAAGAAAGGGGAGCTCTGGTTGAGGGGGTGGACTTACTAACTATTCTGGTTCAACTCTGCTCTCGCGATCAGAGAGCCCCAGCTGCTAATGACCCCTTTTCGGAGTCCTATGGGCGTAACTCAGGAGCTGACCCTGTTGGTCGTCAGGAGTGGGCAGTGGAGAACACGCAATCATACCTGTGTGCACCAGGTGAGTGTATGGATTTTGTTGTTTTTGGATTACGCTGTTGAGCCGCTTCTTGGAAACAGTTAACTGTATTTGGTGGTCAGTGTACCATGGAGTACTTTGGAGGTCTGACGGGGCAGCGTTGTGGCTGCACGGGCAGATGCTCTACAGACTTGTTTGATGAATAATTGAGGTTTCAATCAGACGCCTTGGTGCGGCACGTGTGGTGCGCACCCGGCCGGACTGTTCTCGGAAAGTCCCATGGTTGCAACTGGGTAACCTTTTGGACACATCTGAAGCGACGCTAAGACAGCGGGCTCAGTCAGAATAGTCCTGAAGGTGAACCAGGGAAATCGCGGGATGGTCTGTAGGCCGGTCTGTGGTTAATTCCTGTCTGGTGACCTCTTGGTAGTCTCCGGACTGCCTGATCTTGGTATCTGTCGGTCTGGTGTTTTGAATAAACGGGTTCTCCACGAACAGGAGTCGACGGGCTCCGTTCTTTGGTTTTGGTTTTGGAATAAGGCATGCCATTTTTGAACATTATATGATTTTGTTTGTGTTTAATTCTGTCAAAGAAAGACTGAGAGTGTATGAACATGGCCATGTTTGAGAGATTGTTTTCTTGTAAGTGGGTGCGTTATTGAGTGAACAAAGATGTCGTGTTTTAGTAAATTGTGTTTTTGGGTGTTGTTGTCGCCGTAAAGGCGGACGATTGGATGAAAGCCAGCCTGCCCCGCCAGAGGGTAGTCCGAGTTTTGATATGTATGTTAAACATGGCATTTAGCCTATTTTGTTTAATTATTTGTTGCATAAATATACTAAAGATAATGTGGAACTGCAATGGAATTTAACAGGGTCATTTCATGAGAAGAAGATACAGTATTTACAGGATCGACTGCTCGCTAAATGAAGCCGGCAAGCGATGTTCGATTCTTTAAACCTATGGCAGAAAGAGGCCAAACGCAGGTGTGTTATGGAGGAAAAGTTGCTTAAAATAAAAGGAAGCCAGACCATAACCCAGAAAGCTATTGCATATGACAGAGAACAGACTGAGAAAAATATTGATTGCATGGATAGACAGTTTAGGTTGTAGGTAGACAAAAGCTATACAGCTCGAACCGAGCCTGAAGATGAGATAGAGGATTTATTGAATACACGTCCACCTCCCCCGTACGCCCTGCAGTGAGTGTATCAAGCAGTACCTCTTGTTACGGCCCCAGCCCCATCAGCCCTGCAAACTTCAGCGTCTGTTGTACGTATGACCCCCGCTCCTACGGGACCTACTCATCCCCCTGCTACTTCAGTGCCTGCCACGGCCACCTTGTTGACTGGTGCTGTATCTTCCCCCAGTACATCCCCAGTGGTTTTAACTTCGCCGGCCCCAGCTTGGCCGCCGTTGTCTACCAGCTCGACCCCTGTAATGACTGATTCGACCCCCTCCCATGTTCCCGGTACCCTTAGCGCACGGTGATTTTATACCTGATCCACGGTGGGGTATGATGAAAAGCAGTTAGTATTGAATCAAGCGTCTCAGTGGGTACAGAACCCTATCCATACCTGTATAGATATCTGGAGGACCCTTAGGGACTATGAGCCGGTTATGCAGCAATATGCTTTGGAAGCCATGGCCAATCGCTTGATCTCCCTATGGGAACAATGTTTTAAAGATGGAAGAGCCCCTCAGGTTCTTTATGACATTGTGGATAGGGTGCATACGATTGAGTTAGGGTTAGAAGATGTGTACAGAAATGTTGAGACTATAACGAAATACCGAGAACGGTTATTTTCAAAATGCCCAAACTGGGACTTTCAGCACCCTATGCGAGAAGTCCATTCTATTTATCATCCTGAACTCCCGGAGTTAAGGGATGCCAATGATCAAGTGACCAGACCTCTTGTAGAAGCACGATTTCAAGAGCAATGGGTATATACTCCTTGGAAAAGGAGTGAGGTCCTTTCTTTGAAGTCGCAACTACCTGACTCTCGGAAGAATCCCACTGCTTATTACAAAGAACTCACTGAGGCTGCTTCATCAGCGGTAATGACATTAGCTGATATGTAAATGTACAGGAATTTATATAGCGCAAATCACCGAGCGGTTTCTAAGCGCTTGCTTAGGGAACCCGTCCTGGTATTCCCCTGTGAGATAACCCCGGCAGGGTATCCGCAAGGTGAAAGCCAGGCATCCTGCCACGAGGGGCCGTTGTGGAGATTAAGCAAGCTATTGCCCAGAGTCGCAGAGTGTGAACCCGTGAATCGAGTAGGCACCGGAGCGAGAATTGTCGAGTCCATGGACATTTTTAGGACTCAAGACCCCACCGAGCCGGGAATTGAACCCTGCTTCCAGGTCTGCCTCCTCTAACCAGTGAGCCACACTTCTCCACTAGATATAGAAATGTTTTTCGGTCTACTGGTCCCCGTTGATGTGTGGCGACAGGTACATGGTCACAATCATGCTACCGAGTTGGGAGGAACTTGGGAACAGTTTAAGGACTGGGACAGGGATCGTAAACCCGGTGATAAACCAAGACCTGAAATCTTGGCATTACCGGGTCGGATCGTCACGTATATGCATTCTTTAATTCTACCCCAGAATGTAGATTGGGATAAGTTACCCGCCTGCAAACAAAAGAAGGATGAGAGTCTTTCTGATTTCTTTACTCAATTTGAAGAGGTGTTCATTGATTTTAGTGGACATGATCCGTCAGTAGAAGGTGGCATAAGATTGTTTGTTAATCGCTTTGTTACCAATTTGTTACATGAAATCTCTGCACGACTACAAGCGGCCTAGAGTACCTGGACTACCTCTACTCCTTCTGTTATCCTGAGTATGGCTCAATATTATGAACATAGAGAAAATGAGAGTAAAGACAAAGCTGACAAGAAAACGAAGGACCTAAAAACAAGGGTATTATTACAGCAAGTAATTAGAGGACGAGGCAGGGATGGAGGAGGAAGTGGATTTGTCCCGAGGGGGGCGGGAGCAGGACGAGGCGGAGGTCCGGCTGTCACTTTAGGAGTGAACCAATGTGCTTACTGTAAACATGAAGGGCATTGGCGAGCTCAATGTCCTTTGTTATTAGCTCAAAAGGGAGCAGTAAGAGGAAGAGGACGGGGTCGAGGTAGAGTTGATCAGAGTGATATGAGAAGAGAGGAGTTGGTGAGAGGTGCGTCCGGAGGGAATTGTTTTGATAATCCGAGTGGGAGGCAGTACTATAATGAAGATTATTGGACTGACGGAACAGATGGGTATACTTATGCATAGGACAGCCACGGGCAGAGTAGGGGCCAGGTGTCAGTACCCGTTGATCAGCGAGGGCCTTATGACCGAGGGCAATTGATTGGGATTGCCGAGAATTTTCTAGTAGATACGGGTGCAATGAATAGTTCGATTGCGCGTTCACTAGTCCCAGGGGCTGCTCTGTCTGGGCAAAATATTGGCTCAGTTAGATTCTCCGGGATCCCGGTAGTGAGCCCCATTTCTAAACCTCTACCACTCACCATAGGTCCAGTTATGGTGGACTCCCCATTTTTGTTGACGTCACATTGTGGGGAGAATGTATTGGGACTGGACCTGTTGAGGAAATTCTATTCAAGGATTTATTGTTCCCCTGACGGTGTGTATTTAACTATTAAATCGCCTGATAAGCATGCTCGGTAGTGTTTTGTGAAAGATGAGCCCCTCCCTCCTGAGTTTGCTGGTATCCCATCTACGTTGTGGGCAACTGGAGATACCGATGTTGGTCTTTTGAAGATTCCGCCTGTCTCTATTACTTTGAAACCGGACACTCGTTACGGCATAGCCCACAGTACAAGATGTCACCGGCTGGTGAGAAGGCGTTGTTAGCAATTATGCAGGACCTGATTGACAAGGGTGTAGTAGAAGAAACAGTTTCTAATATATGTAATAGCCCCATATTACAGATTTTGAAGAAGGCTCCTACCGAAAGTGTTCTCGATTATGCTGATACTTATCGTTTTGTAATTGATTTGCGGGTAATCAATAAAATAGTGGTACCCCAATATCCAGTGGTCTCAGACATCACTACGATTCTTACTATGATTCCTCCCACTGCAAAGTATTTCTCCGTTAAAGATCTGAAGAATGCTTTCTTTAGCATTCCAATCCACCCTGATAGCCGTCAAATTTTCAGCTTCTCTTTATCTGGGCGCAGCTTTAGGTTTTGTCGTGCTCCTCAAGGGTATACTGAGAGCCCTAGTATCTATAGTCAAGCACTAAAAGCAGTATTGGATGAATTGACCTTGCCCCCAGAAAGTGTTCTCCTCCAGTATGTGGATGATTTGTTGGTGGCCTCCGACACTGAGGAAGGTTGTAAGTAAGCCACGGTTAAATTATTGTCTCATTTGGCTGCTAATGGTAAAAAAGTATCCCTTTCTAAATTTCAATATTATCACAGGAGGTGACCTACCCTGGTCATCTACTGTCGAAAGAGGGGAGGAGACTAACTCCTGAGCGTGTGGCTACTATTTCTAACATGCCTGTACCTCGTACTCAACGTGATGTTCGTGCATTTCTTGGCATAACCTCTTACTGTCGCCAATGGATTCCTAATTTTTCCCTTCTTACTAAACCTCTCTTGTACTTAACTACTAAAGATGTGCATGAACCACTACCTTTGACTGATGAATGTCAGAAGGCTTTCGACTCTTTAAAATCTGCTCTTTGTTCTGCACCTGTTCCAGGGACTTCTGATTACCGGAAGCCTTTTGTGCTCTATGTACACTAGGTGAACGGTTGCTCACTTGCTGTGTTGACACAAGGATTTGGTGGTAAGCAAAGGACTTGTGCTTATTTTTCGGCGGTATTGGATAATGTTGCCATAGCACTTCCTAGCTGTTTAAGGGCTACCGCTGCAGTCGCGGTGGCCATTCGACAGTCAGAAGGACTCGTTTTGAATTCTGACCTCACAGTGATGGTACCGCACGCTGTGGATACATTATTGAACAAAACAAAGACCCAGCACCTTACGAGTGCGCGTCTTACTGGACACTAATTGAATTTATTTGCTCCTCATATCACAATCAAAAGGTGTGCCACTCTGAACCCAGCAAATACTGGCTCTTGTTTCAAGTTACCAGATGGTACAACGACAGCTGCATACGCAATTACCACTCTCTGCACTGTAGTCAAGACTTCTCGAGTTCCCTACCAGTCAGCACAGGCAGCTGAATTAGTAGCATTGTTGCGAGCTTGTGAATTAAGTGAAGGATTGAGGGTAAATATTTATTCTGATAGCCAATACGTCTTCGGCGTGGCTCATAGTTTTAGCAAATTATGGGCAGATTGGGGTTTCCTCACTTTGCATGGCCAAAGAATACGGCATGGTCCTTTGATTTTACGATTCCTAACTGCTTTGACTTTACCCGGAATTGTGGCAGTGATGAAATGTAGTGCACATAAGGCAATAGTGGACGCTATGGGAGAAGAGAATACTTTTTCCGATCAGATAGCGAAGGAAACGGCTATATCTAAAATGTCTCCATGTATTTGAACTCTGCCAGATGGGTCGAAGAGACAGAAATGTTTGACAACACTATGGAAAGTGTCCGAGAAATACAGAAAGAAGCTACTCCTTCTGAACTGGACCGTTGGGAACATGAGGTGGGAAGACTAGATGACTGCAGATACCGCCCTTTTGGAGGTGCTGAAAGAATCTGTAAGGGACACTATTAGGATTACAGAGGCTAGGAGGGTTTATAGAAATGCAATTAAATTGAGGAAAATCGAGCTTAAGGAGCTTAAGGAGATGGCTTGGGACGAACTGAGTCAAGCTAGTAGACTAAAAAGCATGGCCCATTTAGGGAAAGTGATCAACAGCCCAGTTTTTGATGAGGCGGATAATACAACTAAGGACTGCCTCATCTACCCAGAAAAGTGGGTGGATCACTTTAGCGGCCTTTACTCCGAAAGTACTCACTTGTCATCTGCTCCTCATGGGAATGTTACCGAGGTACCAAAAATTACTTTCCTGGAGGAGGAAGTTATGGAGGCAATTGTGTTCACAACTAAAGGGAAAGCACCAGGTCCGAATGGGATCCCGGCGGATTTGTTTAGGGCCGATCCTAGTGTGTGGGTGAAGATTTTAACTTCTGTTTTTAATGCTGTCACTAAGGCTGGTTTCCAACGTCTTGGGGCAAAGCAGTTATAGTTCCAATATATAAAAAGGGCTCAAGAGAAGATCCGGCCTGTTCTAGGCCCATCTCACTCTTGGACTCTGCTGCCAAGATAATGGGAAAAGCCGTATTAGCACGTCCTACAGATTGGCTGGACAAAAATTCCATCATTTCGGACCTGCAGTATGGTTTCAGGCAGGGGAAAAGTACAGCAGACCAATGCCTCAACCTACATTCATTTGGTTATAGGAAAGTACACGGTCGCAAAGCAGGGGGACATCCATTTAGCCTTCATGGATTTGTCCACTGCTTTCGACCTTGTAAATAGGCAAAAGCTATGGGCTTCTCTTTCTGGTATTGGCCTGGAACCTGCACTAATATCCTTCCTGGCTGATATTCATGAAAATAACACTGCAGCGGTCCGTTATAATGAAAATGGGAGTTTAACTGAAGCATGGCCAGTTAAGCGAGAGGTAAGGCAAGGATGTATCCTCGCACCTTTACTGTTCACGCTTTATATAAATAACCTGGGAGAGGAATTAATATCATCTTGCAAAGACATCCCAAGAGCAGGCTTAAAAAAGATCCCAGCATTACTGTATGCAGACAATGCTTTTTTAGTGGCCAAAACAGCAAGAGGGCTGCAATCTCTTTTAGATTGTTTTATCTACGGGCCTGATTCTCAGAACTAACTTAAGACAAAATCATAAACTCACTACCATTTGGTATTCACGGAGGCACTTACTCATTTTGGTATTCACAGAAGGCACTTACTCATTTGGGTATTTACAGAAGTTAGGACTCCTAACTTTAGGACTCCTAAATGCCTTCTGTGAATACCGAAAGTCTTAAAGTTGGGATTTTTCTCAGTTTAGTAGTAGTAAAGTTTGGACTCCTAACTTTAGGACTACTAAATGGCATCTCTGAATATCGAAAGTCTTAAAATTGGGATTTTTCTCAGTTTAGTAGTAGTAAAGTCAACTTGGTGTGGGTGCAGATCTGCAAAACATAGACTAGACAAGTGCTCCCATGCAATCAGTTGTAGAGCTCCTGAAAATCAGTTACATTACTACCCTTCACCCAGCCATCCAGCGACCTACAGAACATATCCACACAATCAAACCAAGTGTTGGTCTCAGACTTTTTACTGGACCTAAACTGATCCCTGTACTTTTCAGGAGTGAGTCCATACCTAGTGAGGAGAGCGTCTTTCATGTCAGCATATGTAAGGTCCTGCCCTTCACCCAAAGCTATCAAGGTATCCCTAGCTTCCTCTGGAAAGAGTGGCCACAATCCCGCTCCCCAGATCCACTCAGGGACCCCATTCATATGAATAGACAACTCATACCCATGATACCACCTTTGAATGTCATCACCCTTCTTGTACTCTTTACCTACGTTCCTGGAGATGTGTACAATCCTGTCTGTGTGTGCTGAAGAGTTGCTGTGACCATCTGAGCCTTTTCTACTCTTTAGCTCCAGCTCCTTGGTCATTCTATCATGATCAAGTATCATCTTTCTTTCTTCCATGGCTATTCTTTTATCTTTCCTCTCACTTTCTATTCTGAGTTTCTCCAATTCAAACTTCCTTGCTTCACGCCTGTACTCCAGCTCCTCTGGGGACAATCTACTGCTGCCTGGCCTGGAGCGCTCCCCTCCTCCCAAAAGCACATCTCCCCTTGGGCCAAGCTCATCCACCTCTCCACTGAGATTACCCGATTGCCCACCAGCATGTCTGGCTGATACCCAGGCCCTCAGTGCCTGTTGTAGCTCATCCTTCCTGGTGAGGCCTCTGACCTGGACTTTCAGGTTCTTGTAAATTGATTTCAACTCTTTCATATTGTAGACTTCCAATCGATCCTCCTCAAAGTCAATTTCTACTGATGCAACCGACGATGCAATGGATTCCAGCATGTTGAAGTAGCAAGTTCAAACTGGCAAGATCAAAAATAGGCCAAAAAGAAAAAGAACCTGTACGTGGTAAGTAATGGTCTGCGATATGGTAGTAGTGGACACCAATCAATGTAAGTCAAGTGCAAACACAAGTCCTATCATCACCGCTGACAACCAATGTTAGAAATGGGATTTCTGGTTGGCCAAGGTTTGCACCAAAGCCAGGCAGAAGCCACCACTCTAGTCAGGTTAAGGGAGTTACACTCCTAAAATATCCCTTGCTCACCCGCTTGGCACAAGCAGTTAGGCTTATCTCAGATGCTTGTTTAAAGCATTTTCACATAACCAACAGTAACACAGTGTATGCACTACAAACTGACACCACACAAGTTTGGAAAAATATCCAATATTTTTATATACTCACACAAGACCAATCACGATAAGAATCCACAGTACAATACTTTAAAATAGTTGCCTTGCAAGATGTCATGACAACACAGTTCCTTGATGTCGATAGCTCTGTCCGGTCTATCACGGTGTCGTTATTTGTTATTTGGTATTTGTTAAGCACGACACTCATCCCAAGGGATATCAAGGCGCTGATAGCGGTTATCCGGGTTCGACTGAGAGGTAGTTAAGAATCAGTACTTGGGGAATAGGTGAGTTTTTAGTTTTTTTCGGAACAGTAAGTAGTTGGGAGTGAGCCGAAGGTCCAAGGGTAGTTCGTTCCACTTTTTTGCCGCTAGATAGGAGAATGACCGTCCTCCTGTTCTCGCTTTCTTAATTCATTTGGTTCTTGCCAGGGCCATATGGAGTGACCGAAGGCTCCTGGTAGGGACATAGAACTCAAATTTCTCCTGGAGTATGAGCGGGCCAGTTCGATACAGGGCTTTATGTGCGTGGCTGATTAATTTAAATATGGCTCTTTGGTGTATCGGTAGCCAATGCAGCATCTTCATGCATGCAGAGGCCGAGCTTAGCCTATCTTTGTTACAGACAAGTTTGGCAGCGGCATTCTGAAGCACCTGGAGTCGCGACAGCAGGTTTTGATTCATGCCTACGAATAAAGCGTTGCCGTAATCCATTTGACTGACTAGCAAGGCTTGTGTGACGGATCTTCTGCAGTCCACGGGTATCCACGGGAAAAGCCTGGCCAGGAGTTTCAGGATGGCAAAAACTTTCCCGCATAGAGCTCTTACATGGTCCTTCATGGACAGAGTATCATCAATGATGATGCCCAGATTTTTTGCACTGTGTTTTCGGGTTGGTGCGGTGCCGAGTGTATGTGGCCACCAAGTGGCATCCCAAGCTAATTTGGCACCCCCAAAAAGTATGATCTCGGATTTACCCGCGTTCAGTTTTAGGCAGTGCTCATGCATTCATACAGCCATTTCCGTGAGGCAATTTTTTAGTTTTGATTTAGTAATTGCAGGTTTTTCGTCCAGGGTTACCATCAGCTGCGTATCGTCAGCATAGGAATAGATGCCGATGTCCCATTTCCTACTGATTTTAGCCAGAGAGGAAACATAGGCATTAAATAAAGTGGGGCTTAGGGACGTTCCCTGTAGGACCCCACAATTGATGTGTCTTGCTTTGGATTGGTGTTGGCTGAGATGGACTGATTGTGTCCGGTTCTTTACAAAGGATCCAAGCCATCTCAGTGCTTTAGAGTGGATTCCTTTTTCGTAGAGGGTTTCAAGTATGATGTCATGTGAGACCATGTTGAATGCCGCCGACAGGTCCAACAATATCAGCGCTATGGCTCCTCCCTGATCAGTGCAAGATCTAATGTTGTCTGATACGGCCAGTAATGTTGCTTCAGTGCTGTTTTTATTCCAATCAAAGCTTTATTTAGATATACACACACAATATCATAAAAGCACATACAAAATTTAAAAAGAAAAACCACAATTCATAAACCTTACATTTTACAGGGTTAGTTACAGTAAAAACATTTGTGTTACAATAAATAAGTTAAGAGGCATATTAAACATTAGCAGCTTTGTAGAGTTTAAAAATGTAATTAAAAACTAAGTCATTTCATAGCTTTTGCTCTAATTACCCATACCCAGCTCAGAAATTTGGCAACCCCACAAACTAAAGAAGTACTGGTGTCAGTCTTAAGTATTCTTACAGCTAAGGAATAATTCCTAGTTCCGAGCAATAGACATGCAGGTTTTAGCCATTTCTGTCTTGGTTTTGCATAGGCTGGACATGCAAAAAAAACATGAGCGATGCTTTCAGTGACCCCTTCACAAGTTGGGCAGTCAGGTCGGGTTTGATACGGAGGCTTCCACTTACAGGTGTAATCGTGTAAGGGTAGGTTTCCCAGCCTGAACTGAATAAACAGCGATCTATCCCTTGGTTTTTTTATGAAATCCAAGTAAGGCTCCAAGCGAGGCTTGGGTTTATGCTGTTTAAACTCTTCGGTCAGCCTTCCTTGGTTTAGGTCCCTTAGGTCTTGCTCGTCCACCCAATTCCAGTAGACTCGCTTAATTTCAAGCTTAGATAAAGGAACTCCAAGCTCCCAATTGATTGGCAAACCGATGTCATTCAAAAGCTTCTTAATGTTACGAATCTAGCGGACTTTGTGGGAGCCATTAAGATTCATAACCTCTATCAAACCATCAAGATACTTAGAGAGCTCAGGGGTCCGCCAAAGCCTAGCCCAAAATAAAAGTGGTCGTAACCTGGCTAGATCCCGGATGGAACGGCGACCCAGATCGCTCAATAATGGTTTGATTGGGGTGCCCATTGGGAGGGATACCAACTCTCTAAGGAACTTATTCTCAGAAGTGGTTAGAACGCTAATGCATTCAAAGCCCCACAACTCTGCACCATAGAGAGCGCTGCCCACAGCCTTTGCAGCATATATATATATATATACAGGGCAGGGGCAACGTTTTTTATTCTAAATCCTGTCTGTGAGGGATTCAGGAGAATATTGGTTTCAAGGAAGTCAGATAGTTGCCTATTCACCAATCTTTCGAGAACTTTGGAGAGGTAGGGTTGTTGTGAGATGGGGCGGTAGTTTTCTGGGTTGAGGACATCGGGTCCAGATTTTTTTAACAGAGGGATTACTGAGGCATGTTTCCATTTGTCGGGGAAGATTGCGGTTTCCAGGGAGTGATTAAAAAGCTGGGTGATGTATGGGCACAGAATGGGTGCGAGCCTCTTAAAAATGAAGTAAGGGCAGGGGTCAAGTGGAGATCCAGATTTCACTTCCCCCATAGCTTTAGAAACCTCAATTTCTGTGAGGGGGGTAAATTTATCCATATTAGCTGTGACATCCAGATGATGGATTACGGGGTCTCTGTTTTGTGAGTTGACTTTGGTGGGGGTGTAGAAGTTGGAGTAGATTTATTTTATCTTCTCCAAGAAAAAATCACTTATTCTTTCACAGGCTTCAACGTAGGGGGGAGAGTTTGGGACTGGCCTGGTTGCTGAGCTGTTTGACTATTCTCTATAGTTCTTTGGCAGAGTTGCAATTCTCACTAATTTGGAGGGCGAAGTAGGATTTTTTGCATTTTTTTGCGATATTATAGTATTTGAGTTCGGATTTATACCTTAGTTTATCCGACTCATTTTTAGAAGATCTCCACAGATGTTCAAGGTTTTGGCATTTCCTCTTAAGTATTTTAAGTTGTGGAGTGTACCATTTTTCCATGTGAGGTTTATTAATTTTATTACGTTCCTGTTTTGGGGCCAATTTGTCTAATGCAGTGCAAATCTTTGATTCAAGTTTGCCTGAGCTTATACATGCTGATGTATCTCCTGAGGTATGCGTATTTGGACATGTAAAGTGAGCTGAGAAGGAGGATTCAGTGACGAGCCTCCATGCTCGATATAATGTCTGATGCATTTTTGGTTTTAGTAAATTTAGCAGGTAGGTCCAGTGTGAAGGCTATTAGTGAATGGTCTGTCCAGGGTAAAGGCTTGATCTCATGGATGCATGTGCTTCAATGTTAGTAAAAATGAGGTCAAGCGTGTGGCCAGCTATATGGGTGGGTCCCTCAGTCCACTGTTTAAGCTGAAGTGTCAGCATGTCGCTTTCTAGTTGGGAGACGACTGGGTTATCCTTCTTTTCATAGGGTACATTGAAATCTCCTATCACCAGGTAGTTTTTTTGTCTCAGGCAGAGTGGGAGGAGTTGGGTGAGTAGCCTGGAGCCTAGGTCAGTTTGATAACCCGGGGAATTATAAATCACTGCTCCTGCTAGGATGGTGAGGCCTGCTCTGAGTATTTGGAAGGGGAGGATTTTGTGTTCTGTCTGGGTAATCACTTGTACTGCTTGGTAGGTTAGATGGTCTTTAAATATAATTGCAACCCCGCCGCCCCTGCATCCAGGCCTGTCTTGTTTCACAATTTTGTAATTGGTTGGTAGGGCATTGGCAATGTCTGGGAAGTTGTTGTCGTCCAACCAAGTTTCTGTGATGCAGACAAGGTCGGGGTTCCTGTCATGTAAAAGATCCCATATGTCAGATGAGTGTTTGGGAAGTGACCTTGCATTAAAGTAAAGACATGATAGCTTGGGGAGTTGGTTGGCGGAAACCTGGTTGCTTGGTTTATTGATTCCCATGCTGGTCCATTTGCAGGAGTAACAGGAAATCGGACCGAATGTGATTTCAGGGTGAGCTAGGGCACAGCGTGAGTAGTTGTTGTCTATGTTATGTGCGAGGGTTAGTAGTGCCTCTTGAGAATGTTGAATGGTACTGTAATGAGTAGATGTGGCAGGAACAGGGGTTCTGGCCCCTGGGCCCGGCCGGTCGCGGACTGGCGCAGACGGGTTTGTGTTTGGCGCGCCTTCAGCGCCGCAACGGCGCGCCCGCTGCGCACATCTGCGCGGTCGTTGACACATTCGACTGATATAGCGGGGAGCGCGGGTGTCTGGCTCCGCCCTCTTGCCCGCCGGAAGTGTGCTGCGATTGTTCTGCCTGTCTCCCTGTTGGTCTCCACTCAAACAGCACACTGCCGCGGTGGACCGGGGCTGGGGAGTAGGCAGCCAAGCAAAAGATTCAGGAGAACAGGTAAATAAAAAGGAGAATCTAAATCGTTTCCTCACTAATATAAAATAGATTTTTTTAAGACAGGTCCTTCACTGCTCTAGATTTCTGGCAATGTGCAAAATAACAATGTGCAAATTCCAAAGAGTGCTGTGCCATATATTCTGATTCGATTTAATGGCGCTTTAGCTTGCAGGGTGCGTTGTCCGGCAGCAGACTTACCGGGATAGTGTTACGTGATCGCTGACACATTCGACTGATATAGCGGGGAGCGCGGGTGTCTGGCTCCACCCTCTCGCCAGTCGGAAGTGTGCCGCGATTGGTCTGCCTGTCTTCCGGTCGCCCTCCACTCAAACGGCACACTGCCACGGTGGACCGGGGCTGGGGAGTAGGCAGCCAAGTAAAAGATTCAGGAGGACAGGTAAATAAAAAGGAGAACCTAAATCCTTTCCTCACTAATATAAAATAGATTTTTTTAAGACAGGTCCTTCACTGCTCTAGATTTCTGGCAATGTGCAAAATAACAATGTGCAAATTTCAAAGAGTGCTGGGCCATATATCCTGATTCGACTTAATGGCGCTTTAGCTTACAGGGTGCGTTGTCGGGCAGCAGCCTTACCGGGATAGTGCTATGCAATCGCTGACACATTCGACTGATATAGCGGCGAGCGCGGGTGTCTGGCTCCGCCCTCTCACCCGCCGGAAGTGTGCCGTGATTGGTCTGCCTGAATCCCGGTCGCCCTCCACTCAAACGGCACACTGCCGCGGTGGACCGGGGCTGGGGAGTAGGCAGCCAAGTAAAAGATTCAGGAGGACAGGTAAATAAAAAGGAGAACCTAAATCGTTTCCTCACTAATATAAAATAGATTTTTTAAGACAGGTCCTTCACTGCTCTAGATTTCTGGCAATGTGCAAAATAACAATGTGCAAATTCCAAAGAGTGCTGTGCCATATATCCTTTTTCGATTTAATGGCGCTTTAGCTTACAGGGTGCGTTGTCGGGCAGCAGCCTTACGGGGATAGTGAACAAGCAAGTCAAAACAGTTCTGGCTGGCTACGGCGTCACGGGTCAGCTGCGGTGTCGGGAAGACCTGCCAACAGTTCCTTTCGGGGATGCAGGTTGCCAATGACCTCTCGTTGTCACGCCCTTAGCATGCCGATCTCCTCTCTGATGGAATCAGGAGCGCTGGCGTTTGACATGCGTCAGATGTTGCATTGGAAAATGCAGCAGTGTGGCGTGCGGTGCCCTTAGGTCGTGGTGCGAGCAGCGGCTCAGTGGCGGCATCAGATGGCATTGTCTTTGAGACCAGGGTCGCGGTGTGAGGTGAAGGTTGTGTTTGTCACGGTGCTGGCAGGTCATGGTGCAGCAGCGGCGTCACTGTTGCTGAAGCGCTGTTGTCGGCTGACAACTGGAGTCGATAATACTGGCGACGGTAGGCCAAGGCTGCGGTGCGGAATGAGGGCGATGCGTCGTATAGCTTTACGAGCAGTTCCCCCGAACCATGGTGCAAGCAGCGGCGTTCTGGCATGAAGCGTCGTCGTCAGGGATACCAAGGCGTTGTCGTGAAGTGAGGCGGTGCACAGTGCGGTGCCCACAGGTCGAGGTGTGAGCAGCGGATCAGTGGTGGCGGCAGCAGGCATTGTTGGTGAGACCAGGGTCGCGGCTCTCTGCGATGCCTTCGGACACGGTATCAGCAGCGGCATCGTAGACCGCGTCAGGCTTGAAGTCTTTGATGTTCCTGAGACTTCGTGAGCAGGAGGCAAGCTCTACCTCAAGCCCTTGGAGATACGCAGCACAAGTAGAGATAGTTCAGTCCAGTCCTTTCACTGCCCAAGCAGAAGCAGCAACTGCAAGCCAACCCAACAAAGCAACACACGGCAAAGGGGCAGTACTCCGCCTGGCAGCTATTCCAGCTCTTCTTCTTTGCAGGTTCCTTGATTCAGAAGTAATCTAAAGTCTTGGGGCTCAGCCCCAATATTTATACCAGCAATTCCTTTGTCCTCTGAAGGCAGAGGGGCCTGGACCTAGTTGAAATAAGTTTGGGGTGCATTCTGCCGGGGTGCAACTTCTTTCTTTGTCAATGTGGGCCAGGGTCCTCAGAGGCACCACAGGAGGTTGAGCCATCATTGTGGAAGGTGAGCTCAGCCCTATTCAGACCTAGGTGCTACTCCTCTCACCCATCTAGGTGTAGATGTGCCTATTCAGCCTCGCTGACTCACCCTGTCTCTCCCCGGCTCCTGTCACTTACAAACCAGACAGACAATACACACACTGGCAGAGGCAGGCTGGATGGTTAGGTCAGAAAAGACCTACTTTCTAAAAGTGGTATTTTCAAACCCAGAATGTTAAATCCATTTTCACTAAAAGATGTATTTTATCATTCTGAGATCAGGAATACTAAATTCAAATTTCTACCATGTTCTATGGGTCAGTTAGGATCATAGGATGAAATGATCAAACTGCCCAGTCTGGCCTATGGAGAACAGGTAGCCTTGCAATAGTGAAAATCAAAGTAGGCTGTAATTCACTATCAGAACATGGCACACACAACAGGGCATGTCCTCCCTTTCGCATACAATGCACCCTGCCCATGGGGGTACCTTGGGCCTACCTTAGGGGTAACTCACATGTAGCAAAGGGAAGGTTTAGGGACTTGCGAGTGTGTGCACTAGCCAAGTAGGCACGGCAGCCCCAGGCAGCCCCAGGCTGCGCACAGGCTCTTTGGTGGCAGGCCAGAGTTACACTTTATGGGCTATTTACGTGGGTGGCACAATCCAGTGATGCAGCCCACCAACAGTATTCGATTTATAGGCCCTGGTGTTGTATATGAATTAGGACCCTAGTGTAATTTTCCAGATTCATGCCCATATATGGGTATAAATCACCCTATCCTTATATAGGCATAGAAATCATAACCATATTTAGACTATGCAGTCTACTTCCACTAGTTCCGAAAATCCACAACGATTTCTTAGAAAAACCCGCCTTCAGCAGTCAAGGACTTCCCCTTGCTTGAATATTGATTTATCCAGAAACTCATGGAGTTTTCAAAGACCTGAGTCTTTTATGACGTTATAATGTCCAACAATACGTCAAACTAGGCACCTTCAAGGTATAAATATACCCACACTTGCCCAGTCAAACACATGGTGATTTGGAGCAGTTCGACTATCTACTTGCCCGACAACCCTGCTACAGCAAGTGCCGAAGGAAGCCGACCCTCCAGCAGACGCATTGAGAGAGACGCTGTCTTTACTCTTGCCGAGAAATCCAGCTCCAGTGTTTCCAACCTACCCTTGCGGGTTTTTGGGAAATCGAGTCCTGAGAGAGAGATACCAGACCTCCTTCATTCTAAACCAAGGTACGGAGCTGATTAGCTCTTTAGAGAATTCTTGGATTAGATTCTTGACAAAAGAATACTGAAACTAAGCTACACCTCACTAACTTCTTCCCTTGTACTAGACCTAGGTTAGGTACACCGGGGTAGGCGCATTTTAGAAGCACCAGTTGAGTACTTTTACTCTTTATTTATTAATGTATGTGTTCTATGTATTTTATGGCTTAGAAACCATATCATGCTTTTACAGTATTATTTTATAATACTCTTCATACTGTACGCATCGTACTTTGCAACCAGTATCGCAATTGTAGCAGTTCATTTCCTCTGCATGAGAAAGAAGACTCTTCAATAAATCCTTTTTATTGAAAACGCCTGTATCTCTATTTTTCTGCACCTCTGGTGAACCGAAGCATGCACGATTGACTGAGTGAAATAACTGTCTATTGTTTCCGCGACTCTAGAGATACATTTCTTATTCATGGGAAACAAAGTTGTCATGTTTATGCGGTTATCAGAAACAAATGTAAATGTAAATGTAAATGTACAGGAATTTATATAGCGCAAATCACCAAGCGGTTTCTAAGCGCTTGCTTAGGGAACCCGTCCTGGTATTCCCCTGTGAGATAACCCCGGCAGGGTATCTGCAAGGTGAAAGCCAGGCATCCCGCCGCGAGGGGCCGTTGTGGAGATTAAGCAAGCTATTGCCCAGAGTTGCAGAGTGTGAACCCGTGAATCGAGTAGGCTCCGGAGCGAGAATTGTCGAGTCCATGGACATTTTAAGACTCAAGACCCTGCCGAGCCGGGAATTGAACCCTGGTCCCAGGCTGACCTCTGCTTCCAGGTCTGCCTCCTCTAACCAGTGAGCCACACTTCTCAAACAACCAGTGAGCCACACTTCTCAAACAAATCCCTTCTTGTGTATTTGAAAAAGTTTCTAGTGATCTCTGAGCTAGCTGGCACTCACAATTAAGTCTAGTATATTCGAAAGAGACCTAGTCGACCTCAGTCCTACGTCTAATCTATAGGATATATTATTCCAATGCGCAGAGCATATTGGGAATATAGGAACTACACTACACCGGCACACGCAGTGCACTTTACTGGAGACTGACACATAAATCAAATATACCAACCATGGAAGCACCAATCCATAACACTTTTATACAGGAGCACTTGCACTTTCCTACTGGACCGCAGTGAGGAAAGTGCACAGAATCATTACACCAGCAAAAACAGAGTCAAAACCGGGAGGTCAGAAAGCAAAAAGTCAGGGGAAAGACGCCAAAAGAGGCCAAGTCTAACAACTCATGATAATCCTGGGGTGGGACTTAAAGGCGGGCACCCAGCGGCACACGCAGGTGATAACAAGACCCTCAAAGTTGTGACTACTGTGGGCACTCAGCGGCACAGCTCCTCAGCTGCAGCGGCCCACAATAGCGATAGCGGTGATTCTCGTAGGACGGAAAATGCAGGCACTCAGCGGCACAGCTCCTCAGCGGCAGTGGCCGACAATAGCGATTGCGATGATTCTCGTAGGACGGCAAATGCGGGCACTCAGCGGCACAGCTCCTCAGCTGCAGGGGACCACAATAGCGATCACAATGACTTTGGTAACACAGGCAAATGCAGGCTCTCAGTGGCAACGGCTCTTCAGCTGCGGCCGCCCATAATAGCGATCACGATGACTTTGGTAACACAGGCAAATGTGGGCTCTCAGCAGCACACGGTCCTCAGCTTAGGTGGCCCACAATAGCGATAACAATGACTTTGGTAACACAGGCAAATACAGGCTCTCAGAGGCAACAGCTCCTCAGCTGCGGTGGCCCACAATAGTGATAACGATGACTTTGGTAACACAGGCAAATGCGGGCTCTCAGCGGCAACAGCTCCTCAGCTGTGGCGGCCCACAATAGCGATGCGATGACTTTCAGCCCGCGTTCCCCGCAGTAGAACCAGATGCTCTGCAATACTCAACAGAGGCCTCACCTGCGAGTAGAATCCCCCTCAAATAGGAATCCGGATGGCTGATGGGTGAAGTCTAATGTCCCTGAGCCTTCGGCAGGAGGCAAGCTCAAATCAGGCCCTTGGGTAGTTGCTTCAGCAAGAAGGATGAAAGTTTCAGAGTCCTTGCCCTCTAGTTACACAGACAGAGGTTTGTCTTGACATCCAGAAGAAACACCCCGTGCAGGGGTTTCAGCACAGATCTGTATACACCAAAAGTCTCTTTTCTGAGAAAAGTCACAAATCACTGAACCCAGCCAGAACCAGTTTGGTGTTGTCCTGGAGCACTTTATTTACGATGCTGCATCCTGCCTTTCAGGGAGAGGGAGTCAGCCCTCAGATGCACAGTGGGAGATGAAGCCATCATTCACCTTGCCAGGCACAGCTCTGGGTCACCCCTCCCCATAATCCAACTTCAGATCTCTCCATTTAATCCAGGTCGGTCTCAGCCTGCCCTAACCCTCCAAAACCAGAGAGCCAATACACATAGCAGCAGAACACACGGGAAGGCTTAGGCCAGAAAATACCTACTTCCCAAAAGTGGTAGTTTTAAACAGGAAAATATAAATAATCGTCACTAAAAGATGCACTTTAATGTTCGGAGTGCAGGCATACTAAATTCTACTTTCCTATTATATTCCTTGGGTCAATTAGGATTATACCAATTCATACAGTCAATTTACAATAGGGAGCATTTGTGCTGTGGCACTGAATGGCAGTGGCATAGCGCCCAGAGCATCTAACACCAGCAAACACAGAGGAGACAAAAGCAAAAAATGGAAGGGAGACCCACGCTAATGGTGCCAGGTCTAACATCGAGCCTAGGTCTGATCCGGGCTCAGTCATAGACCTCCAGGTCAACACAGCAAAGCACTCAGAGGGTAGTTCCTCCTCACAGCTTCTCCAGCTCTTCTTATTGGCATTCTTCTTGGTTCACAAGAGTTCTAATGTTCTGGAGTCCGGACAACACTATTTATACCACATTTCCTTTTGTTCCCTTGTGGCAGAGAGTGTCTGTGCTCAGTCCAAGCCAGTTTTGTATTTTCGGTCCCAGATTCCCAGAAGGAGGTGGATATAGCATTGTACAAGGCAGACTAGGCCTATTCAGATGCAAGTAAATCTCCTCCCGCTACTGTAAATGCAGCCCAGGTCTATTCAGGCCAGCCCTGACACCTCAACCCCGCCAATGGCTGTTTAAAGAGAATGCACATCCCCAGGCCCTGTCATTCCAAAGCCAGGAAGTCAATCCACAAACCAGCAGAGGCACAAAGGATGACTAAGCAAGAAAATACCCACTTTCTAAAAATTGCATTTTCAAACACTCAACATAAAAATCATCTTTACTAAAAGATGCCTTTTTACATTCTGAGTTTAGGTATACTAAACTGCATTTCTCTTTCTTCTCCCAGTGGGAAGTTATACTTAAAATGTTACAAAGTATCTCCCATTCTATCCTATGGGTCAGATAGCCTTTCAATAGAGAAAAGTTAAATACACTGTATTTTATTATCAGGACATGTCACATACACCAGTACAGGTCCTACCTTTCATCTACACTGCACCCTACCCATGGGGGTACCTTAAGCTTACCTGCAGTGTGCCTTACATGTAAGAAAAGGGAAGGTTTGGGGGCCAGGCAATGGGTGCACTTGCCAGGTAGACATGGCAGTCACAACTGCATGCAGACACTGCAGTGTCAGGTGTGAGAAACCTTTGAAGGACTGCTTGTGGGTGGCACAACCAGTGTTGCAAGCCCACTAGCAGCATTTTATTTACAGGCATTTTATTTACAGGCCCTGGCACTCCTGGTGCACTTTTCTAGGAACTTACTAGTAAATCAAATATGCCAAACATGGAAACACCAATCTATAATATATTTTATAGCAGAAGCCCTTGCACATTAACAATGAACAGCAGTGAGAAAGTGTGCATAGACACTAAACCAGCAAAAAAAGAGTAAAAACCGGGAGGCCAGAAAGCACAAACACAGGGGAAACATGACAAACGATGCCAGGTCTAACAGGAGCTGACAATTACACCTCAATAGTCTGTGTCCTGTCTCCACACAAAGGGTTGTGTGCACAGCTGTAATGGGTCTGCAGCCAGGACAAGGAAGGAGGGACCTCTGTGGTCTTCTAAGATCCTCTTTGAAGTCTTTCCCATTTCAAAGGCACAACTGTGTACTGGTCATCTCACCCTACCACCTCAGTACACTACTGGACCTATGAAGAACTCTTCCAGGAAGAAAGACTGCTCTACGGGTACAAGGACTGCCACTCTGCTGATGGGAACTGTTTCTCTGCTGTGCTGCCATGCTTTGGCCTCACAAGCAATGCATTGTATTTCTCTTGTTTACCTCTTCATTTGCATCTCTGTTATGCCCTTGTCGATTTATTTCCCAGGGCTTCAGTGTTCATTTTCTGTTTTCATAAAGAAGACATTTTGCATTTGATGAGAGATAGTTGCAGGGGAGGGGTCATTGTGCAGTGGGACATCCGTCCTTCTGCCTCCTCCCACGGTTGCATTCCAGGCTCTTTAAAAGAAGAGAGTCTGCACAAGGAGGCATGTACTGTGCAGAGGGATCCTTCGAGCACGGACTGAAGCACCCTTACCTGCAGTGACCTCTTCACACACCAGGTAAGAGACAAGCAACGTGCGGGAATCCGAACCAGCGCCCCTCCTGCAGGTACTAACCCAGACAGGTCCCTGAGGCACTGGACTGGTCCTGAGTGACGTAAGAAGGGAAAGCAGTGACAGACGACGCACACTTCGTGATTTCTGGTTAACACTTGAAAACAGCGCTAACGTTCTTCCGATTGTGCATTATAACCAGTTTTATTTCAAAATAGAGAAAGCGTTTTAGCTGTGTAGTTGTTGGGCGAGCCAGGTGCCAAATCTCTAAATCTTTGTACTTTGATGAGTCGCACGCCTATGCTCACCGTCGATTTAGTCCTTTCTAACTACAAACTACATTTAGACGTGACAATGAAAATAACACATTTTTGCCCGTAATCTCTTCTCCCATATCCAGCGAGATAGAGGCACTTTTTTTCTTGTTTCTTAATCAAGAGCAATATTTTTTCCATGTTGATTCGACTCTACAGAACAGGACGTTTTTGACCACTCCACCTGTTCTTGAAGTAATGTGGCGTCTCCACTTATGTTGAGAACCTCCATCGAGAAAATGAGAGAGGCAGTGAGTGAACGAGTGAATATGTGTGTTGTGGGATTTGTTAAAACAGGAATTTAGTCAGACTGTTACTGCATCAGGAAGTGGTGCTCTTTCACGAGGTGCGAATTCTGCGCTTTCCTAAACTTGGAAGGAAGTCACTCCTGATGGATACTGTGATGTCATTCCACTGAGTGAAGCTCTTCCGGCATGCATGCATGTTTACATGAGCTTGCGAAACGAGGACTGGGGGAATCGTTTTTTTGCGCAGAATGAACACACACTATGTCCTGTTAGAAACAACTTTGACTGAGTACTGAAATCTCAGCATTTCTGGGTCTCTTGCACGTAGGGTGACCAACTGGAATGGGTGCAAATTCAGGACGGTGAGTGTAAAAATGCAGGACAAAGGTTCGAAATTCAGGACAAAAATTCAGGACAGGAGGTCAAAATTCAGGAAAAAAGGTGAGTTTTACAGACACATCAGAGGAGGTCGCGGAATAGTATATAAGTAAGCCTATCCATATCCAAACCTATTCAGCCATTTGCAAACCTATCCATCATCTTTTCACTCATCCATCTCTCCATCCACCTTTTCACTCATCCATTCACCCTTTTACCCTATCCATCCGTACACTCATCCATCCACTCTTCCACCCATCCATCTATTTACCCATTCAACCATCCAGCCATCCTTTCACTTACTCTTCCATCCACCCGGGCAATCATCCTTCCACTCATTCATCCTTTCAGTCATCCATTCATCCTCCCTTTCTCTCTCCATCGACCCTTTCACTTAGCCATCCACCCACCCACCCAGCTTCTCATCCACTCATGAATCCATCCATTTACCCTATCACTCATCCATCCTTTCTCTCATCAATCCACTCTTTCACTTACATCTGCCCTTTCACTCATCTTTTCACCTTTTCGCTTATCAATTCATCAACCCATCCTTCATTTCACTCATCCATCCACCCATTCAATCGCCCATCATCCACCCTTTCACTTATCCACCCACCCTTCCACCCATACATCCATCTATTTACCTTTTCTCTCATCCATCCTTCCACTCTCTCATCCATCCATTTATCCGTTCTCTCATTATCCATCCATGTACCCTTTCATTTATCCATTCACTCTTTCACTAATCCATCCAGCCATCCATCCATCCCTTCACTTACTCGCTCACCTTTACATATTGATTATGAGCCGAGCCTTTGTCTGCAGAGTTGCAGACAGTAGAGGCCCATCAAGTATTTCACCCTTGCTATAGTTCCTAAAGTAAGAGGTGGGGTAGGGTTCACTATGCCCCTCCACATAGGTAATCTAATCAAGCATTGGCATAGCCAATAGGTCTCGTACCTTAAACCCCTTCTATGCATACAGAAACCGGCTAATCTAATGTATTTCTATAACTAGCATATAAAAAGCTCAGCAAAATGCAGGCCGGTGCCGTCAAAGAGAGGAAATATAAAATTGAAATGACATGCAGTCCATTACGCTGGCAGTATCTCCTACGCCGTGAATTCTATTACCCCTGCCGATCGTGGTGTCCCGCCTTCCTAGCGACCTTAAAACCGGATATATTTTTTATTTAACAATGCTGCCATACGTACACAGAGCATTAAACCCAACTTTTTGCTGCTCGCAAGCTTGTTTATCACAGATTGTTTATGTACTCAATTGGTTAGAGAGGATATGTGCGCTGGGGAAGTGTCCAGCAGGATTGTACCGCGTGCGCGATGTGTCACACAATGGAGCGCGGCTGCAGAGGGAGCTACTTATTAATCATGCCGTATACGTAGCCAATCCTCACCACACAATTATTGACAAGCACAGCCACGTGGCCGCGACAGGAATGTGAGGTATGCAGCTGCCACCCGGCCGCGCTGCTGCTCGCTCGAGAGCTCCCTAGGCCAGGGGAAAGAGAAGCGGGACATGCACCCGCCTTTGGCCAATTGCCTGCTGTCTTTCTTAGAAAGAAGCACACAAAGGCCAATAGCAGGTGAGCCAAAAAACAAAGATGGGACAGACGTCAAGGTTCTATGCCTGGATAAACATCTGGTTGGACATGAGAGGCCAACAGACCTTGGTTTCATCTTTAGCTCCAAAGTCCCCAAATCAGTAGTCAAGGACTTGGAAGTTTACCTAGAAGACAAGCTGCCTTTACATCACTAAATGAATCAGGAAGTATCTTCCTGCTTTTTCAATCTCAGAGTGAGAATCTTCCTCTTTCGCCCTTTAGAGGGTCGTAAACGTTTGAATTGCGCTTTCATCTTCTGAGGGCCCATTGTATAATGGTTAGGGCTTACTAGGACTGAGATTAAGACGCTCCAACCCGTTCTCAACTGAGCAGTTTGCTTGATTTTCAAGCTGAAAAGATATGCACCCATCTTATTCTACACGCAGAGACTCCACTGGCCACCAGACGAAAAAAAAGAGTCCAGTTTAAGCTTTTACAATTTGTGCATGAAGGAGGACAGAAAACAGGCTCCTTACACCTTCAAAAGAGAATTCAGGAATACCGTCCAACTTTCTCTCCCTTCAGCATCAGAGTAGAACCAGAGTAGCACTGGCTGCGAGGGTCGGGGGCGAGGCGGAGGGGACCTTACCAGCTCTCATTGCGCAGGGGAGAGACATTCAAGGACACTGCATTAAAAATGAACACAGTATACCGCAGGAGAAGAGTGCCGTATTTCAGAATTCCTCTGTCTTCCCAGAAGTAAAACAAGCCTCCCCCCCCCCCCGGTTTCCCAGTATTCAGCCGTCTTCCAACTGACAGAATGCCCTGCCTTAGACCGAGGCTGGGGGAGGCCATCACACCACCACATGCTTTGTGACCCAAACTGCCCCATTGTCATTCTGTATGTGGCAATCAGCCCCATACAGAATGACAAAGGGCGGGTGGGGCTGCTCTTGTGCTCCGAGGAGGAGTGCAAGGCAGCCCCATCAGGCAGTTGAGGCTTCATGCAGGGAGCAGTGCTGTTGAGGAAAATTATATTTTGCCTTGTTATATGTGCCTACGTGTTCCCCATCCTATGTTATATGTGCATGATCGATATGCATGTATCCCCCTATGATCGATTAAAGACGCAATTATAGTTGTGTCCGACTCTAGTATGCCAGTATCCAGTTCTCATGAAGGCAACGAGTATTAGGCCTATGTTGCCACGTTTCACAGTGTGCACGTTATATTCCCCGCATTGTTCCCGTTTCTAGGCCTCAAAAGGGCCCGGACACCAGATTCAAGCTCCAGTCTCCTGAACCCTCTCCGAGGAGCGATGCAGCCCCACCTGCATCCCTGACCCTTCACTTACTTCCTGCCGCGCAGCGCGGTGCCCGGCCTGGCTCTGCCTGCCTGTCTGCCAAGAATATGTTATGCCTCCAGTTATCAGTTCAGCTCTCCGTCTTCGCATTCCTAAGCTACTGAACCGCATAAACAGCTTCAGCTATAGTCTAGTCTTTCTGTCTCCATGCAAGAGAATTACTGTATTAATATTCATAGAAGATTCATAGCACACGCAATACACGTAGAATATATGCATGCACCAGCCTTTGTGTCAAGTAGCCTTTGCCCTGATAACTTTTAGATTCTATCAACATGTACTCCAAACACCAGATACCAGATATGCTATAGGTACATGTCGTCCTGACACCGCAGACTTTAGTCTCCTCTTCTAGTGCAGAAGTCATAGCCCCCAGTTCTCCCTGGTAATACGTCATTGCCCGTTTGCGCGCACCACTAGGTTAAAGGTCCCAGCTACTCAGGTAGCCCCCTCCATGTTTCCGCCCACTTTATGACACTTCTGTGACGTTCACATCACATGTCTACGTACACGCCCTGTACACGCCTTCTGTTTCCGCCCATGTGTTCTTATCTTACGCTTGTCACTAGTTACGCCTACTGTATGTAATGTAATAGGAATGTCTTACTATATATATGTTGAATTGTGATGAAACGGGTGCAGCTGCCTTCCTTCCTTCCTAATTTATTTCAGGCTGTCCCGTTCCAGTCCCTTCCCTTTTGCCTGAATAAAGCCTGTTCAACTCGGATACATCGGATCCTGCCTCTTATTTATTGAACTATCTGTTATTGTTAATATATTCAAAAATAGTACCGGTAATTAATTATTTATTTACCACATAAATGGCGCCCGACCAGGGGCGTGCCCCTTCCTCACGCGCTGGCGATGCAACGCCGGTCCCCTGACCCTCTGCAGCCGTGACGGAACAATACCGTGCACGTGCAGATATTTCTGCTTCAAGTCTCCCTCAGGCCCACGGAGGAGACGGAGACTGCGGTCCGACATCCAGACGAAGCGGTGTGGAATGCGGTTCGTCCCAACCAGAGCCCAAGCCGAGAGTCAAGGTCCGAAGTATCCGGAGGCCCACCTGTTTCTGAAGTCCGAAGTTCGTAGTCCGACGTCGTAGCAGTCCAGTCCAGTCCGAGGCCTTCAAGTTTCTGCTTCCCGGTGAGTACCGTTGCGGGGGAAGTATCTAGACAGGATCATTAGTTTGTTCCTGGTCCGTTGGGTTTGGGTACACAGATCCAGTCCGAAGTATTCACCTAGGTGGATACGGTCCGACGTGTCTCTTTATGGGACCGGTATGTTCTGTACTGTTTTAGCAGTGCATCCAGCAATTCTAGTAAGTTTCGTTCTCGAGAAATTCATGTGTTCTGTTTTCAGTGTATCAGGTAGTATTCTGTTCGAACTGTTATCAATGTATTTTTATGTTGTGGTATGAGTGTTCTGTTTGCCATTTTATTACTGTGATTATTGTGTATTGTGTTCCAAGTGTATTACCAAAATGCCTCTGTTCTCGAAATTACGTCAGTTAAGGACCAGAAAAGGGTTACTCGAAGAAGCAGTTCCTGTCCCTCCTAGGGACAGTCCAGGACATTTTATGTATCACAAGCATGGCTTAGATGCCATAATATATCTAGACTTATGGGCGGACTATACCAAGGAACTAGAAGAGAAATATAGATGGCCCGTATCAGGTACATGGGATGCCGAGTGCATCATGCGAGTAGAAGAAGCATTATGGAAAAAGAAAGCCAGACAGTCCCAGAAAGATGCCATCGAGTTATGGCGCAAAGAATCTCATAAAAGAACCGAAAAAGAATTCCGAAAAACAGAATTAAGTAGGGAATCCGCAGAAAGAGCCCAAGAAAGGGAATTAATAGAAGAAGGTGAACGAGTTAGAGCAGAACAGCCAGACCGACAGAGAAATGCCCTTATTAAAGGTATGTATCCTCTTCTTGCCGAGGGCTTGCCAAAGGCAACCCCGGAAGCACCCTGTAATTTACCGCCGCCAATGGTCCCGATTAAGCTACGCCATAAACCGACCGCAGCTGAAATTTTTCTTTCGTCCTATTTGGACGACACAGTCCCAGCATATGCAGATCATGTTCTGCCTGTTCCGCCTGCTCCCGTTAATAATGTAATTCCTGTCCCGCCAACTACTGTTCCCGGGGGGTCAAGTTCATGTTCCAGCACCCCCGGACCAGCCCACAGTAAATGTACCCGTTATGCCAGTCACTCTACCAGCCCGTACAGTATTCACCGACGATTCTAGTTTAGGAGCCGCAGAGGGAGGTTCTCCTCGCACCCCGCCTCAACCGAAACGTCTGACGCTGCACGACGTAGCGTTACAGCGTACGCCAAAAGTGGCGACATACACAGATCTCAAGCGACTTCTTACTGACTGTATATATGATCCAGTTCCAGGCGAAGATCACATGATCTTATATTCAGTACGTTTAAGACGGGTGGCCAGCTTTTTGATCACCCTGCCCGATATGAAGGAACATCTAAACAGAATATATCGTTTTATCCGTACAGGAGAGAATCCAGGAAGTATTCACGAAGCCATGGTTCAAAGAAAAGTCGAGACTCAGCTCATGATTTTTAAGTTCCTGATTAACTGTTTAATAAGAGAGCAAGATTATCCAGATAAAAACCAAGACGAGATGAAAGTCCTAACCAGGTGGAGTGACAATATAGCCGATGGAAAACACAAGACACAAGGTTGTATAGAGAGTATGTATAAGAAAATTCGTAAGGAAATAATACGTATACACAAGGAACGAGAAGCAAAGAGAGCAACCGAGAAAGAGAGTGACTCTTCTACTGAAGAGGTAGACAGCGAGAATCCCGACAGAATAGCGTATGTAGGTAGAACTAGACTTTCCGACCGATATTCAAGCCTAGATTACAAGAAAGCTTTTCCTCCTCCTGCACCAGAACAGTGTTCTCTTGAGCAAGTATTCCAAGCTACCGATCACATTCTGAAATCACGAATAGGGTATAGCGAGCTTAGTACAATGCATGAACAAGAACTCGCCCGATCAGCAGTCCGATGGACTAGTGATTCTACCACGTTTCCCGACGAAATAGTGGCCCAAACATTTCTGAAACTGCCCCCAGCCGAGCAACGTCTGGTGGGTACATATATGATCCAGCACCTCATTACACTGTATGAGGAACAGCATTCTGATCCAGGTCCGCTACATGATATATTGAACGAGTTACTCCAAAACAAATGGAAAGGTCTAGGTACCGATTTAATTAGTGTCATTCTAGAACAGCGCCACAAATACCGAACGTTTCTGAATCCACATTTTGTTCATGTCTCACCCCCAGAAAATAAATCATTCTACATAGACCGACAGAATCCGTTACGGGAAGTGCATCCAGTTAAGGGAGAAGATGGTAGTCTAGAACGAGTATTTGTTTACACCCCTATCACAAAAATAGAACTCTTGGAAATGAAAAAGTTAATTCCCTGTCACGATAAAGATCCAGCAGGGTTTCACCGTGAATTAAAGGACATGCTCCGTATGGGAGAATACACGTATCCTGATATCATTAAAATGTTAAAAGTCCTGTTGCCTGCGGGCATATATGAAAAACTCAAAGAAAAAGAATGGGAGGTGGGAGAGAAAAAGATAGATTGGACAGCATTAGAAGCTGAAGATAATACACGAGTACCAGGTACCGGTCTTGGGGATAAAGCTAAAGCTTTGCCCGAATTGTTAATACAAGTCTTGCCAAGATTACTAGCCACGAAAAAGGAAGATTGGGATGCCATCTCAGCCTGTAAACAGAAACAAGACGAAGATACTAGTGATTTTTATTCTAGATTTGAGAAATGTTTCATTATTAATAGTGGTCTGAAAACAAGTAGTGAATCGTACCCTCATCTTTTTGTTACCAAACTAGTCGAGAATTCAAGTCCACAAGTTAAAAATCGAGTACTGAAAGTCGAAAGTACCTGGCAAGCTAATACTCCGTCACAGATGCTCCAGATGCTCCAGTACCACCAGAACAGAATCAGGGAAGAGCAGGAACACGAAAAGAGACGTATGAAAGACACAAAAATGAAAGTACTAGTTGCACAATCTGTTCTACAAGACAGTCAAAAGAGGGGTCCGAATCAAGCCAGTCATCCTGCAACCCCCGTTAAAGGGACATGCAATTACTGTAAACAGCCAGGCCATTTTATAAACGAATGTGCAGTTCTGAAACACAACATAGCTACTGGTAAGACTAAAGAGAGACCACGTCCGTCTAGACAAGAACAAGTTTCACAGACTTCCCAGCCGCCACAGAATGCACAACAGACAGTTACAGTACCGCAGCCTATCGCTGCAACACAACACGTTACACAGCAGATGTACCAGTATGCACAGTCAGAGTATCCAGATTATCAGCCATATTCATGAAACAGCCTAGAGAGGGAGGTAGGCTTGCCGCTCATCGAGATCCCTGTAGATCAAGAGTGTCCCTATGCACACAGTCAAGTATTGGGGAAAGACAGAAAGTTTCTGATTGATACAGGGGCAAGTAGGACTACCATCAGTCATGACGAGGTTCCAGGGGCTCCGCTCTCAGGCTCTAGAAATGTTTCCCTTGGATTTTCAGGAAAGCCTATTATTAATGAAATATCGAAACCAGTTACTCTAGAAGTCGGTCCATTGTCCCGAACTACAGACTTGTTACTCACGAAATCTTGTCCAGAGAATCTGTTAGGCATAAAGACTCTTAAAGAATTAGGAGCAGTCATATGCTGCTCCCCAGAAGGGGTCCGTTTGTTTCTGCGTGATTTTAAAGGTCATTATGTATTACGTGATTTTGATCCAAGATTATGGAATGTACCGCAGCATTTATGGGCGCAAGGTCCAACTGATGTAGGTTGTATGCATATCACACCCCATCGTGTCACTCTGAAGCAAGGTGTTGTATTACCACGAATTCGACAGTACAAATTGCCACCTGAGGCTGTAGCAGCCTTATCCAAAATTATTGACGAACTCATTGCTCAAGGAGTGGTTGTAGAAACTGACTCCAATGTATGTAATTCTCCTATCATTCCAGTCCTGAAACGTACTGATCCAAATGCACCTCCAGTTTATCGATTAGTGATTGACCTTCGAGAACTTAATAAATGTATCATACCCCAGTACCCAGTGGTCCCTGATATTTCCTCACTCTTGACAGCCATTGATTCTGAAGCCACGTTCTTTACAGTTATCGATCTCAAGAACGCATTCTTTAGTGTCCCTATTCATCCAGACAGCCAGTTCCTTTTCGGTTTCTGTTTAAATGGAAGAAGCTATAAATTCACACGAGCTCCTCAAGGTTTCACAGAAAGTCCTAGTATTTATAGTCAAGCACTTAAAAGACAACTAGACAATATTCACATGTCAACTGATACTGCCCTGCTCCAGTATGTCGATGATCTACTGATCACAGCCCGTTCTGAACGTGACTGCGAACGTGCGTCACTTACAGTCCTGTATTTTCTGGCCGAGATGGGGCACAAGGTGTCCCCTTCCAAGTTGCAATTCTGTGTCCAGCAAGTGGTATACTTAGGACACTTACTGTCCAAGAGGGGTAGGCAGTTGACACCTGACCGTATCCAGTTAATAGCACGTCTTCCACAGCCCAAGACTCAGAAGGAGGTACGAGCTTTTATCGGCCTCACTTCTTACTGTAGACAATGGATTCCCCAGTACGCATTTCTAGCCAAGCCACTGATACAGTTAACGACACAGGAGGCAGCCGTATCGACTGTCCTCCCTTGGACCCAGGAACATACACTTGTTTTCAATGAGTTAAAGAAAGCTTTATGTAAAGCACCTGTTCTAGCAACACCGAACTACAGTAAGCCTTTCACGCTTTTTGTTACAGAACGTGATGGTACTGCATTATCTGTTCTCACACAAGATCAAGCAGGACAATACAAGCCCTGTGCTTATTTTTCTAGCACATTAGACCCAGTAGCCCAGGCTCTGCCTGCGTGCCTCAAGTCAGTTGCAGCCACAGCACTAGCTATCAGACAAAGTGATTCCATAGTGTTAGGACATTCCCTGACAGTACAAGTTCCACACTCCGTGGAAGTTCTTTTAAACCGAACACAGACTCAGCACTTGACAATTGCACGTTTAACAGGTTATGAACTGACACTGTTCCAGCCACACATAGAAATCAAACGCTGCAACATTTTAAATCCAGCTACACTGTTACCGTCAGTTACTTCAAATCCTGCCACACATGACTGTGTGGAAGTTGTTAACACTATGACAAAGCCAAGACAAGACTTGACAGACATTGCATTACCTGATCCCGACCTGACACTTTATGTGGATGGTTCATGTATGAGAACAAGTACAGGAGAACTAGTAGCCGCGTATGCAGTGACTACTGAAACCGAAGTTATAGAAACACATCGTATTGACACCCTGTCTGCTCAAGCAGCAGAGCTAGTCGCTCTGACCCAAGCCTGCATACGAGCCAAGAACCTGAAAGTAAATATATACACAGATTCACGTTATGCATTCGGAGTCGTACACGACTTTGGAGTGCTCTGGCAAGAAAGAGGTTTTATGACTTCTCATGGAACCAAGATTCAGCATGGCCCCCTCATTCAAGCTCTGTTAGATGCAATACATTTACCGAAAGCCATTGCCATCATGAAGTGCAAGGCACATACGAAAGTCACTGACATCATTTCCCAAGGTAACGATCTAGCAGATCGAACAGCCAAACTTACAGCCCAGACTCCAGACATTCCAGTTAACACGACACCGACACATATTCCAGATCAGACTACTTGTATGACAGTTAAGGACCCAACACAAGATGTAATAGATATACAGTTACATGCCACTCCAGAAGAAATCAAGAAATGGTCTGAACAAGGAGGGGTCCAGACAGATCAAGGATGGTTGACGAAGGGAAAAGCCACATGGTTTCTCCCCGACTCTATGGTTCAAGTCATTATTAACACCGCACATAGTCCAGCACACTTAGGAGAAAAAGCCATGTTAGACAGTATCCAGAACATTTGGTTCAACAAGCATTTACGAGCAGCAGCCAAGCAGAAAGTGCGTACCTGCATGATATGTTGTCAGTTCAATCCAGGTAAAGGTGTCCCGGTGGAACAAGGTGGATTCCATCCTCCCGACCACCCTTTTGAAGTCCTCCAGATGGATTATATTCAGATGGAGCGATGTCGAGGTTTCAAGTATGTTCTCGTAGTTGTATGCGCTTTGTCCAGGTGGACAGAAGCATATCCAGTTCCAGATTACACAGCTGCGACCACTGCCAGGCAGTTGGTTCGTGAGTTCTTTCCCCGCTATGGATTACCTAGGGTCGTGTATTCAGATAACGGCCAGCCATTCTCATCCGAGCTCATGAAACAAGTTTCCCTTCTGTTAGGGTACCAGTGGAAGTTCCATTGTGTACGCCATCCTGAAGCAGCCGGTCTCGTAGAGAGACATAACCAGACTCTGAAAATCCGCATTGCTAAAGTGTGTGCAGAGAAAGGTGTAGATTGGATAGTAGCACTGCCAGTCGCCCTTTTCTATATGAGAATGGTCGCTCACTCCCGTTCAGGCCTGTCTCCGTATGAGATAGTGTTTGGACGTCCCCCCAATATGTGGGGTACACCTAGACCCCGTACCATTACCGATGTTGACAGTAATATGCTGACAGATTACCTTGCCTCCTTGATGTCTGCACTACAATCTTGTCGTTCACAGGTTGCCGCTGCATTTCCAAACAACACCGACGTGAAACCGCACGAGGTCGTTCCGGGGGATTTCGTGCTGATCCGAAATTTTGATCGTTCAAGTCCGCTGGAGCCCCGCTGGAAGGAGCCCCGCCTCGTTCTTCTCACCACCCGGACAGCAGTGAAGATTGAAAACCGAAAAGGGTGGCTACACGCCAGCCACGTCAAGAAATTCCATGGACTTAAAGCAAAAACTTTTCTCAAAGACTGCCCCGTTCTCAAGGACTGCCCAGACACTGAATCTAAACTTCCCCTGTTAGAGAAAACTCCGCAGCAGGAGTATAAATCCAAGTTGAGGTCTAGTAAGTCAGCCAGTTTAATTGTCTAAGTCCCTCTCGGGTGAAACGGTTAGACAGGTTCCTGACATGTATGAGATAGACCCACACAGTGAGAGAGTTAGTCAAAACTCTAAGAGATGTATCATTACTCTGTTTTTTCTATTTATTTTAAGTCTTATGGTTACATGCATAAGTTATGCTTTGTATTTATGTTTTCCTATTTCACATGTACATATGTTTTCTAATGTTACAGTAGAGCACACATTTAGTGACCTGCCTCCTCACGAGTTATCCTATCGTCTTGCTATGCGTAATAATACTTTTATCCGAATGCTGCACTATTCACACCAGACCAGCAATGCCACTAATTGTTGGGTGTGTGGTCGACTTCCCCCTTTCCAGACACCGAAGGGAGTTCTGCCACTCTTTCCTTATCCTTTTTCACATAATGGTTCGTGTGGAGCATGGTCCACGTTAACGTCATCCCTAAATGATATGTCCCTTCTGAATCGAACATGTTTCCCAGACAAGGAAGGTCTTTCCCATAGAACAGGGTTAGATCTAGAAAATGAAGTATATGATCTAGGTAATTATTCCTCGAATTTCATGGTTTTGAATGTTCAGTCCGATACTACTCCAGATTTGCCTGCTATTTCAGTTCTACCAGTTAAAGGCGAATTATGTGTCAGAAAGAATGGTTCCGCACATGTAGGACATAGTGATTGTACTACTGTGGTCGAGTATAGTGACAGTGGGAAATCTATTTTCAAAGCCTCACGCCATTCTTATTTTGTGTGTGGTCAGACCGCATATATACGTCTGCCCCTAGATTGGGATGGAACATGTTATATTGCCTTCCTACTGCCACCAGTTTTTCTAGCCCCATCTGATTATCACAGAAACACACATCTAGTACACGTTAGACATAGAAGGGAGACTGAGTCCCCAATTGTCGATCAAACTGAAACTGCCCTAGAACAATATCAAGATTTCAATAAAGGTTTCTTTTTCTTTATAGGTCCTGTCCAAAATAGTAAGTTAATACGTAGGCTAACCAGAACCCTTGAAGCAGTAGTGAATGAGACTACTTCCGCTCTAGGTAACTTAACTGAAGAGCAATCTGCTATTAGATTTGTCGTGCTCCAGAATCGTCTCGTCCTTGACGTCATACTGGCCGATAGAGGAGGAGCTTGTAGAGTCATCGTATCTAGTTGCTGCATTTTCATTCCTAATAACGCGCCGTCTGTTTATTCAGCTATAACCAGACTTCATAATATTGCCCATCAGTTACACCAGAATCCAGGCACCTGGACATGGTCCGGTTGGCTCTGGAGTATAATATCTGCCTGGGGATGGAAAGTATTGTCATTCCTAGGTATAGCAGTAATGATCATATTCAGTTGCTGCCTCTGTTTACAATGTGGCCCTGCGATTTGCGGCTTGTGTGCTACCTCTTGTATTCCTAGTCCTAAGTCCCGTTCCAAGACAATTCGAGACGAGCAAATGATGCTATATGAACAGATAGATAGTATCATGAATATTGATGTTTCCTGATGGAAACGTAGGGCACAAGGAGGGAATGAGGAAAATTATATTTTGCCTTGTTATATGTGCCTACGTGTTCCCCATCCTATGTTATATGTGCATGATCGATATGCATGTATCCCCCTATGATCGATTAAAGACGCAATTATAGTTGTGTCCGACTCTAGTATGCCAGTATCCAGTTCTCGTGAAGGCAACGAGTATTAGGCCTATGTTGCCACGTTTCACAGTGTGCACGTTATATTCCCCTCATTGTCCCCGTTTCTAGGCCTCAAAAGGGCCCGGACACCAGATTCAAGCTCCAGTCTCCTGAACCCTCTCCGAGGAGCGATGCAGCCCCACCTGCATCCCGACCCTTCACTTACTTCCTGCCGCGCAGCGCGGTGCCCGGCCTGGCTCTGCCTGCCTGTCTGCCAAGAATATGTTATGCCTCCAGTTATCAGTTCAGCTCTCCGTCTTCGCATTCCTAAGCTACTGAACCGCATAAACAGCTTCAGCTATAGTCTAGTCTTTCTGTCTCCATGCAAGAGAATTACTGTATTAATATTCATAGAAGATTCATAGCACACGCAATACACGTAGAATATATGCATGCACCAGCCTTTGTGTCAAGTAGCCTTTGCCCTGATAACTTTTAGATTCTATCAACATGTACTCCAAACACCAGATACCAGATATGCTATAGGTACATGTCGTCCTGACACCGCAGACTTTAGTCTCCTCTTCTAGTGCAGAAGTCATAGCCCCCAGTTCTCCCTGGTAATACGTCATTGCCCGTTTGCGCGCACCACTAGGTTAAAGGTCCCAGCTACTCAGGTAGACCCCTCCATGTTTCCGCCCACTTTATGACACTTCTGTGACGTTCACATCACATGTCTACGTACACGCCCTGTACACGCCTTCTGTTTCCGCCCATGTGTTCTTATCTTACGCTTGTCACTAGTTACGCCTACTGTATGTAATGTAATAGAAATGTCTTACTATATATATGTTGAATTGTGATGAAACGGGTGCAGCTGCCTTCCTTCCTTCCTAATTTATTTCAGGCTGTCCCGTTCCAGTCCCTTCCCTTTTGCCTGAATAAAGCCTGTTCAACTCGGATACATCGGATCCTGCCTCTTATTTATTGAGCTATCTGTTATTGTTAATATATTCAAAAATAGTACCGGTAATTAATTATTTATTTACCACACTGTTCCCTGCAATGCCTAAAATTACGGACAAAAGGCATCCGTAAAAGGGATCCTCATGGACAACGGACGTGAGGTCCAAATTACGGACGGTTGGTCACCCTACTTGCACGTGCAGATGTGTTCTTGTCACTAACACTCTGAACGTTCACTCCACAGTGAATGGGGCATTGCACCCCTTGCTCCGTGCCAGTCTCCAGAACTGCAGGTACCCCGAGTCCCTCAATCTCCCTTTACTTCATTTCTCTGTAGATTGATAGCTGTGCAAATTTGGAAAATGCAACTTCCAATCTCTCCTATGCTGCACTGATAAAAGTGTTTGTTCGTCCATGCTTTCTCCGCATTCTGTGATGAGTGAATTGGGCGCCACACGTGTTGGAGAATGCTGTGGAGTTAATTTTCACCTGCCCGCTGGTACCTGTTAGGGTTACTAGATCCGAGAGGAATGTGTATCCATATGTTTATTTAATTTAAAACGCTGTGCTTACTTCTCTGCAGGTGACGCACAATGCACATTGACTCCTTGTTACATGTTATGAATTGGTGTAGCACTACATACCTTACAGCAATGCAGGATTACTTATAAGCATGCGGGGCGTTGGATAGTGGGGAGTTTGTGCTGGGCAGTGGCTTCTGTCTCTTAAAATGAGGTCTTGATAATAACTTTGAGGGGAACCCCACCGTCTTGGGTAACAAGAGATTGTGTTTAGTACCAAAAAGCCAATTCCAAGCTCATTATTTTCGTACTGCTAGCCATCTTTTCGCTGCCACTAATCCACAAAACTCACTTTCCAGTCATGAATGGTCTCAGGTTTGATTCCCTAGATTGTGCATACATGCATTTGATTAATTACCAACCTTTTTGGAACCCCTCCCAGGCTCCTTCTATTTGGTGCCCTGTCCTCCTGCCTCCCTTTCCCCCATAAATCATTCCAGGTACAACCTGTTATGGCGCATAGAAAGGCCGCAGTTTGCTTCGAACATGGATTATACATCTTGCAACTGACTGGTTAAACCTTCACAATCATCCACGTTACTTTACATCACACATTGTCCACCCCATGCTTGGTGTTGTCCTTGTATGACAGTACTACCCCGTTCGAGGGGGCATTTTTTGCAAATGTCTCAGTGTTTGCGGATCTAGGCTTTCCCTGCAACTGACATTGTTGGCGTCTGTTAGGTCTGGCCCAAACTGCAAGTGCTGTTCCGCTTTACCTGGACCCTTGCTGGCCACTCGCCTGCTCCTCAGTACCCCTGTTGTGTGGCATCCCAAAGACACTGTGTGAGCAGCACTTCAACCTATGGTACCTTCCCCATTCTAATCTTTCTCTGGGTTGCCTCAGATGCAATGGGTTTTCATATGTCGAAAACGGGGACCCAGGTCCCCTTTTGACCCGCTTGTCCCCTTCTGCTGTGATTGGAAGGCTAGTAGTCTTAATTGGGACAACCAATCTGTTTTGCAACCGCAATTGCGGTCGCAAAAAACTCGCAATTTACCGCCCTCTTCAAGAGGTTGGTAATGTACTCGCAAAACGGAAGGGATCCTTTGCAAATGCAGGGGAAAATATTTCTATGGGGCAGGCAATGGTCCCAGGGACCACTACCTGCCCTTAAAAATTAAACAAAAACGTTTCATTTTTCTTTTTATGAATGCAGCCCGTTTTCGGACTGCATTAAAAAAACTGCTTTATTCAAAAGCAGTCACAGACATGGAGGTCTGCTGAGCAAGGCTGGCCACTATACCTGGGAGGACCAGCCATTCCCATAGGGGTCGCAAATTAGGAGTGCCTCATGAATATTGATGAGGCATGCAATTTGCACCCTCATTGAGAATTGCAAACAGTGTCTCTGACACTGTTGTACATACCAATTAGTCGCAAATCGCAAATCACAATTGCAAAGCAATTTGCGAGTCGCAAATTCGGTGGTTGTACATCTGGCCCAAAGCTCTAGGTTTGCATGTGCAAGGTACTACGGGAATGTGTTGGTTTACATCAGAGGCTGGACTGTTCACACATTTGGAAAGCTGAAGTGGACGTGGGGTTTGGTACAGTTGTACTGTGGTGTGCATCTAGGAATTCTGATTAAAGCTGTACTCTGGAGAAAATTGATCCAATGTAATCCCTAATTCCTCTTCCTTAGAGAGGAATGAGAGAAAGGATGGGTTCAAACCTGTCCACCCTACTTCCGCCAAACACACCCATTGGTTCAGGGCAAGCTCTACTGCTGTCTTGGAGGCATGGTCTTGGCGTAGCCACTGGAAAACGTAGTCCCTCTTAAGCACAAATGTGCTACGCTGCCATATAACCAGCCTGCAGCATGATTTGAAAATATTTTAATAAAAAAAGTCCTCTCACTTAAGCAGATCAAAATGTATTAAAACGGCAGCGACTCTCTCTTTCACACTTTGCAGAAGTTGACATCTATCAGCTGTTGATTGATTTTATTCAAGCAATTAATAAGGAGGAAATTTTGCTTAGATATGGTTAATACCCCCAACTGATGGACTGGAGGATGTTTTTTGACTGCAGCAGAAAACAAAAAACATGCGCACTGCAATATGATCTAAAAAAAAAAAATTGACTCTCTCCAATGCACTACTGAATGTCTCACCCTATACCTCTCCCAATATATCCTCTACCTCCACTCTCTGACTCACCCAAACCTCATTCTGCTACTATGATCTCCAAAATAACCCTTTCTAGACTTCCCTCCTCTATCCCTCTTTGGCTCAACCCAAACCTCATTTTAATAAAATGGACTCCCAAAAATCTCTCTAAATTTTTCCCTTATATATCCCTCCCTTGACTCATCCCAAACCTCATTTTACTACTAATCCATTTGTAGAGACTCTTCTCTCCTCCATCTCTCGTTTACCGATCCCAAACCTCCTCTTCTATGATCTTCCAATAAACACTTTCTAGACTCTTCCCTCTTCCATTCCTCCATTATCCTTTTCAATCCAACTAACAAACTCACATGTCCACTGCTCAAATTAACTCATAGTTCGCTTTACGAATCCACCACAAATCCTTTTTGGGTCCTGGAATTGCGTGCTACTTGCTGAAAAGCGCTTTAACGCCTCGTCCGGAGCTATATAAATACAATAACAGTTACAATCACAATAGATTAACAATCCAGAAACCAGTGACCTCTTCCATCACTCATCTGTATGCTTTCCTTTGACCCTGAAAACCACAACAATTCCTGTTTGTCCAGGTTTTTGATATAGAAATACCATCTACGTACAAGCATATATTTATATATTTGCCTTACAATGGGATAGTGTGGCGTTTTTATTCCCAAAGACAGTTTGTGGCAATGGTTTACCATCATCAGCTGATCATTCACTCTGGATCTTCTGGTTTGACAGGAGAGAGATCCAGGTACAAATGCGATGCTCGGACCCTGAAAAGCCTTATAAATGCCCAGATGCTATAAATGCCTATATTTATAAAACCATAGCAGTGCTGCATTATTATTCTTTGGGAATACACTTTGTAAACCATCCACAAACAATATGAGGACACCACTAAAGTGTGCTCCCTATTGGCACTCTTGCACTACCACGCCCTCCACCACAATGTATGGGAGGCTACTGCTAGAAATGCTATATCTTCAGCAGTCTAGATGCACCTGTCTTCAGAGCAGAGACTGTAACCCAAAGATGTGCACAGCTTAAGTGATAGGTCCTCTGTGCAGAGCCTTAAGTATCTAAATATATATTTTAATGCAAAATTGGCTGGAGGGGCAATGAGAGAGCCATTCATAATCCTAAAAGTAAAACACTAGTAATAGGAGGTAATGTCTTTTCTGTTTAAGATTTTTCTTACAATAAGTGGGCACAATGTTATCATGGAAGGATGATCATATTATTCATGTTAATATTGCACTAATTTATATAGAATATGTGGTCGAAATTTTAACAAGGAAGGGTGGATATATTATTGCACAATCATCAATGCATACTTTGGATTATTGAACACAATGAGAATATGCAAGTGTAAGCATATTGCACAAACATTGTGTATGGAATAAGCGGGCACAATGTGAACACTAGACTATGAACATGTTATTGCACAATGATTTGGGGCCTGATGTACAAAGGCTTTTAGCTATTGCGCAAGATACAATTCACAGGACCAGGCTATGAGTGCCCACAAAAAGACCTTTTGGTATGTACAAAACCCAAATTGTGATTTGGTAACACGTTACCAAATCACAAATTTGGTTTGCATGCACATACCTTATAGGTATCTGGAAAGGTTGTAAAAAGGGTGTTCCTTTTAAATACTGATTTAGAATGGTATGTAGTAATGTTTTGATACCGAAATGCAGTCGTAAAACATTACTGTTTTAGTGACTACTCAAGTGTGGTGGTAACCCATTCGCAATTGGGAAGGGGTCCCAAAGAAACGTCTTCCCCTTTGTGAATGTTGAAAAAAACATTTGTTAAGAGCAGGCAATTCTCCCATATACTGAAACCTACTCTTAAAAAAAGTTAATTACACTTTTCAAATTTTTGTTTTAAAATACATCCCATTTTCTTTTGAGCAAAACGAAGAAAAAAGATTGCTTTATTTAAAACCAATCACAAGGATGGTGGTCTGCTGTCCCCAGCAGGCTCACATCCACATGATAGCTGAGAATCATAGTGTTCTGCAGTTTGAGACCTTCCTCATTAATATTCATGAGGTAGGTCAAATTGCAACCCACTATATTTCAGTATTTTCCAAATTGGTCAATTTGTACATAAGTCGGGTAGCACAACAGCAAAAACGCTGTTCTTAACTTTAGACCAGTCTTGTGTGACTAGTGCTTTGTACATCTGGCCCATATTGAGGTTACAGTAAGTTATATTTTGTAATACTGCAGTCATTTAGACTTTACATTGCATCTGTTTCCTAAAGGAAGTTTGATACTATATGATGTGTGACCTGTGTGTGATTGAATAGCCCATTCACAATGCTTTCCAATTGTCTATTTTAAAAAAAAACATTTTTAGGGCTCGCATAGTGTTGCAGGGCAACGTCCTGTTCGCTTTGCGAGACATGCAGTATACAGCATAGTGGGGGAAGCTCCGCCCACTTTCCATCCATGTTTCTGATTGACTTATATTAGAAATGCTGCATCCTGATTTGTTTTCAGCTTGTTTGTCCCTCCTCCTAACAGCCATGTCGTCATTTTTCTCCTTCCATGGCTATCGGCCCCCTCACTTTATAAACTCTTTTGTTACTCTTCCCCACCTCCTTCCATCCAGCAGTCTGTAACTTCTCTCCCTACCTCCCGCTTACCCCCCACTTCCGATCATGCCTTCTTGGACACTCACACTTTTGTTTATAATGCAATAGGGCTCGCGTAAGATGAGTCATATTGCATTTTAAAATGCTTGTTTTCTCATGGGATTGGCTGGCTGTGTCTCGCACTTTATTTTGCATGACCTGTCCAGGCGTCGATGGTGCGCATGCACTACACAGACGCAGGAACTTAAGGAACAGAAGAGAGGAACTTAAAAAAAAAAGCTGCAGAAGCAGGAAACGAAAGTGTAGCAGCAAGAAGGAGGAAGTGACAGGAGGCACCGAGACTTGTAATACATCTAGCCACTGAAGAACAGGTAACACTACTGGTTAATATGAGGAGACCGTAGAAAGGTGCGGAACTGTACCTTGTGAAATAACAGAAGCTAAAGTAGTGTAGTGACACAAATCTGAAACCAAGCACACAATGAGAAGCGCAGCCGTGCTCATTCAGGTGTGTGCGTTTAGAGCCTTTAAAATGGGTAAAAAGGTGGCCTGAGGTCATGAATATGTGATACCCTCACGTCCCTGAACAAGAACAGACCGTTCACGAGGCCCCTGCGCATGACTGGCATCTCGAACCAGTGGCGTCACTAGGGATATGCGGGGGGTGCGGACCGCACCGGGTGACACCCTCACATGGGGTGACACCATCTGGTTCGCTGTGTATGTAACATAGCTCTCTGCAGCCTCGCCTCTGCTCTATGTCTATTTAAACTTATCCTCAGCAGCGCGCGCACAAATTCAAAGCACATTTCATGTGTTTATTTCAGTCACTTTGAGAAAAGCTGAGAAAACTGTGAGGGAGAAACCATGGGGGGGTGGAGAAGGCAACGAAGAAAGGGTTAAAAGAGCAGCAGGCGGGGGAGGGGGTGCAGGCGGAGGGGGTGGGATGGTGCAGGCAGAGAGAGAGATGGTGCAGGCAGAGGGTGAGATGGTGCAGGCGGAGGGGAGATGGTGCAGGCAGAGGGAGAGATGGTGCAGGAAGAAGGGAGATGATGCAGGCAGAGGGGGAGATGGTGCTGGCAGAGAGGGAGATAGTGCAGGCAGGGGGTGAGATTGTGCAGGTGGAGGGGAGATGATGCAGAGAGAGGGAGAGTTGTTGCAGGCGGAGGGGAGATGGTGCAGGCAGAGGGAGAGATGGTGCAGGCAGAGGGAGAGATGGTGCAGGTGGAGGGGAGATGGTGAAGGCAGAGGGAGAGATGGTGCAGGCAGAGGGGAGATGGTGCAGGCAGAGGGAGAGATGGTGCAGGCAGGGGGAGAGATGGTGAAGGCAGAGGGGAGATGGTATGGACACAGGGAGAGATGGTGCAACCAGAGGGGAGATGGTGCAGGCAGAGGGGAGATGATGCAGGCAGAGGGTGAGATGGTGTAGGCTGAGGGAAAGATGGTGCAGACAGGGGTTTAAATGGTGCAGGCGGAGGGGAGATGGTGCAGACAGAGGGAGATATGGTGCTGACATAGGGGACATGGTGCAGGCAGAGGGTGAGTTGGTCCATCCGGTAAGTTGTGAGGGGGTGATATAATGAGTTACCCGCACCGGGTGACACCAACCCTAGTGACGCCAGGTCAAGTGAGGATAAATGAGCAGTGTGCAGTAATGCACAGAGGCAGGCCCTCGGCGTGAGCTATCAGCGCAGCCCACACCACCAGTCTGAGTGACACTGCCCTCACCAGAGCTCCTCGGGTGACGCAGGGGGGCCATGGGGCACAGATAACACGTGGAGCCATATCTCACGCTCCTCAGCTGTAGAGGAGCGGCAATAGCCGAGCTGTGCTGGCTAAAGTTGTAACTGCAGCTTTTCAAGGCGCTGGACAAAAGCGACGTGGACATCTCTAATCGCAAGCTTTATCTAACAAGGCTTGGCAAAGCCTGTAGGGTTGGTTTTGAATACTTGATACATTCAGATGCACACACCACACAAACAACTAGAGAACCCAGCACTCATACATGCACAAGCAGAGGATTATGGAAATACCCTTTACGCCGGAACCACAGCCAAACTACAGAAAAAACTCCAACGCATCCAAAACGCATCAGCCAGACTCATACTGGACATCCCCCGTCAAGCTCACATTTCCGGTCACCTGAAAGACCTCCACTGGCTCCCCGTCAACAAGAGAATATTGTTCCGTCTCCTCACCCATGCACACAAGGCCCTCTACGACCTAGGACCCGAATGCCTCAACACACGACTGTCCTTCTACACACCCACCCGCCAACTACGATCATCCAATCAAGCCCTCGCCGCAATTCCGCGCATCCATAGATCCACCATGGGAGGAAGGTCCTTCTCCTACTTAGCGTCCAAAACCTGGAATTCTCTCCCCACTCATCTCTGCCTTACACAGAACCACCTCTCCTTCAGAAAGCAGCTAAAAACCTGGCTTTTTGATAAGTAATACACCCACCCTCCCTCAAGCGCCTTGAGACCCTCTGGGTGAGTAGTGCGCTATACAAATTCCTGAACTTGAACTTGAACTATTGACTACAAATACGTATGCACAGATATGCATAATACTGCTCATTGACCTATAAACACCCTACCACAAGTGACAACAGACATACAGATACCAATGCGCACAAACCACCTCACACACTGGCACACAACACATGCACACAAGACAACGGACATGCTGTTGGAGATTCATACTTAGGCGCCCAGTCTCACACAGACATTGTGCATGGGGACACCTTTGTACTGACAAAGCAAACAGGCAAACAATCAGCACACATACATATACTTATTGATAACTACACACTGGCACACAACAGTGATAGCCACTGCCAATTTCATCCAAGCCCAGCCTACGCAAAGCAGACAAAATGCTGTTTTGACTTCAGTACTATAATCTTAGCTCCATTCTAACCCAGATGTGTAACTAAGAGACTCCTCTCCATATCTAGATGTTTACATCTAAAATGAAGGTGCCTTGTGCATTCAGTTTCAGGAGGGCATTACATAGTCTACCTATGCAAACCCAAATGCAAGAGCTATCCATGCGCCTTCAGTCACCACTTGTGTGTTGTGCCTTGTCTAAATCTAAGGAAGATATACATTTTCTTGATAGGAACTGAATTTATTTCAGTTGTGACAAAGTGGTTGTTCAACAGATTTTGAAATTCTGCACAACATACCATTTATTGCCCCTTAATTTTCTTCATAGTTTAAACCGCTTGTTTAAAAAGCTTTTCCATGTCCAATAAATCACAGGACATGTGCGTCTCTTTGAGCTTTTTTTGCAGTTACTTGGGGCCTGGAGCACGGCCCTGAGCAGGCTTCTTTCTATTCAGGATTTATGCATTTAATCTTAATGTTGAGTATGCAGACAATTAGGGCCCGATTCACAGAACTAACTTAAGACAAAATCCTAAACTTACTACTTTTGGTATTCACAGAAGTTAGGATTTTGTCTTAAGACAGACTTAAGACAGACTTAAGACAGACTTAAGTTAGGATTTTGTCTTAAGTCTGTCTTAAGTCTGTCTTAAGACAAACTTAAGACAAAATCCTAACTTCTGTGAATACCAAAAGTAGTAAATTTAGGATTTTGTCTTAAGTTAGTTCTGTGAATCGGGCCCTTAGCGTTTTCAGTGACTAATTCAGAGTGTGACCGGAATTCATTCATTGATGAACACGAGGAATGTCTGCTGTTTATTAATCAATGCTCATATATCAGTCAGTCATAAGCTTTTATTCGATATGCAAGATATCTTATAAGCACATATACAAAACATCATTACAAAATACAAAAAGACATAGCTTTAAGAAGTCAGTATAAGAACTCATTTAAAACGAATAAAAGGACATAAAGCGCCCGATAAATAACTTAGCTAAGAAAAGAATTAAATCGCTACTGACAGTCTCTTACATCGAATAAGCCAAAACTGTTTTAAAAATTTAGCAATTCCGCACACAATGGGGGGGGAAGTGTCTGTAATTAAAATGCGCAAGGCGACTAGGTGGCTACGAGTACCCAAGATTTGGAAGAGGGGTTTCAACCAATACCTCCGGGGCCTGGCATAATCCGGACATTCAAATAGAACATGCACAATAGACTCAACCCTGTTCGGGCAACAAGCACAATTCGGGGAGGCACGGGCCACTGATGTCCAATTTGATACCACAGCTCCTAGCGGGAGGGATCCAACTCTAAATTTAAAATACAGGGCACGGTCAAATGGGAGTGTGATCAGGTCCAAATAGGGTTCAAAGGCCACAATGTCTTTAGTTTGTAAAAATGAGACCGTGGACTTGCAGTGCTTCGAGTTTGTGATTAAGCGCTCCGCCGTCCACTTCCAAAAGAGCGCTTTAACAGCTTCTTTAGGAGGAGCTGTGCGTGAAGTCCAACAATCCCCAAGACCAATCTTCTCCAGGAGCTTCTTGGTTTCACTCAGCCATCTGATCTTGGCCCAACCCCCCAAACTCATTATTTCCCCCAAACCATCGGCGTAAGATTTTAAGTCCTCACCCCTCCAAATTCGCGTCCACAATAGGAGAGGGCGAAGCTGAGCCTGATCTTGGATGCTCTTACAGCCCGTGTCCAACAGCACTGGTACAGATGGCGTGCTCAGTGGAATGGAAATAATAGATTTTAGGAGTTTGGTCTCCGCTATCGCTAGGGCATCCAATCGGCAGTGGCCCCACAGCTCAGCCCCATACAAGGCTGATGTCACTACTTTAGCCTTGTAGATGTCAATTACTGGGGAAAGCGATCTCCTAGGTGAGGCCAAAAACTCCCTCACAAGTGCTCCTCCTACTCTTCTGTGATTTAGGACCATTTTCTCAATGTGGTTTGCCCAGGACATCCTATCCGTAATCCGAATACCGAGGTAATCGAATTCGGCTACTTTCTCTAAGGCCACCGAATTGAGTGTAGGTGGACGACCAAGTTTCCTGGGAGGATTTAGGACTAGGTATTTTGTTTTGGCCACGTTTATAATTAACCCTTTAGCAGCGCAAAACTCCTGGAAACGCGTTAGCAATTTCTGCAGGCCTTGGGGGGTCTTGGAGATCAGAAGCGTGTCGTCCGCAAAAAGCAATGTGGGGATACGGACTCCTCCGAGACAGGGGGCGTCGGCTGGTTCTTTTTGCAGATGTTTTACCACCCCATTCACATAAAGTGAAAATAGGGTGGGCGCCAAGACGCATCCCTGTCTAACACCCCTTGACACTGGGATCCTCTCAGTGAGTTCTCCGTCTTTGCCCCAGCGGACCTGCGCAAAGGTATGGTCATGGAGACTAATGAGAAGGGACAAGATGTAAGGAGGTATTCCCAACTCATTGAGTACCCTCCAGAGCTCTTCCCGGGGGACTAGGTCAAAGGCAGTCTTCAAGTCTATAAAAGCCAAATAAAGACTGCCTTTGCCCAGATCAACAACCTTCCACCCCAGGAGAGCTAACCTAAACACCTGCTCAATAGTCCCCATACCAGCCCGGAAACCTGCCTGGAATTCCGATAGGATTTTGTTTTCCTCCACCCAATGTAAAATCCTTCCAAGGACAGCTTTACCAGCTATCTTTTGGGTGGAGTCTATCAGGCTTATGGGGCGGTAGTTTCCCGGGGTTTCCCTACACCCTTTTTTGTAAATCGGGACCACCACCGCCCCTTTCCAGGATTCAGGCACTGCCCCTCCCATCATGATGTCATTTAAGAGGGCGGCAATGATCCTACCCCATTTTACTGGGTAAGCCTTCATAAGATCCCCAGGGAGACCATCTGGACCCGGTGCTTTGCGCGGAGCCACCCATCCTATGACCCCCTCAATCTCTAAGGGAGTGAAGAAATCGTATGCATGGGGGTCAACCGCTAATCTAAATTCCCTCCCAACATTTAGTTCCCCTTCTGGGGGGAGGTAAAGGGACCCGAAGTGGTTTACCCAATGTTGCGGGGGGATATTGCAGGGTCTCACAGATGCATCTGGTTTATTCCGTGTGCCTATGAGATTCCAAAAGGCCCTAGAATCCCTACCCTTACTAGCCTGAAGTAGGTCCTCCCAAAATTTGTCTTCCCACTCCTGCCTAGCAATCTTAAGGGATTTATTATAGGCCTTCCTTGTTTCCTGTATCTCACTACGGGATTTGCGTTTAACTGCCTCAACTAGTTTGGCCTTATGAGAACTACATGTTTTAGTATACCAACCCTCAGCAGGTTTTCTAAATGTTTTTTTGCCCAAGTTGATAGGATGGGATGAAAACACACTAGATAAGGCTTCAACCAGGGAGGGAAAAAGTCCACTCGCTCTACCCACCCCCTCTAAAGAGTTTCTAAGATCTGTTACCGCTTGATTTAAGAGGGTTAAGATTTCCCCTACCTTTTCCCTCAGAGAGAATCAATTTTGCCCATTTTATTCGTCTACCACAATGGGAGACTTCGGACAGATCCGGGGGTACGGCGACCGGGTAAATGTTATCCTTCATTAGGGGGCGCCACCACTGATCCATACTCAGGGAAAGGGAATTGTGATCACTCTCCGTCGTATGTACCACCTGCATGTCTTTTACAAAAGACCATAGACACACATCTATTAGGATATAATCCAACCTAGAGGTGTGTCCAGGCCTATTATACGTGTGAGCACCCCCCCTATCTGAGGTTGTCCTCCCATTGGCTGCCCTTAAATTAAATTCCAGGCTCAGGGAGTATATCTGGAGCGCCACTTCAGTCCACCTTCTGATCGGAGGGATATCCAAAACCGGAATCCCCAACCTAACATCATCCTCATCCTGTTCGGTGGCAACGTCCGAGCCCAAGGGCTCGAACGTACAGTTCATGTCACCCGCCACCATTATACGCGTCTTATGAGGGGTGTTTTTTAACAAGGACTCGAGGAGAGATATTACAGAAGACTTCCTCCCACCCTTGGTTCCCCGGGCATAAATGTTGTAGATATTCAAAACAGTTCTTCCCCTTGGATCTATTAGGGTAATGTTCTGAATGTCCGGGCAACCTGTGGGGAACTCCACTACTCTGCAATCTAAAGAGGCTGCAACCCATATGAGTAGGCCGCCCGAAGGTCGCCCTCTCCCTGATAATGCTCATATATCACACCATTTCAGATATGAGTATTTTTAACACCCCTGTCAAATAACCATGCGATCTGGCTCTTTATCTGGCAGGGTGGCAGAGGTCCCCCACGGCATCATTTCTATCACGGCGAGACACAACACCTTTGAACCAGTAAGCATACCCAAGTTTCACATGCACTGTAGTGCAGGCGGACATGCGTGCCCACGTAAGTGCCAACATCACACTGCTGGCGAATCCAGGACTGACCAAGGTTCTGCAAGGATTCACAGCTGACTGACTGCTGTCCCGGGTGGGTGCCTGCAACAAAAGCCAAACTATGCGCTCAATGTGCTTTCCACCAAGTACGCCACCACAGGGCGCCTCTGCACTTAATTTTCGCCAGGGGCCCTCACTTTGCAAAGTTTGATAGTTCAAGGCCTCCACCATTATTCTTCAGTGGCTGGCTGGTAACAGAGTCTACGCTCAATGATCACAGTGCACATATTGAACAAGCATTGGCAAAGCCAATAGGTCTCGCCTGTGGGACCTTATAAGTGTTTAGCCATGCAACACTTGATGTTGTTGCACCAAGGATATTGTGCTGGATAACTAAACATTTATAAGGTACCAAAGGCGAGACCTATTGGCTATGCCAATGCTTGTTATATAATGAGTTTTATATACATAATACAGACATTGTTATATAGGTTTTCCGCAGCAGGTAACGGCAGGGTATAAAACAGTACATTTTGCTTGGGTCCCCCTTTGCTGGTTATATTCTTAGAGAGGTAGATCTGAGATAGGAAAGGAAAAAGAAAAGATAGGAATAAGCGGAGAAGAAGCATTGGACAGACATCTATGTACACCATTATGATTTGATACCAACGAATGTTACAGATAATGCAGTGAGGAGCATTCACTTCTTATACATTTTCCCTGGTGAGGAGGGGAATTTTCTATTGCTTTTTATTCCCAAGGTTGCTCAGTGACATATCTAAATATTGACTCATGCAGATATAATCTATGTGTCCTTCATCAAGAGCTATCTTGAAATGGCCAACCTTTAAGCCGAGTGTAGCGCTCTAGTGTTTCCACGGGGTCTCGGCTGAGCCCCGGAAACACATACAAATTTTGTATCACCTTCTGGCCATGCGTGGCCAGATGGCTATAAATAAAAGGATCGGAGTAATACTCTAGCGGACCGGTTCCGGTCCGCTAGAGTATTACTGAGTGAGCATCATTATTGTACATTGCCCCGTAATATATTGTAAAGCCTGTGCGTGTGTCCCGCTGTGACTGTCGGCCACCCAATCAGTGAGCGACCCCCCCACACTGGCGACGAGGGGGGGATTGCGATAAGTTTGCCCCAAGATGAAGAAGCTGTACCTACCTACAGGATCCGTGATCGGCGACGCCGTGGTGAAGCGCCCGACGGAGAGAGCCTCGGTACCGGTAAGCAGCAGATTGCAGAAGCTGCGTGAGAGACCGGTAGCCAGAGCGCCTGAGAGACGCGAGAGCCTAGAGCAGGCCAAGCGTCTAGAATAGCCGATCGCCGGCAATGAGGTGCGCGCATGCGCATTAGCTGAGGGGCCCGTTTCCAGCACGCGATCCACGTGCATAGGCCCAGGAGAAGACGCTGCAGCCCTGGATAGCAGAAAACAGAGGCAGAGAAGAGGAAAGGACAGCGCACACGCTCAGGGGGCAGAAATATCATCCACAATGAGCAGAAAACAAACACTAGCAACAACAAGATAAATAGAAAACAAACACTGGCAACAACAAGATAAATAGAAAACAAGCACTGGCAAGAACAAGGGTTATAGACAACACCCTGAGAAGGCAACGCAGCAGGCACAGGACCATCGGGACCAACAGACACACAAACAAAGTGCCTGAAGCAAGTGTAGGGACACATGTAAACAGAGGAAATCTCAACAAGCATTGATACCAGCAAATTACCCTAAGAGCATAGCATGTCGAAGCCACCAAGCGCCGCCGCCACTGGAGTACAGCAACCAGGAAACCCACCAGCCATCGCAGCAGGAGGACAGCAGCAAGGACTACCCCCTGCAGGGCCACCCCCAGTGCAATAGGCAGGAGCACCGATGCAACAGTCAGCGCACTCCCAGATTCAAGCGCTACCGCCGTTTAGTGAGCTCATTGACCCATCAACAGCAGCTACAAGGTGGGAAGTCTGGATTGGACGTCTAAACAACTATTTTGTAGCCACCAGAGAAAAAGACAATGAAGTCAAAGGATTGCTACTGCTGCACTTCGTTGGCGATGAGATTTACAAACTCTTTGCACATCTCCCAGACACGGGAGGAGCCACCGACTACGACAACGCTGTTAGAGCACTGAATGCCCATTTCGACCCGCAACTTAACCCGCACTACGAACGCTTCAAATTTCGACAGTCAAGGGAGAAACAATGGATGCCTTCCACACACTTCTAAGGGAACTAATCAGCACCTGCCCGTAAGATGACCAGACAAAGGAAGTAACCGCGCAGCTAATTCAAGGATGCCGCAGCAAACAACTGAGAATGCTAATACTTTGCCAGCCTCGCATCACACTAGAAGAAATACTACTTTTAGCTCGATCACATGACCTATCTGACGTCAGGTCGACAGTGATGGAAGCAGCCCTCAACCCTAACACAGACACAGGAACATCAGTGAAAACTGAAAGAGTAGATGCTATCCGCAGCTCTGGCCGAAGTGGGCAATGACGATGGCCAACTAGAATGCCGAGACGATCAACGTGCGGATACTGCGGATCGAGAAGAACACAGCCCGATAGCTGTCCTGCCCGAGGAAAGACGTGCTCGAAGTGCGGAGTACCTAACCATTTCGCAAGTGTATGCAGTGGTGGGTCCCGCGGAAGAAACCAGTCAGGAAGGAAAACGATATCAGGAGCAGTCAGGCACCTAACCATGGACGACACACAGTCCTCGCGCTCAACAAAGTCCCAACATCACCACTACGAGCGCCTAGATGACTCTTCTACTGAAGAGGATGATGAGTGCTACTTCGTATCTTTCACCAGCGACCTGAAAAGACGGCGGAGGCCACAACCCAAATGCCAGATACAAATTGATGGATCATCAGTGACAGGAGTAATAGACACAGGCGCCACCGTCAACGTGATGGGGATACAACATTACAAGGCCCTTAATCCAAAACCACGACTGATCCCGTCCACAGTCTGGATACTCACATATGGAAGCCACAAACCACTTCCCCTGCGAGGCAAAATGCTAGTGCAAGTCAAATCCTAAGATCGAGAAGTGACAACAATGTTCCACGTCGTCGACAAAGAAGCGGACCTCCTAGTTGGAAGTCACACGGCAGAGGACCTCAAACTCATTGCATTCCCCAATCCTGTGAAGACCCTGCAGACCAAAGATATCCTACAGCTCTTCCCATCCCTGTTTGCAGCAGTGGAACAAGAGCTGGCCCAATTAGAGAAACAAGGGGTCATCGAGAAAGTGACTGGACCAACGCCATGGGTGTCTCCCATGATGATAGCAGAAAAACCTCGACAACCAGGTAAAATAAGGATCTGCATTGACATGCGTATGCCTAACAAAGCAATACAAAGAGAGAGACACATAACACCCACTGTGGATGACATCCTAGCTGACCTAAACGGAGCCCAATGGTTTTCGAAACTAGACCTGAACGCTGGCTATCACCAGTTGAGGTTAGCAGAGGAGAGTAGGTATATTACTACCTTCTCAACACACCTGGGCCTCAGAAGATATAAAAGACTGAACTTCGGAATATCTTCAGCTGCCGAAATATTCCAAAACACCATCAAAGAAATATTATCACGTCTGCAAGGCGTGCTAAATATCAGTGATGACATACTGATACATTCCAAGACAAGCGAAGAACATCATCGCAGGCTAAGAGCCACCCTCAAAAGACTAGCAGAACACGGGGAAACTCTACACAAAGACAAGTGCAAGTTCTTCCAGAAGTCCATAGAATTCTTTGGGTATGTGTTCGATGCCGAAGGAGTTAGGGTAGATCCCTGCAACATGCACCTGCACCTACGACAGCATCTGAAGTAAGAAGCTTCCTTGGAATGGCACAGTACTGCGCAAGGTTTATCCCAAACCTAGCAACCATCGCTGAACCCCTGCGCAACTTAACAAAGAAAGAGAGCCCTTGGAAATGGGCCCAAGAAGAAGAAGAAGCCTTCAATAAAGTGAAAGAAGCCCTGCTAGACGGAACTACCATGGCCTACTTTGATACCGCAAAGCACACTGAAATCGTGGTAGATGCCAGCCTGGTCGGTCTGGGTGCACTACTAACTCAAGAGACTGAGCCAGGAATATGGGCCCCCTTAGCGTTTGCCAGCAAAGCGCTCACAGCAACAGAAGCAAGATACTCCCAAATAGAAAGAGAAGCACTAGCGGCTAAATGGGCGTGTAACCATTTTCACTTGTACATCACAGGATATCCATTTCGGATGGTAACAGACCACCAACCATTAATACCACTATTCAAGGGCACCGCTCCTCATCCACCGCCACGGATTGAGCGCTGGGCAATCCAAATACAGCAGTACCAGATGGACCTCATGTATAGGCCAGGATCGAAGAATCCTGCTGACTTTTTATCTCGCCATCCCACAACGGGAGAAATGACTGAGAATGAACAAGACATGCAAATAGAAGAGTTTGTGAACATGATATCCCAGTGGGCCTGCCCGCAAGCACTGTCAGCCACCACCATCCTAAGCCAGTATGCAAATGATGCAATCATTTAACGCGTCACCGAAGCAATACAAGCAGGATTCTGGGAAGGATTTCTCCACAACACCCAGAACTGGAATGAAGCGGAATGACTACGACTGGGAAAGTTTTGGAAAGTACACAACAAACTCAGCATTACTGAGGATGGGCTCATACTGAGAGGGCCTCGAGTGGTAATACCGCTCACCTTACAGGAACAGGCGACGGCACTCGCCCACGCGGGGCATCAGGTCACCCGAAGAATGAAGGCCAGAATGAGAGAGAAAGTATGGTTCCCTGACCTCGAAAAGGAGGTGGACACGGTTGTACAAAACTGCAGGGCATGCCAGCTAACAAGCGCACCCGAAGCCCCTGCGCCTGTTGTCACAGAAGATCCAGCGCCAGCACCTTGGTCATGGGTCAGCCTAGACTTTGGCAGTTTCCCTGATGGGCGAATTACAGTAGTCCTCATCGATAGCTATACTAAGTACCCAGTTGTGGAGGTTGCAACATCCACGAGCTTCGTGAACATCCAACCAGTGCTAAACAAAACCTTTGCCATGTTTGGAATTCCACCGGTGCTCAAGACGGACAACGGACCCCCATTCCAGGGCTGTGACTTCAGGAAATTTTTTGAAAGAACTGGGAGTAAAGCACCATCGCATCACACCACAATGGCCCCAGGCCAATGGTCAAGCCGAAAGGTTCATGAGAACCATCAACAAAACTCTGCGGATAGCCACTGAAGAAGGATTTGATCCCGAAGAGGCACTCCAACATTTTCTTAGAGAGTATTGAAGCACCCTCCACAGCACGACCCAAAGATCGCCATGGTCACTTATGCTGTCTGGCCACGGAGGGACCTCCTTCCCATGGCAGAAGTCTGGAGGCCGGAACCCTACTCCCCCGAAGCCACTCAAGAGCGAAGACGGAGGAACAACGACAAGGCGAGTCGGAAGAGGAGAGCCCATGAACGAGAACTGGCACCCGGAGACTCGGTATTGATCCGAACCTGAAGACCCGGGGGAAAGTTCAGCAACCCATATGAGGCCGAGCCATGGGTAATCACAGAAACCAAAGGCACTGCAATAACTGCACAACGGAATGGAGAAGAAGTAACCCGGAACATCTTGTGGTTCAAGCAAATACCGTCTGATCCTAGTGGTGAGGAGCGAGCGGATGAGCCGCCGGCTGGTGAGACTGCTGAAAGCGGGTCAGAACAAGTTTGTCCTGACTTGGCAACCGACCTACCTGAAGCACCCGAACAATCACCCCAAAAATCTCAGAGGAAGGCAACGGCATGATCTCCAACCAAACCCAAGACCCAACCAAAGACTTGCTGACTTTGCCTGCTGAGTGGTCGTCCAGCTGGACAATGTCAAAAGACCAAATTGGGAAGGGATGTAGAGCTCTAGTGTTTCCACGGGGTCTTGGCTGAGCCACGGAAACACATACAAACTTTGTATCACCTTCTGGCCAGGCGTGGCCAGAAGGCTATAAATAAAAGGAACGGAGTCGCTTGGGACTTCCGGTCCGCCAGAGTATTACTGAGTGAGCATCATTATTGTACATTGCCCCGTAATATACTGTAAGGCCTGTGCGTGTGTCCCGCTGTGACTGTCGGCCCCCCAATCAGAGAGCGACCCCCCCACACCGAGCATGCACTCTGAATAGATACACTGAATGCAAGACCTGTCTGTAGGTCAGGGTCTGTTTTCAGGGACAGCTTTGCAAAGCCAAAGATAATGCCTGCTGGCTCCGGGCACTGCTTGATGCACAAAGAGACCATAGTTTATATCTCTTCCCATGAACTTCAGCACTGTTTAGCCTCCCTGAGGCACTCACTGTGATAGCTGATCTCCATAGCGACATGATATTTTATAAGGTTTTCATGTAAACAGTGTCATCACGTTTGAGGCCATAATCAGTGTACTGGTTTTATGACTCTTATGCTAAAACCTCCCAATACCAACACAACAAAAATAACAACAAAACACAACAGCATGACACCGCATAGGACTACACAAAACAAGGCAATAAAAAGACAAACACGAAAACAGACAGAACTACAGCAGGGGGCTATTAATACTTTGTGTGTACAGGAAAGCACACCGAGCTGGCATTAATAAAGAAATGAGGAACGCAATTCCAATCTCACAAGGGTCTTTTTATCCTAAAATGCTTGCTTTCCTGGCCATATGTCCAGCCTTTGACTCAGTGGATTACAAAATCCTACTATAATGCTACCCTCAACCAAGGCTTCCTATAGAGCATATGTGTTTTCAGCAAAACAGAACCACTAAAATATCTACCCTTCTCCTGCAGTGTACCAAAAGGTCCCCCCTTCCTCAGTATCTATTAAACATTTATATCAATATCATCATGGTCCTCCTTGGTGCAGCCCACCCCCACTTCTCAGCTATTGCTGGTAACATGCAAATCTACCAAGCATTTCAGTTGAGAAAAGACACAACAGGGCAAAATAACAATCTATCAAAAATAATACCACAACATGACTAAACAACATAACAGCAGAGAACATGCCGCACAAACCACTACAGAATAACACAACAAAATAAAAATAAAACAGAGCACGATGAAATACCAGCAGAACACACAATACAACAAAACGCAATCTACGAACAATGCTGCACACATACACACAAAACTATAACAAACCAACACTGCAACACACCAAAGCAGACTACATTAAAAAACAACTTAATGGTCAAATTAAACCCCACATAAGAACACAAGCCTTTGAAAGATGAGGGGGGGGGTAGAATTCTTCCATACAGCTGTCAACAGGTGTCCTTGGAGCAAGAATGAAAGCAACAGGAATGAGACAACAGCAACATAACTTTGAGGATATTTTTGACATGAGAAATCACAGTTAAAGGCTGAGCCTCACAACTCATTCTGTCAGAAAACAGTCAGCTGTTCAAGAGATAAGTGACTTTCCTTGCTTTTAAACACTGTGGATGCTTCTGGGGCATTTAATTACTCTTGAACTCTGTTTGAACTCTTCACACTGGCAGAGGGGAAGGGCAGGAGTTTTCCTGTCAGCAGAGGGTGTGGACAGAAAATTAGAGCACCATTTCTGTAGCTGAGAGAGTCTGTGAAAAACTGTGATGCTGCATGTTTTTGAATTGCTGTTGTACTTCTTACACATGGGCGTCTGGAGGGGGGGAAGGAGGGGTGCTTGCCCCCCCTGGAGCTCAGCTCCCTGATGGGGCCACCTCGCACTCCTCCAGCACAAGAGCAGCCCCACCCCGCCCATTGTCATTCTGTATGCGGCTGATGTAAATGTAAATGTGGGTATACTTGTAAAGCGCACTGCCGCCCCATCTCAGGGCATCCTGGCGCTGTATACCGCTGGGGAACCCGTCCTGGCTCTCCCTGTGAGATGGTCCCGCCTGGGCACCTCAAGGTGAAGCCAGGCATCCCCGGCGCTGATTGGGCCGTTGTGGAGATTAAGCAAGCTAATGCCCAGAGTTGCAGAGTGGGACCCAAGGTTAGCGTAGGCACCTAGGCGAGAATTATCAAATCCGCGGACATTGACCCAAGACCCTGCCGCGTCGAGAATTGAACCCTGGTCCCGGGCCGACCGATGCTTCAGGGTCTGCCACTCCTAACCAGTGAGCCACACTTCTCCACACTGATTGCCACATACAGAATGACAATGGGTCAGTCTGGGCTGACAGAGCATGTGGTGGCTTCCTCCAGCCTCAGACCAGGGCAGGGCATTGGGTCACATGTAAGTGCAAAAACGCCCATGCTGCTGCTAGGTGGCAATCCAGTTAATGGGAGGAAGGCAGTGAAAGAAGTTCAAAGGAAAGGAATATTGTTATAGTATAGCAGCCATGGTTGCTGCGTTTTTATTTTGTGCAACTAACAACCATTGACAAAGCCAATTGTTCTGGCTTATTGTAGGTGTAAGGTTACTTGTTCTAAGTGTAACGTTACTTGTTGTATTATATATCTGGATGCAATGAAAGAAGCAACAAAAATACCAGTCGGGTGGCGCATTAAATTAAGCACAGATTTTTAGCTTATGTGTTTTAAGTCATGCATTTCATTACATCAAACACCCTTTTGGAGAGACCCCCCTATTTTTTTCATCCCACTTAAAGCTCTGGAAACAACACCGTGTCACAGTCGCCCCACTTCAAGGAACTGTGCATCATGCATGACTCATGTCTTCCACTTTTTCAGATTGCCTATGTGCAGGGGCATAGTGAACCCTGCTACACCCCACCCCTTGCTTTAGGAACTACAGCGAGGGTGGAGTTCTTGATAGGTCTCATAATTAATGTGAAAAGGTGAGTGAGTAAGAAAGTGAAGGGATGGGTGGATAGATGGCTGGATAGATGAGTGAAATGATGGGTGGATGAGTGAAAGGGTGGATGACGGGCAAGTGAATGGGTGGATGGATGAGTGAAATGATTGATGGATTGATGAATTGATAAGTGAAAGGGTGGATTGATGAATTGATAAGTGAAAGGGTGAATGGATGGACGGACGAGTGAAAAGGTGGACGTAGAGCTGGATTAGTGAGTGAAAGGGCGGGTAGATGGACAAAAGGATGGGTCGATAAGTGAAGGAGTGAAAGGGTGGATGGATGAGTGAAAGGATGGATGAATGATAGGTTCAATGGATGGATTCATGAGTGGATGAGTAGATGGATGGGTGGGTGGATGGAAGGATGGATGGCTAAGTAAAAGGGGAATTGAAAGAGGAAGGGGATGGGTACATGGATGACTGAACAGGCTGGATGGATGAGTTAATGGATGAATGGGTGGAAGAGTGGATGGATGAGTGTATGGATGGATAGGGTGAATGGGTGGATGGATGAATGGTGAATGAGTAAAAGGGTGGATTGAGGGATAGATAAGTGAAATGATGGATGGAAGGAAACGTGATGGATAGGTTTGTAAATGGATGAATATGGACATTGCTGGGCACACAGATGGAAGGACATAATGAATGGTGAAAGACTGAATGATGGATGAAAGTATGATTACACATTGTAAGCCCCATTATCTTAAGCAACATTTCCTATACATTGACTTTCCCATTTATATGAGTGATTGTCTCTTTATAATATGTGTGTGTTGTAACACACTCCAAAACTCTGCCCCACGTACTTGGGATGAGTAGTACTATAGAAGAAATTAAATTCACTTGAGAGAGGGTCTCTGTGAAGATGAGGGGCGCCATTGATGGGTGGTATCAAGGCCAGACTGGCTGGACCGGGCATCAGGTGTTTTCTCTGGGAGCTGGAAAGGTGAGGGCGGTTTTGTTACCACAAAAAGACCTGCACATTTGCTTAAAGCTGCACTTAAACTGACAAACCATGAAGTGCACAATTGTCTCAACCTAATATAAACTTATTTTCACTTGTACTTTAGTGGTTGTCTATTTATATACTATTGGGAAACCTTTTCTGATGTGTCTGTAAACCTTGCCTTTTGTCCTGAATTTTTACCTACTGCCATGAATTTTTGTCCTGAATTTTTACCTACTGTTCTGAATTTTTACACTCACTGTCCTGAATTTGCACCCATACTAGTTGGTCACCCTGGACTTCATGGCGACCACTCCAGGTGCCGGTGGTTGGGGGGGGAGGCGGTGATACTCGGCGTTCAGATGGAAGCAGGGGGCTACCAATGACAGAGGCAACAAGTGCAGGCTTTGCAACCCACTCATAACATGAAGGAAGAAAAGAACCCGATCAGCTCTTCGACCCAACTTCACAAAAAAAACTTTCAGACGCCATTGAAAGGCAGCAGCATTTGCTGTCTGCGAGTCTGTCAAATTATATTTGTACAATAAACCCATTTGAAAAAGAAACTGCGTTAAATGTCTGCCCCATCACGGTCACCACTCTGCGTCTTCAATCCCTCGTTCACCCCTCTTTTAAACCTCACGTCAACTCGTCTCTCTCAAATTTTGGGAGGGGGGCTAATTCATCCAGCCAAAGCCATGTGCAGAGTGGAGATGCAGGGGCTCTAAGTAGGGGTGAAAACACAACAAAACCTCATTACCAAGTAAATGGTCTTTTAAAAACCTGTGTGAAGTACTCGGGTGCGGCTGTGTGTGTGTGCTGTGCCGGGAACCTGTCTCAGACAGGCACACACATTTTTATAACATTCACACCCCTCAGAATGACAAATCACCACTTCTAGCTGCCTCGTCATGGGGTGGGAGTGGGAAGATGTGCACAGCAGGGGGAAAGGGATGGCCAGTGCAGGTGACACTTTTCTTTTGTCTATGAACTTCTGCTGGCATCATAGCCCAGGGTTTGCTGTCTGTGCACTAGTATAGATGTGTATTCCATACTAGTGCACACACAGCACACCCTGGGCTATGACGCCATCAGGGATTACTTTACAAAGGAAAAGTGTCACCTGCACTGCCATCCCTTTCACCCTGCTGTCTGTGCACTTGTATGGAATACACATCTGCGGCGCTGCTCACCAGATAAATGGTTAACAGGGCTATGGATCTGTCTCTTTTTGGATCCAAGGGCACCGATGAAGAGGCTTCCCAGGCAAGGAGAATCCAGGAGACATTTGACCCACACCTATCTAGAAAGTGAGACATTCGGGAGAGGCTGGATGCCAGGCCGACAGTGGCCCTGATCAGCTCGACTCCACTGAATAGTATAAGAAGACAGGCAGCAGTTTTTAAGTAAGTTCCAGTAACTTTAATGCATTCTACAGCATCACCAGCATTACCTACTGGCTGGATATCTAGGTTACTGTGTTTTAGACTTACATACATGGAAACGTCAAAGAGGACCATCCCCTCCGAATATGCAAATGTAGTGTAAGCTTGTAGGGGCAGATTTATAAGCATGGGCGAAATTTGCGAATTCGCAATACGCGAATTGGTGCGAAAGCGAACTCGCAATTCGCAAAATTTGCGAATTCGTGCGAATTTGCGGTTTTTGCCAGTTCGCGAGGGTTTTGTACAAGTTCGGGAACGCAAACTTACTTGTGTGGTCGCAACGGTCGCGACCATGTTGTTTCTACGTGTCCAGCCTGTTTGCGACCCTGTGGTTCATCGCGGCCACCCTCCGGTTCATCACTGCCACCCTCTGGTTCACCAATGCCACCCTCTGGATCATCACTGTCCCCCTCTGGTTCATCCCTGCCACCCTCTGGTTCATCACTGCCACCCTCTGGTTTGCCACTGCCACCCTCTGGATCATCACTGTCACCCTCTGGTTCATCACTGCCACCCTCTTGTTCATCACAGCACCCTCTGGTTCACCAGTACACCCTCTGGTTCATCACTGCCACCCTCTGGTTCATCACTGCCACCCTCTTGTTCACCAATGCCACCCTCTGGATCATCACTGTCCCCCTCTGGTTTATCACAGCACCCTCTGGTTCATCACTGCCACCCTCTGGTTTGCCACTGCCACCCTCTGGTTCATTACTGCCACCCTCTGGTTCGCCACTGCCACCCTCTGGATCATCAAAGCCACCCTCTGGTCGATCACTGCCATCCTCTGGTTCATCCCTGCCACCATCTGGTTCATCACTGCCACCCTCTGGTTTGCCACTGCCGCCCTCTGGATCCTCACTGTCCCCCTCTGGTTCATCACAGCACCCTCTGGTTCCTCACTGCCACCCTCTGGTTGATCACTGCCATCCTCTGGTTCATCCCTGCCACCCTCTGGATCATCACTGCCACCCTCTGCTTCACCAGTGCCACCCTCTGGTTCATCACTGCCACGCTCTAGTTGTTCACTGCCACCCTCTGGTTCAAGGCTGTGGATTGGGGCAGGGAGGGATGAATGAAACTAGACACTGCCTGGGGCACACAAGGTGTCCCATGCAAAGTCCAATTCAAACCGGTGATAGGGCTCTCCAGCCCCAGCTCTGGCGTGAAACTGGACAAAGGGAAAGGGGTGTAACCACCCCCTTCCTGGGTCCCACCCATAGGAGGGGCCTAGCACGAGACCCAGCCCCTAGATTTGGATTAAAGGTAGGAGCTGTGCCAATGCAAACCAGATTATCCTGACTGAAACTTTAAAATGAAACTCTGGACCCTTCGACATCCCACTCGACAATGAAGACTGAAGAATCTCCTTTGTGGTGAAGGAGTGGCCACCCTGTGCAAGCAGGCACCATCAGCGCATCAAGACTTTCTTTGCCGTTGCTCCCACCGGAGCTCGAACGACAGAGATCAACAAGACCCAGACTCCCAGACATCCAACAGCCCGATCCACAGTCCTGGCAAAGCTGAGACCCGTGGAGGCGAAGAGAGACGTGGGACCGGCCATCTTGAAGAGTCAACAAAGTGCTTCCTGTGCAGCTCCCGAGGCACCCTCGATGCTGTGCTTTGGGGTTTAAGAAGCCCCAGCACCGAGCAGCCTGTGCTCCAAAGAGTACCCCTCCACACTCACTGAGTGCTGCGTGGGGCCCTTTTGCCCTTTTCCTGCTTGCCGCGTTGTCCGGTCGCTTGCCCGTTGGCTAGTGGCCTCTGTGACAACGATCCATCAAAACTACACTGCTGGTCTGGTTGCTCCAGACTGGCCCTAGCTCCCCTGAAAAGGAGCCATCGATCTGACCTTCCCGGTCCGATCCAGAAGACATCTTCGAGTCCTGCTTGGGTTGCATTTGCCAAGGTTTGGTGACTCCAATTCAAGAATCGACACCGCCGACAGCAAGAGCCTTTGTGGGACAGCTCGTGTCCACCAGCCGGTCATCTTCGATCCTTCCTGGTTTACGTGGCAGCGGAGACAAACTACGTGACGGCACCTGATCGCAACCCGACACTGCCTGGTTCCTTCCGTCCTGGTTCCATCCTGGTCACTGGCTAGTGACCTAGACTCTGTCCCCTCTGCTTTCAGGTACTCTACATTGTAGTGTAGTTCCTATTATCCTAATAGGCTCTGCGCATTGGAATAATATCTTCAATAGTATAGATCTAGGGCAGAGGTTAACTAGGTCTTCTACTGACGATATTAGACTTAAAGTTTTTGGTTTTGCCAGCTAGCTCAGAGTTCACTAGAAACTTTCTCGAATAGGCAAGGAGGAATTTAACTTCCTTGGATAGACAAGAAGGGATTTAGTTTCTGACAACCATAGAACATGACAACTTTGCTCTCCCCTAATCAAGAGTGTATCTCTAGAGTCGTGTGAAAACAAAAGACAACTTATTTTACTCAGTCAGTACGTGCATTCTTAGTTTCACCAGATTGTAGAGAAAAGGAAGAGACGGGCGTGTTCAATAAAAGATGGTATTTATTGATCAGTCTCTTTTCTCGTACAAGAGAAATGAATCGATATTATTGCGATGCTTATGGTTAAGTAAAGTGCATACAATAAAAGCAGAAGTATAAAATAATACTGCAGAAGCATTGATATGGTTTCTAAGCCATATGATATTTAAAACTGATAAAATAGATACATACATATATTCATTTGACTAATCGTACTCAACTGGTGCTTCTAACCACGCCTACCCCAGTGTACCTGACCTAAGCCTAATACGTGGGCGGGAGTAGATAAGTAGCAGTTTAAGTTAAGTTTGTTTTGCCAAGTGACTGACTCAAGAATTCTCTGTAAGGGGTTATTCAGTTCTGTACCTGAGATCTAGAATGGTTGAGGGCTGGTATCTCTCGTCTCTGGTCTTGATATTCCAGCTGCCTGCGAGGGCCGCTTGGAAGCGCCGGAGCTGGATTTCTCGGCAGGAGAAAAGCAGCGTCTCGTTCTCAGCGCGTCAGGAAGGCGGGGCAGCGCGTGTGGGCTTCGCTCTCTGCTGGGCTCCTCAGCGCGTCTCGCTGCTCCGATCTCGTCACCACCGCGTGTGTTTGCTTAAGGCAATGTCGGTAATATTTATACCTGTAAGGTGTCGAGATTGACGTAAGGATGGACATGGATACGTCAATAAGGATGTCATACGAACGGGCTTGTTCGCACATTCTTTTGCTGAAGTTCTCGGTGAAATCAAAACAATGGCCGCAGGGATTTTCCCAGGTTGTCATAGGTTTGATTTGTTTTGAGAACTCCGTATGCCTTATCAGGGGCTGGAGGAATAGTGCTTGTCTAATTAGATGGCATGCGTTATTACCTAATCAGATAACACGTTTCTGTGCCGTGGTGTGGCTTAATCAGATAACGGTTTTTTGCACCGTGGGTTGGCTGCTAGTTAACTATTAACCAGAACAGGGTCAGGAATAGGGGAATCGATACAGAACCTATAGGAATACATCACACCCACTCCACGCTGACTATGTCCATATTTACAAGATCTAGGCATAGTAAATATACTAGTAGAGCATGTGTATACCGTACCACCCCAAAATACATCCATATGTATTTTGAAAACATGAAATATACGAGAAGATATATATATGCATTATATGCACTCATGCAGTATAATAATGCTAAATAAATCACGCATATTCATACATCATTATTAATAAAATATGAAAATTACACATGAAATGGCTCTTAATACAGAAGAAAAAGTGCGAGACCATTTCATCACAAAATAAAATATTTATGAACAGGCCAGAGGGCAGCTAATGACTCTAAAGGACCTAAAATAGAAATATAGTTCTCTAAGAATAGTTTCTACTTTAAGCAGAAGATAAGTGTCCCGAAAAATTGTAAAATATTTTTGGGGCCGCTGAAAAATTACGTTCCGCTGTCCGTAAACTGGAGAAAATTGTTCATGATACTTTATTATCAAAGTTGAAGGCCAAATTCAGGGTGTTGGGAACGCCGTGTGCTAGCCTGCTCAAAAGTCATTATTTCTGCTCTGGTGAGAACATCATATCATTTAGACTCTCGAAAAAGCTGTCAACAGCTTCCTGGGAAAGTTCCATTAACTCGGAAAAAGATGTTACCATGCATTCATGAGCATGATTGCCTTCATTGATGTTTTGATCAGCATAACTGACAGAAGGTCGTACCTGATCGATGCTGCTTTCATCTTGAACCTCACTACCCCTCAATCGTAGTGGTGAAGTCTCCACGAATGCCGTCATCAGGATTGGTAGCCGCAGGGGACAGCACAATGCATGAGCCGTGACCGGACCCAACAAAGTTTCTGCATCCATTGGCGCATCCGATTGTAGCGTCAGACAGGTGTCCAACACGCATTCTTCTCCGCATAGCAAGCACCTTAATACAGGTAAAACACAGCTTTGCCACATTGGTCTAAATGAAAGAAACCAAGTCATGTTCAGGTCTCTAAGCCGGGACAGTCCAAGGATTTTAGATATCCGGTCCCGGTATCCAATGGCTAGGATTGTTTCTTCCCTTGTCGCAGGTGTTTTGTCTGTGACACGGTTTGCCATATCGAAATAACAGGATCAAAAATAGGATTCCTGCCACAAGTCCCAAAAGGAGAGGAAGTCCACCAAAGATGGAATGGACAAAGTCTGTAAAAATACCTAGAACGGCTTTAAATGGTGTTTGAGCCCCCGAAAACACTGTCCTAAATACATTTGAGACTCCACTGGTATCAGAAATATTTAAGATTTCGTTCAGGATTTCTGCGAAATGTATGGGGGAATTAGTTGATAACAATGAATGAATCTCTGCCGTTGTCCTTGCAACTTGGAGATCATACGTTTCTTTTGATGACGTGAGCCTGGTCGGCGTCTGAAGGAGAACAGTTTTCATTCTGCTTAAAGTATCAACTCTAATGGAAGAAATTTTCAAATTTGGCCATAACCTTGCCTCCCTGTCTGGCATTGCGCTGGGGAACAATACTCGTTCACAGCACATGACCTTCGCAGTCGTACTTATGAGATAAGGTATTCCGGGCACCAAGCTACAACATCTGCGGTCTACAATTATAATGTAACTCCCGTTCGATAGTCTCCTAAAGAATGGTTCTATTTGTGTCGCAGGTGTGCCTAGCTGGTGACATGAAAGGTTATTTGAGGACCCTTCACAGGCTCCGTGTAAACTAATACCATTACACAGAAGTGTACCGCTTAGTGACATGGCACAATTATCGCCACTAAGAAACACTTCCCGGCCTTTATTACTGACACAAGCATGTGAATAGGGCAAGTTCCATGTTGACTTAATGTACCCTTTACCCAATTTTTCGTACATGCCAGCCTGTATATATTTTTGTCAGTATTGAAACCTGAAAGTAGATAATGGAATATTAATTATTCCATGTATTATCCACTCACTGACAGGTCGTTCTGACATTGTCAATGGTAATCTCTCGAGTTTCTCAATGCTCAGGATTGTATAATCAGCACCCTTCTGTGCCATACTGATTTGTTTATCAGTAAGGTTAAAGATATTGAACAGTGACGTTGTGTTGATTAAACGCCAAGGCACATAGCCTGAACGCAGATTTTGTAACGTCCAGCCAAGTTGTACAATAGAACGCAATTGGGACTGACCGTGTTGTAGTAACAGTAAGTCTTGCGATATTATGTCAATTGCTGAAGACACAATGCTGTCCAAAGAGTATATTCTGGAGGACAGAGTCATTAACCCATTGTCCACTACAGAAAGTGATTTTTCCAAATTGATACGGTCAATTTCCCGTATTTTCTCTGATGTTTCAATTTGAGTTATTTTCCAGGCTTCGTTATAAGCTGCATATACAGAGGCTGCTATGAAGCGTTTTTGACGCTGTTTGCGCGGTCCCATAATGAAATCACGCAAGTCAGCACCATCAGTAAGTAAAGTTAGGTGTTGCTTAATTTCTGACAGTGTGGATGTTTGTAGCCATTGAAGGCAGAGTTTGCCCACACTGTACGTGGTAATTATCCCTGGGTGTTGTCTTTGGGAATATCTAGGGTCTGGCCTGGTCAATTTGAACCCCTGGATTTTGTTCAGGAATCTGTCTTGACAGTTATTAGTATCTGTGGGCCAGATCAACCACTTTTTCCAATCTGGATGTGTTCTGTTTTGACTTAATACATGGTTTACGTCTATCTCCTCATCTGTAGAGCTATTACTGTTCATTGTTGGCTTTGGAATAGACGGTTTGTTTAAATCTTTGATTTTGGCTAGGCCAAGACAGGTAGTCTGTTGAATAGTGTCATTCAAAAATATAATTTGTTCTGGGATCATGCAGGCTCTAAACAATGATTCTATACCTTGTACTTGCCATTCCTTTGTACCCCAAACACTTTTTACTTCAACATTTTTGTCCCAGTATTCAAAACCAAATGTACTCATTTGCTCAAAAAATGAGTCTGAATATATCAATTTAGTGTTTGTAAGCATGGTCTTTGTACCTGTCTTATTTGATAATTTGAAATAAAATGTTTCTGCATTACTTGTGTTGAACCCTGAAAAATATGAATATTTGTCATAAAAAGTTCTTGAACTACCTTTTGGAGGGGTTGCACAGTGTTCCCATTGATTATAATTCAAAACATTTCTAGGTTGTGCAGGTTTATGCAGATAATGATTACTATAGTGATTATAGCAGAACATTTTATCATAATTTGATGAACCCTGCAAATAATCATGTTTTGTAAATTTAGCAGACATCACTAGGTCAGACATCATATTATTAATGCTTTCAACGTCCCAATCATCAGCAACTGAGCTTGGTTTTACAAAGTCACTCAATGAGATCTTGATTTGATGTGGATATTTCAGGATTTCAACCGGACCATAGATTTCATAATCAGTATTGTCCCATGCTACACCGCCTGGTATAGGATTGGCTGTGAAGTTTACTGAAGAAAGTTCTCTTTTCTCGACGTGCGAGGACGTGCGTGGTTTGAGGATCAAGTTGATTTTCTGGCTTGCTGTGTCCATTTTAGCATATTTTCCCTCAATGAAGTGTCCCAAACATAGTACCATGATGAGCCAAAGTATGAGGATAAGTGCACCTAGGGCCACCCAGAATTCTATCCACGGAGAAATCGGAGATTTCAGATGTTGAAAAAGTTCCTTAGCTTTATCTTTAAAGGTTTTTGTTGATGTTTGTTCCTTTGATTCACTCAGGTCTTCAGATGAATCACTGAAGTTGATGAAGTAACCGGATGCCGTTCTGTCTATTGTTCCAATTGCTTCAGGATTGATATTTGCTTTATCAGTGTGTTTTGTTGCAGCAGCATAGTCATTTGTTACTTCATTGTAGATTGGTGTGTCTCTGCTAAATGTTTTTATTTGGGTTTTTAGAGGTTTAAGTTCCATAGCATTGTTGCATAGTCCTTGTTGTTGTTCTTTTGGCATTTCAAATGTGAGTAGCCTCTTAGATTGAACCTCTGTGTTTGTAGCAAACCTTGGTGCACTTGGCCTACTGTTTGTTATCGGCCACATGATTGTGGTTTTATCAGGTCGATTGATACAACCCTGTTCTCCTTTTTACCAGCAAGTGGCGGTAGTACTACTGATCTTGTCCCGTTGATAGACAAGACAGGAACTGCTTTTCTGTAAGAAGGCCCAAATTCCTTCTTTACCGCGATCTTTTCTCTGACTAGATCCCCGACTTTTGGTATCCAGACAGGTCTTGCTGGGACAGGTAGTTTTTCTTCAGTGGTTGTTGGCTGTTGTTTCAACTTTATGTTGCTCAGGTCTTTCCTTGTTTCATTTAAGTCCTGTAAAATAGCCAAACGATCTTTGATATCAAAGCTTTTTTCTTTAACCACTGAAGTCTGACTGTCAAGATCTAAGACCATCATTCTAGTTCCAAACAATAATTTGTACGGACTGAATCCCCTCAGAGAATTTCTTGGCAGGTTATTTAGACTACTTTGGACACTTATTAGATGTTTGACCCACCCAGCTCCCGAACCTAATACCTTCGCTGTTATAGATTGCTTTATGTCACGTTTTTTTCTTTCTACGATTCCGTTTCCCTCGGGATGAAATGGACAAGAATACCGCAATGCAATGCCCATGCTGGTCATGGCCTCCTTATAAGCTCGAGAGCTAAAGGCAGGACCCTGGTCAGAATGCAGCATGCCAATTGCGTATGTGCCGATAAAGACTCGCAAATCTTTTATAACAGTTCTGGCGTCAGCCGATCGCTGGGGCCACATCCAAATGAATCTCGTGCATGAATCCACTGCAACCAAGATATATTTATAGTTACCATCCCTTTGTAAGGGATCACAGTGGTCCAGGTAAACGCAAGCTAATTGTTTATCCGAGATTAGAAGGGGCGTCTGAGCTGGTCGTCTCACTGTTGATACTTTCATTTTTTGACATATTTCACATTCTAGAACATAGTTCCGTGTTTGTCTTCTCATTTGTGGCCACCAGTATCTCTGTTTTAATAACGATACTGTGGCTGAGACGCCAGCATGTACAGAAGCAAGTCCTTCGTGTGCCGCTATGATAAGTCCTAACCTATGTTCCATGTTTGGAATTGCCCTATCCCCCACTCCAGGGATTCGAGCAAACGGAACATTGTTTGTATCAGTCATATATGAGTATTTCACTGGAAAGCCTTTCGGGAGTGTTTTTATCGAATCTTTTCCTGTAGCGCTGACAGCTTGTAATATATCGCTGTCTATTTTTGTTTTTGACCGTGTGATGGCGGCTACGGAAGCCGTTTGCACCGCTGCCTTCGCTGCCTCATCAGCCAATGAATTCCCTGCAACGTGAACGCCATCACGTTGATGACTCAGTGTAGGTATCACGTGAGTCTTTGGTAGTTCTTTTTGCAAATGAACTACTTGTTCCCAAAGCATTTTATGCTTGATTGTGCCTCCTTTCGCATCCTTAAAACCATTCTGAAGCCAGATCTGCAAGTATTCATTGTAAGACTGAACGCAATAATACGAATCGCACACTATGAGTGTGGGGAATTCTCGATCGGTATTTTCAAGCGCCATCTTGAATGCCAGTAGTTCAGCTCGCTGAGCTGTACAATCTCCTAGAGATTGTGTTTTAGTGACCACTGGTTTAAATTTCCCTTCGTGCCAGCGACCTTTAACAATCGCGCACGCAGCACTGTAAGCTTGTTTACCCCCAACTGCGGGTTGTGCTGATCCGTCTGTATATATTATACAGCCGTAATGTTCTAGAGGCAGAATTTCGATTGGCGGAGGACATTCAAATTCGTATTGGAGAAATTCTTGTGTTTTTAAGTTGGGATCAAATTCGTATACCACGTCTGTTGCAGCAAGAGAATTAGCCCACTGTATCCACCTTGGATGGAGTGCTTTAGCATTCGGAATGCTTGCCTTTGTTACCGCCTCCAGGGCTGGTATCGGTGTCACGATGATTATTCGTTTACCTTGTGCTAGGGCCCGCTCCTTTGCTACAGCAGTCTGTACCGCGGTCAGAATTTTTTCCGTTGGACTAAATTTCATTTCAGCCTTTGTGTACAAGTGTGATTTGAATGCAATTGGTACCTTTTCTCCCTCATTAGAGGTCAGGTATGTGAATCCGCATCTTCCTGGGATGACTCGAATCACAAGATTACGTGTGTTATCACGTGTTTCTAATTTTGTTTTAATTAGCATGTCTGTTTGTAAACATCTCAAAATTTCTGTGTGTTTTTGAGTCCAATTGATTCTTTTAAAATTTGGTTTTATTAGATCATAAAGGGGTTTGACCCTTTCTGCGTAATTTGCAATGTATGTTCTTCCAAAATTTAGGAAGCCTAGAATTGATTGTAAGTTTTTTAGTGTTCTAGGAGCTTGGAGTACAGCACATTTCTCTAGGAAATTGTCAGCCAGGCTTTTGCCTTCACTTGATAATTCATATCCTAAAAACAGGACTGTTAGATGGGCAATTCTTGATTTTTTAAAGTTGAATTTGTAGCCCTCTGCTGCGAACCCAAGTATTATGGTGTTCACTCTCTTCAAGTGAGTATCCAAGTCATCATCTGTTAGGTAAATGTCGTCGACATATGATAATGCCTCGTCATCGTATGTTTGTAGTAATTCTGTTACTCTCTTTGAGAATAATCCTGGGCTGTTCTCGTGCCCTTGGGGTAAACGGCAGAAACTTTTTTGCGAGCCATTTACAGAGAATGCAGTCAAAATATCTGCTCTCTGGTGCTATATTTTGACAAAAGAATCCATTAGAGATGTCTAATATTGTTTTGTATTTTTTGCGCACTATGTTATTCATTAGTGCAGCACTATGTGAGTTTTGTACTGCAAAGGTTTTGCAACATGAGTTAAGGTGTCTGTAGTCCAAAACTAGACGATATGAGTTGTCTGGTTTGGAGACAGGAAACAAAGGATTGTTCATTTGTGAGGTGCAAGTTTCAATCACCCCCTGGTATTCAAGTTGATCTAGGATCTCTTTTACCTGTTTTTTAGCTTCTTGCTTAATTGGGTACTGCCTCTGTGCAGTAGGTTGTGATTTTAACTGGATTTTGTGAGGAGGAGAGTCCTCATCCCATCCTACATGATTTTTATATAAAGCAGGAGCTTGAGCTACTGCCCACTTTCTAGCAAGTGTATATTTTTTATGAATTGGAATATTATTTGAGAAGGCAGGCATAATTATTTCTTCGCCATGAGGGCACTCCCTGACAAACTCGGGTGGCCAGTCTCGTTCAGCTAGAAGGATGTCATAGCCCTGGGAGAGATTATCCCAAAAGAGACCCCTTATTTTTCTAGTCTTATCCCCCTCTATACGTAATGTTATTTCATATATTTTGTGAGGTTTGCTAACTCTGGTGTCTGCAGTTTCCACTTGAATGTATTCATTCGTGTCCACTGTCTCCAGATGATTCATAAGGACTTTGCGAGCTATGCTCACTTCTGCTGCGCTGTCTAGCATTGTCTGAGCCCATTCTCCGTTTTTCAGCTGTGTCCTCAGTATTATCGGCATCTTTGACTACTTTAATACTGGCTACCTTCTTTTTTGGAAATTGTAACTTTTTATTTGTATGAGCAGGTTCCTTGTCTTTGGACTTGACGTGCTCTTCCCTGTGTTGTTCTGATCGTCCTCTTCTTTCCGTTTTCTGCGAGGAAGTCTGAAAAGATTGAGAGGGACGTGTATCATTATCTTGATATCTATCAGGTTTCTTTATATTATCCCTATTTCTAAGGTTGTATTTTTTCCCAGAGGGCTCACTTTGGGGAGACCTGCGTCCTTGGTTCGGAGATCTTTCTCTCCGCTGAGGAGACCTTCCTCTGGACTGGAATCTTTTTTCTTTAGGATTGGATTGTTTGTTTCCATCCCAGCTCTTTTTTTGAGTGTTTAAATTATTTTTAAAAAATATCTTTTCAGGACTTTCAATCAGTTGAGGTTTTACCGGTATTCCACCCAGACTATCCCTTCCTAGTTCTTCATAGGATTTCTCTATGATTCTGGCAATTTCAGTTGGTTGGTCTGCTATGTCTATCTCATTTAACCTTTGGCGGATCGCCACGTTTGCTACTTCTCCCTTTATGTTGGCTAATAATATAGCCGAGACCTGCTTGAAGTCTTTCAGTAATTTCATACCAAGAGTTAAAGCGGGTTCTGGACCATATTCATCTTGAATTTGTTTTAGCACATCTGGTATTACTGACATGGATGGTACACCATGTGTTTTTGTGTATATGGAAGCAAAGACTGTACCCCAAGTGTCACAGTCCTCCACGTGTGGTGCGATTCCCATTGGAAGACAGATAGTCAGAATTCTGTGTTTATCTACAGGGGTGGTGTCTGGAAACACCGCCTCTATTTGAGTGATTTTTTGTGCTAGCCAGAAAGATATTTGTTCCCGTTTTGCAGGTACTTTACCTAGACAGGACTGTATGTTCTGTGGTGTAATTTTATTTGTGTTACCCTGATGAGGGGTCAGCTGTGGAATTTTACTTGCTGGTTGGATTGTTGAAGTCCGCATTACATATTGGACTAATTGTCTATGTATTTTGATTAGTTGTTTTAGCTGTATTAGAAGCTCTGCTGCAGACATTTCTTCAATGTCTGGATGTGGTGTATATCCGGCTAGGACCGGCCACGTTGCTCCTGGTCTACCTAGTGGACCGAGCCTGGTGATGTGATTATTATGTTTTAGGGCGCCATCAAACAAGAGCAGGTGCTCTTGGAATTTGAGTGGTACTTCCACCTCCTCGAAAGGAGTGTAGGTATCCGGTGGTTCCTCTATTTTATAATAGTGGAACTCTTTTGTTGCAGCGTTTGCTGCTGGGAAGTTCATCCATGAATAGAATACCTCTGTCTGCCGATATTCGTGTGCCTCAATTACGAATATGACTGTACCACCTCTCGATGTCAGTCCATTTTCTATAAGTTTTAAAGTTATAGATTTTCTTATGTTGACCGGGATGAGTTTTATATCCGGGTCATTTTGTAGCAGAGTATTATCAGCTGCTAGGAGTTCAGCTGCTAGTCTAGCTGTCTCCCTTTCATCATCACTGTCTACCATTTTACCGACAGGAAGGTTATTCTGTTTGTTTGCAGATCAGGTTTCTATGGAAACAAAGATTAGATGCACAATATTTTGGAACAGTGTATCCTTCAACGTTGAATAAACCAAGAACCATACATAGGAGTCTCCTCCTGCGAGGTTTGGCGGATATGACCTTTCACCCACTCCAGACGTCTTTGGAGTATTATGGGAAAAAAGGGGTTCTGTGTGAAAAAGCACGACTGAGTTACTCTAATGTCTTGCGTTAGTTTTATCGCCTATCCAAACGTTGGGCGCCATGTAGTGTAGTTCCTATTATCCCAATAGGCTCTGCGCATTGGAATAATATCTTCAATAGTATAGACCTAGGGCAGAGGTTAACTAGGTCTTCTACTGACGATATTAGACTTAAAGTTTTTGGTTTTGCCAGCTAGCTCAGAGTTCACTAGAAACTTTCTCGAATAGGCAAGGAGGAATTTAACTTCCTTGGATAGACAAGAAGGGATTTAGTTTCTGACAACCATAGAACATGACAACTTTGCTCTCCCCTAATCAAGAGTGTATCTCTAGAGTCGTGTGAAAACAAAAGACAACTTATTTTACTCAGTCAGTACGTGCATTCTTAGTTTCACCAGATTGTAGAGAAAAGGAAGAGACGGGCGTGTTCAATAAAAGATGGTATTTATTGATCAGTCTCTTTTCTCGTACAAGAGAAATGAATCAATATTATTGCGATGCTTATGGTTAAGTAAAGTGCATACAATAAAAGCAGAAGTATAAAATAATACTGCAGAAGCATTGATATGGTTTCTAAGCCATATGATATTTAAAACTGATAAAATAGATACATACATATAAACATTTGACTAATCGTACTCAACTGGTGCTTCTAACCACGCCTACCCCAGTGTACCTGACCTAAGCCTAATACGTGGGCGGGAGTAGATAAGTAGCAGTTTAAGTTAAGTTTGTTTTGCCAAGTGACTGACTCAAGAATTCTCTGTAAGGGGTTATTCAGTTCTGTACCTGAGATCTAGAATGGTTGAGGGCTGGTATCTCTCGTCTCTGGTCTTGATATTCCAGCTGCCTGCGAGGGCCGCTTGGAAGCGCCGGAGCTGGATTTCTCGGCAGGAGAAAAGCAGCGTCTCGTTCTCAGCGCGTCAGGAAGGCGGGGCAGCGCGTGTGGGCTTCGCTCTCTGCTGGGCTCCTCAGTGCGTCTCGCTGCTCCGATCTCGTCACCACCGCGTGTGTTTGCTTAAGGCAATGTCGGTAATATTTATACCTGTAAGGTGTCGAGATTGACGTAAGGATGGACATGGATACGTCAATAAGGATGTCATACAAACAGGCTTGTTCGCACATTCTTTTGCTGAAGTTCTCGGTGAAATCAAAACAATGGCCGCAGGGATTTTCCCAGGTTGTCATAGGTTTGATTTGTTTTGAGAACTCTGTATGCCTTATCAGGGGCTGGAGGAATAGTGCTTGTCTAATTAGATGGCATGCGTTATTACCTAATCAGATAACACGTTTCTGTGCCGTGGTGTGGCTTAATCAGATAACGGTTTTTTGCACCGTGGGTTGGCTGCTAGTTAACTATTAACCAGAACAGGGTCAGGAATAGGGGAATCGATACAGAACCTATAGGAATACATCACAACATCTTCGATCCACCCTTGGATCCAACCGCACTCTTCTCTCCTGGCTGCCTGCAGCATCTTTACCTCCAGGCTCCATAGAACTCCACGAAGAAACCCGACGCACTTTGGCACCTATGCACCCGCTTCCTGTGGGTGAGGTAACAAGATTACACCAGTGCTCCTATAGTGGTTTACACCTCTAGTGTCCTACTTTTTAGTGGCTAAGTTCTAGTCCAGTCGGAAGACTCCTAAACCTATAACTTTCTGATTTTTACGCACCATTGACTTGTATGGTAAACGCGGTTGCCTATAGACACTGCACCCGCATCCTGTGGGTCTCCTATGTCCTAACCTTTGTTAATCCAGTGTAGGCCCAGCGATTCCCTAGGCCCTAGGCCTGTTCATTGTTCGTGACGTGGTACTTATACCACTTTCTTAATATATGGTTTGAGTGGCCACCCGGCCTATCCATAATTGTGCACCTTATTGTATGTCATACGGTGTTCTTTGTTTAACGCTTGTGCTCCTGTGCTCATAAAGAGTCAAGGGGATTATTCTAGAAATAAATACATATATTTTATAATAAATAATTTGTGTGGTGTCCTTTCATTTGGTATTTAAAGGATTGCATATGGTAAAACAGCTTGAGTTTAGCCTAAGACTGCTTTTGTCCATGCTACCACTAGGATAGCTGGTCTATAAGTTTGACTTACAACCAATCACCATAAGGGTCGTTTGGACTGGTGCAAGGTGCTCACTAGAATAGTGATCATCATATACCAGGCCAACTTCTCACACACAGCACCTTCTGGTTCGCCACGGCACCCTCTGTTTCACCACTGCCACCCTCTGGTTCATCACTGCCACCTTCTGGTTCATCACTGCCACCCTCTGGTTTGCCACTGCCACCCTCTGGATCATCACTCTCCCCCTCTGGTTCATCACTGCCAACCTCTGTTTCACCACTGCCACCCTTTGGTTCATCACTGCCACCCTCTGGTTTGCCACTCTCACCCTCTGGATCATCACTGTTCCCCTCTGGTTCATCACTGCCACCCTCTGTTTCACCACTGCCACCCTCTGGTTCATCACTGCCACCCTCTGATTCATCACTGCCACCCTCTGGTTCATCACAACACCCTCTGGTTTGCCACTGCCACCCTCTGGATCATCACTGTCCCCCTCTGGTTCATCACTGCCACCCTCTGTTTCACCACTGCCACCCTCTGGTTCATCACTGCCACCCCCTGGTTCATCACTGCCACCCTCTGGTTTGCCACTGCCACCCTCTGGATCATCACTGTCCCCCTCTGGTTCATCACTGCCACCCTCTGGTTCATCACAGCACCCTCTGGTTCACCAATGCCACCCTCTGGATCATCACTGCCCCCCTCTGGTTCACCACTGTCACCCTCTGGTTCATCACTGCCACCCTCTGGTCCATCACTGCCACCCTCTGTTTCATCACAACACCCTCTGGTTCACCAGTGCCACCATCTGGATCATCACTGTCCCCCTCTGGTTCACCACTGTCACCCTCTTGTTCACCACTGCCCCCCTCTGGTTCACCACTGTCACCCTCTGGTTCACCACTACCACCCTCTTGTTCACCACTGTAGATTATGGGGGGAAAGCACACCTGCCCAGCCTCAACTGAGATGAATTAATTTGGGGCTGGTTAATGTGTCACTGAATTTGTGCTTCAAGTCTGGCACCTGCTTCCTTAGCTGTAAGACCTTCCTGTTACAGTTATTTTTTTTACAGGAGCATTGTGCCATACTTGTAACTATTCTCTGACCCTGCTTTGAGGGTCAGAGCAGGGTCAGAGAATAGTTGCAAGAAGGCAACTGAACTCTGGTGGGGCCCCTCAGGAAGCACTACAGGGAATGGTTACAAATTAGCTTGAACTTTTGCAACTGCTAATTGCTTTCACTTTACCAAAATTCGTTTTTCTGCCATTTCACGAGGTTCGCGGGGCGCGAAATCGTACTTGCAATCCGCAAATTCGTGCTAATTTGTTGATTTCTTTTTTTTTACGTGTTCGCGTGGTTTTTTGCTTATTCGCGGACAGCTTGCAGCGCACCGACCCCGAGGTTGTCCATGCGGTCGTGTATGGGCGCGGCCATCTTGTTTGCGTGACGTGTTTCCGTTTCCGGGCGCTAGTTGTATGCTCGCGTCATATGCGGTGCGCGATTACGTGTTCGTGGGCGTTTTGCGTGCTCGCGGGGGTAATATCGCGCAAACTTACCTACCCGGTCCTCTATGGGCGCGGCCATCTTGTTTTTCATTCACTGCTATGGTTTTGGGCATGCTACCTTTCTATCCATCTTACATCTTTGTAATCCTATGTTTTTCTAAACTTTTTGTTGTTTTCTTTTGCTTATTATCTCTCTCTTCAATTTCCTACATCTATATTTTGTGTTTTTTTTAACTTTTTGTTACTTTATTACCTACTTTATTACTTTCCCTCTCTCTCTTATTTTTTTCACACCTATTCTTCTTTCCTTCTTCTTGTGCCCAGGACCATGGCTAAGGGAGGCGACAAGGGCAAGGGGAAGGGCCCAGCACCGCGTACCCGGCTCCCTTGAGGGTGTTTGAGGGGGGAGGAAGTCCAGGCCAGGGAGATCTTCTCTGCGGTGGAGGTGGCTGCCTTGATGGTTTTTGTACAAGTCCACCTCCCTAAGACCGTAGCAGCAGGTGGGCGGATTGCTTCCGGTGACGGCCTCCGGGAGCGTCACCAGCTATGGGAGAAGGTGTGCCGGCGCATGTATAAGGAGTCTGGGGTCCGGCTCACCTACCAGCAAGTGACGCACCGGTGGAGTGACATCTTGGACCGGGAGCATGACATGCTCGACCTGCTCAGTGTGGAGATCACTGGCCTTGTTAAGTAGCTATTTAATAACTACTTTTTTTCCTTCTGCTCTGTTATATTGCTAATCTATTTTTTTCCTGAAGAGTACGAATGCTGCTGATTCGATTACATTGCAGGTAAATTAATGTTTAAATAGCTTCTGTGATTGCAGGTACTCGCCTGGTTATTGGCGTTGCTACTATGCTTACTTGTTTGCAACTTTTTTGTCATTTGAGAGCATTACTGCGTAATGCTAGAGACAGTACATTCAAGTCTAGTCCTTCTTTGTACTCCTGGTGCTGCCACTTTGAAGAGATAGTGGTGCATTGATACGTTGAGTATATTATTTATAACTTGTTATTGGATATTTGTTAGTGTTCTGCAATCATGATGACGGAGTGTGTCTGTCACGCGACGTCTCGTGCTGCTGAGTGATGGCAGTCGTAGTAGAACCTTTTTGTCGTTGATGTAGTTAGTGAATTACATAACTTTCCTATTAGACGGTCTGCGAATCCTGCAATACTGTACTACTATTCTCCTAGTTGACCAGATCAGATGCAATTGATGTTAATTTGTTTCCCCGACATAATTTTAGATTGAGTACAAAGAAAACAAATATTTCCCAAAAAACAGTCATCCGTGTTGTGTTTCTTTATTTCATGATCACCAGGACCTCTCAGGGGCAAGGCGCCGGCGGCGACAGAGACTCCAGTGGCAGAAGGTGGACAGGTGCAGTCCCTTGCAGGCTCTTCTGCTGGCCCCAGTAAGTTGTACTATTGTTATATTAATACTTATACTTCCCTAACTTTTACAGCTCCTATTCATTACAAACTGGTTCCTAATAATTCTATGTTTTACAAAATAGTCTTTGATCTTCTAATGTAGACTACTTTCTACATTCTTATCCTGCCTCTACCATTACTCTCTAAGCTACTACTATTTACAATTAAGAGTCGGTCTGTGTAGGTAGCTAAGCTTGCCCATTCGGCAAACGGTGTGAAACAAAACTCTGATACAGCAATAGCTCTAGGCACTGAGTGCAGTCCTCTGGGTTACCCTTGCTGTCTATTCCAGTCTTCCTAATGCAAGTGCTTTGACAATTTCCAACAACAAAATTTCATTGTTTACACCGAGTAAAAGGTAGCAGTTGCCTTTTTGATTTGAGAGGAGCACATCCCATACCGCTAGTGTTTCAGTAACTATTCTGCACACAAAGAAGTATGGAAAAGATGATAGGTGCAGTTCGACTTTCGACATACCTCATTCGGAACAGAAGTTGAACCCCCGATCCCCTGACCGACTATCTAGAATGTCTGACCAATGATTTTACGACCCAGAAGAACAGAAGAAGACTACCTCCGAGTCAAGGCCTATCTGAGTCACTGAAAAATGACTGCCAAGTGCAGTAGTTCAAACCTTTCCGCTGACTCACTCGTAAACAAAAACCACACAGTGTTTGTTAGTTTTAAAGTTTTATTTTCAATTAAGAAATGAAAACATTATTTCTTTATTTTTAATAGCGTAGTATTCTGATGGATGAAGATGACATTAAAGTTGAAACAACATTTCCATGAATGAAATTAGTATGATTCAAACTTAATAATAGTTAACAGACACATGAAATTATTAGAATAACTGTGCGGAAGCCCCCACCTTCTTTAAAGTACTTAAAGTACTGCTTGTGATGACTTAGTAGTAGTTGGTGAATCGTCTGGCAGAAGGGCAATGGAATCTTCTTTCTGTAATGAGAAAAATTGTGCACGTTAAGCAAGCATTAATCAGTTGTCATAAGAAGAAGTGTAGCATTTAATGGAATAAGCATATAAAAGGTTAACACCCTCCCCAAAACCGTTACTTTTTTTCAATCCCAGTAATAAAAAATGTGTTATGTAACATTTTCTTCCATTACAAGACAAAATAGGGGGTTGTGTATGGCATCTGAAAATATGACATGTTTTTCCTAGACGTCAAACCATCTGATGCGGCACGGATGACCACCAGTGCCGGGGCCAGCAGTGCAGATGGGTCTACTCAGGATGCGGCGGCGCTAACAGGAGGAGCTGGGGGGGAAGACTCAGCGGCGGCGGACGGAGGTAAGTTATTATACTACTTACTTATTGAAATTGTTTTGAGTAGGCTCGCAAAGGAGTGTATGATGTACTACAGTAGTACACAGTACACTAGTATAAGTACACTGTACTGTCAAGAACATTTACTAATTTAGAACTACTTTTTGGGCTATCACGGAGAAGACAGTCAACCTTGACTTTTAATAGCATTAGCGGCGGTACTTCTCTGGTAACCAATGGCCCCCTCTATTTCACTTCAACTCAGCTGGCAAATTTTTATTGTGAAGCCAAGTCATATCAGATGAAGTTTAGGGATGTGAATAACGAAAAGTTAAAGAAGGGTGAAACGAAGGACGAGCGAGTCTTAATATTTATGACTGTAAAGAATGGTTTTGTTGAATGCAATTCAACATAAGAAGACAGCGGTTTCCAAAATATATTGAAAAGGGTGTTAGTTGGTTTTTGACAAAAAGAAATTTTGGTACATTTGAGACATTAAGAAGAATCATAGACGTACTTTGGAAGCCTGGATGTTATCTTCTTTATCCTCCTCGTCGATAGCAGAGGTGTATGATGTAGTAGAGCAGACGCTGAGTGGATGAAGTATGGCCAGTGGCAGTGCCACCCCTATAGAAAAGTAAGACATTCAGATCCCCACTTGCATGTACTGCTTAAAGTACTGCGACTCTGCATCATCAAGGCCTGTGTCTGTATTTCTTGGGTGAAAGCTGAGTGAGCTGCCATTATGGCGGCTACCACAAGTTCACGTACCAGTAATTTCTTTTGCAACCCAAGAGAAAAAAAGTAAAAAAGGCCTTTTTTTAGTACTCTCTGACTATGTATGTAGTAGTGAGTCTACCCATAGTGCTGCTAGTGGAATTCCTGAAACTACCAGCAATGTCACAGGCTTACAAAGACGGCGGAAAGATACATGCCAAAATGTTATACTGTTACAACAGGTATCTGTGCACACGTCGCCTTTTACAGAGTAAATGCTGTAGGTAATCAAACAACACAACCAATAGACAAACAATGTGGAAGTAGTCTTGATAGAAGTTTTTCTTCAATTCAGATTTTATCCACCACGCCCAGCCAACGCGTGTTTCGTCAGGGCTAGTAGCCCACGACTTCATCAGGGCTCCCGCGGGCAGCGGTTCCAAAGCTATTGCCACAATGGCTTTATGCTCTCAGCCGCTTCTAATTCCGACCCGGCTACCGGGTACTGTGGAGGTTCTCGCGGATTTGTCTCAGCCGTCCGTGTGATGGTTAATACCAAAGATGCGACACACCATAGGAGTATCCGTGTGAGCGGCAGGTTAAGCCGTACTGCTTTCCAGCGTCTCCCCGTGTAAATGCGGAAGTCATTTACAGTTTACACGCGGAGACGCTGGAAATCTGAGATGGCTGAGACGAATCAGCGAGAACCTCCACAGTACCCGGTAGCCAGGTCGGAATTAGAAGCGGCTGAGAGCACCTAGCCATTGTGGCAATAGCTTTGGAACCGCTGCCCGCGGGAGCCCTGATGAAGTCATGGGCTACTAGCCCTGACAAAACACGTGTTGGCTGGGCGTGTTGAATAAAATCTGAATTAAAGAAAAACTTCCATCAAGACTACTTCCACATTGTTTGTCTATTGGTTGTGTTGTTTGATTACCTACAGCATTTACTCTGTAAAAGGTGACGTGTGCACAGATACCTGTTGTATCAATTATGGTTGGATCTTGGTCCTAATTGGAGGTTTAGGTTCTTCCTCCTATCTGGGGCACCCTCAAAATAGTGGTTAGAAATTATATATAACGTCACATACGGGAGGCGCCAGTTGTGGATCGACAATCAAAAAAAACCTGGTCCGTTATCTTCAAAATGTTATACTGTGTTTGCTACTTGCTGGTGTTACTGATGCTGGTGTTACTGAGTGTCAACTTTCTGATGAATTATTTTGACTTTATGTTAAAGACTATTGGCTACAGTATTTTTCTTTCTTTCTTCATAGATGCTACTCCAAAAAAGCTCACCCGTTAGGAGATGGCTGTCCGGGCCAGGGCCCGTAAGCTGGAGGCTATTTGTGTAGAGTATCGCCGGTTGTAGGCTCGGGAGCATGAGGACACTACAACAACCACCAGTACATCCAACTCCAGTTCCCCCGGGTCCACCAGCCACAAGCCTCCAGCCAAACGGAGCCGTGGCCCGACAGCCTCCCGCCGCCGCCGCACAGCAGCAAAAACAACAGCTGCCCCCTCCCAGAGCTTGGATGGCACATGTGCGCCGCATCCAAAAGCGAGTGGACTACCTGGAGCGGTTGTGCGAAAAACACCAGCGCCAGCTCCGGGACCTCCGCAAAGAGCAGCGGGACATGCAGCAACAGCTTGCCAAATTACGCCACCGGAAGAAGTGACTGTCCCTTGCCCCTTTTTTAAAGACTGTTGGGGGGGTGGGAATTGGGTTTGTGGGAAAGGGGACTTTTAGATTTTTGGACATTGGTTTGGTTAGGGAGGGGGGGTGAGGTGGGGTAATTTATTTTATTTTTGTGACAACAACATCCATAATTTATATTTCTTAATAATTATATTTTTCATTCCAAAACACAGTATACGCGCTCAAATTATTTTGTGTGGGGTTTGGCGGTGGTTACTGGACGTTTGTTTTTTCAAACTTACCAGCATGAATGAAACATCTTGTCCTGAAATGTACCAAAATTCAAGTAACCGAGTTAGTCAATTAAGTATCCCTACTACTGTACTTTACTAGTAGTACTGTCAGTCTCTGCTCTCCTCCCAACTTAGTCCTAGCCCATTATTCTACTACCTCTCCAATATGCTTATCTTACCTGTGATTTGTGAATCACGGTTGGTGAATAAGGTTGGTTGTTGACTTGAATCCTCAACGGATGCAATATCATTGTTGTGCTGTAGCAGTAGTGGTACACACTGGCAGTATCACCATATGAAAAAAAGAGGAAATTAAAAATTGAGTGGCCTGAGCGTAGCATTAAAAACAGTACAATAGATAGTACGGTACAGAACATTGCCCTAAATTGTAGCCTAAGCAGTGCCAACGTAAGGTAAGCATTAAGCATTTGATTGTTCACGTCGTGTAGGAGGAGGATGTTCTTATCAATCCACGATGGCGCACATGAACTACTGGTTGCTTTGACCTTATCCTACCCAGCAAGTGTGTGGAATTTAATGTTGTTGTCAGTCACACCTCAATGAAATACCACACCGCCCGGGGGAAGAGGGTTAGGGTTTGAAAATTGGATGGGAATGGGGGTTTTTGGGAAACTTTGGTAGAGAGGAAAAAAACACAGCATGGACAGTCAAACAACAAATGAAGAGAAACAAATCTTTGGATTAGAAGATATTGATAAATCTTTAAAGGGACATAAAGGAAGTGCACTACTGCATGCCAGAAGTACTAAATGGATGGTTAGGTTACTGAAAAGTTGTACTACTACTTACTGCAACTTACTAGTAACTACGAAGAAACAAGTTGACAGTACAGGGCTGCAGTCATTACGCAATTTCACTTGCCTCTCTGCCCTCAGAGAGAATAAACACTTACATTAAATTAGTGTTAAACATAGCAAAGACGTATCAAATAGCTGGAGGGATGAATTTGAAGCAGAGATCAAACAAACGCACAGAGTCACACTCGTAGAAGTAACTTCAAGTTCACAAGAATATCATTTAAAAGATAAGGAGAATTTTGGATACTGTTACTGTTTTTTGTAGTTGTCCCGTTGAATTTGTGAAGTTGATGCATCCAGCCATTCCTCTTATTCGCGGTACTCCTTCATTCCATCGGATGCTCCATCGATCAATCTTGGTGACCAGACACACTGTCCACTGCCTGCCTGATGCGGATTTGCGAATATCTAATTGTAAGCCTGAGTAGTACATCGATGGCACAGGGTAAAAGCCTGCCTGTAATTGATGATGGAAAAACACAACAGTAAGTGTTAAAGACACCTCGGAGAAAAAAATATGTAAGGCACGCTGTGTAGTGCCAAAATTATACTGTCACTTCAGAGATGACAATCCCCAAAATCTAGAACACCCCACATTACCCTCCCAAAAACGTGCAGAATACTGCTGCTACCTCGCAGAGGCCTAATTTGAAATCGTGTCAAAACGCACTCAGAAAGTATGCCCAAAACCCCCCTTTCCCACCATGGATTATCTTCAAACCACTTGCAATCAAAATTAGACATTCCAACAAGTTTTCCAAGACCCCACCCAGTCATAAAAATCTAGAACCCCCGCCCAAACACATGCAATACAATACTGCTAACGCTAACGAGCCCTAAGTTAAAAATAGTTGCAAACGCTTTCTTTAACTAGGCCAAAGCCCCCCTTTTCCACCATGGATTTTCTTCCACCCACTTGCAACCAAAATTACACATTCCCACGAGTGCTCTAAGACCACAGAACCCAGTTAGCAAAATCTAGAACACCCCCAAACTCATGCAATACTGCTGCTAACCCTAACGAGCCCTAAGTTACAAAAAGTGCCAAAACGCTTTTCAGCATGGATTTTCTCCAAACCAATTTTATCCGGTATTAAACCTTCCCAGCAATGCCCCAAGACCTGCCAACCCACCCGCAAAAAAGCAGAACACCCCCAAACAGGCAAAACGCAAAAATGGAAAATCTCATACTTAGAATATTTTCGGCCTTCTTTCTATTCTGTCTAAAAGCGCTGTGCAGCTAGGTCATAACTCCACTTTTCCAACATGGATTTCCTAAAAAACAAATGCAATCAACATTAGACTGTGCCAGCAATGCTCCCAGACCCCAAAACCCACCCCCAAACACCAGGAACCACCCCAAACAGCACCCCAAAGACAAGCGAGTGAGCAAAAACGTAAAAACTTTTTCACCTCCGATTTTCTCCAAACCACTTTTATCCGGTATTAGACCTTTCCAGCAATGCCCCCAGAGCCGTCAACCCAGGCGAAAACAAGTAGAAGACCCCCAAACAGCCAAAAAGCAAAACTACAAAAATGGGGACTTAGACATTTTCAGGCAAATTTCCAAAATCACTCCAAGCACGCTCTGCAGCTAGGCCCTAACTCCCCTTTGCCACCATGGATTTTCTTCAAACCACTTGCAATCAAAACTACCCATACCCAGCGTTGCTCCAAGACCCCAAAACCCACCCACAAACACCAGGAAGCCCCCCAAACAGGCCCCCGAAAACACTAAAGTGAGCGAAATGCCTGAAAATTAAAAAACTTTTTCACCTCCGATTTTCTCCAAACCACTTTTATCCGATATTAGACCTTCCCAGCAATGCCCCCAGAACCGTCAACCCAGACGAAAACAAGTAGAAGACCCCCAAACAGCCAAAAAGCAAAACTACAAAAATGGGGACAGAAATTTTCAGGCAAATTTCCAAAATCACTCCACGCGCGCTCTGCAGCTAGGCCCTAACTCCCCTTTGCCACCATGGATTTTCTTCAAACCACTTGCAATCAAAACTACCCATACCCAGCGTTGCTCCAAGACCCCAAAACCCACCCACAAACACCAGGAAGCCCCCCAAACAGGCCCCCGAAAATGCTAAAGTGAGCGAAATGCCTGAAAATTAAAAAACTTTTTCAACTCAGATTTTCTCCAAACGACTTTTATCCGGTATTAGACCTTCCCAGCAATGCCCCCAGAGCTGTCAACCCAGGCGAAAACAAGTAGAAGACCCCCAAACAGCCAAAAAGCAAAACTACAAAAATGGGGACCGAAATTTTCAGGCAAATTTCCAAAATCACTCCACGCGCGCTCTGCAGCTAGGCCCTAACTCCCCTTTGCCACCATGGATTTTCTTCAAACCACTTGCAATCAAAACTACCCATACCCAGCGTTGCTCCAAGACCCCAAAGCCCACCCACAAACACCAGGAAGCCCCCCAAACAGGTCCCCGAAAACGCTAAAGTGAGCGAAATGCCTGAAAATTGAAAAAAAATTCACCTCTGATTTTCTCCAAACCACTTTTATCCGGAATTAGACCTTCCCAGCAATGCCCCCAGAGCCATCAACCCAGGCGAAAACAAGTAGAAGACCCCCAAACAGCCAAAAAGCAAAACTACAAAAATGGGGACTTGGACATTTTCAGGCACATTTCCAAAATCACTCCACACATGCTCTGCAGCTAGGCCCTAACTCCCCTTTGCCAGCATGGATTTTCTTCAAACCACTTGCAATTAAAACTACCCATACCCAGCGTTGCTCCAAGACCCCAAAACCCACCCACAAACACCAGGAAGCCCCCCAAACAGGCCCACGAAAACGCTAAAGTGAGCGAAATGCCTGAAAATTGAAAAACTTTTTCACCTCTGATTTTCTCCAAACCACTTTTATCCGGTATTAGAGCTTCCCAGCAATTCCCCCAGAGCAGTCAACCCAGGCGAAAACAAGTAGAAGACCCCCAAACAGCCAAAAAGCAAAACTACAAAAATGGGGACCGAAATTTTCAGGCAAATTTCCAAAATCACTCCACGCGCGCTGTGCAGCTAGGCCCTAACTCCCCTTTGCCACCATGGATTTTCTTCAAACCACTTGCAATCAAAACTACCCATACCCAGCATTGCTCCAAGACCCCAAAACCCACCCACAAACACCAGGAAGCCACCCAAACAGGCCCCCGAAAACGCTAAAGTGAGCGAAATGCCTGAAAATTGAAAAACTTTTTCACCTCCGATTTTCTCCAAACCACTTTTATCCGCTATTAGACCTTCCCAGCAATGCCCCCAAAGCCGGCAACCCAGGCGAAAATAAGTAGAAGACCCCCAAACAGCCAAAACGCAAAACTACAAAAATGGGGACAATTTTTCAGGCAAATTTCCAAAATCACTCCACGCGCGCTCTGTAGCTAGGCCCTAACTCCCCTTTGCCACCATGGATTTTCTTTAAACCACTTGCAATCAAAAGTACCCATACCCAGCATTGCTCCAAGACCCCAAAACCCACCCACAAACACCAGGAAGCCCCCCAAACAGGCCCCCGAAAACGCTAAAGTGAGCGAAATGCCTGAAAATTGAAAAACTGTTTTAACCTCAGATTTTCTTCAAACCACTTTTATCCGGTATTAGACCTTCCCAGCAATGCCCCCAAAGCCGTCAACCCAGGGGAAAACAAGTAGAAGACCCCCAAACAGCCAAAAAGCAAAACTACAAAAATGGGGACAGAATTTTTCAGGCAAATTTCCAAAATCACTCCGCACGCGCTCTGTAGCTAGGCCCTAACTCCCCTTTGCCACCATGGATTTTCTTTAAACCACTTGCAATAAAAACTACCCATACCCAGCATTGCTCCAAGACCCCAAAACCCACCCACAAACACCAGGAAGCCCCCCAAACAGGCCCCCGAAAACGCTAAAGTGAGCGAAATGCCTGAAAATTGAAAAACTTTTTCACCTCCGATTTGGTCCTAAACACTTGATTCCGATATTAGACCTTCCGAGCTATGCCCCCACACCCCTGCAGCCACCCGTCCAAAAGCAGAACAACCCCAAACAGACAAAAAGCAAAAATGGGCCTACCTTCAATTCAGTCCAAATACGCTGTGCAGCTAGGTTATAACTCCACTTTTCCACCATGGATTTCCTGAAAAACAAATGCAATCAACATTAGACTGTGCCAGCAGTGCTCCCAGACCCCAAAACCCACCCACAGAAACCTAGAAGCCCCCCAAACAGCCCCCCAAAAACATGCAATACTGGTATATTCAAAACATGGCAAATTGCGCTGTTCACAAAACATTGCTGTTTTCAGCACTTCCACTACTTTGATCCTCTTGAAACTCACCGGGACAGTCACTTGTTCCAGCGATTCACAAGAATCTCAGCAAGGCAGAACAAAATCGAACCACTGCGCTCTTTGAAGAAGAAGAAGAAGAAGGAAGGTCTACGACTAGTTTTCACACGCGCCCGCAAAACACCCAAAAAGGCCAAAATTCTGCCAATTCTGGACCAAAGAACACCAAACCCCCCTAAAACATTGCCAACATCATTATGAACGAGCAAATGTTAGAAATGGGATCCCTGGCCGGCCAGGGCTTGCGCCAAAGTCAGTCAGAGACCACTACTTCCACGTCAGGACAAGGGAGTTACGCGCCAAGATAACCCCTGCTCACCCCCTTGGTAACGTAGCACGAGCAGTAAGGCTAAACAAAGGAGGCAATGTGAGTTAAGTGTTTGCGCATGCACCCCCAGCAACAACACCCAAGGCCCACCACAAAGGAAACTCCACACAAGGTTATGTATAAAAAAAATAGCCTTTGTATTACACCAAAACACATTAGATGAAAACACACACTTCACAATGTGCCAACAGGCACGGGCAGAATTTACAGGGGATATGTACAAGACAGGGCCACCTGTACCACTGTCAGGAATCAGCATTTTATAACTAGAAATACTGTTAGAATTAGCACTTAGAACATAGAGTATAAATCACTTTAGCACACAACCAGTAACTACTGGTAACTGGTAAGTACCACCTACGCAACCCTAACCATCCTTAGGAGAATATTACGCAGGGAACCAGGACCTCACAGGGAACACCTGTAGTAGGAGAAAAAACCAATTAAATATGACCGTACATTTAGGGGTATAGGCCTGGGAACGAAAACACATGATGCATAAACATACATTCAGCGGTGTAAGAACAAGGCACATGATGCATAAAACACATTCAGAGGTGCAGCACAGGAGAACACATGATGCATAGACAACACATTCAGAGGTGTAAGAACAAGACACATGTTGCATCAACACATTCAGAGGTGCAGCACAGGAGAATTCACTGAAATTACCTTAGCACAGAACTTACATCAAAGTCGAGGTTGCGCCACTGCACCAAAACCTAAACGTAGCAGCTGGCAACTACTTGCTGGGCAGCTGAGGACAGGGACAGAACAGGGCCTAAACACTGAGGGAAATGGATAGGGGGAGTCTGGAGGAGGAGTAAAAAGGAGCATGATTGAGTTGTGAACTTGTGAACCTCAGGAATGCAGACTGAGGCACCTTCAAATCAATAAGGAATATAAGATGAAGACAGTGCTGCTGATGAACTTGTGATTAGGTCATTATAGTTTTGCTGTGGTAAAAGTTGCAAAACAAAGAAAGACACATAGGAATAAAAGTGAATAAGGACGAAAAAAAGGAAGTCATTTTCAGGGCTCGGTGTCAGGGAAGTAGAGCTCGTCCTCCAACTCCATGATTTGAGACGGGAGTAGGTCAGGTAACAGAGAAGAACTTCCCTCACCTAAGTCGGTGTCCTCTTCTTCCTGCGTGCATTCACGTACTTTGTAATCTGGTGGTATCAAGTGCTGATTCATCTTGATCAGTGTTAACCTCTCCACATTTTTGACCGAGAGCCAGGACCTTTTTGAAGTTACAATGGTACCAGCAGCACTGAAAACACGTTCAGAAGACATGCTTGCAAGTGGGCAAGACTAATAATTTAGAGCCAGGTTGGCGATCAGTGGCCATAGAGCCATTTTCCTGTACCAATACAGCAATGGGTTCGTAGTAACAAAGACCTGTGTTGGCTCATCCAGATAGGCCTGCACCATCAACTCAAAGTTCTCCACGGTCGCTCCATTTTGCGTAACATCTGTGGCCTTCTCAGCACTGGAACGAACAAACCCTTGATGAGTTAGCCAATCCGCTTCCGACAATATTATGGCTGGGCCTGGTGCAGGTGAGGATGATGATAGGGTTGCTGCTGGTGTCGTTAATGGCTGTGAGGGAAAGTGACTCCCTTCGGCCACAGATTCAGAAGTGGAACTTGACGCTGAATCGCCTGCTGATTCAGTTGGACTTCTGACGGCTCCTTGAATACTCTGCCGATCTTTTTCGAACCGTCTGGCTGACACAGATATCCAATGTTTGTACTTTGAAACATCTGCCTCATCAAAAGAAATGAATGCTTTCCTGGCCACTGCCTTTTTGTACCATGGATCCAGAATAGTGGCACAAATGCAATGTTGTTCTGTATGTATCTTTTGAAGCCTTTCATTGGCAACTAGGCGGCTTAATAAGTTCTCCGCCAACAGATATGCAGCTTGCTTTCCACCATCATCTCTCAACGTTGAAGACAGCGTCTTCACTTGGTGCTCTAGCATGCGCAACAATGGGATAGCTTTGCTCAAGGAACAGTCCTCCCTGCTGACTTCACGCGTGAAGACCTCAAAAAGACGAAGCATGTCTGTCAGGCTTTTAACTAGCTGCCATTCCTCCAACTCTAGCCTCAGGTCAATAGAACCTACTGTAAAGATATAGTCATTGATTACCATGCACTGCTCATGCAGACGCTCAAGCATGTAAAAGGTTGAGTTCCAACGTGTTGCCACCTCCTGGATGAGTCCTTTGACTGGCACTTTACGTGCATGTTGAAAGGTCCTCAGCTGCTTCCGGGCCTTAAAAGAATGGCTGAAATGTGTGCAGATTCTTCGGCAAATAGACAGTAACTTCTTGACTTGGGGTTCAGTTTTCAAGAAATCTTGAACAACCAGGTTTATACAGTGCGCCAAACACGGCACTCTGAAATAGTCACCATCCTGCATGGCCCTAACTATATTACTGCCATTATCCGTGGAAACATAACCAGCTATGCGATTTCTTGGTTCCAGCCATTCAGAGACCTTACTTTTAAACTCATTCAAAATGTTTTTTGCAGTATGACTTTTTCGCCATGGCAAACATGGCTAATGTTGCATGTTTCCGAGAAGCTTGAAAAACTGTGTCCAGGTCAGCATCAACTGTACTTGACTTGTCTCTAACCCCTGCGAAAGACCCTGCAAAAGAGACCCAGTGTGCAGTGATGCACATGTAATCAAGGGCTTGGCAACTGGTCCACATGTCTGTTGTCAAGTGGATAGTGTGAACAGCACTCTTCTGCAAAGCTGCCCCAATCACCTCCAGCACATCTTGATGTAGTGCTGGAACCGCAACTCTGGCAAAATAGGATCGGTTAGGAACCTTCCATTTAGGGCAGACTGTTGCCACTAATTCTAGAAACCCCACCCCTTCCACGAAAGAAAAAGGGAGAAGGTCCAGCGCTAGCATTTTAGCCAGCTTCGCGTTATACAGACGTACCGTTGGGTGGTTGTGTTCAAATGGCGCCTCTGACCAAAGCATGCTTCTAATGGTGGGCTGGATAATTTTATGTGATGATGATGATGATGATGACCTCTTCAAACCAGTTAGGCACATTGGTGTAGTTTTTCGCATTGGTGTCTCTCCGAGTCCAGAACTCTTAGTGTGCCTCATAGATGTTGCAGGGGTAGAGGGTGTGGGCGATACCACTGCAGGTCTGCTGCCAGGGGTACTGGGTGTACCAGAAAAAATGTCTGTCGCTTCTTCACTTCCCCCCTGCACAATTAGATTCTCGTCATCATCAGATTCAATATCAAGGGAAACATTTGGATTTTTTTTTATTTTGGCTTCCTCGATCTTTCTCATGTGTGCTTCCCACTGGATAGGGTGGTGTAACTTGAGATGACCTCTCTGGCCTCCGGTACCATAGTTGGTACCAAGCTTACCCTGACTAACTGATGCTTTACAAATCGAACAAATGACCATGTTTTCCACCTTTGCGCTAACAGTAAAGAAGTCCCAAACTGCGGACTGGTGATGTCTGCTGGTGGTGGAGGTGCTACTTTGACTTTCAATGCCAGATGAAATGGAAGATTGGCGTGGCTGAATTTGTTTCTGTTGTTCACTTACAGCACCACTACTTGAGGTCGAGCTGGATGGAGGTCCATGCCGGCCCTTCTGACAAAAAAGATGGAAGCTGTAGGTCGTGTTGGTGTTGTAGTTAACGCTGGTGGTACCAGTGCCACACCACCCATATCCCGCTCAGCAGCCATCCGGGCTAGGGTTAAAATATCTGTCTGCTGAATGCCTGCTGGGGCTGGAGTGACGACTGTGATGACTGGGTCATCGTCAGACTGTTCATCAGCAGCAGAACATACAACTTCTTGTTTGTCGTCATCACCCATAAGTGGAAGCTTTGCAGAAGCCTTCCTTTTAGGCTTAGCTACCTTTGTCGGCTCATCATGGGGTGACTCACTCTCAGACCGCATTGGTGGGTTCCAATCAACATTAGCATCATCAGAAGGAAGGGGGCTTGAAGAAGAACTTCTAGTATCCCTCCTTGACCTTTTTCTTGCTGGGGCTCTGGAAGACAATGGATAATCATCATCAGGAGGTGTGGCTTCGTCGGATACCTCCTCGGGCTAATGTACTTCTTTGGGAAGCTTACAACTGTAATGTTATCAAAAATTCCTAGTTTGAAAAAGGCGTGCTTTTGCTCCTCCGAGGGAGCTGCTAAGTAAAAGAGGTTCGATCTAATGTCCTCTTCATTGATGTATCTAAATATCACGATCTTTACCGATTGCTTACGTTGTAGGGGTGTAAAATACAGCAGATCTTGAATATTCTTTCGACATTGTTTCTGCGTACTGCATCTTTTTAGCTTTTTATAATCGAGTTACTTCATTTTACTTGCCCTTTTAAATTCGAGTTCCTTTTTTGCGTATTTGTTCCTCAATGAGTCATTCATTATGGGACAAATACCATACTTTTATTCAACAAACAATTCAAGCTAAAACAACCATTTTCCAATGACTTCAGAAAAGACAGGCATGATGGATATCGGTCAAACAAAAATCTCAATTAATCCTAAATTAAGACAAGGAGTCTGCATTACCTGTCCTTTACTATTTGAAAATAGTAACCATTATTCAAAACCTACCAATTTAAGCAACCTTTATGATGCTAATTCCATATTTCTTGTGAAGGGCTATTCCTAGCGTTTCTATTTTAGCGGGGTCAAAAGATCCCATCAGTGGCCTACTGATTTTACTCGATTTTTCCTAGTGAGTTTTATGCCATAGTTTGCTAAAAACTACAGCGGAGAATCCGTATTTCGCATATGTGTCCTTTTTATTAGGGGTGCCCTCCGGTGGAGCCGTTGACCGACCTCTAATAAACGGTCGGGGCGAAACCAATTACCAATCAGTGGGGAGAACATAGGCATGACGTATAATCGGACAAGTGAAGATCTCAAATAATTGTGGACAAAGGTCTGCACTACCTATCCTTCGCTGTCTGCAAAGAGAGAGAATGTTACTATTCATTGTTGTTTGCAAGCAGGGAATATCTCAAAAAGAACCAAATATCCTAAGACACCCTTTATGATGCCTATAAAGAAGCAGAGGTAACTGATAGCCTCTCCTCTCTCACAAATAAAGCTATCATAACAGTCCTTTCCAAACCTAAGAACGATCCATTATACTGTAGTAGCTGTCGTCCAATTTACCTTCTGAATACAGATTCAAAGATATTAGCCACCGTCCTCCCCAAGAGACTCAAACAAGTTATCGCTAAACACATACATAATTCTCAAGTGGGATTCATGCCAGGCAGAAACTCTAGCAACCCTCTAGGCACTTTGGCTCACATACTCTGGTTTTCCAAGGATGCTGGAGAAGACAGAGTAGCCTTATCCTTAGATGCTGAAAAGGCCTTTGACCATATTGAATGGAGCAATAACTTCCGTACTCTTCATAGGCTGCGATTAGGCAATGAATATATCTCTAAAGTCAAATGGTTATATGAGACACCATTCGCACACGTGAATTATGGGGGTTTCCTTTCAAAATATTTTTTAATCCAAAGAGCAACCCACCAGGGTTGCCCTTTATTGCCCCTTTTATTCCTTCTTGCACTTCAACGCCTGACTGCGGCAATAAGAAATTGTTGACAAATAGCAGACATTCCTACACCAGCAGGGATCTTAAAAATATTTCTTTATGCAGATGACATATTGCTCACATTTACTGATCTGCCTACTTCACTCCCGACACTCATGTCTACCTTTTCTTGCTTCTCGATCATTTATGCCTACAAAGTCAATTGGAATAAGAGGGAAGCTCTCCCATTGTCCAGGGGTAAAACAAAAGCAGCTATTTTGGCCTATAATTTTTAATGGAAACTGGACCGCCTGAAGTATCTAGGTATTTATATCAACACAGGTTTAGAACCTATGATTCAAGATAACTTAGATCCACTTATTGCCAAAACATAGTCAGAGTACGAAAAATGGTCCCATCTTAGCCTGTCCTTTTGGGGTAGAGTACAGGCAGTGAAAACAATTATTGTGCCCTGTTTCTTTTATGTTTTAGGTATGTTGTCTTTGACTGTTAAAATACCAATATTGCAAGAATCAAAAAATGTATTCAAACCTTTATTTGGGGATCTCTGAGATCTAGACTTAAAATCTCGAAATTGATTTCTCACAGGTGATATGGGGGCCTTAGTTTACCGTGCATTGAGCATCACATACAGCCCTCCATTTATCTGAATTGGTTTATCTTTGGCCCAGACAGGATGATCCCCCACTATGGGTTCTCTCTGAAAGACAAACTGTACAGGCAACTTCAGGTGTTAAAATGTTTTACACTGAGAAATCACCTGTTTCACAAACTTCCAACCCTATTTTTCAATCTATGCTTAAGATTTAGATACATGCCCACAAACTCCTCAGGAGTAACCTGAGACTACATGGAAAGGTCCCCATATGGCATAACACTGATATTAGAATAAGTAAACAAACTATTTCCTGGGATATGTGGGAGATAGCAGGTATTCTAATTTTGGATCACTTACTCACTTTAGAAGGTGAGCTTAGAACCTTTGAAATACTTTAGATAGAATTTCAACACCCTTCCTCCCAAGAGGGGAAATACTTACAACTAAAACAAGCCCTTTTTTGTAGACTAGGACTATATCCTTAGATAGCTGAGGATTCCCCGGTGTTACAATCCTTAATAATGTGGGGGAATTCAAATGTGCAGTCTCTGGATTTTATGATCTCATAGTGCATAAATTACACTCATATCCATCACTAGCACAACTTCATGTCAAATGGCAAGGGTTAATTACTGTAGCTTATTCCGATGAAGAATGGGCGGATGTTATTATGTAAATGTAAATGTGCTGGATTTGTAAAGCACACGGCTGCCCCTGAGCGTCCCGGCGCTTGCTTAGGGAACCCGTCCTGGTATTCCCCTGTGAGAAACCCCGGCAGGGTGTCCACAAGGTGAAAGCCAGGCATCCCGCCGCGAGGGGCCGTAGTGGAGATTAAGCAAGCTATTGGCCAGAGTCGCAGAGTGTGACCCCGTGAGTTGAGTAGGCACCAGAACGAGAATTGTCGAGTCCGTGGAATTTTTGAGCCCGAGACCCACCGAGGCGGGGAATCGAACCCTGGTCCACGCTCGATCTCAGCTTCCGGGTCTTCCGCCTCTAACCACTGAGCCACGCTTCTCCACTAGAATTATGAACATGGATAAGGGAATAAGAGAGGTTAGAATGAAATTTACTCGTAACTTGTACTGGTCACCAGACAGCAGGTTTACTACACGAATCTACCTGCTGGGGGTGCCCACAGGAGAATTGCAATATACTACACATTTTATTCCGATGTCCAATTTTAAAGGAATATTGGTCTTCCATAACTGCCTCTCTATACAGAGTGTCCATTCCTTAAACAGAAAAATGTGTTCTATTACTGATCTCCCAAATCTAACAAACCATTCAAGACGATTGATAGCTATTGCACTCACCATAGGAAACAATTGTATATTATGACATTGGAGAACACCACAATGTCCTACACATATCCTAAGAACCAAATAACCAAAATAACCAAAAAACCAAGTACCAATCAGTGAGGAGAAGATAGGCATGACGTATAATCAGACAAGTGAAGATCTCAAATAATTGTGGACAAAGGTCCGCACTACCTATCCTTCGCTGTTTGCAAAAGAAAGAGAATATTTCTATTCTTCGCTGTTTGCAAACAGAGAATATCTCAAAGAGAACCAATATATCGAGTAGCAAACGAGGCTAAACGAACCAATCAATGAGTAATAATAGTATTTTCCTAACCAAACAATCAATCAATCAAACAATTCAATAGTCGTGTACCACGACATTACCCGGAACACGAGGACAGTTCTTCGCCTTCCCCTTCCAGCGCCCGATCGTCCTCTTACTCCAATTTTACCACAGCACTCCTGTGGGATCCCAGTCAGGACCGCAGGTCACTTGAGAGAGGTCCGTTCGGAACATGTGAATTTCGGATGATCGGCTGCCAGACGAGGGTCTTTTGGGCAGGTGCACTTTTTCCGATTGTTGCAGTCGTTCACTCCGTCGTTAGGACCTCTCTACCCGACCCACGTGTCGCTGATGGGTCCCACAATGGGCGCCAATTGTGGAAAAGCAGATTTTCTCTAGTTACCATCTAACATTGTTATGTTATGTTATATTATTTTTATTTGTACCGCGCACAGCTGCCCCAGCAAAGGGGCGTCCTGGCGCTTTGAGAAGGTAAACACAACACAGCATTAAAAGCGGGCAGAAAGGAGAAGAGACACAACAGATGAGCTAAACAAATAAAAAGGTCTTGATAGCCCGTCTAAACTGAAGGAGCTCATCGATGGCCCGGATTTGTGGAGGAAGAGAATTCCACCAGCTCTCTGCCAGGACTCGAAAGGAGCAGCCACCAATTCTGCTCAACTTAAAACGCGGGACCACTGCTAAGTTCTGGCCTAGCGATCTAAGAGTGCGAGAGGGGACCAGCAGTTTCTCCAAGATTTGTGGGGAAGTACCCTTGAGGATTTTAAATGCAAGGCAGAGAACCTTGAATCTAATCCTCTGCTGCACAGGGAGCCAGTGGAGAGAGTGCAGGGCATTGGACACCGAGCACCGCCTAGGCAGACCTGTCACCAGTCGGGCCGCAGCGTTTTGAACCCGCTGGAGCCGCAGAAATTCTGACTGGTTAACCCCCACCAGTAGGGAGCTGGCATAGTCCAACCTGGACAGCACTGATGCTTGGACCACCAGCTGTCTTGTGGGTGCATCAAATAATTTGAGGATGGGTCGAAGTCCTCTGATGATGCCATAGCAAGAAGCCGCCACCTTCTTGGTATGACAGATGAAACTCAGAGAAGGATCAAACCACACCCCCTGGTTTTTTATTTCTGCCGCTGGGAGGGGAGTCACACCCAACTCCGAAGGCCACCATTTGTCACCCCACAAAGCCACCTGTTTACCAACCACCATAATCTCCGTCTTCTTGGTGTTTAACTGGAGACAGTTGGAATTCATCCAGTTAGCCACTTCCCGCAGACCATCACAGAACCTGGGAGCCTCCAGGTCTGAGTCCCCACTCAGTGTGACCGCCAGCTGCGTGTCATCTGCGTAAGAGACCATGGTCAGGCCCCACCGCTTGACGACCGCAGCCAACGGTCTCACATACAGATTGAAAAGGGTGGGACTCAGTGATGACCCCTGAGGGACTCCCTGGTCTAACGGGTAGGATGACGACTTACCGGGCGGGATCGCCACCTGGAATGACCTATCCGTAAGGAAGGGTCGAAACCAGTGCAAGGCGGAGCCAGAAACGCCCACCTCCTCAAGACGCCGAATCAGAATCCCGTGGGAGACCGTGTCGAAGGCGGCACTGAGATCTAATAACAATAGTGCCGCCGTCTGACTGGAATCCAGCATGGAACGCAGATGCTCGACCATCGAGAGAAGGGCCGTCTCCGTGCTGTGACCCGCACGGAACCCGTTCTGGGTAGGGTCGAGAATGTTAAGCCTACCAAGATGGTCTGTAAGAGTGGCATTCACATGGGCCTCCGCTATTTTCGTGGCCCAAGGGAGAAGGGAGATAGGGCGGTAGCTTTCAGGTTTAAGGGGGTCAAGGGTCGCCTTCTTCAGAATTGGCGTGACTACTGCCTGCTTCCATCTGACGGGAACCACTCCAGAAGAGAGGGACAGGTTGATCAAGGACAGCACCGGGGTACGGCAAACCGGCGCCAGGGTCTTGAGTTGGGCCGGTTTCAACGGGTCTGCCGGAGATCCAGACTTGATTTTGGCGCTGAGAGAGTCAAACACCTCCAGAGATAAGGGGGGTAAGATAGAAAGACATTCCCCCTCACCTAAGGTGCGACCAACCTGCTCTAGCATCAGGGAACCCGTTGGAAAAGTGCGATTGATGGCTTGCACTTTTTCATGGAAGAAAGAGGCCAAACCCTCACAATGTGAGTCCGAGCATATTTCCACTACAGTTGCTCTCTTCGCCATCAGGTCCTTTAATACTTTAAAAATAAGTTTCGATGGATTGGCAGAATTCTGAAACTGTTGAGCATAAAAGGAAGCGTGAGTTTGACACACTGCCCTGTGGTAGATCTTGACCTTGGCCAGATAACATATCTTCAGATCTGGGTCGTACGACTTCCTCCATAATCTTTCGGCCTGTCTACAGGCCCTCTTAAGAGATGCCAAGGAAGTGTCATACCAAGGACTCGGCTCCTTCCGATGACACTTGGACCAACACATAGGAATCAGAGAATCGAGGGCACCAGATATCCACTCACAGAAGGAGTCGTATCCACAATCGACCTCGGTGAGCGGACCTAAAGGAACCTCCTCGAGCAGATGGTAAAAATCCTCCAGTCTTAATTTGTTCCAGTGTCGTTTAAGAACAAGTCTGTCCTGAGATAGAAAAGGAGAGTCAGACAAAGAGCATGCCGTTTTCACCAGCATGTGGTCTGTCCAGACCAACTGGGAGGAACCAAGAACTCTGAATCCTTCTAGATTTGTGAAGAACGGGTCAAGAGTATGACCACCTCTATGTGTGGGGAAAGTAATCATCTGCGAGAGCTGTAGAGCCTCAAGATCCGCCAGAAAGCTCCTAATAGAGGGTAAAGAAGGGCAGTCCAAATGGAGATTAAGATCTCCCACAACATTAAAATTTGCGCACCCTAGTGCCTCTGTACTAATGTACTCAGGAAGAGCAGCCCTAAAAACAGAGTCACAGCCCGGAGGCCGGTAAATTAATAAACCAGAGAAGGTAAACTGGTGACTAAACGCTATTTTAAATAGGGCACCCTCACACCCCAAAAGTTCAGCGGCTTTGCACTCGCAGGGATAACACCGTTTGGTGGCCATCGCAATGCCTCCACCTCTAGTCGTCCGATTTAAAGTAAAAATAGCATACTCTGGGGGAAAGGCTAGGTTAATTATCGAGGATTCAGAGTCCTGGAGCCATGTTTCCGTCAGAAAAAGCACATCCGGCGAACCATCAATGAGAAGGTCGTAAACCTCCTGATGGTGCTTTACCACAGATCTGACGTTTAAGCTCCAGATACTCAGGTCCCGTTGTCCTACCCTCTTTATAACAGGCCCCAAGGAGCGTATAAGAGAGGGAGGTTCCAATGACCAAGCACCACACCTACAATGATATGGGCCACAAAGCGGGGCTACAGGCGAAAACTCGCAATGTGTACATCGGTCCCGAAGGGCCAGTAGATCGGCCCTACTATAAGTTCTCAAAGGTAAAGTCATGATGGCCAGGTCCAGAGTTCTGCCGTGGGCCGCGCCTCCTTAGCGCGAACGGGCGCAGACGGGCAGGACTCTGGCACGACTCAGGCACAGCGAAGGCACGCCCACTGCGCGTAACCGCTGCGCGTTGGAGGGAGCCTTAAATAGGCGTCCCTCCACTCAGCCGGAGCGCTAGACCGCTCGTCAGCAACACCCACCCAGAGTGAACACCACTCCAAGATGGCGCCCAAAGTGAACACCACTCCAAGATGGTGCCCAAAGTGAACACCACTCCAAGATGGCACCCAAAGTGAACACCACTCCAAGATGGCGCCCAAAGTGAACACCACTCCAAGATGGCGCCCAAAGCCAATCCCACCCCAGAAACCGGACCCGCCAAAACAGCGGTGAAGGAGCCGATTAGAGTGCAGGTGAGGGGATTACAATAAGTCCTATTAAAATCAGGGCAAAATACAACTAAGAAGAACACAAATAGTTATAAGGGTAGCTTTAAAAACGATAGCGCGGTATTTAGGCGCATAGCGCGATGCAAAGCGCGAGTACCTTCTCAGGGCAGTCCACAGGGCAGGTCGCCTTAAATAGGCATCCCTCCACTCAGCCGGAGCGCTAGACCGCTCGTCAGCAACACCCACCCAGAGTGAACACCACTCCAAGATGGCGCCCAAAGTGAACACCACTCCAAGATGGCGCCCAAAGTGAACACCACTCCAAGATGACGCCCAAAGTGAACACCACTCCAAGATGGCGCCCAAAGTGAACACCACTCCAAGATGGCGCCCAAAGCCAATCCCACCCCAGAAACCGGACCCGCCAAAACAGCGGTGAAGGAGCCGATTAGAGTGCAGGTGAGGGGGTTACAATAAGTCCTATTAAAATCAGGGCAAAATACAACTAAGAAGAACACAAATAGTTATAAGGGTAGCTTTAAAAATTATAGCGCGGTATTTAGGCGCATAGCGCGATGCAAAGCGCAAGTACCTTCTCAGGGCAGTCCACAGGGCAGGTCGCCTTAAATAGGCGTCCCTCCACTCAGCCGGAGCGCTAGACCGCTCGTCAGCAACACCCACCCAGAGTGAACACCACTCCAAGATGGCGCCCAAAGTGAACACCACTCCAAGATGGCGCCCAAAGTGAACACCACTCCAAGATGGCGCCCAAAGCCAATCCCACCCCAGAAACCGGACCCACCAAAACAGCGGTGAAGGAGCCGATTAGAGTGCAGGTGAGGGGGTTACAATAAGTCCTATTAAAATCAGGGCAAAATACAACTAAGAAGAACACAAATAGTTATAAGGGTAGCTTTAAAAATGATAGCGCGGTATTTAGGCGCATAGCGCGATGCAAAGCGCGAGTACCTTCTCAGGGCAGTCCACAGGGCAGGTCGCCCTAAATAGGCGTCCCTCCACTCAGCCGGAGCGCTAGACCGCTCGTCAGCAACACCCACCCAGAGTGAACATGACTCCAAGATGGTGCCCAAAGTGAACACCACTCCAAGATGGCGCCCAAAGTGAACACCACTCCAAGATGGCACCCAAAGTGAACACCACTCCAAGATGGCGCTCAAAGTGAACACCACTCTAAGATGGCGCCCAAAGCCAATCCCACCCCAGAAACCGGACCCACCAAAACAGCGGTGAAGGAGCCGATTAGAGTGCAGGTGAGGGGGTTACAATAAGTCCTATTAAAATCAGGGCAAAATACAACTAAGAAGAACACAAATAGTTATAAGGGTAGCTTTAAAAATGATAGCGCTGTATTTAGGCGCATAGCGCGATGCAAAGCGCGAGTACCTTCTCAGGGCAGTCCACAGGGCAGGTCGCCTTAAATAGGTGTCCCTCCTCTCAGCCGGAGCGCTAGACCGCTCGTCAGCAACACCCACCCAGAGTGAACACCACTCCAAGATGGCGCCCAAAGTGAACACCACTCCAAGATGGCGCCCAAAGTGAACACCACTCCAAGATGGCGCCCAAAGTGAACACCACTCTAAGAGGGCGCCCAAAGCCAATCCCACCCCAGAAACCGGACCCGCCAAAACAGCGGTGAAGGAGCCGATTAGAGTGCAGGTGAGGGGGTTACAATAAGTCCTATTAAAATCAGGGCAAAATACAACTAAGAAGAACACAAATAGTTATAAGGGTAGCTTTAAAAATGATAGCGCGGTATTTAGGCACATAGCGCGATGCAAAGCGCGAGTACCTTCTCAGGGCAGTCCACAGGGCAGGTCGCCTTAAATAGGCGTCCCTCCACTCAGCCGGAGCGCTAGACCGCTCGTCAGCAACACCCACCCAGAGTGAACACCACTCCAAGATGGTGCCCAAAGTGAACACCACTCCAAGATGGCGCCCAAAGTGAACACCACTCCAAGATGGCACCCAAAGTGAACACCACTCCAAGATGGCGCCCAAAGTGAACACCACTCTAAGATGGCGCCCAAAGCCAATCCCACCCCAGAAACCGGACCCACCAAAACAGCGGTGAAGGAGCCGATTAGAGTGCAGGTGAGGGGGTTACAATAAGTCCTATTAAAATCAGGGCAAAATACAACTAAGAAGAACACAAATAGTTATAAGGGTAGCTTTAAAAATGATAGCGCTGTATTTAGGCGCATAGCGCGATGCAAAGCGCGAGTACCTTCTCAGGGCAGTCCACAGGGCAGGTCGCCTTAAATAGGTGTCCCTCCTCTCAGCCGGAGCGCTAGACCGCTCGTCAGCAACACCCACCCAGAGTGAACACCACTCCAAGATGGCGCCCAAAGTGAACACCACTCCAAGATGGCGCCCAAAGTGAACACCACTCCAAGATGGCGCCCAAAGTGAACACCACTCTAAGAGGGCGCCCAAAGCCAATCCCACCCCAGAAACCGGACCCGCCAAAACAGCGGTGAAGGAGCCGATTAGAGTGCAGGTGAGGGGGTTACAATAAGTCCTATTAAAATCAGGGCAAAATACAACTAAGAAGAACACAAATAGTTATAAGGGTAGCTTTAAAAATGATAGCGCGGTATTTAGGCACATAGCGCGATGCAAAGCGCGAGTACCTTCTCAGGGCAGTCCACAGGGCAGGTCGCCTTAAATAGGCGTCCCTCCACTTGGCGTTAATCGCGTCTAATCCACTCGATTATTAGTTAATCAATAAAGAGACAGGTGCTGGAAGGTGAAAAGCAAGAAACAGATTTATTTACTCCAGAGGAGAGCACGTCACTTCGGACACACAGAATGTCTTCAGGAGATTGTGGAAAAGTTAATTTTGCCATGTTATATGTGCCTACGTGTTCCCCATGTTATGATATATGTGCATGATCGATATGCATGTATTCCCCTCTGATCAATTAAAGACGCAATTACAGTCGTGTCCATCTCTAATATGCCAGTTTCCAGTCCTCGTGAAAACAACGAATATTAGGCTTATGTAAACCTACGTTGCCACGTTTTACAGTGTGCACGTTAATTCATTGAATTGTCCCCGTTTCTAGGCCTCAAAAGGGCCCGGACTCAGATTCAGCTCCTGCTTCCTTAACCCTCTCCAAGGAGCGATACAGCCCCCACCTGTATCCCTGACCCTTCACTTACTTTCATGCCTCGCAGTGCCCGGCCAGGCCTGGCTCTGCCTCCCAGTCTGCCAAGAGTATGTTATGATTCTAGTTATCAGTCCAGCCCTCCTTCTCTGCATTCCTAAGCTACTGAATCACATCAATAGTTTCCGTCATGGTCTAGCCTTTATGCCTCCATGTAAGAGAAATACTGTATTAATATTCATAGAATATTCCTCGCACATGCAATACATTTAGAATAATGCATGCACCAGTCTTAGTGTCTGTTAATCTTTACCCTGATAACTTTTGGATTCTATCAACATGTTCTCTAAACACCAGATACTAGATATGCCTAGGTACATGTCGCTCTGACCCTCCAGACTTTCGTCTCCTCTTCTAGTGCAGAAGTCATAAGCCCCCAGTTCTCCTCATTGCCAGTTTGCGCGCACCACTAGGTTAAAGGTCCCAGCTGCTCAGGTAGCCCCCTCCATGTTTCCGCCCCTTTTTATGACATATTCTGTTGAGTTTACATCACATGTCTATGTACACACCTCTTGTTACACCCACTTTATGCCTTATCTTTCGCGACTGTTACAAACCACGCCTACTACTACGCCCCCTGCATTGAATGTAATGTATTTTGTTTAACTATAAATATTGTGCACTGTTATTAAAAGTTAGCCTTATTCCTGCCCCCGGCAGCTGCCATCCTATTCCCATGCAGGCTGTCCTGTTCCTGTCCTTTTATGCTTATTAAAGCCTGTCAAACTTCAGCTACCTCGTATTTTGACTCTTATTTATTGAGCTAACCTTTTATTGAATTATAGTCAAAAATAGAACCGGTAATTAATTATTTATTTACCACATAATGGCGCCCGAATAGGGACTTGCCCTTTCCCCACGCGCCGGAGAAGCCACGCAAGCCCCCTGACCCTCTGCAGCCGTGACGGAACCATCCTGCGCAGTGGCAGATATTTCTGCTTCAAGTATCCCTCAGGTCCACGGAGGAGACGGAGGTTGCGGTCCAGCATCTAGACGAGGCGGTGGAGGAACGCGGCGAGTCCCGACCAGAGCCCAAGCCGAGAGTCCAAGGTCCGAGGTAACCGGAGGCCCACCCGTAACTGAAGTCCGAAGTTCGTAGTCCGTCGTCGTAGCAGTCCAGTCCAGTCCGAGGCCTTCCGTTCTTGCTGCCCGGTGAGTACCGTTGCTGGGGTAGTATCTAGACAGGGTCAATTAAATTGTCTCTGGTCCGTGGGTTTGGGTACGCAAATCCAACACGAAGTGTCCACCTAGGTGGATGCGGGTCCTGACGTGTCTCTTAATGAGACCGGTATGTTTTGTACTGTTTCAGCAGTGCATCTAGTAATTCTAGTAAGTTCTGTTCTCGAGAAATTCATGTGTTTTAATTCTCAAGTATTCCAGGTAATGTTTCTGTCCGAACTGTTATTTTAAATGTCATTTCAATGTGTTTTCAATGTCGTGGTATGAATGAGTTGTTTCCTCAGTCATTATTGTGTTTCATCGTGTATTGTATTGTGTCCAGATCCCAGTTTGCGTTATGCCTCTGTTCTCCAAGTTACGTCAGTTAAGAACTAGAAAAGGTCTGCTCGAGGAAGCAGTTCCTGTCCCGCCTAGGGACAGTCCAGGTCATTTTATGTATCATAAACATGGCATAAGTGCCATATTATATCTAGATTTATGGGTAGAGTACACCAAGGAGTTAGAAGAGAAATATAGATGGCCTGTATCAGGCACATGGGATGCCGAGTGCATCATGCGAGTAGAAGAAGCATTATGGAAAAAGAAATCCAGACAGTCCCAGAAAGATGCCATCGAGTTATGGCGCAAAGAATCTCATAAAAGAACAGAGAAAGAAATCAGAAAGTCAGAATTAGGTAGAGAATCCTCAGAAAGAGCCCAAGAAAGGGAATTAATCGTAATAGGTGAACGAGTTAAAGCCGAACAGTCAGACAGACAGAGAAATGCCCTCATCAAGGGTATGTATCCTCTTCTTTTCGAGGGCTTGCCAAAAGCAACCCCGGAAGCACCATGTAATTTTCCGCCGCCATTAGTTCCGATTAAGCTACGTCACAAACCGACCGCAGCTGATATTTTTCTCTCGTCCTATTTGGACGACACAGTCCCAGAATATGCAAATCCTGTTCCGCCAGCTCCTGTAAATAATGTAATTCCTGTTCCTCCAGCCACCGGGGCACCTGTTACAGCACCTGTTACGGTACCCCCGGTCCAGCCTACAGTACAAATACCCGCTACATCGGTCACTCTGCCAGCACGAAGAGTATCCGTCGACGATTCCAGTTTAGGGGCCGCGGGGGGAGGTCCTCCTGGTACCCCGCCGCCACACAAACTTGTAACATTAGTCGAGTTACATGAACGTGCGTTACAGCGTACGCCCAAATATCAGTCCGTTGCAGATATCAAGCGAGCTCTTACAGAATGCCGTTATGATCCAGTCCCAGGCGATGATAATATGGTTATATATTCATTGCGTGTAAGACGGGTGACCGAGTATTTGGACACCCTACCGAATATGAAAGAAGATCTAGACAGAATATTTCGTTTCATCCGTACAGGAGACGATCCAGAAAGTATTGGCGAAATCATGTCTCTAAGGAAAGCTGAGACCCAGCTCATGCTATTAAAATTTCTAATCAATTGTTTAATAAGGGAACAAGATAGTCCGACTAAAGATCCGACCGAAATGAAAGTTCTGACAAGGTGGGGTGACAATATAGCCGAGGGTAGACACAAGACACTCAGTAGTATAGAGAGTATGTACAAGAAAATTCGTAAGGAAATAATAAGGTTTCACGAGAAACGCAAAGCAGCACAAGTAAGCGAGAAGGAAAACGACTCTTCTACTGAAGAGGTAGACGACGAGAATCCTTCCAGAATAGCGTATGTAGGTAGAACTAGACTTCCCGACCGACATTCACGCCTAGAACACAAGAAAGTTTTTCCTCTTCCAGCACCAGAACAAGGTTCTCTTGAACAAGTATTTCAAGCTACCGATCACATTCTGAAATCACGAATCGGTTATAGTGAACTTAGTACCATGCATGAACAAGAACTAGCCCGATCAGCAGTCCGATGGATTACTGATTCTACCACTTTTCCAGATGAAATAGTGGCACAAATGTTTCTGAAACTGCCCCCAGCCGAACAGCGACTGGTGGGTATGTATATGATCCAGCACCTCATTACACTGTATGAGGGACAACATTCTGATCCAGGTCCGTTACATGATGTCCTGAACGAGTTACTCCAGTATAGATGGAAAGGTTTAGGTACCGATTTAATTAGTATCATTCTAGAACAGCGCCACAAATATAGAACGTTTCTGAACCCACATTTTGTTCACGTCTCACCCCCAGAAAGTAAACCGTTTTACATAGACAGACAGCATCCATTACGAGAAGTACACCCAGTTAGGACACAGGGTGGTGAAATGCAACGAGTATTTGTTTACACCCCGATTACGAAGATGGAACTCTTAGAGATGAAAAAGTTAATTCCCTGTCATGACAAAGATCCAGCAGGGTTCCATCGAGAATTAAAAGACATGCTCCGTATGGGAGAATACACGTATCCAGATATAATTAAAATGCTAAAGGTCCTGTTGCCCGCAGGGGTATATGAGAAACTCAAGGAAAAAGAATGGGAGGTGGGAGAGAAAAAGATAGATTGGGCAGTTCTAGAAGCTGAAGAAAATACACGTGTACCAGGTACCGGTCTAGGAGATAAATGTAAAGAATTACCTGAACTGTTAATACAAGTTTTGCCAAGATTACTAGCCACGAAAAAGGAAGACTGGGATGCAATCTCAGCCTGTAAACAGAAACCAGACGAAGATACTAGTGATTTTTATTCTAGATTCGAGAAATGTTTTAGTGTTAACAGTGGTTTGAAGACGAGTAGTGAGTCATACCCTCATCTTTTTGTTACTAAACTAGTCGAGAATTCAAGTCCACAAGTTAAAAATCGAGTTTTGAAAGTCGAAAGTACCTGGCAAGCTAATACCCCGTCACAAATGCTTCAGATGCTCCAGTATCACCAGAATAGAATCAGGGAAGAGCAAGAACACGAAAAGAGACGTATGAAAGACACGAAAATGAAAGTATTAGTTGCACAATCTGTTCCACAAGACAGTCAGAAGAGGGGTACGAATCAAGCCAGTCATCCTGCAGTTCCTGTTAAAGGGACCTGCAATTATTGTAAACAGCCAGGTCATTTTATAAACGAGTGTGCAGTTCTGAAACACAATATAGCAACTGGTAAGACTAAAGAAAGACCACGTCCGCCTAGACAAGAACAAGTCTCACAGACTTCTCAGTCACCACAGAATGCACAACAGACAGTTCCAGCACCGCAGCCTATAGCTGCAACACAGCATGTTACACAGCAGATGTACCAATATGCCCAGACCGAGTATCCAGAGTATCAACCGTATTCATGAAACAGCCTAGAGAGGGAGGTAGGCTTGCCTCTCATCGAGATACCTGTAGATCAAGAGGGTCCCTATGTACACAGTCAAGTATTGGGGAAAGACAGAAAGTTTCTGATTGATACAGGGGCAAGTAGGACTACTATCAGTCATGACGAGGTTCCAGGGGCCCCGCTCTCAGGCTCTAGAAATGTTTCCCTTGGATTTTCAGGAAAGCCTATTGTAAACGAGATATCAAAGCCAGTTACTCTAGAAGTTGGTCCATTGTCCCGAACTACTGATTTATTACTTACGAAATCATGTCCAGAAAATTTGTTAGGCATTAAAACATTGAAAGAATTAGGTGCAGTTATTTGCTGCTCCCCAGAAGGAATACGCTTGTTTTTACGTGACTTTAAGGGTCACTATGTATTACGTGATTTTGATCCAAGATTACTGAATGTTCCCCAGCATCTATGGGCACAAGGTCCAACTGATGTTGGTTGTATGCAAATCACACCCCATCGTGTGACTCTCAAGCAAGGTATAGTCCTGCCACGAATCAGACAGTACAGACTGCCACCTGAGGCTGTAGCAGCCTTATCCAAAATTATTGACGAGCTCATTGCTCAAGGAGTGGTTGTAGAAACTGACTCCAATGTATGCAATTCTCCTATCATTCCAGTCATGAAACGTACTGATCCAAATGCACCTCCAGTATATCGATTAGTGATTGACCTTCGAGAACTTAATAAATGTATCATACCCCAGTATCCAGTAGTTCCAGATATTTCATCTCTATTGACAGCTATTGATTCTGAAGCCATATTTTTTACAGTGATAGACCTCAAGAATGCATTTTTCAGTGTTCCCATTCATCCAGACAGCCAGTACCTTTTCGGTTTTTGTTTAAATGGAAGGAGCTATAAATTCACACGAGCTCCTCAAGGTTTCACAGAAAGTCCTAGTATTTACAGTCAAGCACTTAAAAGACAACTAGACAATATTCACATGCCAACTGACACTGCTCTGCTCCAGTATGTCGATGATCTACTAATCACAGCCCGTTCTGAACGTGACTGCGAGCGAGCGTCACTTACAGTCCTGTATTTCCTAGCCGAGATGGGGCACAAGGTGTCCCCTTCGAAGCTTCAATTCTGTGTCCAGCAAGTGATCTACTTAGGCCACTTACTGTCCAAGTGGGGTAGGCAGTTGACACCTGACCGTATCCAGTTAATAGCGAGTCTTCCTCAGCCCAAGACCCAGAAAGAGGTACGAGCTTTTATCGGCCTCACTTCCTATTGCAGACAATGGATTCCTCAGTATGCATTTCTAGCAAAGCCACTGATACAGTTAACGACACAGGAGGCAGCCGTATCGACTGTCCTCCCTTGGACATCTGAACATACACTTGCTTTTAATGAATTAAAGAAAGCCTTATGCCAAGCACCTGTTCTAGCTACACCGAACTACAGTAAGCCTTTTACACTTTTTGTCACAGAACGTGATGGTACTGCATTATCTGTTCTCACACAAGATCAAGCAGGACAGTACAAGCCCTGTGCTTATTTTTCGAGCACACTAGATCCAGTAGCCCAGGCTCTGCCTGCGTGCCTCAAGTCAGTTGCAGCCACAGCTCTGGCTATCAGACAAAGTGATTCCATAGTATTAGGACACTCCCTGACAGTACAAGTTCCACACTCCGTGGAAGTTCTTTTAAACCGAACACAGACTCAGCACTTGACAATTGCACGTTTAACAGGTTATGAACTGACACTGTTCCAGCCACACATAGAAATCAGACGCTGCAACATTCTAAATCCTGCTACACTGTTACCGTCAGTTACTTCAAATCCTGCCACACATGACTGTGTGGAAGTAGTTAACACTATGACTAAGCCAAGACAAGACCTGACAGACATTGCATTACCAGATCCCGACCTGACACTTTATGTGGATGGTTCATGTATGAGAACAAGTACAGGAGAACTAGTAGCCGCGTATGCAGTGACTACTGACACCGAAGTTATTGAAACACACCGTATTGACACCCTGTCTGCTCAAGCAGCAGAGCTAGTTGCTCTGACCCAAGCCTGCATACGTGCCAAGAACCTGAAAGTAAACATATATACAGATTCACGTTATGCATTCGGAGTTGTACACGACTTCGGAGTGCTCTGGCAGGAGAGAGGTTTCATGACTTCTCATGGAACCAAGATTCAGCATGGTCTCCTCATTCAAGCTCTGTTAGATGCAATACATTTACCGACAGCTATCGCTATCATGAAGTGCAAGGCACACACGAAAATTACTGACATTATTTCCCAAGGTAATGATCTAGCAGATCGAACAGCCAAGCTTACAGCTCAGACACCAGACATTCCAGTTAACAAGACACAGACATCCACTCCAGAACAGACTACTTGTATGACAGTTAAGGACCCTACACAAGATGTCATAGACATACAGTTACATGCTACTCCCGAAGAAATCAAGAAATGGTCCGAACAAGGAGGGGTCCAGACAGATCAGGGATGGGTGACGAAGGGAAAAGCCACATGGTTTCTCCCCGACTCTATGGTTCAAGTCATTATTAATACCGCACATAGTCCAGCACATCTAGGAGAAAAAGCTATGTTAGACTGTATCCAGAACCTTTGGTTCAACAAGCACTTACGATCTGCAGCCAAGCAAAAAGTCCGTACCTGTATGATATGTTGCCAGTTCAATCCAGGTAAAAGTGTCCCGGTGGAACAAGGTGGATTCCAACCTCCTGACCACCCTTTTGAAGTCCTCCAGATGGATTACATTCAGATGGAGCGATGTCGAGGTTTCAAGTATGTCCTCGTAGTTGTATGCGCTTTGTCCAGGTGGACAGAAGCATATCCAGTTCCAGATTACACAGCAGCGACCACTGCCAAGCAGTTGGTTCGTGAATTCTTCCCCCGTTATGGACTCCCTAGGGTCGTGTATTCTGATAACGGCCAGCCATTCTCATCTGAGCTCATGAAGCATGTTTCCCTTTTGTTAGGGTACCAGTGGAAGTTTCATTGTGTGCGCCATCCAGAAGCAGCCGGTCTCGTAGAGAGACATAATCAGACCCTGAAAATCCGTATTGCCAAGATATGCAAAGAGAAAGGTGTAGACTGGCTCGTAGCCCTGCCAGTTGCTCTATTTTATATGCGCATGGTCGCACACTCCAGATCAGGTCTGTCCCCTTACGAGGTCATATTCGGCCGCCCCCGAATATGTGGGGTACACCTAGACCCCGCAGTATTACAGATGTTTCCAGTAATATGCTGACAGATTACCTAGCTTCCTTGATGTCTGCCCTACACTCTTGTCGTTCGCAGGTTGCCGCTGCATTTCCAGACAATACTGAAGTGAAACCGCATGAGGTCATTCCAGGCGACCTCGTGTTAGTCAGGAACTTTGATCGTTCTAGTCCGCTGGAGCCCCGCTGGAAGGAGCCGCGACTTGTCCTTCTGACCACCCGTACGGCCGTGAAGTTGGAGGGCCGTAAGGGATGGGTCCATCTGTCCCACATCAAGAAATTCCATGGAATCCGAGAAAAAACATTTGCCAAGAACATTTTTAAGGACTGCCAAAATCCTAAAGACTGCCCTATTCTCAAGGACTGTCCCGCTACTGACTTTGAAATCAAGCCCTCCCTGTTAGAGAAAACTCCACAGCAGGAGTATAAATTAAAACTCCGGTCTAGTAAAATAAGTCAGCCAGTTTAATTGTCTAAGTCCCTCTCGGGTGAAACGGTTAGACAGGTTCCTGACATGTATAAGATAGACCCCCATAGTGAGAGAGTTAGTCAAAACTCTATCAGATGTATCGTTTTTCTAAGTTTCTTATTGTTTCTAAGTTTAATGTTTACCTGCATAAGTTATGCATTGCATTTATGTTTTCCAAGCTCACATGTAAATATGTTTTTTAATGCTACAGTAGAGCACACATTTAGTGATCTGCCTCCTCACGAGCTATCCTATCGTCTTGCTATGCGCAATAATACATTCATTAGAATGTTACACTATTCACACCAGACCAGCAATGCCACTAATTGTTGGGTGTGTGGTCGACTCCCCCCTTTCCAGACACCGAAGGGAGTTCTGCCACTCTTTCCTTATCCGTTTTCACATAATGGTTCGTGTGGAGCATGGTCCATGTTAACGTCATCCTCCAATGATATGTCCCTTCTGAATCGAACATGTTTTCCAGACAAGCAAGGTCTCCCCCATAGAACAGGGTTAGATCTAGAAAATGAAGTTTATAATTTAGGTAATTATTCTTCGAATTTTATGGTCCTGAATGTTCAGTCTGATACTACTCCAGACTTGCCTGCTATTTCAGTACTACCAGTAAAAGGCGAATTATGTGTCAGAAAGAATGGTTCCGCACATGTAGGACATAGTGATTGTACTACTATTATCAAGTATAGTGACAGTGGGAAATCTATTTTCAAAGCATCACGTCATTCTTATTTTGTTTGTGGTCAGACCGCATATGTTCGTCTGCCCCTCGATTGGGATGGAACATGTTACATTGCCTTCCTACTGCCACCAGTTTTTCTAGCCCCATCTGATTATCACAGAAACACACATCTAGTACACGTCAGACATAGAAGGGAGATCGAGTCCCCAATTGTCGATCAAACTGAAACTGCTCTAGAACAATATCAAGATTTCAATAAAGGTTTCTTCTTCTTTATAGGACCTGTCCAGAATAGTAAGTTAATACGTAGGTTAACCAGAACCCTCGAATCAGTAGTGAATGAGACTACTTCTGCTCTAGGTAACTTAACTGAAGAGCAATCTGCTATGAGATTTGTCGTGCTCCAAAATCGTCTCGTTCTTGACGTCATACTGGCCGATAGAGGAGGAGCATGTAGAGTCATCGGATCTAGTTGCTGCATTTTCATTCCTAATAACGCGCCGTCTGTTTATTCAGCTATACCCAGACTTCATAAAATTGCCCATCAGTTACACCAGAATCCAGGCACCTGGACATGGTCCGGTTGGCTCTGGAGTATAATTTCTGCCTGGGGATGGAAAGTATTGTCATTCCTAGGTATAGCAGTAATGATCATTTTCAGTTGCTGCCTCTGTATACAATGTGGCCCTGCGATTTGCGGCATTTGCGCTACCTCTTGTATTCCTAGTCCTAAATCCCGTTCCAAGACAATTCGAGACGAGCAAATGATACTGTATGAAATGATAGATGGTATCATGAATATTGATGTTTCCTGATGGAAACGTAGGGCACAAGGAGGGAATGTGGAAAAGTAAATTTTGCCATGTTATATGTGCCTACGTGTTCCCCATGTTATGATATATGTGCATGATCGATATGCATGTATTCCCCTCTGATCAATTAAAGACGCAATTACAGTCGTGTCCATCTCTAATATGCCAGTTTCCAGTCCTCGTGAAAACAACGAATATTAGGCTTATGTAAACCTATGTTGCCACGTTTTACAGTGTGCACGTTAATTCATTGAATTGTCCCCGTTTCTAGGCCTCAAAAGGGCCCGGACTCAGATTCAGCTCCTGCTTCCTGAACCCTCTCCAAGGAGCGATACAGCCCCCACCTGTATCCCTGACCCTTCACTTACTTTCATGCCTCGCAGTGCCCGGCCAGGCCTGGCTCTGCCTCCCAGTCTGCCAAGAGTATGTTATGATTCTAGTTATCAGTCCAGCCCTCCTTCTCTGCATTCCTAAGCTACTGAATCACATCAATAGTTTCCGTCATGGTCTAGCCTTTATGCCTCCATGTAAGAGAAATACTGTATTAATATTCATAGAATATTCCTCGCACATGCAATACATTTAGAATAATGCATGCACCAGTCTTAGTGTCTGTTAGCCTTTACCCTGATAACTTTTGGATTCTATCAACATGTTCTCTAAACACCAGATACTAGCTATGCCTAGGTACATGTCGCTCTGACCCTCCAGACTTTCGTCTCCTCTTCTAGTGCAGAAGTCATAAGCCCCCAGTTCTCCTCATTGCCAGTTTGCGCGCACCACCAGGTTAAAGGTCCCAGCTGCTCAGGTAGCCCCCTCCATGTTTCCGCCCCTTTTTATGACATATTCTGTTGAGTTTACATCACATGTCTATGTACACACCTCTTGTTACACCCACTTTATGCCTTATCTTTCGCGACTGTTACAAACCACGCCTACTGCTACGCCCCCTGCATTGAATGTAATGTATTTTGTTTAACTATAAATATTGTGCACTGTTATTAAAAGTTAGCCTTATTCCTGCCCCCGGCAGCTGCCATCCTATTCCCATGCAGGCTGTCCTGTTCCTGTCCTTTTATGCTTATTAAAGCCTGTCAAACTTCAGCTACCTCGTATTTTGACTCTTATTTATTGAGCTAACCTTTTATTGAATTATAGTCAAAAATAGAACCGGTAATTAATTATTTATTTACCACAAGATGCTCTGACAATTTCTCTGCTGCCTTCCTTTTTATACATTTTACAGTGACTTTTTTGGTGGCCAAACATCCTTGGAATTCCTGCCTCCAGCCAGTTCCCACACAGACCCACCAGCTGTCACTCCCCCTCCCAAATCTAACAGATGATTGCCATCATGCAGCTGGACATTCCAACAGGACATAAAAGTGTGTGGGATCGGTCAGATCTAAAGGTTGTGCAAGTGATAAGATCAAACATTTCTGTTCGTGCAACAAGTCTTGCTGTGTGGGGGCAATAAAGTACGTCCACAAGGCTTGGTTTACAGCCTGGGACCAGATCAAGTGGCCAGGTGCAGTTGGGGGTTATGAGAAGGCCCGGCTCAAGTGCAGGGGATGAAAGGACAAATGTGTTTTAGGATGGGAAGTGGCTCCGGTGCTTTGTCAGGCTGACAAGGTTTTACGATCTTAGTGCATTTGGTCATCGGGGATGGTTGCAGTGTCAGGGTGAATCATAGGTGACTTGCAAAGCGCGAGATGGCCGTGGCACCTAAAATGGATGCAGTTTATGCGTGGACAGTGGCTTCTTGTTAGGCAAGATGGCACCGGTGATGTTCATGCTTATCGACTATTTTTCAACACTGCAAACCTCCTTCTCACACATCAGGTCATCCTCTATCCCATACTATTACTAGAAAATGTGGTGTAGCCATTCTGATATGGAAAACACTGCAATGTCAAATACTTCAGTCCTGGTCAGATGAAGAAGGTCAATTGGAATTCTAACGGAGATGGGAATTTCCAAAATAGCTTTGGGGGTGACTGGAATCTTGCCCCGGATGTGATTATAGACGGAACAGACCCCCTAGACATGACACATGGCAGAGATATAGCGATACTGGGAGACATCCGTGAAGATCATGGGTTGACTGACATTTGGCGTTTACTACATCCTTAAGATAAGGGTTTACATGTCACTTTGTTGTACATGTTTCCTATTCTAGAATATACTATTTTAAATTCTATCATACCACACGTACTTGATTGTGACATTTTTGAAATTGCACTTTCAGGTCATGCTCCTATCAGTCTACTTTTTGATTGGGGTCTGTAACTCCCTTGCAGGAAACCATGGCGTTCAAACATATCCCAATACAAACTACAGACAGAAAAATCACTATTACAATCACATTTGACTACTCATATGAAAGACAACAAAGGTTCAGTTTATTCTCAACAAATTGTAGAGGCAGCTGCAAAAGCCACCATTAGGGGGCACATTTTGAGATATTCTGCTATAGCCAATAAACGTAGAACAGACTATTATAGAAAATGATATAAAAACTCTGACACATACTTATTTTACCAACCCAACCGAAGCTTCCAGATGTAGATTGAAAAAGGCTGAAATGGAGATTAATACACTATATACTTCGAAAGCAGAATATATGTTATCTAGACTTAAGGCTCAAAATGATGTACAAGGAGAAAAAGCTGGTTGTTTACTAGCTGCACGATTAAAACAGAGAGAATCTACGACAGCTATTCCAGCTATTTATAATTCTGAAGGTAAACTAATATCTGAGACTCAGTAAATAGCTAATACATTTGCAGATTATTGTGAGAAGTTATATAGCTCAGAGGTTGATAATGATCACCACAAAGATCAGGAATTTTTTGATACAATAACACTCCCCCGCCTCAATGAACAGGATTGGCTCATACTGGCAGGGGAAATAACAAAGGATGAAATTGCCCAAACAATCTCCAATCTTCCATACAATAGTCAAGTCAAGTCAAGTCAAAGAATTTATATAGCGCACTACATACCCAGAGGGTCTCAAGGCGCTGAGGGAGGGGAGAAGGATTACTTGTCAAATATCCACGTTTTAAGTTGCTTTCTGAATGCTAGGTGGTTCTGGGTAAGGCGAAGGTAAGTGGGGAGTGAGTTCCATGTTTTAGCTGCCAGGTATGAGAAGGATCTGCCTCCCATGGTGGTCTTGTTGATGCGAGGTACGGTGGCGAGGGCTTGGCTGGAAGAACGTAGTTGGCGGGAGGGGGTGTAGAAGGACAGACGTGAGTTGAGGCATTCTGGTCCGATGTCGTAGAGTGATTTGTGTGCGTGGGTTAGCAGTCGGAAAGTGATCCTTTTATTGACGGGTAGCCAGTGGAGGTCTTTCAGGTGACCAGAGATGTGTTCGTTACGCGGGATGTCTAATATGATCCTGGCTGAGGCGTTTTGGATTCGTTGGAGTTTCTTCTGGAGTTTAGCAGTAGTACCTGCGTAGAGGGTGTTTCCGTAGTCCAGTCGGCTCGTGACCAGAGCATGGGTGACTGTTTTTCTGGTTTCGGTGGGGATCCAGCGAAATGTTTTTTTGAGCATGCGAAGAATGTTGAAGCAGGATGAGGATGCGGCGCTGACTTGTCTGTTCATAGAAAGTGAAGAATCCAGGATGACGTCTAGGTTCCGTGCGTGGTCTGTCGGGATGGGTGCTTTTCCAAGGGCTTCCGGCCACCAAGAGTCGTCCCATGCCGAGGGGGATGTACCTAAGATGAGGACTTCTGTTTTATCTGAGTTGAGTTTCAGATGGCTGTGTTTCATCCATTCGGCAACTTCTTTCATTCCTTCATGTAGGTTAGTTTTGGCGGTGCTGGGGTCATTGGTGAGAGAAAGGATCAGTTGAGTGTCATCCGCGTAAGAGATGATGTTGAGGTTGTGTTGGCGAGCGATGGCCGCGAGGGGGCTCATGTATACGTTGAAGAGGGTGGGACTGAGTGAGGATCCTTGTGGTACGCCGCAGATGACTTCAGTGGCCTCGGACTTGAATGGTGGAAGGCGGACTCTCTGGGTTCTTCCGGTGAGGAACGAGGTGATCCATTCAAGAGCTTTTCCTTGTATTCCGATGTTTCTGAGGCGTTGTAAGAGGGTGCTGTGGCAGACTGTGTCGAAGGCTGCTGAGAGGTCGAGGAGTATGAGGGCGACTGTGTCTCCATTATCCAGTAGAGTTCGAATGTCGTCTGTTGCTGCGATGAGGGCGGTCTCAGTGCTGTGTTTTGCTCGGAAGCCAGATTGTGAGGAGTCGAGGGATTTGTTGGCTTCGAGGAAGGCGGCGAGCTGGTTGTTGACAGCTTTCTCGATGACTTTGGCCGGGAAAGGAAGGAGCGATATGGGGCGGTAATTTTTGAGTTCGGTGGGGTCTGCTGTGGGTTTTTTCAGAAGGGCGGTGAGTTCAGCGTGTTCCCAGCTTTCCGGGAAGGTGGCGGAGTTGAAGGAGCAGTTGATGACGTCTCGGAGGTGCGGTGCTATGATGGAGTCTGCTTTGTTGAAGATGTGGTGAGGACAAGGGTCTGTGGGGGATCCTGAGTGGATGGAGTTCATCAGGCGGATGGTGTCCTCAGTGGAGATTGGGTTCCAGTCGTTAAGGGTGTTTAAGGGGGAAGAATGTTCAGCATATGGTTGGGTGGGTTGGTCTCCGGGTTGGTTGTCGAAGCTGTTGTGGATGTCTGCAATTTTGTTGTGGAAGAATAAAGCCAGGGAGTCGCAGAGGGCTTGAGAGGGGGTGATGTCGTTGGAGTTGGCTGAGGGATTGGTAAATTCCTTGACGATGTTGAAAAGTTCCTTGCTGTTGTGGGCGTTGTTGTCTAGTCGATCCTTGAATGCTGTTTTCTTGGCCTTCCGGATTAGTTGGTGGTGTGTGCGGGTGGCGTTTTTGAAGGTGTCCTTGGTGGTAGTGGTTGTTTTTTTTTTCCAGGCCTTTTCCAGGGAGCGGCAGAGTTTCTTGGACTTCTTAATATCATCGTTGAACCATGAGGCCTTCTTGCTGCCAGGTTTGCTTTGACGTTTTTTCAGTGGTGCTAGGGTGTCGGCGGTGTTGGATAACCATAAGGTGAAGTTGGCGGCGGCTTGGTCTGGGTTAGAAGAGTGGGCTGGGGTGTTTAGAAGGAGCGATGAGGAGATCTGGTCGATGGTGATTTTGTTCCAGTTTCTTTGCAGAGTTGGTTGGAGGTGGTTGATGGGTTTAGGCTTGTTGAAGGTGAAGTGAACGCAGCTGTGGTCAGTCCAGAGGAGATCCGTGGTGTGGCTGAAGGAGACATGATTGCTGGAGGTGAAGATGGGGTCGAGTGTGTGACCTGCGATGTGGGTGGGGGAAGTGACCAGTTGTTTAAGTCCGAGGTTGGCGAGGTTGTCCAAGAGGGTGGTGGTGTTGCGGTCGTTGTTCTTTTCAAGGTGAAAGTTGAGGTCTCCCAGAAGGATGTAATCTTTGGATGGGAGCGCGTGTGGAGTGATGAAGTCCGTGATGTCTTCACTGAATTTTGCGCGGGGTCCAGGTGGTCTGTAGAGGAGGGTGCCTCTGAGTGTGGTCTTTGGGTCGATGTGGATCTGGAAGTGAAGGTGTTCAGAGTTGGCGAGATTGACGTCTGAGCTGGTTGAGATGTGGATGGATTTCTTATGGACGATAGCGATTCCTCCTCCTGTGTGGCTGGTGCGGTCCTTGCGTGTGATCTTATAATCTTCAGGGATGGCAATGGTGATGTCTGGGGCGGAGGAAGCGTTCATCCATGTTTCTGTTAGAAAGGCGATGTCTGGAGAGATGGTGTCTAGTAGATTCCAGAGGTCAATGGCGTGTCTGTGGACCGATCGGGTGTTGAGAAGGATGCATTGTAGGTGGTTGGGGTCGGGAATCAGTGGTGTGGTCGTAGCGGAGAAGTTGTCGGTGCCGATGAATTTGCAGGAGTAGCAAGAGAAAGGTCCATGGGTGTGTCTAGGAGCGGCTTGGACGCAGTTGGGGGCGCGACCGGGGTTAAGGGCTAGGAGGGTGGCGGCATCGTAGGTAATGCGGGAGGGCTGGGCAGTGCGAGGGGCAGGGGGTCTGGCGCTGGGCGCGGTCCAGGCGCGGACGGGCGTAGACGGGCTTACCTTTGGCGCACCTTCGGCGCGGGTTGGGCGCGGTCGCTGCGCGTGAACGCTGCGCGCGGGAAGAACTGTCATATATGGATGGTGGAAGGGGAGGGGCGAGGGCGTCTCAGCTGGGAGGCGGGGCGGGCTACAGATGACCACAACAACAACACACACAAAATGGAGGCGGAGGGGGGAGCACAGCGGAAACGCGCAGAAACAGAAAAAGCGGTGATTTTTAAAACAAAAGTGCTAAATAATCAGAGCTGCAACCAGGCACACAGCAGGCAGCAATAATTAGGCAGATATTAACAAAGCAGTGCAGCAACGATACACAGCGGAAACGCGCAGAGACAGAAAAAGCGGCGATTTTTAAAACTAAAGTGCTAAATAATCAGAGCGGCAACCAGGCACACAGCAGGCAGCAATAATTAGGCAGATATCAGCAAAGCAGTGCAGCAACGATACCGAGTGACACAGGATGACACTGGGGAGCGACCACTCAGCCCAAGGGAGAGGAGCGAGTCACAGCGCTTTCCGGTGCTGGAGCGCTGTTCTGGTCAGTGGGAGGGCGTCTCAGCTGGGAGGCGGGGCGGGCTACAGATGACCACAACAACAACACACACAAAATGGAGGCGGAGGGGGGAGCACAGCGGAAACGCGCAGAAACAGAAAAAGCGGCGATTTTTAAAACAAAAGTGCTAAATAATCAGAGCGGCAACCAGGCACACAGCAGGCAGCAATAATTAGGCAGATATTAACAAAGCAGTGCAGCAACGATACACAGCGGAAACGCGCAGAGACAGAAAAAGCGGCGATTTTTAAAACTAAAGTGCTAAATAATCAGAGCGGCAACCAGGCACACAGCAGGCAGCAATAATTAGGCAGATATCAGCAAAGCAGTGCAGCAACGATACCGAGTGACACAGGAGGACACTGGGGAACGACCACTCAGCCCAAGGGAGAGGAGCGAGTCACAATAAAGCACCAATAAATAATACAATAAAGCACCGGGAGAAGATGGTTTTCCTGGAGAATTTCACCGTTGGGTAAACCCAGAATCAATAGACACCCTTTATGATGCCTATAAAGAAGCAGAGGTAACTGATAGCCTCTCCTCTCTCACAAATAAAGCTATCATAACAGTCCTTTCCAAACCTACGAAAGATACATTATACTGTAGTAGCTGTCGTCCAATTTACCTTCTGAATACAGATTCAAAGATATTAGCCACTGTCCTCCCCAAGAGACTCAAACAAGTTATCGCTAAACACATACATAATTCTCAAGTGGGATTCATGCCAGGCAGAAACTCTAGCAACCATCTAGGCACTTTGGCTAACATACTCTGGTTTTCCAAGGATGCTGAAGAAGACAGAGTAGCATTATCCTTAGATGCTGAAAAGGCCTTTGACCATATTGAATGGAGCTATAACTTCCGTACTCTACATAGGCTGCGATTAGGCAATGAATATATGGTTATATGAGACACTATTCGCACACGTGAATTATGGGGGTTTCCTTTCAAAATATTTTTTAATCCAAAGAGCAACCCACCAGGGTTGCCCTTTATTGCCCCTTTTATTCCATCTTGCACTTCAACGCCTGACTGCGGCAATAAGAAATTGTTCACAAATAGCAGACATTCCTACACCAGCAGGGATCTAACAAATATTTCTTTATGCAGATGACATATTGCTCACATTTACTGATCTGCCTACTTCACTCCCGACACTCATGTCTACCTTTTCTTGCTTCTCGACCATTTATGTCTACAAAATCAATTGGAATAAGAGTGAAGCTCTCCCATTGTCCAGGGGTAAAACAAAAGCAGCTATTTTGGCCTATAATTTTCAATGGAAACTGGACCGCCTGAAGTATCTATGTATTTATATCAACACAGGTTTAGAACCTATGATTCAAGATAACTTAGATCCACTTATTGCCAAAACATAGTCAGAGTATGAAAAATGGTCCCATGTTAGCCTGTCCTTTTGGGGTAGAGTACAGGCAGTGAAAATAATTATTGTGCCCTGTTTCTTTTAAGTTTTAGGTATGTTGCCTTTGACAGTTAAAATACCAATATTGCAAGAATCAACAAATGTATTAAAACCTTTATTTGAGGATCTCTGAGATCTAGACTTAAAATCTCGAAATTGATTTCTCACAGGTGATATGGGGGCCTTAGTTTACCGTGCATTGAGCATCACATACAGCCCTCCATTTATCTGAATTGGTTTATCTTTGGCCCAGACAGGATGATCCCCCACTATGGGTTCTCTCTGAAAGACAAACTGTACAGGCAACTTCAGGTGTTCAAATGTTTTACACTCAGAAATCACCTGTTTCACAAACTTCCAACCCTATTTTTCAATCTATGCTTAAGATTTAGATACATGCCCACAAACTCCTCAGGAGTAACCTGAGACTACATGGAAAGGTCCCCATACGGCATAACACCGATATTAGAATAGGTAAACAGACTATTTCCCGGGATATGTGGGAGATAGCAGGTATTCTAATTTTGGATCACGTACTCACTTTAGAAGGTGAGCTTAAAACCTTTGAAATACTTTAGATAGAATTTCAACACCCTACCTCCCAGGAGGGGAAATACTTACAACTAAAACAAGCCCTTCTTTGTAGACTAGGACTATATCCTTAGATAGCTGAGGATTCCCCGGTGTTGCAATCCTTAATAATGTAGGGGAATTCAAATGTGCAATCTCTGGATTTTATGATCTCATAGTGCATAAATTACACTCATATCCATTACTAGCACAACTTCATGTCAAATGGCAAGGGTTAATTACTGTAGCTTATTCCGATGAGGAATTGGCAGATGTTATTATGAACATGGATAAGGGAATAAGAGAGGTTAGAATGAAATTTACTCTCTTTAAAATTCTTCATAACTTGTACTGGTCACCAGACAGCAGGTTTACTACACGAATCTACCTGCTGGGGGTGCCCACAGGAGGATTGCAATATACTACACATTTTATTCCGATGTCCAATTTTGAAGGAATATTGGTCTTCCTTAACTGCCTCTCTATACAGAGTGTCCATTCCTTAAACCGAAAAATTTGTTCTATTACTGATCTCCCAAATCTAACAAACCATTCAAGACGATTGATAGCTATTGCACTCACCATAGGAAACAATTGTATATTATGATATTGGAGATTACCACAATGTCCTACACATGATGAATGGCTTATTGAAATGTATGAAATGGCATCATATGGCATTATATGAAAAACCAATTTCTAGTTTGCAGGACAATGTGAACTTTCATCCAAATTTGGAACCCTTTTCTAGCTAATAAATATTCTATTTCTGTAATATTTTTGGTAATATTTCAGACTTTTCCTTCGAATTAGGAACTACAATAAGGGAATCACTTCCATTTTCGTCTCCTTAATAATTCATTACCATCATTATATATATTCATGATGGTGCTGTTATCATTAGGACTGTTGATGCTTTAGCCATTAACACTGTTATTTTAATTAGGACTTACTGTTCACCTATTGAAAATTGTTGAGTTAGTAGGAATATCTCCACTTGAAATAATATATTTGTATGATATTATCGCTACTATTTTCAAATTATCTATAACATATGGCTTACTGCATATTGTATACTATCTGCATCATCTCCTCCCTAGTCCACCTTTCCTATTTCTTCCTTTCCAGGTTTTATAAGTAATTTATTGTGTGAACCTAATTTGATTTATAGTTTATTCTCTTAATGTATTGTTTATAAACTGACGTATTTCTCAATAAAAATATATAACAAACAAAAGAAGTATGGACTGACGTGTGAGTAAATTGCCCATGTCTATGTTGCCTCTGGATATATAAACAATGTGAATTGTCCACAATTCATAGACATACAGATAAAATGTTTTTATTACAGGACATGGAGCTCAGTCCCTACATCCTAAAACCAAGTGAAAGAGCCATAGGAGGGCAGGTGAGCCTAAAGGGGTCCCAGGATCAAAAGGTAAATAAAAAACTAGATGTTTACCTGGGGGTTCTGGATTCTGATACAAAGTGCAACAAACGGCTTGCAGACCTAGGTTCCGCAACAGCAACCCTGCAGCAAGGGCCCTTGGACCCTAAATCAACCTCCTATGTGGTTTACAGACCCAAAACTGGATCTGCCAAATCTGTGGGAGGTCTAGCAAGGGTATATGAGTCTCTATGTGTTTGTGAGACCACACAGACTTTCACAATCCAAAAAAGAGACCAGCCTCTGCTTGGCTGCTTTTTGCCATTGATCAGTGAGTATTGGCCAGACCTGGTAGGTAGGGCACAACCACTGCAGGGAGTGCCCACTGTGCATGCTTAAAAGTTGCACACAGCTGGGTTGGCTGATTGCAGCAGGTAAGTCACAGATTGGTTCAATATGTGTACACCACTCCAATGTATTCAATAAAACACCAAGGGCCAGTTGTACGAAGCTTTTTTCAGGTCACAATCGCACGATTCACAGAATCGGCCCTTTTGCAACTGGAAAAAAGAGTTTTTACATGTATCAAACCTTATTTTGCGATCTGGTAACCTATTACTGAATGGCAAAATGGATTAGTGATTCGGTAGTTCCTTCCTAATAGCGACTCACAGTGATATATATGAATGTGTTGCAAACAAAATGCAGTTGCATAACATTAGCTTTTAACCACCAAATTCAGTTTGGTGGTAACCCATTTGAAAAAATGTTTTTTAAAAGCAAGCAGTGGTCCCATGGACTACTGGCTATTCTTAAAAAATGAAACTGAAACATTTCATTTTTCTTTTTGAAAGACATACTGTTTTCCTTTATGGAAAAAGTGGTGTATTTAAAATTAAAGTATTTAAAAGCAAACACAGACATGCTGGTCTGCTGTCCCCAGCAGGCCAGCATACCTGTGTTTTTAGTGATTCCCAATGGGTCTCAAATTGCGACCTACCTCATGAATATTAAGGAGTAAGGTCAATTGCGACCAACTAGAAATCGCTGACAGTAAAAATACCCACTGTTGTACATAGCTGTTTGCGATTTCCTAATAGAGAATTACAAAAATTCACTATTAGGTAACCGTAAACTGAAGTCTATGCACATCTGGCCCCAAATCACAAAAAACGTGCAAACGGGTTACATGCAATATGGTCTGGTGACATCATATCATGTCATATCATATCATAAGGTCAAAGGCTTAGTTGTTTGTCTATTTCATTAGAACCCCATGATTAGAATAAACCATATTAAATGTTACCCATTCTGTATTATGAGATCGTTTTTGAGAGGTGTTTTTTCAACAGGGACATGTTTTTGAGAATATTACCTAAAATACTAAGTTATGCTGTTTTGTTGTTGGCAATAGAAAAAAGAGAACTATACTTATCAAGTTAAATATGTTTAAAAAGTTTACATTTTTTGTGGCCTTGTCATGTATGGTGTTGTCATTAGGCCAGGTTGGAAAGTGACATTCCACTTGCAATATTAGCAGAATTTGGTCATAGAGAGTTAGAAGAGTAACACAGAGTTCTGGATAAATTCCTCCATTCACCGTGTGGCGCAATTCTTCCTCTTGCAAGGCTCCACTGGTGAGCGGAAGCGAGGTTTGGCATCCCGAGTGCCATTTCCGGTCAGTAGGAAAGGCTTCAGGTGAGATATTCTAATGAAGGTGGTTGTGAGCACTGGCAGATTAGAGGGCTATTTTCTACTTGAGAGGCAACACAATCAACCTGAGTGGGCGTATACTCCTGCCACTAATGCTGATTTTTTAGCACAGAATGTGCTACCCACGCTTAATCATAGCGTGAGCAGCGCAACATGGCTATTACTGCTCATTGGCGGAACTCCGCTAAATCTCTGAGATTTCTGTCCACCCCTAGTGATCATCAATGATATAATTTCAGTTATTTTAGTGATGTTATCAATGAGGTCATAGAACATGTCCTGAGTGATGTAATATGTGAGGTAATTAGCAGTGCATGTTGAGGTTGTATCTTCTAGTTACTTAAGGGCACCAGTTATAGTCACTTGAGCAAACGATAAACAATATGTTTTTCGGCTAACTATAATGTCTTTTCAGCATTTGTTTTTTTCATTGATTTTCTAAATGCTTAAGGTTTTTTGAATGCCTAACTACATCTGTCCCACTTTCATCTTTGTTTTTATAGTGAATATGGGACCCTGAGCCCCGGGGTCCTCCCTCTCCCCGAGGCTTTGCAAATGCTGGGATGGGGGCCAATCAGCCTCCCTCCTGGAGACTTCCTTGTCCCTGGGGACCGCCACCCCCCAGGGCCAGCTCTAGCAATGTCCCGGGTGGCCACCCCCAGGACATTGCAGTCAGCTATGGCAGGGCAGGAGCACTGCTCCTGCCCTGCCATAGCAAACATCTGCTTCGCTTCATGGAAGGGAGAACAGGAACACTGTCTCGCTACCATGAAGCAAAGCAGAATTGCTTTTGGGTCAAGGGAGCTGCATGTCAGCATCTCCCTTTGTCCAAAGGTAATGCCGGCTCCCGCAGGAGGCAGGAATCTGGCAGGGACCGCAGGGGCATTGGGGCACCACCCGTGGTCCCCAACATGAGGCCAAAAATTGGCCGGGAGGGGGGGCACTCGGCCCCCCTCGCTCTTTTTTTTTATATGACAAGTCCCCAGTAGGGGGGCCACGCAGCCCCCTTTAAAATAAAACAAGAATTGATATAGCCAATAGTTCTCGCCTTTGGAACCGGGAGCTTTACCATCAACTACTCCCCCATCCTGGACAGTGAGGCAGGGAGCTTTACCATCAAAGTAAAAGAGGGTTGCACGCTGAAGGGCCTTTTGATCTATAGACCCCCAGGCCCTATGGCCAGGTTTGGGGAGAGTCTGGTAGAAGGCATTATGGAGGCTGCGCTGCGCAGAAGTTCCTGGTACTGGGGGATCTTAATTTACACCTGAATAACCCCATGGACAACGCTGCCAGGGACTTCTGCCAGGCGCTGGGAGCCCTCCAGCTGAATCAGATAGTAAGTGGTCCCACTCACCAGCTGGGCCACTTGCTAGACCCCATATTCGTCAACTGGGGGGAAGTAGAAGCCATGACTCCCATTCCTATCCCCTGGTCGGATCACCACCTGGTACCATTCTCCATACGCATTCCAGGGGCAAGACTGCTGGAGCCAGCACCACTATACCACCCTAGGCTGAGATGGGCTACCTTCTCCCAGGCTAAATTCTGTGTGGCACTAACCAGAGGGGGGAGCCCTGGGGGGGATGATGTGGATACTGCTAATACCAACCTTTGTAAACGCATCACCGAGGCGCTTGAATGCACAGCCCCACTCTCCCTCGCTAAATCGGGTGGCCGCACTCAAAAAACAGCCCCGTGGTATAGTGATGAACTTCGAGTTGCGAAAGCAGCACTAAAGCGAGCTGAAAGGCAGTGGCGAGGGGCTTTTCCCACAAATACTAAGGAGATTTACCTAACTGAGAGGCAAACCTATCATGGGCTAATCAGGAAGTCCAAAGCGGCATACTATGCCACCAGGATTAGTGAAGCTGAGAATTCCACGAAGGAGCTGTTTTTACTCTATAAAACTCTCTCGGGTGGGAAACCAGCTATTGCCCCAGATGATTGTTCGGTGGAATCTGTGATAGGATTGCCGATTTTTTTGTTTTGCCGAGAAAGTAGCTAAAATTTACTCGGCGTTCCCCAGTCATCCCACCGCAGGGACGGAGTTTGTGGAAAGCCCCAGGGAATGGGGGGATAGACACATACTGACCAACTTTGCCACCCCGTCCCCGGAGGCCCTCCTAAAGATCTGCAGATCCGTCAAGTCAGGCTCCCCACGGGACCCCACCACGCCAAAACGGCTAGTTGATAGCTTGCCAGTGCTGGAACCGTACATCATGTACCTGCTGGACGTGTCATTTAGGACTAAGACCGTGCCCAGATACTGGAAACAGGCGGTGGTTCTACCTCTTAGGAAGAAACCCAATATCAGCTTCGAAAAACTGGAGAACCTCTGACCTATCTCCCTTCTGCCCTATCTGGCCAAAGTGGCGGAAAAAACGGTAAACATACAACTGATGGATTTCGTGGAAGAGGCTGCCCTCCTGCACGACACCCAGTTTGGTTTCCGTCCCCGCCACTCAACTGAATCAGCGCTTCTGATGGCTGTGGAGACCCTACGTCAGGGGGTGGATGAGGGTCAGACCGTGGCCCTCATCCTATTGGACCTGAGTGCAGCATTCGACACTGTAGCTCACACCACCTTGCTACAGTGTCTGAATAGTGGTGGGATATCTGGTGCTGCACTCAAATGGATCCAGTCCTTCCTGACAGGGAGAGGCTTTCAGGTCCGCCAGGGAGAGTGTTATTCTAGGGAAATCGGTTTGGGCCAGGGCGTGCCCCAGGGCTTGTCCCTGGGCCCCACCCTATTTAACCTATATGTCTCCCCGGTGGCACCTATTGTGGAAAGCCATGGTCTGCCAATAGTGTCCAACGCTGATGACACGCAATTTATTATCTCCCTTTCACGCGCGCCCGGTCTTGCGGTGGACAGATTCAGAGCTTGCATGCAAGAACTAGCAACATGGATGTCCACCAACTGCCTCAAACTAAATGGCAGCAAGACCGAGGTGCTCGTGGTGGGGGGATTTCATCTGTCTGGTCGTCGGCGTGGTGGCCTTCATGCTTAGGTGAGGTTCCAACACCTTGTCAAGAAGCCAGGAACCTTGGAGTTTGGCTTGACGCGGACCTGTCCTTTGGACCTCAGATAGGCCGTGTGGTGGGTGTTTGCTTCAGCGTCCTAAAAAGTCTGCGGAAGGTTTTAGATCTCCTTCCTACGTCAGCCCATAGGACGCTGGTGCATGCCCTCGTCACATCGCGCCAGGACTACGGCAATCTGCTGTACATGGGAGCAACCAGTAAGGCAATAAACCGCCTCCAGGTGTTGCAGAATGCGGCAGCCCGCCTAATTCTCAAATTTCCCAAAAGATCTGCTTCTAAAGCTGCCCTTCAGACCCTTCACTGGCTCCCAGTAAGGACCAGGGTTGAGTTTAAGGCCCTTTGTACTTGCCATCGAATCCTTACTGGGAAGGCACCAGCACCGCTTCAGAGTCTGGTCACCAGATACGCGCCCACGCGCGCCCTGCGCTCCTCCTATGGGGGTCTATTAAAGGTCCCCAGGATAAGAAAGGCTTGCATGGGAGGTAGATCTTTCCGTTACCTGGCGGTGAAAAGCTGGAATGCCTTACCTCTGGACCTTCGCCTGGAGCCATCTGAACTTGGCTTCAGGAAGAAGCTAAAAACACACCTTTACACACGGTAAACCGAGCAGACCCTGCGGCCCAGCTTGCTGACTCCATTTGCCATAGCGCGGGAACATGCCATCTGAGCGTAACCAGGTGCTTTACAAAATTCCCTTAATATTAATAATAACCTTATAAGTATTTAGCTATAAAGTAAAAAATCTTTGGTGCAACAACATTAACTGTTGCATGGCTAAACACGTATTTGGTCCCAAAGGCTAGACCTATTGGCTATCCCAATGCTTGTTTAAAAGAGGCCTGAAAACGGGTCTCTATCAGGCTCTGTTTTGTGCCCTGGCACAGGCAGTCCATTTTTTCCTGGACTGCAGTGATGTGCGCTGCTCGCACTGCTCACTTCTCACTAGTGGAGAAGTTACGGCATGACGTCATTTCCTGATCATTGTAGGGGAAGGGATTAAGGAAATCCTTTAAAGAGAGTCATATTCTCTCTGGATTTCCCTTCGCTTTTTGAAACTCAGGAGCAGCAAAATTAACGTGGTGTCACCAGGGCTTTAAGAGGAAGTTTTTTAATAGTATACAAGCCATAGTTGCTGCTTATTTATACTATGCAACTAACACCCATTGACAAAGCCACTAGTCCCGACTTGTTGTAGGAATGATGTTACTTGTTGTATCATATATCTGGATGCAATGACAAAAACATCAAAATATATAAATCGGGTGGCACACTATGCTAAGCAAAGATTTGTAGTTTATGTGTTTTGTTAAGCCACGCCCTTAATTCCATAGCCCACGCCCCTTTGAGAGACCCCACAGTTTTTTCATCCCACTTAAAGCCCTGAGTGTCTCTGCTCCACATGTCGTTTGGACTTTTGTGCTGTAGTGGATAAATGGACACATATATGAATTGTTATCTTTCAGATTAACTAAAGCAAAGGGACTGCCATTGTCATATGGCTTTCTTGCAAGCACCAAAACATCGCAAACTAGAGGGACAGAAAAACGTATGCATGCAGTTGGTACCCGTGTAAACAAGACATTATGGAGACACCGAGCTATAGAGACTCAAAGTGAAAACTCAATACTCTGCTCGTGATCTCTAAATAATCCACAGACATGTAATCAGGCACACCACTGGAAAAAGAACATCTACTGCAATAAATGTCGAGGCACTGCCATAAATCTGTCTCATGTTCAATAGACATAATAACCAACATTGGCAGCAAATCTGAGCCGCACTCCTGAAACGTTATGCCGAGCCCTGGCAACAAATCTCTGTGATGATCAATACAGCCACACTGCCAGCAAATCTAATTTCATGCAGCCCGCACCAATTCATACAATCAATTTATAATAGGGAGCATTTGTGCTGTGGCACTGAATGGCAGTGGCATAGCGCCCAGAGCATCTAACACCAGCAAACACAGAGGAGACAAAAGCGAAAAATGGAAGGGTGACCCACGCCAATGGTGCCAGGTCTAACATCAAGCCTAGGTCCGATCCGGGCTCAGTCATAGACCTCCAGGTCAACACAACAAAGCACTCAGAAAAGCGGTAGTTCCTCCTCACAGCTTCTCCAGCTCTTCTTATTGGCATTCTTCTTGGTTCACAAGAGTTCTAATGTTCTGGAGTCCGGACCACAATATTTATTCCAAATTTTCTTTTGTTCCCTTGTGGCAGAGAGTGTCTATGCTCAGTCCAAGCCAGTTCTGTCTTTTCTGGCCCAGATTCCCAGAAGGAGTTGGATATAGCATTGTACAAGGCAGACTAGGCCTATTCAGGTGCAAGTACATCTCCTCCCGCTACTGTAAATGCAGCCCAGGTCTATTCAGACCAGCTCTGACACCTCAACCCCGTCAATGGCTGTTTAAAGAGAATGCACATCCCCAGGCCCTGTCATTCCAAAGCCAGGAAGTCAATCCACAAACCAGCAGAGGCACACAGGATGACCAATCAAGAAAATACCCACTTTCTAAAAATTGTATTTTCAAACACACAACATAAAAATCATCTTTACTAAAAGATGCCTTTTTACATTCTGAGTTTAGGTATACTAAACTGCATTTCTCTTTCTTCTCCCAGTGGGAAGTCATACTTAAAATGTTACAAAGCATCTCCCATTCTATTCTATGGGTCAGATAGCCTTTCAATAGTGAAAAGCGAAATACACTGTATTTCATTATCAGGACATGTCACATACACCAGTACAGGTCCTACCTTTCATCTACACTGCACCCTACCCCTGGGGGTAGCTTAAGCTTACCTGCGGTGTGCCTTACATGTAAGAAAAGGGAAGGTGCACTTGCCAGGTTGACATGGCAGTCAAACTGCATGCAGACACTGCAGTGGCAGGTGTGAGAAACCTTTGAAGGGCTGCTTGTGGGTGGTACAACCAGTGTTGCAAGCCCACTATTAGCATTTTATTTACAGGCCCTGGCACTCCTTGTGCACTTTTCTAGGAACTTACTAGTAAATCAAATACGCCAAACATGGAAACACCAACCTATAATATATTTTATAGCAGAAGCACTTTCACATTAACAATGAACAGCAGTGAGTAAGTGTGCATAGACACTAAACCAGCAAAAAAGAGTCAAAACATGGAGGCCAGAAAGCAAAAAGAAAGGGGAAACATGACAAACGATGCCAGGTCTAACAGGAGCTGACAATTACACCTCAATAGTCTGTTTCCTGTCCCCACACAAAGGGTTGTGTGCACAGCTGTAATGGGTCAGCATCCAGGACTAGGAAGGCGAGACCTTTGCGGTCTTCAAAGATCCTCTTTGAAGTCTTCCCCATTTCAAAGGCACAACTGTGTACTGGTCATCTCACCCTACCACCTCAGTACACTACTGGACCTATGAAGAACTCTTCCAGGAGGAAAGACTGCTGTGCTGGTACAAGGACTGCCACTCTGCTGACGGGAACTGTTTCTCTGCTGTGCTGCCATGCTTTGGCCTCACAAGCAATGCATTGTATTTCTCTTGTTTACCTCTTCATTTACATCTCTGTTATGCCCTTGTTGATTTATTTCTCAGGGCTTCAGTGTTCATTTTCTGTTTTCGCAGAGAAGACATTTTGCATTTGATGGGAGAGAGTTGCAGGGGAGGGGTCGATGTGCAGTGGGACATCCCTCCTTCTGCCTCCTCCCACGGTTGCATTCCAGGCTCTTTAAAAGAAGAGAGTCTGCACAAGGAGGCATGCACTGTGCAGAGGGATCCTTCGCGCACAGACTGAAGCACCTGTACCTGTAGTGACCTGCCTACGCACCAGGTAAGAGACAAGCAACGGGCGGGAATCCAGACCAGCTCCCCTGCTGCAGGTACTAACCCAGACAGGTCCCTGAGGCACTGGACTGGTCCTGAGTGACGTAAGAAGGGAAAGCAGTGACAGACGACGCACACTTCGTGATTTCTGGTTAACACTTGAAAGCAGCGCTGACTTGTAGGCTTCCGATTGTGCATTATAACTTGTTTTGTTTCAAAATAGAGAAAGCGTTTTAGCTGTGCAGTTGCTGGGCGAGCCAGGTGCCAAAGCTCTAAATCTTTGTACTTTGATGAGTCGCACGCCTATGCTCACCGTCGATTTAGTCCTTTCTAACTACAAACTACATTTAGACGTGACAATGAAAATAACACATTTTCGCCCGTAATCTCTTCTCCCTTGTCCAGCGAGATAGAGGCACTTTTTTTCTTGTTTCTTAATCAAGAGCAATATGTTTTCCATGTTGATTCGACGCTACAAAACAGGACGTTTTCGACCACTCCACCTGTTCTTGAAGTAATGTGGCGTCTCCACTTATGTTGAGAACCTCCATCGAGAAAATGAGAGAGGCAGTGAGTGAACGAGTGAATATGTGTGTTGTGTGATTTGTTAAAACAGGAATGTAGCCAGACTGTTACTGCATCAGGAAGTGGTGCTCTTTCACGAGGTGCGAATTCTGCGCTTTCCTAAACTTGGAAGGAAGTCAGTCCTGATGGATACTGTGATGTCATTCCACTGAGTGAAGCTCTTCCGGCATGCATGTTTACATGAGCTTGCGAAACGAGGACTGGGGGAATCGTGATTTTGCGCAGAATCAACACACACTTTGTCCTGTTAGGAACAACTTTGACTGAGTACTGAAATATCAGCATTTCTGGGTCTCTTGCACCTGCAGATGTGTCTGTTCTTGTCACTAACACTCTGAACGTTCACTCCACAGTGAATGGGCATTGCACCCCTTACTCCGTGCCAGTCTCGAGAAACTGCAGGTACCCCGAGTTCCTCAATCTCCCTTTACCTCGTTTCTCTGTAGATTGATAGCTGTGCAAATCTCTTCCAATCTCTCCTACGCTGCACTGACAAAAGTGTTTGTTCGTCCATGCTTTCTCCGCATTCTGTGATGAGTGAATTGGGCGCCACACGTGTTGGAGAATGCTGTGGAGTTCATTTTCACCTGCCCGCTGGTTCCTGTTAGGGTTACTAGAGAGGAATGTGTATCCATATGTTTATTTCATTTAAAACGCTGTGATTACCTCTCTGCAGGTGACGCACAATGCACATTGACTCCTTGTTACATGTTATGAATTGGTTTATCACTACATACCTTACAGCAATGCGGGATTACTTATAAGCATGCGGGGCGTTGGATAGTGGGGAGTTTGTGCTGGGCAGTGGCTTCTGTCTCTTAAAACGAGGTCTTGATAATAACTTTGAGGGGAACCCCACCGTCTTGGGTAACAAGAGATTGCGTTTAGTACCAAAAAGCCAATTCCACGCTCATTCTTTTCGTACTGCTAGCCATCTTTTCGCTGCCACTAATCCACAAAACTCACTTTCCAGACATGAATGGTCTCAGGGTTGATTCCCTAGATTGTGCATACATGCATTTGATTAATTACCAACCTTTTTGGAACCCCTCCCAGGCGGCGAGCTCGCTCCTTCTTTTTGGTGCCCTGTCCTTCTGCCTCCCTTTCCCCCATAACTCATTCCAGGTACAACCTGTTATGGTGCATAGAAAGGCCGCAGTTTGCTTAGAACATGGATTATACATCTTGCAACTGACTGGTTGAACCGTCACCATCATCCACGTTACTTTACATGAGACATTGTCCACCCCTTGCTTGGCGTTGTCCTTGTATGACAGCACTACCCCGTTCCAGGGGCCCTTTTTTGCTAATGTCTCAGTGTTTGCGGATCAAGGCTTCCCGTGCTACTGACATTGTTGGCGTCCGTTAGGTCTGGCCCGGGGTGCAAGTGCCGTTCCGCTTGCCCTGGACCCTTGCGGACCACTCGCCTGCTCCTCAGTGCCCCTGTCGTGTGGCATCCCAAAGACACTGTGTGAGCAGCACTTCAGCCTATGGTACCTTCCCCTTCGGATCTTTCTCCGGGTTGCCTCAGATGCGATGGGTCTTCATATGTCCAAAACGGGGACCCTGGTCCCCTTTTGACCCCCTTGTCCCCTTCTGCTGTGATTGGACGGCTAGCAGTCTTAATTGGGGCGACCAATCTGTTTTGCAACCGCAATTGCAGTCACAAAAAACTCGCAATATACCGCCCTCTTCAAGAGGGTGGTAATGCACTCTCAAAAGGGAAGGGATTGTTTGCAAATGCAGGGGAAAATATCTCTATAGGGCAGGCAATGGTCCCAGGGACCACTACCTGCCCTTAAAAAGGAAACTAAAACTTTTTAAATGCAGCCCGTTTTCGTACTGCATTAAAAAAACTGCTTTATTCCAAAGCATTCACAGACATGGAGGTCTGCTGAGCCCAGCAGGCCACTATACCTGGGAGGGCCAGCCATTCCCAAAGGGGTCGCAAATTACGAGTGCCTCATGAATATTGATGAGGCATCTAATTTGCAACCTCATCGAGAATCGCAAACAGTGTCTCTGACACTGTTGTACATCCCAATTTGTGAGTCGCAAATTGCAAATCCCAAATTGCAACGCAATTTGCGAGTCGCAAATTCAGTGGTTGTAGATCTGGCCCAAAGCTCTAGGTTTGCATGTGCAAGGCACTACGGGAATGTGTTGGTTTACATCAGAGGCTGACTGTTCACACATTTGGAAAGCTGAAGTGGACGGGGGGTTTGGTACACTTGTACTGTGGCGTGCAACTAGGAATTCTGATTAAAGCTGTACTCTGGAGAAAATTGATCCAATTTAATCCCTAATTCCTCTTCCTTAGAGATGAATGAGAGAAAGGATGGGTGCAAACCTGTCCACCCTACTTCCGCCAAACACACCCATTGGTTCAGGGCAAGCTCTACTGCTGTCTTGGAGGCGGTCTTGGCGTAGCCACTGGAAAACATAGTCCCTCTTAAGCACAAATTTGCTACACTGCCATATAGCCAGCCTGCTGCATAATTTGAAAATATTTTAATGAAAAAATTCCTCTCACTTAAGCAGATCAAAATGTATTAAAACGGCAGCGACTCTGTCTTTCACACTTTGCAGAAGTTGACATCTTTCAACTGTTGATTGTTTTTATTCAAGCATTGAATAAGGAGGCAATTTTGCTTAGATATGGTTAATAACCCCAACTGATGGACTGGAGGATGGTTTTTGACTGCAGCAGAAAACAAAAAACATGCGTACTGCAATATGATCTAAAGAAAAAAAAACTCTGACTCTCTCCAATGCACTACTGTATGTCTCACCCTATACCTCTCCCAATATATCCTCTACCTCCACTCTCTGAATCACCCAAACCTCATTCTGCTACTATGATCTCCAAAATAACCCTTTCTAGACTTCCCTCCTCCATCCCTCTTTGGCTCAACCCAAACCTCATTTTATTACAATGAACTCCCAAAAATCTCTCTAAATTCTTCCCTTATATATCCCTCCTTTGACTCATACCAAAGCTCATTTTACGACTAGGATCTCCCTAATCAGTTTGTAGAGATTCTTCTCTCCTCCATCTCTCTTTTACCGATCCCAATCTATGATCTCCCAATAAACACTCTCTAGACTCTTCCCACTTCCATTCCTCCATTATCCTTTTCAATCCAACTAACAAACTCACATGTCCACTGCTCAAAGTAACTCATATTTCCCTATATGATTCCACCACTAATCCTTTTTGGGTCCTGGAATTGCGTGCTACTCACTGAAAAGCGCTTTAATGCCTCGTCCGGAGCTCTATAAATACAATAATAGTTACAATCACAATGGAGTAACTATCCAGAAACCAGTGACCTCTTCCATCACTCGTCTGTATGCTTTCCTTTGACCCTGAACACCACAACAATTCCTGTTTGTCCAGGTTTTTGCTGCTTTCCGCAGCAGGTAATGGCAGGGTTTAAAACAGTACATTTTGCATGGGTCCCCCTTTGCTGGTTATATTCGTAGAGAGGTAGATTTGAGATAGGAAAGGAAAAAGAAAAGATAGGAATAAGCAGAGAAGAAGGATAGGACAGACATCTATATACACCATTCTGATTTGGTACCAATGAATGTTATAGGTTATGCATTCCAAAGTTCCAAAGTTCCAAAGTTCCAAAATTTGTATAGCGCACTACTCACCCAGAGGGTCTCAAGGCGCTTGAGGGAGGGAGGTGCTTTACTTATCAAATATCCAGGTTTTGAGTTGCTTTCTGAAGGAGAGGTGGTTCTGAGTAAGGCGGAGGTGGGTGGGGAGAGAGTTCCAGGTCTTGGCCGCCAAGTAAGAGAAGTATCTTCCTCCCATGGTGGATCTGTGAATTCTCGGTATTGCGGCGAGGGCTTGATTGGATGATCGTAGCTGGCGGGCAGGGGTGTAGAAGGAAAGTCGTGTGTTGAGGCATTCGGGGCCTAGGTCGTAGAGGGCTTTGTGTTCGTGGGTGAGGAGACGGAATGTTATTCTCTTGTTGACAGGGAGCCAATGGAGATCTTTCAGGTGGTCGGAAATGTGAGCTTGCCGAGGGATGTCCAGTATGAGTCTGGCTGAGGCGTTTTGGATGCGTTGGAGTTTTTTCTGTAGTTTGACTGTGGTTCCTGCGTAAAGGGTGTTTCCGTAGTCCAATCGGCTTGTGACCAGTGCGTGGGTGACCGTCTTTCTTGTTTCGGTGGGGATCCATCTGAAGATTTTTTTAAGCATGCGTAGGATGTTGAAGCAAGATGATGAGACGGCGTTGACTTGTCTGGTCATTGAGAGGGAGGAGTCCAGGATGAAGCCCAGATTACGTGCGTGGTCCATAGGTGTGGGTGCGGTTCCCAGGGCCGGTGGCCACCATGAGTTGTCCCAGGCAGAGGGGGATGACCCTAAGATGAGGACTTCGTTTTGTCCGAGTTGAGTTTTAAACGACTATTCTTCATCCAATCGGCTACTTCTTTCATTCCTTCGTGTAAGTTGGTTTTGGCGGTGTTTGGGTCTTTGGTGAGGGAGAGGATCAGCTGGGTGTCGTCTGCGTAGGAGATGATGTTGAGGTTGTGTTGGCGTGCGATGGATGCGAGGGGACTCATGTATACGTTGTAGAGGGTGGGACTGAGTGATGATCCTTGTGGTAGGCCGCAGATGACTTTGGTGGCCTTTGATTTGAAGGGGGGGAGGCGGACTCTCTGGGTCCTTCCGGCCAGTAACGATATGATCCATTCCAATGCTTTTCCTTGTATTCCGACGTTGCTGAGTCGTTGTATGAGGGTGCTATGAGAGACTGTGTCGAAGGCTGCGGAGAGGTCGAGTAAGATGAGGGCAACTGTTTCTCCGTTGTCCAGTAGTGTTCGGATGTCGTCTGTTGCTGCGATGAGGGCGGTTTCGGTGCTGTGTTTGGCTCGGAAGCCGGATTGTGAGGGGTCGAGGGATTTGTTGTATTCGAGGAAGGCGGCGAGCTGACTGTTGACGGCTTTCTCAATGACTTTGGCGGGGAATGGGAGGAGAGAGATGGGGCGGTAATTTTTAAGTTCGGTGGGGTCTGCTGTGGGTTTCTTTAGAAGGGCGCTGAGTTCGGCATGTTTCCAGATTTCCGGGAAGGTTGCGGAGTTGAAGGAGCAATTGATGACATCGCGGAGATGGGGTGCGATGATGGCGCTTGCTTTGTTGTAAATGTGGTGTGGACATGGGTCGGTGGGCGATCCTGAGTGGATGGAGTTCATCAGGTGGATGGTGTCTTCGGTGGTGATGGGGTTCCAGGTGCAAAGGTTGTTAGAGGGCGGTGTTGGTTCGGAAATGGGTGGAGTGCACATATCTTCGGACTGGTTTTCAAAGCTGTTATGAATTTCGGCGATTTTGTTGTGGAAGAATTAGGATAGAGAATCGCAGAGGTCTTGGGAGGGAGAAATGTCGTTGGTGCCGGAGGTGGGGTTAGTAAATTCTTTGACGATGTTGAATAGTTCCTTGCTGTTTTGGGCATTGTTGTCAAGTCGATCCTTGAATGCTGATTTCTTGGTGGATCGGATAAGTTGGTGGTGTTTGCGGGTGCCGTTCTTGAAGGTGGCTAGGTTCTCAGTGGTTGGGTTTTTTCTCCAGGTTTTCTCGAAAGTACGACAGAACTTCTTGGATTTCTTAAGGTCGTCGTTGAACCAGGGGGCTTTTTTGCTACCTTGCTTGATTCGATGGTTTTTCAAAGGTGCAAGTTCGTCGGCGCTATGGGTGATCCATTGGGTGAGGTAAATGGCTGCTTGGTTTGGGTCCGATGATTTGGTGGGGGGGTTTTGGTGAAGCGATGTGAAGAGTTGTTCGGTGGTGATTTTGTTCCAATTTCTTCGAGGAATAGGTTGTGGGGGGTTGTGGGTCGTAGTCTTTTTGTAGTTGAAGTGAATACAGCTGTGGTCCGTCCAATGGAGAGCTGTGGTGTGATCGAAGGAGACGTGCTTGCTGGAGGTGAAGATTGGGTCGAGCGTGTGTCTGACGTAGTGGGTGGGGGTGTCAACAAGTTGATTGAGTCCTAGATTGGCCAGGTTATCCAGGAGGGTGGTGGTGTTGTTGTCGTTTTTCTTTTCCAGGTGGAAGTTGAAGTCTACCAGTAGAATGTAGTTCTTGGAGGGGAGGGCATGTGGGCAGATGAATTCGGCGATGTCTTCGCTGAATTGTGTGCGGGGTCCTGGTGGTCTGTAGATGAGGGTGCCTCTGAGTGTGGTTTTGGGATCGGTGTGAATCTGGAAGTGAAGGTGTTCGGCGGAAGCGAGGTTATCATCGGAACTGGTCGTGATGCGGATGGTGTTCTTATGGACGATGGCGATGCCTCCTCCTGTTTGGTTGGTGCGATCTTTTCGGATGATCTTGTAGGTGTCCGGGATGGCTATGGCGATGTCAGGAGCTGATAAGGCGTTCATCCATGTTTCTGTGAGGAAGGCGACGTCCGGCGATGTAGTGTCGAGTAGGTTCCAGAGTTCGATTGAGTGTCTGTGGACTGAGCGGGTGTTGAGCAGGAAGCATTTTAGGTGGTTAGTGTCGGTGCTCTGTTTGGAGTTTGTGGATTTGGTGTGGGTCCTGATGCAGTCGAACTTGCAGGAGTGGCAGGTGAAGGCTCCATGGGTGTGTCCTGGGGCGGCTTGGTAGCAGTTTGGGAGGCGGCCGGGGTTGAGGGCTGAGAGGGTTGCGGCGTCATATGTTATGCGGGTGGAGTGGGAATAGCTGGGCGCGGTCGAGGCGTGGACTGGCGTAGACGGGCTTACCTTTGGCGCACCTTCGGCGCGCATGGGGCACGACCGCTGCGTGAGAACGCTGCGCGCGAATGCATCTGTCATATGCGGATAGTGGAGGGGAGGGGCGAGGGAGGAGCAGCTGGGAGGCGGGAGCGGGGTGGAGAGCCGGGCAGGGAGACACAACAACAACAACAAAAACAAAATGGCAGCAAGCCAAATGCGAAACAGGATTGGGGCACAATATATAAGAAACGCGATGTGAATGGCAGTGGAACCGGCACAATCAGTCACAAAACCAAAATACAGGCAGCACAGTACAATCGAGCAGAGCGTTGCAGCGCACTTTGGCAGACTAGCGCTACGATAATATGCAAATTAGCAATCAGGAAATAGACATGGCAGCGCAGCCCAATAGAGCAGATATTTAAAGCGCAATATGGCGATCTAGCGCTACGAAAGTGTTCAATTAGTGATCAGGGAATAGAAGGTGTGGGGCAAGGCGAGCAAGCAGTCAGAAGTCTGGCAGTAGGCGCTACGATACCAATTCGGCCAGCAGGGCAGGGAGCAGCGTGAGGAGCGACCGCTTCTGAAGAAAACAGGACGGTCACAGCATTACAGCGGGAGAGCGGAGCCTGACTATCAGTGGGAGGGAGGAGCAGCTGGGAGGCGGGAGCGGGGTGGAGAGACGGGCAGGGAGGCACAACAACAACAACAAAAACAAAATGGCAGCAAGCCAAATGCGAAACAGGATTGGGGCACAATATATAAGAAACGCGATGTGAATGGCAGTGGAACCGGCACAGAGGAGCATTCACTTTTTATACATTTTCCCTGGTGAGAAGAGGAATTTTCTATTGCTTTTTATTCCCAAGGTTGCTCCGTGACATATCTAAATATTGACTCATGCAGATGTAATCTATCCCTAAACATGTGTCCTTCTTCAAGAGCTATCTTGAAATGGCCAACCTTTAAGCCGAGCATGCACTCTGGATAGATGCACTGAATGCAAGACCTGTCTGGAGGTCAGGGTCTGTTTTCAAAGACAGCTTTGCAAAGCCAAAGATTATGCCCCACTGGCTCTGGGCACTGCTTGATGCACAAAGAGTCCATAGTTTATATCTCTTCCAATGAACTTCAGCACTGTTTAGCCTCCCTGAGGCATTCACTGTGATAGCTGATCTCCATAGCGACATGATAGCTTATAATGTTTTCATTTAAACAGTGACATCACGTTTGAGGCCATACTCAGTGTACTGGTTGTATGACTCTTATGCTAAAACCTCCCAACATCAACAAAACAAAAATAACAACAAAACACAACAGCATGACACTACATAGGACTACATAGGACTGCATAGGACTACACAAAAAAAGGGAATGAAAAGACAAACACGAAAACAGACACAACTACAGCAGGGGGCTATTAATACTATGGGCTCCATTAGGATGGCGGGCGCATTGCCCCCGCCAGGCTGGCGGTATCCACCACCGGCCTGGCGGGGGCAATCTGCCCGCCATCCTTGCCCTGAAGTCCCCCCGCCATATTAGGATGGCGGAGGGGGCCGCAGCCTTGCGGCCGGGGCGGAAAAGGCCTAACATGGTGGTGGTGTCTATTAGACACCGCCAGCCATATTAGGATGGCCAAAAACAGATGCCTTTCCGTGGCGGCATGCGGTCTTCACTTCGGGGGCCCCCTGCGGGCCCCCGAAGTGAAGGACAGGTGGGGGTGCACACGGGGGGTACCTGTGGTACCCCCCAGCATTTGCATTTACATAGCGGCAGGCACCGCACGGTGCCTGCCGCTTTGCAAATGCAAAGGCAATTTTGCATGTTTACCATTGTGGCGGGCGGTGCTGAGAGCACCGCCCGCCACAATGCTAAACATGCATGATGCGCCCGCCACTGTGGCGGATGCATCCTAACCCCCCCGGGACCCCCGCCCTTATGGCGGGCGGTCCCTAAGACCGATAGAATGGCGGGCGGACTAAGTCCGCCCGCCATCCTAATGACCCCCTATGTGTGTACAGGAAAGCACACCGGGCTGGCATTAATGAAGAAATGAGGAATGCAATTCCAATCTCACAAGGGTCTTTTTATCCTAAAATGCTTGCTTTCTTGGCCATATTTCCTGCCTTTGACTCAGTGGATTACAAAATCCTACTATAATGCGACCCTCATTTAAGGCTTCCATAGAGCATATGTGTTTTCAGCAAAACAGAACGACTAAAATATCTACCCTGCTCACGGACCCTGGTCTCCTGCAGTGTACCAACAGGTTCCCCCTTCCTTTGTATCTATTAAACATTTATATCAATATCCAAATGGTCCTCCTTGGTGCAGCCCACCCCCACTTCTCAGCTATTGCTGGCAACATGCAAATCTACCAAGCATTTCAGTTGAGAAAAGAAACAACAGGGCAAAATAACAATCTATGAAAAATAATACCACAACATGACTAAACAACATAACAGCAGAGAACATGCCACACAAACCACTACAGAATAACACAACAAAATAAAAATAAAACAGAGCACGATAAAATACCAGCAGAACACCGCAATACAACAAAACACAATCTACGAACAATGCAGCACACACACACACACAAAACTATAACAAACCAACACTGCAATACACCAATGCAGACTACATAAAAAACAACTTAATGGTACAATTAAATCCCACAAAAGAACACAAACTTTTGAAAGATGAGGGGACAGGGGGGAGAATTCTTCCACACAGCTGTCAACAGGTGTCCTTGGAGCAAGAATGAAAGCAACAGGAATGAGACAACAGCAACATAACTTTGAGATTATTTTTGACATGAGAAATCACAGTTAAAGGCTGAGCCTCACAACTCATTCTGTCAGAAAACAGTCAGCTGCTCAAGAGATAAGTGACTACTGCGGATGCTTCCTGGGAATGTAATTACTCTTGAACTCTGGTTGAACTCTTCACACTGGCAGAGGGGAAGGGCAGGAGTTTTCCTGTCAGCAGAGGGTGTGGATGGAAAATTAGAGCACCATTTCTGTAGCTGAGAGAGTCTGTGAAAAACTGCGATGCTGCATGTTTTTGAATTGCTGTTGTACTTCTTACACCACGCTGGAGGAGCATATGAAAACTTGCAACTCTGAGGTATTTATGTCTCTCCATTTGACAGCTTAGACGCTGCTGTATAACATGGGAATTCCTATCAGCTGAGAGTGTAGAGGGAATTTGGCTACGCAGGGAAAAACCTGTCTGTCATTTCTGATACTCTGGGGCTTATTTATGAGCGCTTGCATCACTTTTGCACCGCTGTTGCATCACTATTTGCGGTGGTGTAAAATATGCGCCATGTTGCGCCATATTTACGAAGTGACGCATCTAGGCAGATGCGTCACTTTGTAAACATCTACGCTACATTCTACCTGTGTCAGGTATAATGTACGTAGGGTGGGTGTTCCCCCACCAGAAAGGGTCGTAGGAGTGGCGTAGTGAAATTTATAAGATTTCACTGCACCACTTCTAGGACGCCAATGCGTCAAAACCTTACACCTGCCTCATGGCAGGCATCAGGGTGATGCAGGCCCTTTCACATGGGGCTTGGCCCCATGTGAAAGGACATATTGCAGGAGTTGCGTCTGTTTTCAGACACACCCCAGTAATGCGCCACTTTTTCGCCCACAGGTACGTCAGTACTACTGACGTATCTGTAATTCCTTCCGACATATTGTAAATATGATGCATCTATCATGTCGCAAGGAGGGCGTACTGAGAAGTGTTGCATCTCTGCTTTCACGCAGCGATGCAACACTTATTATAAATGAGGACCTCTGTTTTTCCAGTAACCCCTGTTTGAAAACATGCAGCCATAATTTTTGTAATCCCAGAAGTCTTTGAAAAAAACTGAGTCATTCTCTCAGGAAATACAGCAGGGGAGAGGTGTGCAACATTTTTGATTGCTGGGTGACTGTTTTTCAGCAACCCCTGGTTTAAAAACATACAGCCATAATTTTTAAGAACCACAGAAGTCTGTGAAAAAATGACTCATTCTCTCAGGAAACACAACCTGATTCTGAAGAGTTAAGTGGAACTTCTCACAGGGCACAGGGGAAGCATATGAGAACTTTCAAACCTGAGGATTTTCTCTTCATTTGACAGCTTAGTCTCTGCTACACAATTAAGTAGACAAGGGAATTCCTACCAGCAAAGGGTGCAGCTTAGATAAAATTGTGTGACATTTCTGATAGACTGTTTTTCAGCACCCCTTGTTTGAAAACATACAGCCATAATTTTTGAGAATCCCAAAAATCTGTCCATATTCAAATATGTATTTGTGATTATATCACTACCTAACTGCTCTGTGAGGCGACTGGATATCATATTTGGTTACTAGGCAGTACTTAATTCTTGTCTTCACTAACATTGAAGATTAACAGTATGGCCATTGGAAAACCTAACAGAAAACCTTTGTTTACACAAGTAATATGGAACACTCTACCTTTGGGCACTTCTACTACTGTCCCACAAGATACTGCTTCTATGGACCTTATTTTAAAAGAGATCTCTGCTTTGGAACAACTATTGGGATCCATGGAGGTCAAAATCTCAGATCTCACGACAGAAATGAAGTCAATAAGGATGGACCTAAACTCTTTTCATACCAAAGTGGAAATTCTAGATAAACGAACCACCATTTTGGAAGAAAGATTAGATCATGCATAGTATTGGGGCCCAGATATCATGCATTTAAAACAAAAAGTAATACATTTGGAAGACAAGGCCTGAAGAAATAGCGTTCGCTTTTATGGAATTCCAGAAAAAATTGAAATGAATAATGATGTGAAGAGCTTGCTACTAACTTTACCACTGTGGCTACTGAACATATCTTATGAGCAGCCCCTTGAGTTGCAGAGAGCTCACAGGATGCGGTCAAGAACTTTAACTTCAACCCTTGAATCTATACCTAGACAAATTATTGCATGTCTCCTGTGTCATGAACAGGTCTGTCAATTCTAACAGCTGCTCATAAAACTGGCACTTATGCCTTGGAAAGCCATAAAGTATTTATTGCTGCAGACCTCCCTACTGAAACCAATGCCAAATGAAAAGCGTTCCTGCCACTTAGGCCAAGACTTCGGAAATGGGATATCAAATATGGTCTTTTAGAACCTGCTACAATGGGAAATTAAGGGATTACACAGAGCCTGAGGATCTGGTGCACTTCCTGGACAGTTTGGAGGACCAACACATAACGTAACACCACCACCCCTGACTGAAACAACTATGAACAGTCATCTTAAATTACAGAATGATCCTCAATGGTAGATTACACGCCCATACCTTTAAGAAACAGTCTGACAGAGTTAAAGTGGTCCGCTGTGTAAAAGTACTCACACAGTAAAATACTAGAGACAAAACGAGATCACCTCTGAAGTCATCCACATCTTTTGATAAAGTATCTGATGCTAAACCTTCCACTGTTGGTTCATCCAGCTAGATGAGTATATATGCATGCTATATATTAATGTAATTGTATTACTCTTTTACAGCAGTTATTACCTCTTATGGATATGATTCATTTCCATTTCTCCTACACTGTTGTTCAATACACCATATACATCTCATACTATATTTGTATATGCAAATCTCCTAGATCGATTTTTATAACACCATGGTGTGGTTCTTTTCATAATATGTTTAGCACAAGTGGTTTTCTTTTCGTAAGTTCAAAAAGAAGTTTATTGATCAAAATGAAAGGTGTCAATACAAAAAAAAGAAAAAAAAAAAAGTCCACATTTGTAAAGCGCACAATCACCCGTAAGGGTCTCTAGGCGCTGGGGGCCGTCGGGAAGATTAAGCAAGCTATTGCCCAGAGTCACATGGTGCTGGGCTACCCTGCCGCCGGAGCCGGGGATCGAACCGTGGTCCCCAGATTCCAGCGTCAGTCGCCCTGGCCGCGGCGCCACACCTCTCCCTACAAAATACAAAAGCAATACAGAGAAGAAGGAATAGTAATCAAAAATAGCAATAATTCAATGATAATGAATCAAACGGGTTTTAAGACAAAACAAATGGGATAAAATATCATGAAAGTGAGACAATGTAATAGTAATGAAAACACAATAAAAAAGTGGAGAAATAAGGAACATCAAGGCAACTACAGGGGGTTTAAGACCTCTTGTTGGACAGGTCATTGGCGAAATGAACGTTTAGCACATGCATCAAGGTACAACATAATAGGAAGCCATAAATCTATACATTTTGTCGCCATATGAATAGGAAATACAAAAACAGTATCTAGCCTATGATTGTGACAAACATTGTACCACCATGCTCTAAAAGAAATATTCGGAAAAAAATCCAATTAGCTGTAATCTGTTGAAATGCAAGGCTAACAATAAATCAATAATTTGCACATTGAGTGTGGTGCTCTCCCAGCAGGAAGAGAGGCTGCCCAAGAAAATATGTATGAAAGAAAAAGGAATTTGCGTGTGAAAATTAGCATTTATTTGAGACCAAACTTGTGTCCAAAAGTCATGCACAACACTGCAGGAAAATAACATGTGAAATAGAGTGGCATGTGAGGAAGAGCAAGTCCAGCAAAGATCTGGAGTTGTGGGAAATATCCTACTGAGGTCGTGTGGTGTGTAAAGAAGTCTATTACAAATGAAAAACAAGGATTACGTTATAGTCGCTGCTCTGGCTGATTTGCGAATCTTGCTCCATATTTTATTTCACAAGATATTGGCCAAGATTTGGCAAAGTCACATTCCCATTGCTCTTCTACCTTAGACTGTGGCCTAATAAAGTCCTTATTGTGGAGGTATTTGTAAATAATGGAAGCTTTGGATGTGGCATGTAAAAAAGAGTGGAGCTGTGATGTGGGATTTAGATACGTGGGGGGAGTATGTGAAGGTAGAAGGCGAGTATAAGTCGTCATTACCGCCTCTTTGAGTGAAAGGTATTTAGGAGCAAAATACATAGGTAAGTTGAAAGATTGGCGGAATATTGAGAAAGGTATAAAAGTAAAATGTGAGAGTTGTTGAGATACCCAGATTAATCCCTTTTGTCTCCAAGACTTCCAATAGAAAGGTTTATTATTAATTAACAAATTCTTATTATGCCAAATGGTGGAGTTAAGAAAATCATCAGCAGTAGTGAGAGGGAGGGAGTGAAGGATAAAAGCAATTTGGTAGTAAATTTGTGTATGGGGGTTGATAGTGCAGGAGGTTTACGGGAAAAAGAAAGATATTCAGCAAAGGAAAAAGGCAATAATGAGAGTCGTTCAATCGTAACCCACAGAGGACAGGCAACAGAAGGATCCTGTAGCCAAAAGGAAGCTTGTCTCAAATGAAATGCCTTTTGGTATGCCGGAAAGTCTGGGAGATTGACTCCCCCTTCTGACTTGGGACGTATCAGTCTGAGGATGGACATCCGTGGTTTCTTGCCGTTCCATAGAAAGGCAGGGAGAAGTGAGTTGATTTTTCTGAAAAAGTTTGCAGGAATAGGGACCGGGATATTAGAAATCGTGTAAAGGATTATGGGGGACAGCATCATTTTAATAGTATCAAGGCAGCCCCACCACGATAGGTAAAGAGGATGCCATCTGGCCGTCAAATCTGATATTTTCTGGATACATTTGTTTAGACAGAGTGAGACTGTATCTGAAATTGAGGAGGTAACATGAAGGCCTAGGTACTTAATAGGAGAGGAGCTTCAAGTAAAATTAGAAGCACTAAAATCGGGTTTAAAAGTAAATTTCATTAGGGGTAAAATCTCGCATTTGTCATTGTTTAATTTATATCCGGAAATTATGGAATATTCATGTACCTCTTCTAGAAAAGCAGGTATTGAATCGGTGGAGTTGGACAAAAAAAGCAAAATGTCATCAGCGTATGCAGCGAGTTTAATATGAGAATGCAGCGTTTGAAAGCCATGAAGGTTGGGATTCTGACGAAGTTTGGAAAGGAAAGGCTCTAGAGCCAAATTAAAGAGAAACTGGGAAAGGGGACAACTTTGACGAACGCCTCTTCCTAAGTTAAAAAAAGAAGAGACTAATCCATTGGCACAAACTGCAGCACGAGGATTGGAGTAAAGAAGGAAAATTAGAGAAATACATTTAGGTCCAAAGCCAAACCATTTGAGGGCCAAGAAAAGATAAGTCCATTCAACCCTATCGAATGCTTTTTCAGCATCCAATGCAATTGCTGCAAGAGAGTGCTGTAACCGCGAGGATTTGGACAGAACGTTGAACAAGAGTCTGGTGTTATCAGTGATAAAACGCCCCTTGACGAATTCTGATTGTTTCGTCTCCAACAGGTCTGGAAGAAAATGATCTAATCTCGCTGCAAGTGACTTGGCAAATAGCTTATAGTCAATATTGACCAAAGAAATAGGTCTGTCATTTTTACAATATCTGGAGTCCTTCCCTTCTTTAGGTATAAGGCAGATGTGAGCATCAGAAAAGGATCCTGAGGAAGTACCCAATGTGACAAATGAGTCAATTAAAGAATGCAGTTTTGGTATTAGTAATTTAGAAAAGTTGAGATAAAATTCAACCGTTAAACCATCCGGTCCAGGGGCCTTGTCCTTTTTAAGGTGTTGGAGTGCAGTGAGTAATTCTTGTTGGGATATATCTGATTCTAAAGAGGTTAAGTCAAGGGGAAAGTGGCTGGGTTTGTGTATTATAAAAACGAGAAAATTCAGTTAAAATGTCAGCATCCTTATGTATAAGGTCAAGGTTATCATCATAAATAGATTCAATATTTATTTTATTATGTTTAACTTTCAAGTAATTATCTAAAATGTTCCCAGCTTTGTTCTTACCCCCATAAAACTTTGCACTAGACTTTAACAAATACAAAGAAGCGTCTTCTGTAGATTTTTTGTTAAATTGCATTTTGGCATCAATAAGAGCTGTCAAACTGTCTTGAGAGTGGGAAGTGTAGTAGGAGTGCTCCAATCTCTTAATTTTTTAAAGAAGATCTCCAGTAAATTTGCGAGCAATTTTCCGTTTTTTGGCGACAAAACCAATTAGGAAATCTCTTGCCGCAGCCTAAAAAGGCGTCCCAAATAACATGTTTCTGTAAAGACTGAGTATCATTTACGTAAAAAAAATCATCAAAAATGTTTGTGAAAGAGGCGTTAAACTTAGGGTCTAGAAGGAGAGTATTATTAAAGCGCCACCTCCTAGGTCCGGTAATTTTAGGCAGAATAGCAATGTTATTCAAGACAGGGGCATGATCTGACAATAGAATGGGACCAATTTCTGCATTCGTGAGAGTTCGGGCAATATTGTGGGAAACAAAAATATAGTCAATTCTTGATTGAGAATGATGAGAGGGCGAATAAAAAGTAAACTCTTTAGTTGTCGGATTACATAGGTGCCAAGCATCAATGGGTTTATGTTGCGAGATTGCTTGAACAAAAAGTTTGTGCGGTTTATTGGGAATAAAGGAGGCTTTAGAGTGTCTTTTAAGAAAGGGATCAAGGGGTTGATTACAATCTCCCGCTAACATGAAGTTATCATCCATAAATTTTGTGATGTGTGTAGCCATCTTGTGCCAAAAACTGTGGTCACCTCCTGTGGGGGCATATACATTGAGAAGAGAGATTGGAACACCCCTAAAAGACAATTTGACATGTAACCATCTGCCATCAGTGTCTGAATCTTGAGTTACTAAAGAGTATGAAAGGGATTTACGACACAAAATTACCCTTGAGTTTACCATCACCAGGGGAATAAAAAACTTCACCCACCCAACCCCTCTTAAGTTTCGCAGATTCAACATCAGAGAGATGAGTTTCTTGTAAAAATGCAAAGTTCACATTCAATTTAGCTAGATGAGATCAAATTCTTTGTCTCTTAATGGGAGAATTGAGACCCTTGACGTTCCATGAAACAATTCTTAACGACATACAATAAAATACAAAATAGTCAGATATAAAACCCATAAGAAGAAGAACAATCAAAACTAACGAAGATGAGGAATAGAGATAGAGATAAAAAAATAAAGGAGATTATATAAAAACCCAGTGCAAGGAGGAGAGAATTGTAAGAAACAGAAGAGAGGCAAAAAGAAGCACCAAGAAGAAGTAAAGAAACGATTAGAAATGAGAACTTTATCGTCAGTGAGTAGGTAAGATAAAAGAAGGAAGATACTGATAAAGAAGGTGAATGAAGAATATGAGAAACAACACCTACTGAAAAGATGAAGCGAAAGAAAGAGAAGAGGAAAAGGGTGACATAAAATGAGACATATATGTGAAGCATTGGAAGGAAAAACGTACTTACAAGAAGGGGAAGGCGAAGAAACATAACCAGGAACAAAACCAGGGACAAGAGGAGGGGGGGGGGGTGAAACCACATGGAGCAGGTGTTACATCCAAGGTCAGCAGTGCGCACAACCCGGGGAACACCACGGAACGAGGTTCAAACCCTACGGAGACATGAGGAAAATAATGAGCGAACATACCAAAGGAAAAAAGGAAACCATCATATCGAGAGTACTAGAAGTGTAAGTGATAAACAAGAAAAGCAACAAGAAAAATGACAACTGTAATATAATCACTCCACAGGTGCACACAAACAAGAAGAACAGTGGGAATGATAGTAAAGATTAAAAGAGCATGCAAAAAAGGAACATTGTGGAGAATAGTCTCAACAAAAATCAGGAGACTCAAGTGGGAAAAGTAGACAAGGGACCGGATAGGTCCATGTCAGCCGTTCTGCAGGAATTCAGGAAACTTCGAAGGCGAACAGGATCTTTGTACGTTGTCGTTTTCTTGTTGTTGGTGACTTTGAAAAGACATGGGTGGAAGAGTCCGTATCTGGCACCTAGGGAACAAAGATCAGCCCGCATGTCCAGAAAAGCTTTACGTCGGTTTGCTGTAGCTTTGGCATAGTCCTGCACAAAAAACAGGTGGGATCCTGATCAGGTGAGCCGAGGAGAGGCTCTAGCCGCTGATAAAACTTTCAGGAGATCTGTATATTCTAAGAAGTAAATAATCACTCCCCTTGGTCTTAACGATGTAAAATTGGAGCAAGGAATCCTACCAAGTCTGTGAGCACGTTGGATATTGAGCACAGTGCCCTCTGGTAAGTGCAAGAGCTTGGGGAGACATGAGGTAAAGAAGGCGATAGGATCATTCCCCTCACATCCCTCCACCAGACCATAAATGCGCAGATTATTGCGCCTATTTCAATTTTCAAGCTCCTCCACCTGTCGTTGGAGGGAAGAGATATGCGAGTGCAAGTGAGAGACCTTGGTGGACATTTCCTGAAAAGATGAGACACTCTGTTCCACTGACGTAACGCTTGCATCCATTTGCGCCCAATTGTCTGTTAACACTTATAATTTGGCAATGGTTTCCTCCATGAAAGGGCAGAGAGCTATTATTTCCTCCAATAAAAGCTCCACAGAGACTGACGATAATGGCTTGGGTGGAGAGGGAGGGACCTTTTTCAGTCGTTTGGAAGTGACCTTACCGGAGACTGGCACAGTGGATTCCATCGTGAGTGATGTATCTGGGGGAGGAGACCGTTGAGTAGCCTCAAATTTGGCGAATTCGGAGAACAGTTTGGAGTTTTTGAGAAGGCTATGCTTCGAATTATTGAAGACAGAGTGCACTTTGTTCCTTCCCATAAGATACCAATGAATGCAGGGTAGGCAAGTATATCAGCGGAATCTACAAATAGTGATAAAGCAAGAGTCAATAGGAAGGTGGGTGGAGAGATTGGATCCTGTGTTGTTGGTGAAATTAAGCAACAGGAGCGATATGTTCAGCACTGTGGCAAAGGGCAGTGGACATGCGTGGCAAGGAGTCAATTATTGTACAGTGAGTCAGAAAATGAGCTGCAGCCAGAAACATAAAGCATAAATCAGGAAGAGTAGAGAAACTGCCTCATTAAATCCAAAACACTAGCACACAGAGGTAACAGCTTGAAGGGAAGGTTGGAGGCTGAGGAGAGTCATAAAATGGCTGCTGCATGTAAGACAAAATGATTCCTTAGAGGGAACAATGAAGAAATTAAAACTAGGCATCCATGTGCTGGGGTAAACCTCATTTGAGGGAAAAAGTCATTGTGCAAGGCATCGTGGGATGGAAGGTGAGGCAGGAGAAAGCCAAAAGCCTTATAGTCCCTTCATGCACATCGCAGTAAAAAAAAAAAAAATGGCGGCCGCGACCGGCAGAGAGCTGCGACCTAACTTACTCCGACTGAAAGGAGTGAAAGCAGCCTCGGCTGCCGCCGAAAATCGATTCAAGATGAACCCGCCACTTTCCTGGAGCAAAGTCCGTCTTCAGTGAGGCTGGGGAGCAGCTCGAACCGCGAGTCCACACCGGTGTCTGCAGAGCACTCACCCCGGCACTGCCATGCTCGTTGGGCGTCAAGCCACGCCCCCTGTGGTTTTGTTTTCTCTCCTGTGGATTCTGCATCTTGCATTGAGGTTCAGATGCACCAACGAAAGTTATACATAGTTTGATCTGTAGTGTTCTTTTCTTTTCTAGCAGTTAGAACGGTGTACTTACTCCAATTAGAGATTAGTATTAACAATATTTTGTGATTATATTTGCACATATTGGTTACAGGTTATTTATACTCTAGGTAGTTTTTTTTCTTTTTCACTTCAGTAATTTTCCTTTACCACATTTCCACATCATTTATCAATCTTCCTTTTCTTTTTTACCCTTGTGATCCATTCTCACACAATACAAACATACTCTAACATTTTTAAGCAATATCTGTATGTTTGGAGGCTAAATAGGAAAGAATTTTCTTCCTTTTAGTGTAATTAGTAAATCCATTGACATTGATGGACACAATGTGCATAGGACTAGTTGTCGTGATAATGATTGGAAATGTTTGAGTATGTTTGTATTTTTTTTTAAATAAATTAAAATACAAACATACTCTAACATTTCCAATCATCATCATGACAACTATTCCTATGCACATTGTGTCCATCAATGTCAATGGCTTTACTAATTACATTAAAAGGAAGAAAATTCTTTCCTATTTAGCCTCCAAACAAACAGATATTGCTCTCATTCAAGAGACACATCTATCCGGTATAGAATCAGAAAAACTAAAACAAGATTGGGTAGGCCAGATACTTTACAGCTGGAAACCGCCTTCTCACACGTCAGGTGATCCTATAGCCCATACTATTACTAGAAAATGTGGTGTAGCCATTCTGATATGGAAAACACTGCAATGTCAAATACTACAGTCCTGGTCAGATGAAGGTCAGTTTGTTTTAGCCAAGCTTAAAATCGGTGATCCCATATTAGGAGTTGGTTCTACGTATGCCCCCGTTGGGAACAAAACTCCTTTTTTCCTTCATCTAACCGGAATTCTAATGGAGATGGGAATTTCCAAAATAGCTTTGGGGTGACTGGAATCTTTCCCCGGATGTGATCTTAGACAGAACAGGCCCCCTAGACATGACACATGGCAGAGATATAGCGATACTGGGAGACATCCATGAAGATCATGGGTTGACTGACATTTGGCGTTTACTACATCCTTCAGATAAGGGGTTTACATGTCACTTTGTTGTACATGATTCCTATTTTAGAATAGGCTATTTCCTTATTTCAAATTCTATCATACCACGCGTACTTGATTGTGACATTTTAGAAATTGCACTTTCAAGTCATGCTCCTATCAGTCTACTTCTTGATTGGGGTCTGTAATGCCCTTGTAGGAAACCATGGCGTTCAAACATATTCCAATACAAACTACAGACTGAAAAATCACAATTACAATCACATTTGACTACTCATTAGAAAGACAACAAAGTTTCAGTTTATTCTCAACAAATTGTATGGGCAGCTGCAAAAGCCACCATTAGGGGGCACATTTTGAGAGATTCTGCTGTAGCCAATAAACATAGAACAGAACAACAGACTATTTTAGAAAATTATATCAAAACTCTGACACATACTCATTGTACCAACCCAACCGAAGCTTCCAGATGTAGATTGAAAAAGGCTTAAATGGAGATTAATACACTATCTACTTTGAAAGCAGAATATATGTATTATAGACTTAAGGCTCTAAATGATGTACAAGGAGAAAAAGCTGGTTGTTTACTAGTCGCATGATTAAAACAGAGAGAAGATACGACAGCTATTCCAGCTATTTATAATTCTGAAGGTAAGCTAATAACTGAGACTCAGTAAATAGCTAATAAATTTGCAGATTATGAGAAGTTATATAGCTCAGAGGTTGATAATGATCACCACAAAGATCAGGAATTTTTTGATACAATAACAGGGGAAATAACAAAGGATGAAATTGCCCAAACAATCTCCAATCTTCCATACAATAAAACACCGGGAGAAGATGGTTTTCCTGGGGAATTTTATCGTTGGGTAAAACCAGAAGCAATAGACACCCTTTATGATGCCTATAAAGAAGCAGAGGTAACTGATAGCCTCTCCTTTCTCAAAAATAAAGCTATCATAACAGTCCTTTCCAAACCTAAGAAAGATTCATTATACTGCAGTAGCTGTCGTCCAATTTCCCTTCTGAATACAGATTCAAAGATATTAGCCACCGTCCTCCCCAAAAGACTCAAACAAGTTATCGCTAAACACATACATAATTCTCAAGTGGGATTCATGCTAGGCAGAAACTCTAGCAACCATCTACGCACTTTGGCTCACATACTCTGGTTTTCCAAGGATGCTGGGGAAGACAGAGTAGCCTTATCCTTAGATGCTGAAAAGGCATTTGACCATATTGAATGGAGCTATATGTTCCATACACAACATAGGCTGCGATAAGGCAATAAATATATCTCTAAGGTCAAATGGTTATATGAGACACCATTCGCACAAGTGAATTGTGGGGGTTTCCTTCCAAAATCTGTTTTAATCCAAAGAGCAACCCACCAGGGTTGTCCTTTATTGCCCCTTTTATTCCATCTTGCAGTTAAACGCCTGGCTGCGGCAATAAGAAATTGTTCACAAATAGCAGGCATTCCTACACCAGCAGGGATCTAAAAAATACTTCTTTATGCACGTGACATATTGCTCACACTTACTGATCTGCCTACTTCACTCCCGACACTCATGTCTACCTTTTCTCGCTTCTCGATCATTTATGTCTACAAAGTCAATTGGAATAAGAGTGAAGCTCTCCCAATGTCCAGGGGTACAACGAAAGCAGCTATTTTGGCCTATCATTTTCAATGGAAAGTGGACTGCCTAAAGTATCTAGGTATTTATATCAACAGAGGTTTAGAACGTATGATTCAAGATAACTTAGATCCACTTATTGCCAAAACATAGTCAGAGTATGAAAAATTGTCTCATCTTAGCCTGTCCTTTTGGGGTAGAGTACAGGCAGTGAAAATGATTATTGTGCCCCATTTCACTTATGTTTTAGGTATGTTACCTTTGACTTTTAAAATACCAATATTGCAAGATATCAACAAAAGTATTAAAACCTTTATTTGGGGATCTCTGAGACCTAGACTTAAAATCTCAAAATTGATTTCTCACAGGTGATCTGGGGGCTTTAGTTTACTGTGCATTGAGCATCACATACAGCCCTCCATTTATCTGAATTGGTTTATCTCTGGCCCAGACAGGATGATCCCCCAGTATGGGTTCTCATTGAAAGACACACTGTACAGGCAACTTCAGGTGTTCAAATGTTTTACACTCAGAAATCACCTGCTTCACAAATTTCCAACCCTATTATTCAATCTATGCTTAAGATTTGGAAACATGCCCACAAACTCCTCAAGAGTAACCTGAGACTACATGGAAAGGTCACCATATGGCATACCGCTGATATTATAATAAGTAAACAGACTATTTCATGGGATATGTGGGAGATGGCAGGTATTCTAATTTTAGATCACTTACTCACTTTAGAAGGTGAGCTTAAAACCTTTGAAACACTTTAGATAAAATTTCAACACCCTACCTCCCAAGAGGGGAAATACTTACAACTAAAACAAGCCCTTCTTCGTAGACTAGGACTATATCCTTAGATAGTTGAGGATTCCCCGTTGTTACAATACTTAAAAAAGAGGGGGAATTCAAAGGTGCAGTCTCTGGATTTTATGATCTCATAGTGCATAAATTACACTCATATCCATTACTAGCACAACTTCATGTCAAATGGCAAGGGTTAATTACTGTAGCTTATTCCGATGAGGAATGGGTGGATGTTATTATGAACATAGATAAAGGAATCAGAGAGGCCAGAATGAAATTTACTCTCTTTAAAATTCTTCATTACTTGTACTGGTCACCACAAAAACTCAAGACCAATCTACCTGCTGGAGGTGCCCACAGGAGGTTTGCAATAAACTACACTTCCGATGTCCAATTTTGAAGGAATATTGGTCTTCCATAACTGCCTCTCTATGCAGAGTGTCCATTTCTTTAACAGAAAAATGTGTTCTATTACATGATGTTACTGATCTCCCAAATCTAACAAACCATTCAAGATGATTGATAGCTATTGCACTCACCATAGGAAACAATTGTTTATTACGATATTGGAGAACACCACAATGTCCTACACATGATGAATGGCTTATTGAAATGTATGAAATGGCATCATATGGCATCATATGAAAAACAAATTTATAGATTGCAGAACAATGTGAACTTTCATCCAAATTTGCAACCATTTTCTAGCTAATAAATATTCTATTTCTGTAATATTTCAGATTTTTCCTTCTAATTAGGAACTACAATAAAGGAATCGCTTCCATTTTCGTCTCCTTATTAATTCATTACCATCATTATATATATTCATTATGTTGCTGTTATCATTAGGACTGTTGATGCTTTAGCCATTAACATTGTTATTTTAATTAGGGCTTACTGTTCACCTATTGGAAATTGTTGAGTTAGTATGAATATCTCCACTTGAAATAATATATTTGTATGATATTATCGCTACTATTTTCCAATTATCTATAACATATGGTTTTCTGCATATTGTATACTATCTACATCATCTCCTTCCTAGTCCACCTTTCCTATTTCTTCCTTTTCTGGTTTTATAAGTATCTCACATATTGTATCTTTCGATATCTGTATTATCTTTTTTATGTTTAGAAATCTGAGAAGTTAACATTTCATTGTAATTTATTGTGTGAACTTAATTTGATTTATAGTTTATTCTCTTAATGTATTGTTTATAAACTGACATGTATTTCTCAATAAAAATATATAACAAAAAAAAGAATTATGGACTGACGTGTGAGTAAACTGTCCATGTCTATGTTGCCTCTGGATATATAAACAATGTGAATTGTCCACAACTCATAGACATACAGATAGAATGGTGTTATTACAGGACATGGAGCTCAGTCCCTACATCCTAAAACCAAGTGAAAGAGCCATAGGAGGGCAGGTGAGCCTAAAGGGGTCCCAGGATCAAAATGTAAATAAAAAAATAGATTTTTACATGGGGGTTCCGGATTCTGATACAAAGCTTTAGCCATTAACACTGTTATTTTAATTAGGACTTACTGTTCACCGATTGGAAATTGTTGAGTTAGTAGGAATATCTCCACATGAAATAATATATTTGTATGATATTATCGCTACTATTTTCCAGTTATCTATTTGGTTTACTGCTTATTGCATACTATCTACATCATCTCCTCCCTAGTCCACCTTTCCTATTTCTTCCTTTCCAGGTTTTATAAGTATCTCAGAAATTGTATCTTTCGATATCTGTATTATCTTTTTGTGTTTAGAAATCTGAGAAGTTAACATGTCATCGTAATTTATTGTGTGAACTTAATTTGATTTATAGTTTATTCTCTTAATGTATTGTTTATAAACAGACATGTATTTCTCAATAAAAATATATAACAAAAAAAAGAAGTATGGACTGACGTGTGAGTAAATTGTCCATGTCTATGTTGCCTCTGGATATATAAACAATGTGAATTGTCCACAACTCATAGATATACAGATAGAATTTTGGTATTACAGGACATGGAGCTCAGTCCCTACATCCTAACACCAAGTGAAAGAGCCATAGGAGGGCAGGTGAGCCTGAAGGGGTCCCAGGATCAAAATGTAAATAAAAAATTAGATTTTTACATGGGGGGTTCCGGATACTGATACAAAGCGCAAAAAACAACTTGCAGACCTTGGTTCCGCAACTGCAACCCTGCAGCAATGGCCCTTGGACCCTAAATCAACCTCCTATGTGGTTTGCAGGCCCAAAACTGGATCTGCCAAATCTGTGGGAGGTCTAGCAAGGGTATATGATTCTCTATGTGTTTGTGAGACCACACTGACTTTCACAATCCAGAAAAAGAGACCAGCCTCTGCTTGGCTGCCTTTTGCCATTGATCAGTGAGTATTGACCAGACCTGGTAGGTAGGGCACAACCACTGCAGGGAGTGCCCACTATGCATACTTAAAAGTTGCACCCAGCTGGTTTGGCTGATTGCAGCAGGTAAGTCACAGATTGGTTCAATATGAAAATGGAGCTGTATACCACTCCAATGTAATAATAATCAAGTGAGGGAATGGACACTTGTAGCGTTTAGAACCATTAGTTCAAAAATGGAAACCCTCATAAACGCCGTGTTGTTACGATATGCGGTGTATCTTGATTATCCGCCCCACACTGGCTCGTCTCCTTTCTGGTGAAGAATTGGATTGGTAGTTTGGTCTGCCCTGTTCCCATGATGCACTGGGCCAGGGACAGATTAATTTGCATATACCCAGGTTCTGAGCTGGGATGGGGCAGTGAGCTAAATAACGGTGATGGATCAAGCCCTGATCTTTGGAACGGGTAAGAGTGGTCTGCTTAATTCAGACACTCTGTTCATCACCACCCCCTTTTCTGAATCATTTTTGGCCACTATAGGTGTGGCAGGGTATACTCAGACATGAGTCCCTTGCTCACTGCTCCATCAGGATTCAAGCAAGCCGGGCCGACGATGGCTGAAATGCGAGAAACCGGTCCCCGGAAGCTTGTCTCCTTTCTGGTGAAGAATTGGCTTGGTAGTTTGGTCTGCCCTGTTCCCATGATGCACTGGGCCAGGGACAGACTCATTTGCATATAGCCAGGTTCTGAGCTGGGATGGGGCAGTGAGCTAAATAACGGTGATGGATCAAGCCCTGATCTTTGGACTGGGTAAGAGTGGTCTGCTTAATTCAGACACTCTGTTCATCACCACCCCCTTTTCTGAATCGTTTTTGGCCACTATAGGTGCGGCAGGGTATACTCAGACATGAGTCCCTTGCTCACTGCTCCATCAGGATTCAAGCAAGCCGGGCCGACGACGGCTGAAATGCCAGAAACCGGTCCCCGGAAGCTTGTCTCCTTTCTGGTGAAGAATTGGCTTGGTAGTTTGGTCTGTCCTGTTCCCATGATGCACTGGGCCAGGGACAGACTAATTTGCATATAGCCAGGTTCTGAGGTGGGATGGGGCAGTGAGCTAAATAACGGTGATGGATCAAGCCCTGATCTTTGGACTGGGTAAGAGTGGTCTGCTTAATTCAGAAACTCTGTTCATCACCACCCCCTTTTCTGAATCGTTTTTGGCCACTATAGGTGTGGCAGGGTATACTCAGACATGAGTCCCTTGCTCACTGCTCCATCAGGATTCAAGAAAGCCGGGCCGACAACGGCTGAAATGCCAGAAACCGGTCCCCGGAAGCTTGTCTCCTTTCTGGGGAAGAATTGGCTTGGTAGTTTGGTCTGCCCTGTTCCCATGATGCACTGGGCCAGGGACAGACTAATTTGCATATAGCCAGGTTCTGAGCTGGGATGGGGCAGTGAGCTAAATAACGGTGATGGATCAAGCCCTGATCTTTGGACTGGGTAAGAGTGGTCTGCTTAATTCAGACACTCTGTTCATCACGACCTCCTTTTCTGAATCGTTTTTGGCCACTATAGGTGTGGCAGGGTATACACAGACATGAGTCCCTTGCTCACTGCTCCATCAGGATTCAAGCAAGCCGGGCCGATGACGGCTGAAATGCCAGAAACCGGTCCCCGGAAGCTTGTCTCCTTTCTGGTGAAGAATTGGCTTGGTAGTTTGGTCTGCCCTGTTCCCATGATGCACTGGGCCAGGGACAGACTAATTTGCATATAGCCAGGTTCTGAGCTGGGATGGGGCAGTGAGCTAAATAACGGTGATGGATCAAGCCCTGGTCTTTGGACTGGGTAAGAGTGGTCTGCTTAATTCAGACACTCTGTTCATCACCACCCCCTTTTCTGAATCGTTTTTGGCCACTATAGGTGTGGCAGGGTATACTCAGACATGAGTCCCTTGCTCACTGCTCCATCAGGATACAAGCAAGCCGGGCCGACGACGGCTGAAATGCCAGAAACCGGTCCCCGGAAGCTTGTCTCCTTTCTGGTGAAGAATTGGCTTGGTAGTTTGGTCTGCCCTGTTCCCATGATGCACTGGGCCAGGGACAGACTAATTTCCATATAGCCAGGTTCTGAGCTGGGATCGGGCAGTGAGCTAAATAACGGTGATGGATCAAGCCCTGATCTTTGGACTGGGTAAGAGTGGTCTGCTTAATTCAGACACTCTGTTCATCACCACCCCCTTTTCTGAATCGTTTTTGGCCACTATAGGTGTGGCAGGGTATACTCAGACATGAGTCCCTTGCTCACTGCTCCATCAGGATTCAAGCAAGCCGGGCCGACGACGGCTGAAATGCCAGAAACCGGTCCCCGGAAGCTTGTCTCCTTTCTGGTGAAGAATTGGCTTGGTAGTTTGGTCTGCCCTGTTCCCATGATGCACTGGGACAGGGACAGACTAATTTGCATATAGCCAGGTTCTGAGCTGGGATGGGGCAGTGAGCTAAATAACGGTGATGGATCAAGCCCTGATCTTTGGACTGGGTAAGAGTGGTCTGCTTAATTCAGACACTCTGTTCATCACCACCCCCTTTTCTGAATCGTTTTTGGCCACTATAGGTGTGGCAGGGTATACTCAGACATGAGTCCCTTGCTCACTGCTCCATCAGGATTCAAGCAAGCTGGGCCGACGACGGCTGAAATGCCAGAAACCGGTCCCCGGAAGCTTGTCTCCTTTCTGGTGAAGAATTGGCTTGGTAGTTTGGTCTGCCCTGTTCCCATTAAGCACTGGGCCAGGGACAGACTAATTTGCATATAGCCAGGTTCTGAGCTGGGATGGGGCAGTGAGCTAAATAACGGTGATGGATCAAGCCCAGATCTTTGGACTGGGTAAGAGTGGTCTGCTTAATTCAGACACTCTGTTCATCACCACCCCCTTTTCTGAATCGTTTTTGGCCACTATAGGTGTGGCAGGGTATACTCAGACATGAGTCCCTTGCTCACTGCTCCATCAGGATTCAAGCAAGCCGGGCCGACGACGGCTGAAATGCCAGAAACCGGTCCCCGGAAGCTTGTCTCCTTTCTGGTGAAGAATTGGCTTGGTAGTTTGGTCTGCCCTGTTCCCATGATGCACTGGGCCAGGGACAGACTAATTTGCATATAGCCAGGTTCTGAGCTGGGATGGGGCAGTGAGCTAAATAACGGTGATGGATCAAGCCCTGATCTTTGGACTGGGTAAGAGTGGTCTGCTTAATTCAGACACTGTTCATCACCACCCCCTTTTCTGAATCGTTTTTGGCCACTATAGGTGTGGCAGGGTATACTCAGACATGAGTTCCTTGCTCACTGCTCCATCAGGATTCAAGCAAGCCGGGCCGACGACGGCTGAAATGCCAGAAACCGGTACCCAGAAGCTTGTCTCCTTTCTGGTGAAGAATTGGCTTGGTAGTTTGGTCTGCCCTGTTCCCATGATGCACTGGGCCAGGGACAGACTAATTTGCATATAGCTAGGTTCTGAGCTGGGATCCGGCAGTGAGCTAAATAACGGTCATGGATCAAGCCCTGAACTTTGGACTGGGTAAGAGTGGTCTGCTTAATTCAGACACTCTGTTCATCACCACCCCCTTTTCTGAATCGTTTTTGGCCACTATAGGTGTGGCAGGGTATACTCAGACATGAGTTCCTTGCTCACTGCTCCTTCAGGATTCAAGCAAGCCGGGCCGACGACAGCTGAAATGCCAGAAACCGGTACCCGGAAGCATGTCTCCTTTCTGGTGAAGAATTGGCTTGGTAGTTTGGTCTGCCCTGTTCCCATGATGCACTAGGCCAGGGACAGACTAATTTGCATATAGCCAGGTTCTGAGCTGGGATCGGGCAGTGAGCTAAATAACGGTGATGGATCAAGCCCTGAACTTTGGACTGGGTAAGAGTGGTCTGCTTAATTCAGACACTCTGTTCATCACCACCCCCTTTTCTGAATCGTTTTTGGCCACTATAGGTGTGGCAGGGTATACTCAGACATGAGTTCCTTGCTCACTGCTCCATCAGGATTCAAGCAAGCCGGGCCGACGATGGCTGAAATGCCAGAAACCGGTACCCGGAAGCTTGTCTCCTTTCTGGTGAAGAATTGGCTTGGTAGTTTGGTCTGCCCTGTTCCCATGATGCACTGGGCCAGGGACAGACTAATTTGCATATAGCCAGGTTCTGAGCTGGGATCGGGCAGTGAGCTAAATAACGGTGATGGATCAAGCCCTGAACTTTGGACTGGGTAAGAGTGGTCTGCTTAATTCAGACACTCTGTTCATCACCACCCCCTTTTCTGAATCGTTTTTGGCCACTATAGGTGTGGCAGGGTATACACAGACATGAGTCCCTTGCTCACTGCTCCATCAGGATTCAAGCAAGCCGGGCCGACGACGGCTGAAATGCCAGAAACCGGTCCCCGGAAGCTTGTCTCCTTTCTGGTGAAGATTTGGCTTGGTAGTTTGGTCTGCCCTGTTCCCATGATGCACTGGGCCAGGGACAGACTAATTTGCATATAGCCAGGTTCTGAGCTGGGATGGGGCAGTGAGCTAAATAACGGTGATGGATCAAGCCCTGGTCTTTGGACTGGGTAAGAGTGGTCTGCTTAATTCAGACACTCTGTTCATCACCACCCCCTTTTCTGAATCGTTTTTGGCCACTATAGGTGTGGCAGGGTATACTCAGACATGAGTCCCTTGCTCACTGCTCCATCAGGATACAAGCAAGCCGGGCCGACGACGGCTGAAATGCCAGAAACCGGTCCCCGGAAGCTTGTCTCCTTTCTGGTGAAGAATTGGCTTGGTAGTTTGGTCTGCCCTGTTCCCATGATGCACTGGGCCATGGACAGACTAATTTGCATATAGCCAGGTTCTGAGCTGGGATCGGGCAGTGAGCTAAATAACGGTGATGGATCAAGCCCTGATCTTTGGACTGGGTAAGAGTGGTCTGCTTAATTCAGACACTCTGTTCATCACCACCCCCTTTTCTGAATCGTTTTTGGCCACTATAGGTGTGGCAGGGTATACTCAGACATGAGTCCCTTGCTCACTGCTCCATCAGGATTCAAGCAAGCCGGGCCGACGACGGCTGAAATGCCAGAAACCGGTCCCCGGAAGCTTGTCTCCTTTCTGGTGAAGAATTGGCTTGGTAGTTTGGTCTGCCCTGTTCCCATGATGCACTGGGACAGGGACAGACTAATTTGCATATAGCCAGGTTCTGAGCTGGGATGGGGCAGTGAGCTAAATAACGGTGATGGATCAAGCCCTGATCTTTGGACTGGGTAAGAGTGGTCTGCTTAATTCAGACACTCTGTTCATCACCACCCCCTTTTCTGAATCGTTTTTGGCCACTATAGGTGTGGCAGGGTATACTCAGACATGAGTCCCTTGCTCACTGCTCCATCAGGATTCAAGCAAGCTGGGCCGACGACGGCTGAAATGCCAGAAACCGGTCCCCGGAAGCTTGTCTCCTTTCTGGTGAAGAATTGGCTTGGTAGTTTGGTCTGCCCTGTTCCCATTAAGCACTGGGCCAGGGACAGACTAATTTGCATATAGCCAGGTTCTGAGCTGGGATGGGGCAGTGAGCTAAATAACGGTGATGGATCAAGCCCAGATCTTTGGACTGGGTAAGAGTGGTCTGCTTAATTCAGACACTCTGTTCATCACCACCCCCTTTTCTGAATCGTTTTTGGCCACTATAGGTGTGGCAGGGTATACTCAGACATGAGTCCCTTGCTCACTGCTCCATCAGGATTCAAGCAAGCCGGGCCGACGACGGCTGAAATGCCAGAAACCGGTCCCCGGAAGCTTGTCTCCTTTCTGGTGAAGAATTGGCTTGGTAGTTTGGTCTGCCCTGTTCCCATGATGCACTGGGACAGGGACAGACTAATTTGCATATAGCCAGGTTCTGAGCTGGGATGGGGCAGTGAGCTAAATAACGGTGATGGATCAAGCCCTGATCTTTGGACTGGGTAAGAGTGGTCTGCTTAATTCAGACACTGTTCATCACCACCCCCTTTTCTGAATCGTTTTTGGCCACTATAGGTGTGGCAGGGTATACTCAGACATGAGTTCCTTGCTCACTGCTCCATCAGGATTCAAGCAAGCCGGGCCGACGACGGCTGAAATGCCAGAAACCGGTACCCAGAAGCTTGTCTCCTTTCTGGTGAAGAATTGGCTTGGTAGTTTGGTCTGCCCTGTTCCCATGATGCACTGGGCCAGGGACAGACTAATTTGCATATAGCTAGGTTCTGAGCTGGGATCCGGCAGTGAGCTAAATAACGGTCATGGATCAAGCCCTGAACTTTGGACTGGGTAAGAGTGGTCTGCTTAATTCAGACACTCTGTTCATCACCACCCCCTTTTCTGAATCGTTTTTGGCCACTATAGGTGTGGCAGGGTATACTCAGACATGAGTTCCTTGCTCACTGCTCCTTCAGGATTCAAGCAAGCCGGGCCGACGACAGCTGAAATGCCAGAAACCGGTACCCGGAAGCATGTCTCCTTTCTGGTGAAGAATTGGCTTGGTAGTTTGGTCTGCCCTGTTCCCATGATGCACTAGGCCAGGGACAGACTAATTTGCATATAGCCAGGTTCTGAGCTGGGATCGGGCAGTGAGCTAAATAACGGTGATGGATCAAGCCCTGAACTTTGGACTGGGTAAGAGTGGTCTGCTTAATTCAGACACTCTGTTCATCACCACCCCCTTTTCTGAATCGTTTTTGGCCACTATAGGTGTGGCAGGGTATACTCAGACATGAGTTCCTTGCTCTCTGCTCCATCAGGATTCAAGCAAGCCGGGCCGACGATGGCTGAAATGCCAGAAACCGGTACCCGGAAGCTTGTCTCCTTTCTGGTGAAGAATTGGCTTGGTAGTTTGGTCTGCCCTGTTCCCATGATGCACTGGGCCAGGGACAGACTAATTTGCATATAGCCAGGTTCTGAGCTGGGATCGGGCAGTGAGCTAAATAACGGTGATGGATCAAGCCCTGAACTTTGGACTGGGTAAGAGTGGTCTGCTTAATTCAGACACTCTGTTCATCACCACCCCCTTTTCTGAATCGTTTTTGGCCACTATAGGTGTGGCAGGGTATACACAGACATGAGTCCCTTGCTCACTGCTCCATCAGGATTCAAGCAAGCCGGGCCGACGACGGCTGAAATGCCAGAAACCGGTCCCCGGAAGCTTGTCTCCTTTCTGGTGAAGAATTGGCTTGGTAGTTTGGTCTGCCCTGTTCCCATGATGCACTGGGCCAGGGACAGACTAATTTGCATATAGCCAGGTTCTGAGCTGGGATGGGGCAGTGAGCTAAATAACGGTGATGGATCAAGCCCTGGTCTTTGGACTGGGTAAGAGTGGTCTGCTTAATTCAGACACTCTGTTCATCACCACCCCCTTTTCTGAATCGTTTTTGGCCACTATAGGTGTGGCAGGGTATACTCAGACATGAGTCCCTTGCTCACTGCTCCATCAGGATACAAGCAAGCCGGGCCGACGACGGCTGAAATGCCAGAAACCGGTCCCCGGAAGCTTGTCTCCTTTCTGGTGAAGAATTGGCTTGGTAGTTTGGTCTGCCCTGTTCCCATGATGCACTGGGCCATGGACAGACTAATTTGCATATAGCCAGGTTCTGAGCTGGGATCGGGCAGTGAGCTAAATAACGGTGATGGATCAAGCCCTGATCTTTGGACTGGGTAAGAGTGGTCTGCTTAATTCAGACACTCTGTTCATCACCACCCCCTTTTCTGAATCGTTTTTGGCCACTATAGGTGTGGCAGGGTATACTCAGACATGAGTCCCTTGCTCACTGCTCCATCAGGATTCAAGCAAGCCGGGCCGACGACGGCTGAAATGCCAGAAACCGGTCCCCGGAAGCTTGTCTCCTTTCTGGTGAAGAATTGGCTTGGTAGTTTGGTCTGCCCTGTTCCCATGATGCACTGGGACAGGGACAGACTAATTTGCATATAGCCAGGTTCTGAGCTGGGATGGGGCAGTGAGCTAAATAACGGTGATGGATCAAGCCCTGATCTTTGGACTGGGTAAGAGTGGTCTGCTTAATTCAGACACTCTGTTCATCACCACCCCCTTTTCTGAATCGTTTTTGGCCACTATAGGTGTGGCAGGGTATACTCAGACATGAGTCCCTTGCTCACTGCTCCATCAGGATTCAAGCAAGCTGGGCCGACGACGGCTGAAATGCCAGAAACCGGTCCCCGGAAGCTTGTCTCCTTTCTGGTGAAGAATTGGCTTGGTAGTTTGGTCTGCCCTGTTCCCATTAAGCACTGGGCCAGGGACAGACTAATTTGCATATAGCCAGGTTCTGAGCTGGGATGGGGCAGTGAGCTAAATAACGGTGATGGATCAAGCCCAGATCTTTGGACTGGGTAAGAGTGGTCTGCTTAATTCAGACACTCTGTTCATCACCACCCCCTTTTCTGAATCGTTTTTGGCCACTATAGGTGTGGCAGGGTATACTCAGACATGAGTCCCTTGCTCACTGCTCCATCAGGATTCAAGCAAGCCGGGCCGACGACGGCTGAAATGCCAGAAACCGGTCCCCGGAAGCTTGTCTCCTTTCTGGTGAAGAATTGGCTTGGTAGTTTGGTCTGCCCTGTTCCCATGATGCACTGGGCCAGGGACAGACTAATTTGCATATAGCCAGGTTCTGAGCTGGGATGGGGCAGTGAGCTAAATAACGGTGATGGATCAAGCCCTGATCTTTGGACTGGGTAAGAGTGGTCTGCTTAATTCAGACACTGTTCATCACCACCCCCTTTTCTGAATCGTTTTTGGCCACTATAGGTGTGGCAGGGTATACTCAGACATGAGTTCCTTGCTCACTGCTCCATCAGGATTCAAGCAAGCCGGGCCGACGACGGCTGAAATGCCAGAAACCGGTACCCAGAAGCTTGTCTCCTTTCTGGTGAAGAATTGGCTTGGTAGTTTGGTCTGCCCTGTTCCCATGATGCACTGGGCCAGGGACAGACTAATTTGCATATAGCTAGGTTCTGAGCTGGGATCCGGCAGTGAGCTAAATAACGGTCATGGATCAAGCCCTGAACTTTGGACTGGGTAAGAGTGGTCTGCTTAATTCAGACACTCTGTTCATCACCACCCCCTTTTCTGAATCGTTTTTGGCCACTATAGGTGTGGCAGGGTATACTCAGACATGAGTTCCTTGCTCACTGCTCCTTCAGGATTCAAGCAAGCCGGGCCGATGACAGCTGAAATGCCAGAAACCGGTACCCGGAAGCATGTCTCCTTTCTGGTGAAGAATTGGCTTGGTAGTTTGATCTGCCCTGTTCCCATGATGCACTGGGCCAGGGACAGACTAATTTGCATATAGCCAGGTTCTGAGCTGGGATCGGGCAGTGAGCTAAATAACGGTGATGGATCAAGCCCTGAACTTTGGACTGGGTAAGAGTGGTCTGCTTAATTCAGACACTCTGTTCATCACCACCCCCTTTTCTGAATCGTTTTTGGCCACTATAGGTGTGGCAGGGTATACTCAGACATGAGTTCCTTGCTCACTGCTCCATCAGGATTCAAGCAAGCCGGGCCGACGACGGCTGAAATGCCAGAAACCGGTACCCGGAAGCTTGTCTCCTTTCTGGTGAAGAATTGGCTTGGTAGTTTGGTCTGCCCTGTTCCCATGATGCACTGGGCCAGGGACAGACTAATTTGCATATAGCCAGGTTCTGAGCTGGGATCGGGCAGTGAGCTAAATAACGGTGATGGATCAAGCCCTGAACTTTGGACTGGGTAAGAGTGGTCTGCTTAATTCAGACACTCTGTTCATCACCACCCCCTTTTCTGAATCGTTTGTGGCAGGGTATACTCAGACATGAGTCCCTTGCTCACTGCTCCATCAGGATTCAAGCAAGCCGGGCAGACGACGGCTGAAATGCCAGAAACCGGTCCCCGGAAGCTTGTCTCCTTTCTGGTGAAGAATTGGCTTGGTAGTTTGGTCTGCCCTGTTCCCATGATGCACTGGGCCAGGGACAGACTAATTTGCATATAGCCAGGTTCTGAGCTGGGATGGGGCAGTGAGCTAAATAACGGTGATGGATCAAGCCCTGATCTTTGGACTGGGTAAGAGTGGTCTGCTTAATTCAGACACTCTGTTCATCACCACCCCCTTTTCTGAATCGTTTTTGGCCACTATAGGTGTGGCAGGGTATACTCAGACATGAGTCCCTTGCTCACTGCTCCATCAGGATTCAAGCAAGCCGGGCCGACGACGGCTGAAATGCCAGAAACCGGTCCCCGGAAGCTTGACTCCTTTCTGGTGAAGAATTGGCTTGGTAGTTTGGTCTGCCCTGTTCCCATGATGCACTGGGCCAGGGACAGACTAATTTGCATATAGCCAGGTTCTGAGCTGGGATGGGGCAGTGAGCTAAATAACGGTGATGGATCAAGTCCTGATCTTTGGACTGGGTAAGAGTGGTCTGCTTAATTCAGACACTCTGTTCATCACCACCCCCTTTTCTGAATCGTTTTTGGCCACTATAGGTGTGGCAGGGTATACTCAGACATGAGTCCCTTGCTCACTGCTCCATCAGGATTCAAGCAAGCCGGGCCGACGACGGCTGAAATGCCAGAAACCGGTACCCGGAAGCTTGTCTCCTTTCTGGTGAAGAATTGGCTTGGTAGTTTGGTCTGCCCTGTTCCCATGATGCACTGGGCCAGGGACAGACTAATTTGCATATAGCCAGGTTCTGAGCTGGGATCGGGCAGTGAGCTAAATAACGGTGATGGATCAAGCCCTGAACTTTGGACTGGGTAAGAGTGGTCTGCTTAATTCAGACACTCTGTTCATCACCACCCCCTTTTCTGAATCGTTTTTGGCCACTATAGGTGTGGCAGGGTATACTCAGACATGAGTTCCTTGCTCACTGCTCCATCAGGATTCAAGCAAGCCGGGCCGACGACGGCTGAAATGCCAGAAACCGGTACCCGGAAGCTTGTATCCTTTCTGGTGAAGAATTGGCTTGGTAGTTTGGTCTGCCCTGTTCCCATGATGCACTGGGCCAGGGACAGACTAATTTGCATATAGCCAGGTTCTGAGCTGGGATCGGGCAGTGAGCTAAATAACGGTGATGGATCAAGCCCTGAACTCTGGACTGGGTAAGAGTGGTCTGCTTAATTCAGACACTCTGTTCATCACCACCCCCTTTTCTGAATCGTTTTTGGCCAATATAGGTGTGGCAGGGTATACTCAGACATGAGTCCCTTGCTCACTGCTCCATCAGGATTCAAGCAAGCTGGGCCGACGACGGCTGAAATGCCAGAAACCGGTCCCCGGAAGCTTGTCTCCTTTCTGGTGAAGAATTGGCTTGGTAGTTTGGTCTGCCCTGTTCCCATTAAGCACTGGGCCAGGGACAGACTAATTTGCATATAGCCAGGTTCTGAGCTGGGATGGGGCAGTGAGCTAAATAACGGTGATGGATCAAGCCCTGATCTTTGGACTGGGTAAGAGTGGTCTGCTTAATTCAGACACTCTGTTCATCACCACCCCCTTTTCTGAATCGTTTTTGGCCACTATAGGTGTGGCAGGGTATACTCAGACATGAGTCCCTTGCTCACTGCTCCATCAGGATTCAAGCAAGCCGGGCCGAAGACGGCTGAAATGCCAGAAACCGGTCCCCGGAAGCTTGTCTCCTTTCTGGTGAAGAATTGGCTTGGTAGTTTGGTCTGCCCTGTTCCCATGATGCACTGGGCCAGGGACAGACTAATTTGCATATAGCCAGGTTCTGAGCTGGGATGGGGCAGTGAGCTAAATAACGGTGATGGATCAAGCCCTGATCTTTGGACTGGGTAAGAGTGGTCTGCTTAATTCAGACACTGTTCATCACCACCCCCTTTTCTGAATCGTTTTTGGCCACTATAGGTGTGGCAGGGTATACTCAGACATGAGTCCCTTGCTCACTGCTCCATCAGGATTCAAGCAAGCCGGGCCGACGACGGCTGAAATGTCAGAAACCGGTCCCCGGAAGCTTGTCTCCTTTCTGGTGAAGAATTGGCTTGGTAGTTTGGTCTGCCCTGTTCCCATGATGCACTGGGCCAGGGACAGACTAATTTGCATATAGCCAGGTTCTGAGCTGGGATGGGGCAGTGAGCTAAATAACGGTGATGGATCAAGCCCTGATCTTTGGACTGGGTAAGAGTGGTCTGCTTAATTCAGACACTCTGTTCATCACCACCCCCTTTTCTGAATCGTTTTTGGCCACTATAGGTGTGGCAGGGTATACTCAGACATGAGTTCCTTGCTCACTGCTCCATCAGGATTCAAGCAAGCCGGGCCGACGACGGCTGAAATGGCAGAAACCGGTACCCGGAAGCTTGTCTCCTTTCTGGTGAAGAATTGGCTTGGTAGTTTGGTCTGCCCTGTTCCCATGATGCACTGGGCCAGGGACAGACTAATTTGCATATAGCCAGGTTCTGAGCTGGGATCCGGCAGTGAGCTAAATAACGGTGATGGATCAAGCCCTGAACTTTGGACTGGGTAAGAGTGGTCTGCTTAATTCAGACACTGTTCATCACCACCCCCTTTTCTGAATCGTTTTTGGCCACTATAGGTGTGGCAGGGTATACTCAGACATGAGTTCCTTGCTCACTGCTCCTTCAGGATTCAAGCAAGCCGGGCCGACGACAGCTGAAATGCCAGAAACCGGTACCCGGAAGCTTGTCTCCTTTCTGGTGAAGAATTGGCTTGGTAGTTTGGTCTGCCCTCTTCCCATGATGCACTGGGCCAGGGACAGACTAATTTGCATATAGCCATGTTCTGAGCTGGGATCGGGCAGTGAGCTAAATAACGGTGATGGATCAAGCCCTGAACTTTGGACTGAGTAAGAGTGGTCTGCTTAATTCAGACACTCTGTTCATCACCACCCCCTTTTCTGAATCGTTTTTGGCCACTATAGGTGTGGCAGGGTATACTCAGACATGAGTTCCTTGCTCACTGCTCCATCAGGATTCAAGCAAGCCGGGCCGACGACGGCTGAAATGCCAGAAACCGGTACCCGGAAGCTTGTCTCCTTTCTGGTGAAGAATTGGCTTGGTAGTTTGGTCTGCCCTGTTCCCATGATGCACTGGGCCAGGGACAGACTAATTTGCATATAGCCAGGTTCTGAGCTGGGATCGGGCAGTGAGCTAAATAACGGTGATGGATCAAGCCCTGAACTTTGGACTGGGTAAGAGTGGTCTGCTTAATTCAGACACTCTGTTCATCACCACCCCCTTTTCTGAATCGTTTTTGGCCACTATAGGTGTGGCAGGGTATACTCAGACATGAGTCCCTTGCTCACTGCTCCATCAGGATTCAAGCAAGCCGGGCCGACGACGGCTGAAATGCCAGAAACCGGTCCCCGGAAGCTTGTCTCCTTTCTGGTGAAGAATTGGCTTGGTAGTTTGGTCTGCCCTGTTCCCATGATGCACTGGGCCAGGGACAGACTAATTTGCATATAGCCAGGTTCTGAGCTGGGATGGGGCAGTGAGCTAAATAACGGTGATGGATCAAGCCCTGATCTTTGGACTGGGTAAGAGTGGTCTGCTTAAATCAGACACTCTGTTCATCACCACCCCCTTTTCTGAATCGTTTTTGGCCACTATAGGTGTGGCAGGGTATACTCAGACATGAGTCCCTTGCTCACTGCTCCATCAGGATTCAAGCAAGCCGGGCCGACGACGGCTGAAATGCCAGAAACCGGTCCCCGGAAGCTTGACTCCTTTCTGGTGAAGAATTGGCTTGGTAGTTTGGTCTGCCCTGTTCCCATGATGTACTGGGCCAGGGACAGACTAATTTGCATATAGCCAGGTTCTGAGCTGGGATGGGGCAGTGAGCTAAACAACGGTGATGGATCAAGTCCTGATCTTTGGACTGGGTAAGAGTGGTCTGCTTAATTCAGACACTCTGTTCATCACCACCCCCTTTTCTGAATCGTTTTTGGCCACTATAGGTGTGGCAGGGTATACTCAGACATGAGTTCCTTGCTCACTGCTCCATCAGGATTCAAGCAAGCCGGGCCGACGACGGCTGAAATGCCAGAAACCGGTACCCGGAAGCTTGTATCCTTTCTGGTGAAGAATTGGCTTGGTAGTTTGGTCTGCCCTGTTCCCATGATGCACTGGGCCAGGGACAGACTAATTTGCATATAGCCAGGTTCTGAGCTGGGATCGGGCAGTGAGCTAAATAACGGTGATGGATCAAGCCCTGAACTTTGGACTGGGTAAGAGTGGTCTGCTTAATTCAGACACTCTGTTCATCACCACCCCCTTTTCTGAATCGTTTTTGGCCACTATAGGTGTGGCAGGGTATACTCAGACATGAGTTCCTTGCTCACTGCTCCATCAGGATTCAAGCAAGCCGGGCCGACGACGGCTGAAATGCCAGAAACCGGTACCCGGAAGCTTGTCTCCTTTCTGGTGAAGAATTGGCTTGGTAGTTTGGTCTGCCCTGTTCCCATGATGCACTGGGTCAGGGACAGACTAATTTGCATATAGCCAGGTTCTGAGCTGGGATCGGGCAGTGAGCTAAATAACGGTGATGGATCAAGCCCTGAACTTTGGACTGGGTAAGAGTGGTCTGCTTAATTCAGACACTCTGTTCATCACCACCCCCTTTTCTGAATCGTTTTTGGCCACTATAGGTGTGGCAGGGTATACTCAGACATGAGTCCCTTGCTCACTGCTCCATCAGGATTCAAGCAAGCCGGGCCGACGACGGCTGAAATGCCAGAAACCGGTTTCCGGAAGCTTGTCTCCTTTCTGGTGAAGAATTGGCTTGGTAGTTTGGTCTGCCCTGTTCCCATGATGCACTGGGCCAGGGACAGACTAATTTGCATATAGCCAGGTTCTGAGCTGGGATGGGGCAGTGAGCTAAATAACGGTGATGGATCAAGCCCTGATCTTTGGACTGGGTAAGAGTGGTCTGCTTAATTCAGACACTCTGTTCATCACCACCCCCTTTTCTGAATCGTTTTTGGCCACTATAGGTGTGGCAGGGTATGCTCAGACATGAGTCCCTTGCTCACTGCTCCATCAGGATTCAAGCAAGCCGGGCCGACGACGGCTGAAATGCCAGAAACCGGTCCCCGGAAGCTTGACTCCTTTCTGGTGAAGAATTGGCTTGGTAGTTTGGTCTGCCCTGTTCCCATGATGCACTGGGCCAGGGACAGACTAATTTGCATATAGCCAGGTTCTGAGCTGGGATGGGGCAGTGAGCTAAATAACGGTGATGGATCAAGCCCTGATCTTTGGACTGGGTAAGAGTGGTCTGCTTAATTCAGACACTCTGTTCATCACCACCCCCTTTTCTGAATCGTTTTTGGCCACTATAGGTGTGGCAGGGTATACTCAGACATGAGTCCCTTGCTCACTGCTCCATCAGGATTCAAGCAAGCCAGGCCGACGACGGCTGAAATGCCAGAAAACGGTCCCCGGAAGCTTGTCTCCTTTCTGTTGAAGAATTGGCTTGGTAGTTTGGTCTGCCCTGCTCCCAGGATGCACTGGGCCAGGGACTGACTAATTTGCATATAGCCAGGTTCTGAGCTGGGATGGGGCAGTGAGCTAAATAACGGTGATGGATCAAGCCCTGATCTTTGGACTGGGTAAGAGTGGTCTGCTTAATTCAGACACTCTGTTCATCACCACCCCCTTTTCTGAATCGTTTTTGGCCACTATAGGTGTGGCAGGGTATACTCAGACATGAGTCCCTTGCTCACTGCTCCATCAGGATTCAAGCAAGCCGGGCCGACGACGGCTAAAATGCCAGAAACCGGTCCCCGAAAGCTTGTCTCCTTTCTGGTGAAGAATTGGCTTGGTAGTTTGGTCTGCCCTGTTCCCATGATGCACTGGGCCAGGGACAGACTAATTTGCATATAGCCAGGTTCTGAGCTGGGATGGGGCAGTGAGCTAAATAACGGTGATGGATCAAGCCCTGATCTTTGGACTGGGTAAGAGTGGTCTGCTTAATTCAGACACTCTGTTCATCACCACCCCCTTTTCCGAATCGTTTTTGGCCACTATAGGTGTGGCAGGGTATACTCAGACATGAGTTCCTTGCTCACTGCTCCATCATGATTCAAGCAAGCCGGGCCGACGACGGCTGAAATGCCAGAAACCGGTACCCGGAAGCTTGTCTCCTTTCCGGTGAAGAATTGGCTTGGTAGTTTGGTCTGCCCTGTTCCCATGATGCACTGGGCCAGGGACAGACTAATTTGCATATAGCCAGGTTCTGAGCTGGGATCGGGCAGTGAGCTAAATAACGGTGATGGATCAAGCCCTGATCTTTGGACTGGGTAAGAGTGGTCTGCTTCATTCAGACACTCTGTTCATCACCACCCCCTTTTCTGAATCGTTTTTGGCCACTATAGGTGTGGCAGGGTATACTCAGACATGAGTCCCTTGCTCACTGCTCCATCAGCGTGTGCCCCTTCGCTGTGCCCTCTGCCTCGCTGCTTGCCTCGCTGCCGGCTGACCCTGCTGCTCTGTTGTGTTTTGACAACCATTTGTGCTTGTTTTTATTTTTCCTAGTTTCGGCCCGTGTCAAGCGTCTTTTGACTGTCATTTGTGCTTGTTTGTATCTCTCTTTGTTTTTGCCCGTGTTTAGCGTTTTTACTGTAACTTGTGCCTGTTTTCTTGGTCTTTCACCGTCCTCCGGCCTGTTTCCCGCCTCCCTCGCCGCCCCCCGCTTCCCGCCACCACCGCCGACCCCGCCCCTTTTTTCCTTCTGTTCCCTCCCCGCTCCGCCTCCCAGCTGCTCCGCCCACCCGCGCACTTCGCCTTAAATGGCGACCATGCGAACGCGCAGCGTTGACGCGCAGCGGGCGCGCCGATTGTGCGCCGAAGGCGCGCCAAAGGTAAGCCCGTCTGCGCCCGTCCGCGACCGGATCGCGACCAGTGCCAGGACCCCTGGCCCCCACCGACGGAAGCCGACCCGACGAACCTACACCGCCGCCGATCTCATCGCACTCAACACCGGCCGCATCCCGGGATGTCATCGAGCCGCCCCGAAGCACACCCACGGACCCTTCAGCTGCCACGCCTGCAAGTTCACCTGCATCCGGACCTTCCCTGCACCCGCCAAGCCGAACACCAGCAGCAACCACCTCAAGTGCATCCTGCTCAACACCCGCTCCGTCCACAGACACGCCGTAGAACTCTGGAACCTCCTCGACACCACCGCCCCTGACGTTGCCTTCCTCACCGAGACCTGGATGAACGCCTCCTCAGCCCCCGACATCGCCATCGCCATCCCAGAGGGCTACAAGATCATCCGGAGGGACCGCACCGCCAACCAGACGGGAGGAGGCATCGCCATCATCCACAGAGACACCATCCGCATCACGACCAACACCGACGACACCCTAACCACCGCTGAACACCTGCACTTCCAGATCCACACCAACCCGAAGACCACCCTCAGAGGCACCCTGATCTACCGACCCCCGGGTCCACGCACACGATTCAGCGAGGACATCGCCGACTTCGTCAGCCCGCACGCCCTCCCCTCCGCCGACTACATCCTCCTGGGGGACCTCAACTTCCACCTGGAGAACAACAGCGACCGCAACACCATCAGCCTGCTCGACAACCTCGCCAACCTCGGACTCAAGCAGCTGGTATCCACCCCCACCCACCTCGCCGGACACACACTCGACGCCGTCTTCTCATCCAGCAAAGACGTCACCTTCAGCCACGCAACAGGACTCCACTGGACGGACCACAGCTGCGTCCACTTCACCTTCAGAAGAACGACGATCCACCACCACCAGCAACAGGTTGCCCGAAGAAGCTGGAACAAGATCACAGCCGACCAGCTCACCGCTTCCCTGAGCCAGCACCCTCCCGCCAGCTCAGCGAACCCCAGCCAGGTCGCCGACAACCTCACGAAGTGGATCAACAACTGCACGGACGAACTCGCCCCTCTGAGAACCCCACCCAGCAGACCCTGCAGCAGAAAAACCCCATGGTTCACCGACGAACTCAAGAGCTCCAAGAAGAACTGTCGAGCCCTCGAGAAAGTCTGGAGAAGGGAACCAACTACGGACAACATGACCACCCTCAAGCTCGCCACCCGGAAACACCACCAACTGATCCGCGCCACCAAGAAAAATACATACAAGGACCGACTGGGCAACAACGCACACAACTGCAAGGAACTCTTCAACATCGTGAAAGAGCTCTCCAACCCCAACGCCGGAAACAATGACATCACCCCGTCGCAAGACCTCTGCAACTCCCTCGCGTCCTACTTCCACAACAAGATCACGGACATACACAACAGCTTCAGCAACCAACCAACGCAAGCCACAACCGCAACAACGCCACCCACCACCACCCTCCGCACCTGGACTCCGATCAGCACCGAAGACACCATCCGCACAATGAACTCCATCCATTCCGGATCTCCGACTGACCCCTGCCCTCACCACGTCTTCAACAAGGCCGACGCTGCCATCGCACCCCACCTGCGGGACATCATCAACACCTCCTTCGACACCGCCACCTTCCCTGAGAGCTGGAAGCACGCCGAACTCAGCGCTCTTCTCAAGAAACCCACAGCAGACCCCACCGACCTCAAGAACTACCGTCCCATCTCGCTCCTCCCGTTCCCGGCCAAAGTCATCGAGAAGACCGTCAACAAACAGCTGGCCGCCTTCCTCGAGACGAATGGATCCCTCGACCCCTCACAGTCGGGCTTCCGAGCGAACCACAGCACCGAGACCGCCCTCATCGCTGCCACCGATGACATTCGAACTCTGATGGACAACGGAGAAACAGCGGCCCTCATCCTCCTGGACCTCTCCGCGGCTTTCGACACTGTCTGCCACCGCACCCTAGTACAGCGCCTCGGCAACATCGGAATCCAGGACAAGGCACTGGAATGGATCACCTCCTTCCTCGACGGAAGAACACAGAGAGTCCGCCTACCACCGTACAAGTCAGAGGCCACCAAAGTCATCTGCGGCGTCCCTCAAGGATCCTCACTGAGCCCCACCCTCTTCAACGTCTACATGAGCCCCCTCGCGGCCATCGCACGCCAACACAACCTCAACATAATCTCCTACGCTGACGACACCCAGCTGATCCTCTCCCTGACCAACGACCCCGCCACCGCCAGAGCCAACCTGCACGAAGGGATGAGAGATGTAGCCGAATGGATGACGACCAGCCGCCTGAAACTGAACTCGGACAAGACGGAGGTCCTCATCCTGGGCTCCTCGCCCACCGCCTGGGACGACTCCTGGTGGCCCCCCGCCCTGGGCACCGCACCCAAACCGACGGACCACGCACGCAACCTGGGCTTCATCCTGGACTCCTCCCTCTCAATGACCAGACAAGTAAACGCCGTCTCCTCGTCTTGCTTCAACATCCTGCGCATGCTACGTAAGATCTTCCGGTGGATCCCCACCGAGACAAGGCAGACGGTCACCCAGGCCCTCGTCACCAGCCGACTGGACTACGGCAATGCCCTCTACGCCAGAACCACCGCCAAGCTCCAGAAGAGACTCCAGCGGATCCAGAACGCCTCGGCCAGACTCATCCTCGACATCCCCCGACGCAGCCACATCTCCGGACACCTGAGAGATCTGCACTGGCTCCCGATCAACAAGAGAATCACCTTCCGGCTCCTCACCCACGCACACAAAGCCCTACACGACCAAGGCCCGAGCTACCTCAACAACCGGATCAACTTCTACACTCCCAAGCGCCTCCTCAGATCAACCAGCCTCGCCCTCGCCGCCGTCCCCCGCATCCGAAGAGCGACAACAGGAGGAAGGTCCTTCTCCTACCTGGCCGCCAAGACCTGGAACTCACTCCCGACCGACCTGCGCCTGACCCAAGACCACCTCTCCTTCAGGAAGAAGCTCAAGACCTGGCTGTTCGAGCAGTAACGGCACCCCCCCCCACCCAGCGCCTTGAGACCCTACGGGTGAGTAGTGCGCTCTATAAATGACCTGATTGATTGATTGATCAGGATTCAAGCAGGCCGGGCCGACGACGGCTGAAATGCCAGAAACCGGTCCCCGGAAGCTTGACTCCTTTCTGGTGAAGAATTGGCTTGGTAGTTTGGTCTGCCCTGTTCCCATGATGCACTGGGCCAGGGACAGACTAATTTGCATATAGCCAGGTTCTGAGCTGGGATGGGGCAGTGAGCTAAATAACGGTGATGGATCAAGCCCTGATCTTTGGACTGGGTAAGAGTGGTCTGCTTAATTCAGACACTCTGTTCATCACCACCCCCTTTTCTGAATCGTTTTTGGCCACTATAGGTGTGGCAGGGTATACTCAGACATGAGTCCCTTGCTCACTGCTCCATCAGGATTCAAGCAAGCCGGGCCGACGATGGCTGAAATGCCAGAAAACGGTCCCCGGAAGCTTGTCTCCTTTCTGTTGAAGAATTGGCTTGGTAGTTTGGTCTGCCCTGTTCCCATGATGCACTGGGTCAGGGACTGACTAATTTGCATATAGCCAGGTTCTGAGCTGGGATGGGGCAGTGAGCTAAATAACGGTGATGGATCAAGCCCTGATCTTTGGACTGGGTAAGAGTGGTCTGCTTAATTCAGACACTCTGTTCATCACCACCCCCTTTTCTGAATCGTTTTTGGCCACTATAGGTGTGGCAGGGTATACTCAGACATGAGTCCCTTGCTCACTGCTCCATCAGGATTCAAGCAAGCCGGGCCGACGACGGCTAAAATGCCAGAAACCGGTCCCCGAAAGCTTGTCTCCTTTCTGGTGAAGAATTGGCTTGGTAGTTTGGTCTGCCCTGTTCCCATGATGCACTGGGCCAGGGACAGACTAATTTGCATATAGCCAGGTTCTGAGCTGGGATGGGGCAGTGAGCTAAATAACGGTGATGGATCAAGCCCTGATCTTTGGACTGGGTAAGAGTGGTCTGCTTAATTCAGACACTCTGTTCATCACCACCCCCTTTTCTGAATCGTTTTTGGCCACTATAGGTGTGGCAGGGTATACTCAGACATGAGTCCCTTGCTCACTGCTCCATCAGGATTCAAGCAAGCCGGGCCGACGACGGCTGAAATGCCAGAAACCGGTCCCCGGAAGCTTGTCTCCTTTCTGTTGAAGAATTGGCTTGGTAGTTTGGTCTGCCCTGTTCCCATGATGCACTGGGTCAGGGACTGACTAATTTGCATATAGCCAGGTTCTGAGCTGGGATGGGGCAGTGAGCTAAATAACGGTGATGGATCAAGCCCTGATCTTTGGACTGGGTAAGAGTGGTCTGCTTAATTCAGACACTCTGTTCATCACCACCCCCTTTTCTGAATCGTTTTTGGCCACTATAGGTGTGGCAGGGTATACTCAGACATGAGTCCCTTGCTCACTGCTCCATCAGGATTCAAGCAAGCCGGGCCGACGACGGCTAAAATGCCAGAAACCGGTCCCCGAAAGCTTGTCTCCTTTCTGGTGAAGAATTGGCTTGGTAGTTTGGTCTGCCCTGTTCCCATGATGCACTGGGCCAGGGACGGACTAATTTGCATATAGCCAGGTTCTGAGCTGGGATGGGGCAGTGAGCTAAATAACGGTGATGGATCAAGCCCTGATCTTTGGACTGGGTAAGAGTGGTCTGCTTAATTCAGACACTCTGTTCATCACCACCCCCTTTTCTGAATCGTTTTTGGCCACTATAGGTGTGGCAGGGTATACTCAGACATGAGTCCCTTGCTCACTGCTCCATCAGGATTCAAGCAAGCCGGGCCGACGACGGCTGAAATGCCAGAAACCGGTCCCCGGAAGCTTGTCTCCTTTCTGGTGAAGAATTGGCTTGGTAGTTTGGTCTGCCCTGTTCCCATGATGCACTGGGCCAGGGACAGACTAATTTGCATATCGCCAGGTTCTGAGCTGGGATGGGGCAGTGAGCTAAATAACGGTGATGGATCAAGCCCTGACCTTTGGACTGGGTAAGAGTGGTCTGCTTAATTCAGACACTCTGTTCATCACCACCCCCTTTTCTGAATCGTTTTTGGCCACTATAGGTGTGGCAGGGTATACTCAGACATGAGTCCCTTGCTCACTGCTCCATCAGGATTCAAGCAAGCCGGGCCGACGACGGCTGAAATGCCAGAAACCGGTCCCTGGAAGCTTGTCTCCTTTCTGGTGAAGAATTGGCTTGGTAGTTTGGTCTGCCCTGTTCCCATGATGCACTGGGCCAGGGACAGACTAATTTGCATATAGCCAGGTTCTGAGCTGGGATCGGGCAGTGAGCTAAATAACTGTGATGGATCAAGCCCTGATCTTTGGACTGGGTAAGAGTGGTCTGCTTAATTCAGACACTCTGTTCATCACCACCCCCTATTCTGAATCGTTTTTGGCCACTATAGGTGTGGCAGGGTATACTCAGACATGAGTCCCTTGCTCACTGCTCCATCAGGATTCAAGCAAGCCGGGCCGACGACGGCTGAAATGCCAGAAACCGGTCCCCGGAAGCTTGTCTCCTTTCTGGTGAAGAATTGGCTTGGTAGTTTGGTCTGCCCTGTTCCCATGATGCACTGGGCCAGGGACAGACTAATTTGCATATAGCCAGGTTCTGAGCTGGGATGGGGCAGTGAGCTAAATAACGGTGATGGATCAAGCCCTGATCTTTGGACTGGGTAAGAGTGGTCTGCTTAATTCAGACACTCTGTTCATCACCACCCCCTTTTCTGAATCGTTTTTGGCCACTATAGGTGTGGCAGGGTATACTCAGACATGAGTCCCTTGCTCACTGCTCCATCAGGATTCAAGCAAGCCGGGCCGACGACGGCTGAAATGCCAGAAACCGGTCCCCGGAAGCTTGTCTCCTTTCTGGTGAAGAATTGGCTTGGTAGTTTGGTCTGCCCTGTTCCCATGATGCACTGGGCCAGGGACAGACTAATTTGCATATAGCCAGGTTCTGAGCTGGGATGGGGCAGTGAGCTAAATAACGGTGATGGATCAAGCCCTGATCTTTGGACTGGGTAAGAGTGGTCTGCTTAATTCAGACACTCTGTTCATCACCACCCCCTTTTCTGAATCGTTTTTGGCCACTATAGGTGTGGCAGGGTATACTCAGACATGAGTCCCTTGCTCACTGCTCCATCAGGATTCAAGCAAGCCGGGCCGACGACGGCTGAAATGCCAGAAACCGGTCCCCGGAAGCTTGTCTCCTTTCTGGTGAAGAATTGGCTTGGTAGTTTGGTCTGCCCTGTTCCCATGATGCACTGGGCCAGGGACAGACTAATTTGCATATAGCCAGGTTCTGAGCTGGGATGGGGCAGTGAGCTAAATAACGGTGATGGATCAAGCCCTGATCTTTGGACTGAGTAAGAGTGGTCTGCTTAATTCAGACACTCTGTTCATCACCACCCCCTTTTCTGAATCGTTTTTGGCCACTATAGGTGTGGCAGGGTATACTCAGACATGAGTCCCTTGCTCACTGCTCCATCAGGATTCAAGCAAGCCGGGCCGACGACGGCTGAAATGCCAGAAACCGGTCCCCGGAAGCTTGTCTCCTTTCTGGTGAAGAATTGGCTTGGTAGTTTGGTCTGCCCTGTTCCCATGATGCACTGGGCCAGGGACAGACTAATTTGCATATAGACAGGTTCTGAGCTGGGATGGGGCAGTGAGCTAAATAACGGTGATGGATCAAGCCCTGATCTTTGGACTGGGTAAGAGTGGTCTGCTTAATTCAGACACTCTGTTCATCACCACCCCCTTTTCTGAATCGTTTTTGGCCACTATAGGTGTGGCAGGGTATACTCAGACATGAGTCCCTTGCTCACTGCTCCATCAGGATTCAAGCAAGCCGGGCCGACGACGGCTGAAATGCCAGAAACCGGTCCCCGGAAGCTTGTCTCCTTTCTGGTGAAGAATTGGCTTGGTAGTTTGGTCTGCCCTGTTCCCATGATGCACTGGGCCAGGGACAGACTAATTTGCATATAGCCAGGTTCTGAGCTGGGATGGGGCAGTGAGCTAAATAACGGTGATGGATCAAGCCCTGATCTTTGGACTGGGTAAGAGTGGTCTGCTTAATTCAGACACTCTGTTCATCACCACCCCCTTTTCTGAATCGTTTTTGGCTATTATAGGTGTGGCAGGGTATACTCAGACATGAGTCCCTTGCTCACTGCTCCATCAGGATTCAAGCAAGCCGGGCCGACGACGGCTGAAATGCCAGAAACCGGTCCCCGGAAGCTTGTCTCCTTTCTGGTGAAGAATTGGCTTGGTAGTTTGGTCTGCCCTGTTCCCATGATGCACTGGGCCAGGGACAGACTAATTTGCATATAGCCAGGTTCTGAGCTGGGATGGGGCAGTGAGCTAAATAACGGTGATGGATCAAGCCCTGATCTTTGGACTGGGTAAGAGTGGTCTGCTTAATTCAGACACTCTGTTCATCACCACCCCCTTTTCTGAATCATTTTTGGCCACTATAGGTGTGGCAGGGTATACTCAGACATGAGTCCCTTGCTCACTGCTCCATCAGGATTCAAGCAAGCCGGGCCGACGACGGCTGAAATGCCAGAAACCGGTCCCCGGAAGCTTGTCTCCTTTCTGGTGAAGAATTGGCTTGGTAGTTTGGTCTGCCCTGTTCCCATGATGCACTGGGCCAGGGACAGACTAATTTGCATATAGCCAGGTTCTGAGCTGGGATGATGCAGTGAGCTAAATAACGGTGATGGATCAAGCCCTGATCTTTGGACTGGGTAAGAGTGGTCTGCTTAATTCAGACACTCTGTTCATCACCACCCCCTTTTCTGAATCGTTTTTGGCCACTATAGGTGTGGCAGGGTATACTCAGACATGAGTCCCTTGCTCACTGCTCCATCAGGATTCAAGCAAGCCGGGCCGACGACGGCTGAAATGCCAGAAACCGGTCCCCGGAAGCTTGTCTCCTTTCTGGTGAAGAATTGGCTTGGTAGTTTGGTCTACCCTGTTCCCATGATGCACTGGGCCAGGGACAGACTAATTTGCATATAGCCAGGTTCTGAGCTGGGATGGGGCAGTGAGCTAAATAACGGTGATGGATCAAGCCCTGATCTTTGGACTGGGTAAGAGTGGTCTGCTTAATTCAGACACTCTGTTCATCACCACCCCCTTTTCTGAATCGTTTTTGGCCACTATAGGTGTGGCAGGATATACTCAGACATGAGTCCCTTGCTCACTGCTCCATCAGGATTCAAGCAAGCCGGGCCGACGACGGCTGAAATGCCAGAAACAGGTCCCCGGAAGCTTTTCTCCTTTCTGGTGAAGAATTGGCTTGGTAGTTTGGTCTGCCCTGTTCCCATGATGCACTGGGCCAGGGACAGACTAATTTGCATATAGCCAGGTTCTAAGCTGGGATGGGGCAGTGAGCTAAATAACGGTGATGGATCAAGCCCTGATCTTTGGACTGGGTAAGAGTGGTCTGCTTAATTCAGACACTCTGTTCATCACCACCCCCTTTTCTGAATCATTTTTGGCCACTATAGGTGTGGCAGGGTATACTCAGACATGAGTCCCTTGCTCACTGCTCCATCAGGATTCAAGAAAGCCGGGCCGACGACGGCTGAAATGCCAGAAACCGGTCCCCGGAAGCTTGTCTCCTTTCTGGTGAAGAATTGGCTTGGTAGTTTGGTCTGCCCTGTTCCCATGATGCACTGGGCCAGGGACAGACTAATTTGCATATAGCCAGGTTCTGAGCTGGGATGGGGCAGTGAGCTAAATAACGGTGATGGATCAAGCCCTGATGTTTGGACTGGGTAAGAGTGGTCTGCTTAATTCAGACACTCTGTTCATCACCACCCCCTTTTCTGAATCGTTTTTGGCCACTATAGGTGTGGCAGGGTATACTCAGACATGAGTCCCTTGCTCACTGCTCCATCAGGATTCAAGCAAGCCGGGCCGACGATGGCTTAAATGCCAGAAACCGGTCCCCGGAAGCTTGTCTCCTTTCTGGTGAAGAATTGGCTTGGTAGTTTGGTCTGCCCTGTTCCCATGATGCACTGGGCCAGGGACAGACTAATTTGCATATAGCCAGTTTCTGAGCTGGGATGGGGCAGTGAGCTAAATAACGGTGATGGATTAAGCCCTTATCTTTGGACTGGGTAAGAGTGGTCTGCTTAATTCAGACACTCTGTTCATCACCACCCCCTTTTCTGAATCCCACACTGGCGTTACGGCATTGTCATTGGGCATCCAATTTATTGTGCTCTATGCCGGCCTCACCCAGAGGCAACCTCTGGGTCTGAATGCAGTGTCCAAGTAATGAGGGGCAACCCCTAGAGGTACAGTGAATGAAGGTGAAAAAGAATATTAAAAAAACAAATCTTCTCCTATAAGCAGCAATTTTAATATGAAAAAGGTGATAGATTTGGTATTGAAAAACTAGCAGGTATCAACTATGGAACGAGTTACTAGGTCCAGTTGTACCTCCTTGATGGTTTAGTCGACATGTTTCAGCTCACTATGCCCGGAGGTCTATGGAGCATTCGTCAGGACAAACATACATACATTTACTCACACGACTTGTGCGGTATAGGTCAATGTATTCACAGCCTTTAACACTCTTGTTGGCCTGTAGTAAGGAGAGAATGAGAAACAGTACAAACAAATGACAGACATTGCTATCATAATTATCACTCCAATGTATTCAATAAAACACCAAGGGCCAGATGTACGAAACCTTTTTCCGGTCACAATCGCCCGATTCACAGTCTCGCCCCTTTTGCAAAAAGAGTTTTTACATGTATCAAACCTTATTTTGCGATCTGGTAACCTATAACTGAATGGCAAAATGGATTAGTGATTCAGTAGTCCATTCCTAATAGCGACTCACAGTGATATATATGAATGTGTTGCAAACAAAATACAGTTGCATAACATTAGCTTTTAACCACCAAATTCAGTTTGGTGGTAACCCATTTGAAAAAAAATGTTTTTTAAAAGCAAGCAGTGGTCCCACGGACTACTGGCTACTCTTAAAAAATGAAACTGAAACATTTCATTTTTCTTTTTGTAAGACATACTGTTTTCCTTTAAGGAAAAAGTGCTGCATTTAAAATTAAAGTATTTAAAAGCAAACACAGACATGCTGTTCTGCGGTCACCAGCAGGCCAGCATACCTGTGTTTTTAGCGATTCTCAATGGGTCGCAAATTGCGACCTACCTCATGAATATTAAGGAGTAAGGTAAATTGCTACCAACTAGGAATTGCTGACAGTAAAAATACCCACTGTTGTACATAGCTGTTTGCGATTTCCTAATAGAGAATTACAAACATTCATTATTAGGTAACCGTAAACTGAAGTCTATGCACATCTGGCCCCAAATCACCAAAACGTGTAAACCGGTTACATGCAATATGGTCTGGTGACATCACATCATGTTGAATCACATCATAAGGTCAAAGGCTTAGTTGTTTGTCTATTTCACTAGAACCCCATGATTGGAATAAACCATATTTTATGTTACCCATTCTGTATTTTGAGATCGTTTTTGAGAGGTGTTTTTTCAACAGGGACATGTTTTTGAGAATATTAACTAAAATACTAAGTTATGCTGTTTTGTTGTCGGCAATAGAAAAAAGAGAACTATACTTATCAAGTTAAACATGTTTAAAAAGATTACATTGTTTTGCGCCCTTGTCATGTATGGTGTTGTCATTAGGCCAGGGTGGAAAGTGACATTCCACTTGCAATATTAGCAGAATTTGGTCATAGAGAGTTAGAAGAGTAACACAGAGTTTTGGCTAAATTCCTCCATTCACCGTGTGGCGCAATTCTTCCTCTTGCAAGGCTCCACTGGTGAGAGCAAGCGAGGTTTGGCATCCCCAGTGCCATTTCCGGTCAGTAGGAAAGGCTTCAGGAGAGATATTCTAATGCAGGTGGTTGTGAGCACTGGCAGATTAGAGGGCTGGTTCTTGAGTTTATTTTCTACTTGAGAGGCAACAAAATTAACTTGAGTGGGCGTATACTCCTGCTCACAGCGTGGTGCCACTCATGCTGATTTTTCAGCGCAGAGTGTGCTCCCCACGCTAAATCATAGTGTGAGCAGCACAACATGGCTATTTCTGCTCATTGGCGGAACTCGGCTAAATCTCTGCGATTTCTGCCCACCCCTAGTTATCATCAATGATATATTTCAGTTATTTTGATGATGTTATCAATGAGGTCATAGACCATGTCCTGAGTGATGTAATATGTGAGATAATTAGCAGTGCATGTTGAGGTTGTATCTTCTAGTTACTGAAGGGCACCAGTTATAGTCACTTGAGCAAACTATAAACAGAATGTTTTTCACCTAACTATAATGTCTTTTCAGCCTTTGTTTTTTTCATTGATTTTCTAAATGCTTAAGGTTTTTTGAATGCCTAACTACAACTGTCACAATTTCATCTTCATAGTGAATATGGGACCCCCAGCCCCGGGGACCCCCACCTCCCAGAGTGTATGCAAATGCTGGGATGGGGGTCGATCGGTCTCCCTCCTGGAGCCTTCCTTGGTCCTGGGGACCGCCACTCCCAGGGCGAGCTCTAGCAATGTCCCGGGTGGCTACCCCCATGACATTGCAGTCAGCTATGGCAGGGCAGGAAAGAAGCAATTGCACCCCTCCTGCTTCTTTCTGCACTCCTATTTGATGTTTCTGTATCTCACATGCCTCTTTCTGCACCTCTCTTGCCTCTTTCTGCACCTCTTTTGTGCCTTACTGCACCTCATGTGCCTCTTTCTGAACTTCTCTTGCTTCTTTCTGTACCTCTGTTGCCTATTTCTGCTTCCCTGTTCCCTCTTTGTGCACCTCTCCTGCCTGTTCTGCACCTCTCTTACCTCTTCATGCACCTCTGTTGCTTCTTTCTGCACTTCTCGTGCCTCTTTCTGTACACCTCTTGCCTCTCTCTGTACTTCTCTTGCTTCTTTCTGCACTTCCCTTGCTTCTTTCTGCACATATCTTACTTCTTTTTGCACCCTTCATGCCTCTTTCTGCACCCCTCTTCTCTCTTTCTGCACCTCTTTTGCCTAATTCTGTATCCCTGTTCCCTCTTTCTGTACCTCTCGTGCCTGTTACTACACCTCGCTTGCGTCTTTCTGCACTCTCTTGGGCCTTTCTGTACTTCTCTTGCCTGTTTCAACACCTCTGTTGCTTCTTTCTGAATGTCACTTGCCTCTTTCTACATTTCGGTTGATTCTTTCTTGTACTTCTCTTGCCTCTTTCTGCAACACTCTTGCCTTTTTCTGCACCTTTCTTGCTTCTTTCTTCACTTCAATTGCTTCTTTCTGCATCCCTCTTGCTTCTTTCTGCACCCTTGTTGCCCATTTCTGCATGTGTCTTTCTTCTTTTTGCACCTCTCCTGCCTGTTGCTACTCCTCTGTTGCTTCTTTCTGCACCTCTCTTGCTTCTTTCTGCACCCTTCTTTCTGCACCCTGTTGCCCATTTCTGCACTTGTCGTTCCTCTTTCTGCACCTCTCTTGTTTCTTTGTGTACATCTCTTGTCTCTTTCTGCCTCTATCTTGCCTGTTTCTGTATTTATCTTGCGTCAGTCTGCACTTCTCTTAGCTGTATCTGCACCTCTATTGCTTCTTTTTGCATTTCTCTTGCCTCTTTATGCATGTATTTGTTTCTTTCTGCACTTCTTTTATTTCTTTCTACATTTCTGTTTCTTCTTTCTGTACTGTTTTTGGCTCCTTCTGCAATCCTCCTGTCTCTTTCTGTACTGCTGTTGCTTCTTTCTGTACTTCTCTTGCTTCTTTCTACCCTCTCTTGCTTCTTTCTGCACCCTCTTGCTTCTTTCTGCATCCCTCTTCCCTCTTTCTGCAAAAATATAGCTTCTTTCTGCAGTTCTCTTGCCTCCCTCTGTACCTCACTAGCCTCTTTCTGCACTTCTCTTGCTTTTTTCGGTTTCTCTCCTGTTTCTTTCTGCAACTCTCTTCTCTCTTTTGTCACTTCTCTTGCTTCTTTCTGCACATTTTTTGCTTCTTTCAGCACTTCTCTTGCCCCTTGTTCTACCTCTGTTGCTTCTTTCTGCAATTCTCTTGCCTCTTTCTGCACATCTCTTGTTTTTTTCTGCACCTCTCTTGTTTCTTTCTGCAACTCTCTTGTCTCTTTCACCACTTCTCTTGCTTCTTCTTTTAGCACTTCTCCTGCCTCTTTAAGTACTTATCTTGCCTCTTTGTCCTCCTCTCTTGCATCTTTCTGCATCTTTGTTGCTTCTTTCTGCACTTCTCTTGTCTCTCTCTTCACCTCTGTTGCTTCTTTCAGCGCTTCTCTTGCCCCTTTCTGCTCCCCTCTTCCCTCTTTCTGCACTTCTGTTGCTTCTTTTTGCACTTCTCTTGCTTCTTTTTACACCTATCTTGCTTCTTTCCGTACCTCACTTGCCTCTTTCTACACATCTATTGCCTCTTTCTGAAACTCTATTGCACCTTTCTGCACCTCTCTTGCCTCTTTCTATACCTCTCTTGTCTCTTTCTGCACCTCACTTGCCTCTTTCTGCACATCTCTTGCTTTTTTCTTCACCTTTCTTGTTTCTTTCTGCAACTCTCTTGTCTTTCACCACTTCTCGTGCTTCTTTATGCACCTCTGTTGCTTCTTTTAGCACTTCTCTTGCCTCTTTATGTACTTATCTTGCCTCTTTGTGCACCTCTCTTGCATCTTTCTCCACCTTTGCTGCTTCTTTATGCACTTTTCTTGTCTCTTTCTTCACCTCTGTTGCTTCTTTCAGCGATTCTCTTGCCCCTTTCTGCTCCCCTCTTCCCTCTTTCTGCACTTCTGTTGCTTCTTTCTGCACTTCTCTTGCTTCTTTCTATACCTATCTGGCTTCTTTCCATACCTCATTTGCCTCTTTCCACACATCTCTTGCCTCTTTCTGAAACTCTATTGTGCCTTTCTGCACCTCACTAGCCTCTTTCTGTACTTATCTTGCTTATTGCTCATCATCTGTGGCTTCTTTAAGCACCCCTGTTCCCTCTGTGTACCTCTCCTACCTGTTTCTGTACCTCTCTTGCTTCTTTCTGCACATCTCTTTTCTCTTTCTGCACCCCTCTTGCCTCTTTCTGAACTTCTGTTGCTTCTTTCTTTATTTCACTTGCATCTTTCTGTACCTCTCTTGCTTCTTTCTGCACCTCTCTTGCCTCTTTCTGTATCCCTGTTCCCTCTTTCTGCACTCTTTTGGGCCTATCTGTACTTCTCTTGCCTGTCTCAGCATCTCTGTTGATTCTTTCTGCACCTCTCTTGCCTCTTTCTAATTTCTGTTGATTCTTTCTTGTACTTCTTTTGCCTCTTTCTACAAACCTCTCCCCTCTTTCTGCATCTCTCTTGCTTCTTGCTGCACCCCTGTTGCCTATTTCTGTACTTCTGTTTTTGCTCTTTCTGTACCTCTCTTGTCTCTTTGTGTACATCTCTTGTCTCTTTCTGTACCTGTCCTGCCTCTTTCTGTACTTCTGTTACCTCTTTCTGCATCCCTGTTCCCTCTTTCTGCCTCTATTTCGCCTCTTTCTGCACTTCTCTTATGTCGGTCTGTACCTCTCTTAGCTGTATCTGCACCTCTATTGCTTCTTTTTCCATTTATCTTGCCTCTTTCTGCATTTCTTTTGCTTCTTTCTGCACTTCTTTTATCTCTTTCTACATTTCTGTTGCTTCTTTTTGCACTGTTCTTGCCTCTTTCTGCAACCCTCCTGTCTCTTTGTGCACTTATGTTGCTTCTTTCTACACTTCTCTTGCTTCCTTCTGTACCCCTCTTGATTGTTTCTGCACCTCTCTTACCTGTTTCCGCATTTATGTTGCTTCTTTCTGCTCTTCTCTTGCCTCTTTCTGCAACGTTCTTGCCTCTTTCTGCACCTCTGTTGCTTCTTTCTGCACTTCTTTCGCTTATTTTTGCACCTCTCTTGCTACTTTCTGCACCCCTGTTGTACCTTTCTGCACTTGTCTTCCTTCTTTCTACAACCCTCTTGCCTCTTCTTTCTGCACCTCACTTGCCTCTTTCTGCACTTCTTCTGCTTTTTTCTGCACCTCTCTTGTTTCTTTCTGCAACTCCCTTATCTCTTTCATCACTTCTCTTGCTTCTTTCTCCAGCTCTTTTGCTTCTTTAAGTGCTTCTCTTGGCTTTTTCTGCACTTCTCTTGCCTGTGTCTGCACCTCTATTGCCTCATTCTGTACCCCTCATCCCTCTTTCTGTTCCTCTCTTGCCTCTTTCTGCAACTCTGTTCCTTCATTCTGCACTTCTCTTGATTCTTTCTGCACCTTTTTTGCTACTTTCTGCAGCCCTCTGCCCTCTTTCTGCATCCCTCTTCCCTGTTTCTGTAGCTCTCTTACCTCTTTCTGCACCTCTCTTGTCTCTTTATATACTCATCTTTCCTCTTTCTGCACTCATCCATTCCCTTAGGCAGTAACTATGACCTCATCCAAAGACCGAGGCTTTAACATTGCACTCATACTTTTACTCAGGTACTTCCCACGCACTCACTGATTCACCCAGGCACTACCTGTGCACGCATGCAATGACCCAGACACTACCAATATACTGATGCAATCACTCAGGCACTTCTCTTGCGCTCAACCATTCAATCAGGCACTACCCACGTTCTCATCCAATGATCCAGGCATTACTCTTGCAGTCATCCTTTTACTCAGGCACTACCCATGCACCGATCTAAGCACCCAGACATTACCCTTGCACTTGTGAAGTCCCTCATGCACTACCCATGTACTCCTCCAATCGCCCAGGTAGTACCCCTGCACATATGTAATCACTGAGGCACTACCCGTGTATTCATGCAAGCACTCAGGTACTACCCATGCACTCATCCATTCACTCAGGCACTACTCCTGCACTTATGCAATCATCCAGGCACTACCCATGCACTCTTGCAATCACTCAGGCACTACTCTTGTACTCAACCATTCTTTCAGGCCCTACCCATGCACCCATCCATTCTCACAGGCACTACCCATGCACTCATGCAATGACTCAGGTATTCCCCTTGCAGTCATCCTTTTACACAGGCACTACCCAGGCACTGATCTAAGCACCCAGACATTACTCTTCAACTCATGAAGTCACTCAAGCACTACCCATGCATTAATCCAATCACCCAGACAGTAGCCCTGAGTAGGAAATTAGGATATGCTTCTTATGTTTACTCCCACCTTTTGCTTGATGTAACACTGTTTTTGACTTGTCAGACTGGGATCCTGCTAATAAGTACCCCAGCATATCTGCGTTCTCTCTAAATTGTTGTGGTAAGTACCTAGGTACATCCCAGATTGGATACTGGGCTACCCTTTTCAGTCCCTAGTATATGGTACACATGTACCTAGGGCATATGTACCCCAGCGGTCCCCCATGGGCTGCACCATGTATTATGACACCCATGGGAGACCATTCAAACTAAACCTACAGGCCAGTCATTGCAGCCTGTGTAAGATGGTGCTACCACCTCTTACTAAAGATATAGATACTATATATTAAGAGCACTGCACCTGGACCTTATCCACACCCCTCCAGCAAGCCTCATACAATCCCAGAAGCAGGGTGTGTGGTTCCGAGTGAGAGCGTACTCCTGCATGAGCAGGATACCCCTGCAGCCTACAGAGTCCATTCTCCCAGGTTGCCAGTGCCACAGCTGCAGACAATAGTAGAGTGGTAGCCACGTCATTACAGGGTGACCGGCTCGAATGCGGCTAAACCAAATCGTATCATGTTTGGTATCAAACATGTTGGTATCTTACCCCACACCATAGGTGGCGTGGGATATATGATCCCATGCACTGGAAAGGGCTTCCATGGGGTCCTTGGTGCTCCCGGTACCGGTCTACTCGACCTGGACAGCACAACTCAGTTGTCAGCCACCAGAGACACGATTCTGCCCTCCTGCTGATGAGCGATGCTCAAGCAGAGGAAGGCAGAACAATAGCTATCCTGTCACAGGGAGGTATGACCACCTCCCAGACAGGAATTAGTGTAATGGGGTTGGGTAGGAGCGCTTGCTAGCACCAGAAAGTCTGCATGAGGGGCACATTTGGTGTCCCTGTGCATAGTCCAGTTCAAACCAGTCCCGGGATCCGGTGGCTCCAGCTCTGGTGTGAATCAGCACAAAGGACATGGGAGTATCCTTCCCTCTGTCCGACCCTTCCCTTGGAAGGGACCCCCAAATCTTCCCAATCCTGTCCCATGGGTACTTAAGTGCTCACCCAAGTGCAGAACTCTAGATAGAACGTGGGATTCGATTCATAACCAAAGACTGCGTCTTATTTAACCGCTTGGATGACACGACCGCATCAGACTGATTGTGGTGTACTGACTACCCAGGAGTACTTGGTAAAGATAGAAAGCTTCATCAGAGCAACTCTGTCGACTCCAGCTCTCCGCATCTCCGAGCCGCTTGCACTGCCAGTGTCCATGTACCGCACAGGTATGCCAAATACCTGTGGGACTGTAAGAGCAACAGAAGAAATCTCCCTTGGGGTGAAGGAGTCACTCCCCTACTTCGGTAAGCACTGCAACGTAAGCTGACCGAGTTCTGCTGCAAATGAATCATCAAGGCAGTCCTGCACCGACTTGTGTATTGCGTTGGCTGGCCGTTGCTAAGGCTGAATGACTCTCTCCTTCTCTATCTCCGGATCCTCCTGAGAGTCTCCTTTCAACTTCCTGCAGGGTTGCCTGTTGTTGGGGGCTTGCTTTGACTTGTTATGGGTCACCTGGACCTCGCTGGTCCCAATCTTGCATCCTATTAGCCTCTGCACATCGTCTTGCATCTACCAAGCCTCGTTGGTGCTCCCGATGGACACAACCTCTTCAGACTCGACATCTGGCATGGGACAGCTTGTGGACGACTCCTGGGCCTTGACATCATAGCCTGGAGCGCACAGCTGAAGGGATAAGATCATCATCACCGACCTGAAGCATCCAACAACAGTGGGCATTCCTCTGCCTAACCTCCTCGTCAACCCTGCGTGACCCAGAACTCTGTCCCCTCTGCTTACAGGTACTCTCCGACCTGAATCGTCCTGTCTCTCATGGGGTTTCTTCACATTCTGCTGGGAAGGGTCTTTAAATTTGGGGAGAGCAGTTGGCCTAACGGTTAGGGCGGTCGACCTCGAAACTGGGGAACCGGGTTCGAGTCTCGGCAATGACGCTGAACATCATGTAATCCTGGGCAATGCACTTAATCTCCCCATGCCTAACAAAAATACATGTGTCCTTATGTGATGGAACTGGTGCTACGTACAGCGCTCTTATACCTGATACCTTTGGTTCAAGTTTGCGCTAAATAAAACTCCGTAAAATAAAATAAAATAAATAAATCTTTCAAACTGCGACATGCACATAGACTTGTATGGATCACACAGGCATAATTCACACTGCACTTATACTCCGTGGGTTCCCTATCAACTCACCCTAGGTTGTTCCTTGGGGTTCCAGCAATTCTACATCCTCTCGACATCGTTCTGACGTCAATTGTGGTTCTTATACCACTTTCTTGATATACGGTTTGGTCCCCCCCTGGGGCCCCCTATGTATATGTGCTGCTTGCTGATATTTCTTGCTTAAAGTATTGATGTGTAATGTGCTTTCTCCTTGGGGAAGAAACTTTGAAGGGGCTAGTTAGTGTGTTATAATTAATACATATTTTATGCATACTTAGTCTGATTCTATTTCATTTACCCAATTCTGAAAGATTGTATACTGATAAAACAAGCTGCTTTACACTCCTTCAAGTCTAAGCCTGAAGGCTGCTCTCCACAAATAACACTTGGATTGCTATCTAAGGTTATCTTGGACCTCTTAAATCACTAGAAGGGTTGCTTGGACTGGTGCAAGGTGCCCACTTTAATTAGTGGACAGCATATACCAGGCCAACTTCTCACATTGGTGTGCAGCATTGGGATTCAAGCCTGCATTGTTTTACCAGATAACTATTTTTATTGATTAACTGAAAAACCATTATTAGTACTATGTACATATAATACAAGCTTAGAATAAAGTAAGTTCTACTGAACTTAGGGTTGGGCAAGTCAAGGGTCTAGCACACCCTTTCTCCAACATAAGAGCGTTTAGTTCCCAAGAGGTTAGGTAGGTGTAACACCACACTACACTTAGTATGTCTTCTAAAGGAGAAGCCAGTGGCTATCTGCCAACTAGATACAGTGGACTTTAGTTCCAGGAACTGAAAGCCCTGTGTGCCTCTAGGAAGCTGAAGATAGGGTGAAGTGCCAGCATCCAACACCTCCTGGAGGTGTTACTGTTTGATGACCAGAGGAAAGCCTCTGAGTCAGAAGAAAAAGTGGGTGGGCAAGGGAATGAGGATAGGATAGGAGGGAGACCCCTCTGTGCCCTAGAATCAAACCCTGACCAGGTGGGTCAAGATGAGTTCCACCTGGATAACTCAAATCCTCCAGAAGAAAGTGAAGAAGGCCTTGGGGGCCGCTCTTCACCCCTCCAGGAAGAGTGCAGTGTTTACCAAGGAGATCTAGATCTCCCTCTGCCGAGTTGAATCACTCAGGACAGTCCATAGGGACCTCTGTATCTAGCAAGAGGAACACCAACTATTGGAGCTTGAGAAAGCTAGGCTTAGGCTCAGGCAAGAGCAGTTGCCCATGGAAAAGGAATACCTAGACGTCCAGAGAGCTCGAAAGAAATTAGGACTAGAGTCCCATGGTGGCAGCAACAGTGTCCCTAGACTTAAGGAACATTCCTTTGTTAATAGGAACCTGAGCAAGGTTGTCCCTCCCTACCATGTTGAGGATGACATCCATAAATGGATAATGCTTTAGAGAGGGCCTGTAAAGTACAGGATCCCTCAAGAGCAGTGGCCAGCTATCCTGTTTCTCTCCTTTGCTGACAGAGGTAGAGATAAGCTCCTCACTGTTAGAGAAGAGGATGCTGACAATTACTCTGTTTTGAAGAGTGTTCACATTGATGGGTTTGGCGTAAACACTGAACAATGCAGGATTACGTTCAGAGACACCTAGAAAGTACAGAATCAGCAGTGGGCAGACTTTGTGTATAGTGCTATTAAGGCTCTGGAAGGCTGGTTACTTGGCAACAAAGTGCATGATTTTGAGGGATTATACAATTTGATTATGAGCGAGCAGACCCTTAATAATTGCCAAAATCAGTTGTTGCATCAATACCTTGTTGACTCTAATGTGACTTCTCCCCACAAATTGGGAAATAAGGCAGATACGTGGGTCAGAACCACAGTGAAACAGAAAACCCAGACCACTGAGGGTGACCAGAAGAAGCAGGATTCTAAAACTCAAGATAAGGGTGGGGACAAAGGTAATGACGAATAGAAGTCTTCATACGACTCCCAAAAACCTGCATCTGGGGGGGAATCCCAATGCAATAAAGGAAAAGGCAAAAAGAAACCTTGGTGTTACTTTTGTAAGGTAGAAACCCATAGGACAAAAGATGCCGATTGTTCAAAAGCCAAGGAAACAACTCCAACCATCACTGTCCCTATGGCAGTGCAGTTTCAAGTGGTGGTATAGGGAACAAGGGATTAGTTGGGTTAAGCTTGGGCTCTGAGGTATGTTCTGGCTTAGTCAGAACTCCAGCTCAGGCTGTTCTTGTCTGTGAAGGTGGCATGGTTATTGCCACCTTATTTGTCAGTCCCAAAGGCAAATACAGACAGCAGCCTTTAACCCCTACCGCGCTACCGTGTTTTCCCGCTGTGCGCTGGAATTCGAAAAATGGCTTGTTTATGACAAAGCCAGCTCGTCATCCGCGTAGCGCAGGTAACGCCCATGACGAGCTGGCTTTGTCATTAGCGCGGAAGGGGTTAATCAATGGTAAGGAGCTCATGGCATACAGGGACACAGGGGCAAGTGTCACTGTGGTGACAGAAGACCTTGTGGACCCTGACCAAATCATACTTGGAGAAATGTACCAAGTGACCAATGCCTACGATGTCAGGAGGACTGATCATCTTTGGCAGTTGTTCATTTCAGCTGGTGAGGGGTAACTGTTTCTAAGAAGGTTGTGGTTAGCTCAGACCTACCACTGGAGTGTTTGTTGGGCAATGATTTGGAGACCTCAGCCTGGGCTGAACTGGGAGTCAGGACTCTTGCAGCAATGCTGGGCATCTCTGCAGATTTGTTTTCTGTGACCAGGTCACAGGCCAAGCTGGCTAACACTGAACAGGCCCTGGGTCCTGGAAGAATGGACAAGGTGCCTTCCAAGAGAAGGAGCAGAAGGGGTAAGGCTGTGTCTTCCCTCCCAGGCTCATAGTGAAGATTAGTCTCTTGAGGGAAATGATCTCAGTCCCTGTGAAGTAACTGACTCAGATGAGCTGGAACTTGATCAGGTTGAGTTCTTGGGGACAGGGGGCCCTTCCAGGGCAGATCTGAGCTAGGTGCAGCAAACCTGCCCCTCTCTTGAACCCATCAGACAGCAAGCTGCTACTGAGGGTGTTGGTAGTGTCAGTGGAACCCACAGGGTCTATTGTGATGAGGGACTCCATTATTCAGAGGGCCGAGACCCCAAGCCTGGTGCCACCAGGAGGTTGGTCATACCTCTGAGGTTCCTACTCACCTTGTCACATGATATTCCCATAGGCCAAAGTAAGACCTGGGACAGGTTAGTCCCTCATTTTCGCTGGCCTTACATGTCTGAAGCTCCAGCACCACCTGCCAAGTCAGTGGTAAGGCAAAGGCCCCCCTCCGATCCCACTACCTGTGGTGGGGGTTCCCTTTAAAAGGGTTGAGATAGACATAATTGGTCCCATGAACCCTCCAACAGTCTCTGAATCCAGCTATATACTGGTGGTGGTGAACCATGCCACCAGGTACCCAGAAGCCATACCTCTTAGAGCCACCACAGCCCCTGTGGTGGCCAGGGCTCTCCTGTCAACATTTTCTTGGGTGGGTTCCCAAAGGAGGTCCTAACTGACAGAGGTTCTAACTTCATGTCCAGTTATATAACTGTTATGTGGAAGGAGGGCCCAATTCACAGAACTAACTTAAAACAATATCCTAAACTTACTACTTTTGGTATTCACAGAAGTTAGGATATTGTCTTAAGTTTTTAAGACAAACTTAAGACTTAAGACAGACTTAAGACAAACTTAAGACAAACTTAAGACAGACTTAAGACAAACTTAAGACAGACTTAAGACAGACTTAGGACAGACTTAGGACAGACTTAAGTTAGGATTTTGACTTAAGACAAACTTAAGACAAAATCCTAACTTAAGTCTGTCTTAAGTCTGTCTTAAGCTTGTCTTAAGTCTGTCTTAAGTCTGTCTTAAGTCTGTCTTAAGACAAACTTAAGACAAAATCCTAACTTCTGTGAATACCAAAAGTAGTAAGTTTAGGATTTTGTCTTAAGTTAGTTCTGTGAATCGGCCCCGGAGTGTGGTGTGAACTATAAGTTCACCACCCCTTATCACCCACAATGCAATGGGTTGGTTGAAAGATTCAACAAAATCCTCAAGTGCATGATTATGGGCCTCCCAGCAAAGCTTAGGCAAACATGGAATGTCCTGTTGCCATGTCTTCTCTTTGCCTACAGAGAGGTCCCACAGAAGGGGGTTGGTTACAGCCCTTTTGGACTTCTGTTTGGGCATCCAGTTAAAGGTCTCCTGAGTAAACCTGGGCATAGTTCACAGAGTTTTGGTACGTGGAACTCTGCGAAGTTCCAAAAAAACTCTGCGAAGTTCCACGAGTGGCGGAGTGTAGTGCTGGTATTCCTGCCGCTCGGGTAGAAATTCTACACAAGCAACAGCTCACGCTCGCAAACTTATCCTTCGCGATCATGAACTTACCATTCGCAATCGCGAGTGGAGAAAAGACTCCGCTGCACATCGGGAAGTGGAGTTTACTGCACTCCGCGAGCTCCACAGAATGCGGAGTGCAGAAAACTCTGCAAGCTCCGCTAACGGAGCGAAGTTCACTGCCCAGGCCTACCCCTGTGTTTAGTGAAGGAGGGATGGGAGTTATCTACGCAAGACATAGTGGACAATGTACTTGGTCTCTGCTCCAGGATGGCTGAGTATATGAAGAAGGCCAGTAAAAACCTTGAGGCAAGTTAAGAATTACAGAAATCTTGGCATGACCAAAAGGCTGTTCTGACTGCGTATCAGTCAGGGCAGAAGGTATGGGTGTTGGAGCCTTTGGCCCCAGCAGCTCACCAAGACGAGTGGAGTAGACCCCATACCATAATTAAGCAGAATAGTGAGGTCACCTATTTGGTGGTCCTTGGCACTCCTAGGTGTCAGAACTCAACTAGATTCCCCAGAAGTGAGGTTATCAGTCAATATAGTCAGACATCAAGCATTATGCAGGGTCAGAAATTGTGTAGCCAGATTCAGATTCCACTCCTGAAAGAACCCTAGATGGCCACCAGAAGTACAGGGAAAGGTCCCACTTAGCGATCTAGTGGTTCCTCAGATTGAAGGCAGAGATAGAATTTTGACAGCTGAGGCATTATAATCCTCGCACTTCACTTAAGGATTTGGAAGGTAATGGAAGTCTTTCTATGAGTTTGTGGCATGTTAGCTAGATAAGGTAGTGCCCGTCCCTTGTTTGTCGCATAATTATTGTTGTGACGCGTTAGAAGTAATTTTATGGTAGTGCTGAATTTAGTAAGCAGGTTGTTTGAACTGCAAACTTAGAGAGTCTTTTTTTTTTTATCCTCATCCGCCTCAGACCACAGTCGACAGAAAGTCAACAGAAGTCAACAGAAAGTAGAATGTCAATACCGTAACTCGATTTTAGGAGACGTAGGCAATCAAATGAAGACCCAGGGGCAATTCCCCCCTACTGGTATATGGCCATCCCACAGAAAGTCGCTTACCTCTTTCCAAGAAAAAAGGTGGTCTGACTCTCTTCTAATAGGAAGTGTCTGACAACTGTTAGTACAGGCCCATAGAAGATGGAGACTAGGCGACAAAACAGGGCCCGACCCAGTCTGAGAGATTCAAATGAGTCATTATCAAAGGATCAAAACAGTGATTTTAAACTTAAACATAACCAACTTAAACCCCAAAACTTCTCCCGAAGTACTATCCACAAAAAGACTAACGCTGAGACCAATTAGTCAAACAATCCCATATTACTTTCCTCTTGCTGTTCCGCAATCTACCCAGATCTATCTTGGAAATCTTATGTAGGCAGGATAGCCATTCTGAGTGTCTAGGGGGTGTAGCCTCTACCCATCTCCTACAGATCTCTCTCCTAGTCAATAAGATTGCACAGGTCTTCCCAATACTCGTCTGGCATAGAAGCACCCCACAATTCTTCTGCCAATTTGAAGTCTCCATCAATAGTTTCCTCTATTGACCGATAGTAGAAAGAGACCTCCTCCCCCCCAGAAGGTCTTGATACCAGTTGATCTTCCAGAGTGTTCCCCATGCCTAACGGGCCTTTTGTATTTCTCTGACCAACTCAGCAACTGTATGTTCTTAAACCTGGACATGCCCACCTCTAGCCTATTGTGAAAGAACTCCCATGGTAGGAGTGACCCTTTGAAAACAACATCCCTCAATACCATTATCCCTGCGGCTCTAAGTGGTGTGGCTAGCTTATACTTCAATCAATCTGGAACCCCTGGAGAGTCCCACAGGAGAGCTAGGCTGGAGTAATAGTTTAGACCAGTACGCTGCGTAATTCTAGTCCATATTCGATCTGCTGCAAAAAGCACTTTGAGCCTAATCTTCTTGAAGTAATTTTGGTCGCCATATTTAAAGAGAACCCCCTCAAGCTGCAACCCCACCCCCTTCAACATAGCCTAAAACATGACACCTCTCTCTGAATCATCTAGGGATTTTAACAGCATCCTCAAGTGTGATAGTTGAAAAGCCCAGGTTTAGTACTGAAGGTCAGGGAGCGTTAAGCCCCCTTTCGCCCTCCTGCACCTTAGATTCTGCCATGCTATCCTCGTAGCCCTATATGTCCATGCAAATGAATTAATAGCTTTCTGTAATTTATCAATTGCCTGTTTTCCAAAGTGAAGGGGAATAGTATTAAAAAGGAAAGTAATGGACTTGGGTATAATGCCAATCGATCAAGAGATTTCCCTCAGGCCCTTGACATTTTTGCGGAGGCTATGGGTAACTCCCGATCTGAATGCGTTCAAAGAAGAGCTGAAGGAGCTCCTCCCTAGACTTAATTCCAGCAAAATACCATGGGTGGCCCATATCAGGAGTCTTTCGAATATGATTGGGAGACCGGAGCTTTGGTCATCTCTGGAGTTATCCTGTCCCTCGATATCCAGGGCGGATCTCGTAAAACATTACAGGCAATTCGATCTGTTGTCCTTACAGGAGAGCGCTAAAGAGGGCAGGCTGACAAGTTCTTACAAGTAAAAGAGGTGTACATGAAGGAACCCTTTCTGGATGTGATCCAGCCACCTATGGCTAGGAAATTGTATGTGCAATTTGGAATGGGGAATCTACCTTTGGCATCGTACACTAGTTCATGGGCTCCGGAGAACTCGAGTGTGTGGCCCAGCTGTAAACTAACGGCTGAAACAGATCTGCATGTACTGTATTTCTGCCCACCCTATGTGTTACCCCGCAAACCCTGGGTAATCCAATTATGTAAAAACTTAGGGTGCACCCGATGTGCAGAGGCTTTTAGAGTTTTAAAATATGACACTGATCCTCCTATTGTATTTGCTGTATCTCAGTTTTTAAATGCCATGTGGCACACCAGCAGAGGACTTTTAAAACTTCTATAGGGGAGGATCAATTTGAGGAACCCCTCGTTCATTTTTAAAGTTTAGTTCCAATATTTGTCTTGCTCTTTTTAGAAAACTGAATATGACAATATGTGTTCTCAACTCTGCATACAGTATGAAAAAGTAATCATTGTATAATCTATGTAATATTTGGGAACTGTCTTTTATGTACTTTTATGGCCTGATTTGCCGAAATAAAGTTTTAATGATGATGAAAGTACTCTTTTGTAGTATAATCATTTTAATCAGATTAATTCTACCATAAATAGTCATTGGGAGATATACCCCGGACTTTATGAGCTTCTGACATTCCCTAGAGATGTTTACAATGTTAGTCCCAGCTATCCTATCTACGTTCTGTACGATCCTAATTCCCCAAAATCTCATGTCACCCTTGGTCTGGTACCCGCACCCTGGCAGATTCCATGCCATAATCTCCATTTTCTCTGCATTCACCTCATAGCCAGAGACCTGACCAAAATCTTGTGCCAGCCTAATGACCTGCGGAAAAGATGCCTCCAGCTCAGATGACAGGATCAAAACATGATCCGCATACAGGGAACCCTTTCTCTCCCATGCTCCAAACTTAAATGATGAAATATTCTGTTTGTCTCTCAGACGCTGGGCCAAAGGCTCGATATACAAATGAAAAAGGAGCGAGGAGGGTTGTCAGCTCTATCTAGTAACCTAGTATTCTTAAAAGGGTTAGTTAATTTTCGATTAACTAGGAGTCTTGCCATAGGATCTTAATATATAAGCTGTATCGCTCGGCACAATTTCTCTCCCAAGTTAAGCCTTTCCATTACTGCAAAGAGATATATCCAATCGACCCTGTCAAATACCTTGGTGGCGTCCAATGTCATTGCTGCCAAAGGTAGAGAAAAGATGGAAGCCAGGTCAATTGCTCTAATAAAGTCATGAGTTAGGTCTGATAGGTTTCTGCCTCTTACAAAACCCTTTTGATCCAGATGTAACGGACTACCTGCTACTGTTCCCAACCTGTCTGCCAGGATCCTTGTAAATACTTTATAATCTGTATTCAAGAGAGAGATAGGCCTGTAAGACCCAAACTTGCCGGATTCTTTCCTGCTTTCAAAATTAATGAAATGGTAGCTTGACCCCATGAAGCAGGAGGTCTAGTACCTTTAGATAATATGTTATTGAAAAGTACTATCATGATCAGTATTATTGCCTCTCCCAGGGATCTATACAATTCCACTGGGCGCGATGGGCCCAGCTGCCTTACCCCTCTTGCAAGCAGCAATGGCCATCCTAACCTTCTGCTGGAATATATCCTCCTCCAAATCTTCTTGCTGGGAGGAGTTTAAGGAGGCTAGCGTACATTCTCTTAACCATTCCTTCACATTAGTTTTGTCTACTTCATTTTCTTCTTCGTAGAGCACCTGAAAAAAGGCAAAAAAGGGCTCTCAGATCTCTTCGTCATTAGATACTGAAGAGGAATTATCCTCGCTGTCAATTAGGTTTATCAGGTTTCTTGTCCTATCTGACTTAGCTTTCCATGCCACGAGTTTACTGGCTCCCTCTCCATATTCAAAATGGGCCATCTTACTGGCTTCCCATCTTTTTGTGATCTTAAGATGGATGGTGGTGTCTAGCTGATCTTTCAAGGTTTTTAATTCCTCCATATGCTTATGGCGCTTTTCATGGGCAATCTCCCCATTCAACTTAAACTCTATTGCCTTCATCGCAGACTCCGTTTGTGCCATCTCCTCTTTGTATTGCCTATTTTTATAGCACACCCTGCTTGTGACCATGCCCCTCATGAAGTCCTTTCAGGAATCCCATACCACTGAGATCTCGGCAGAGGCAATATACAACTTAAAAAAGCACTCTGTTTCTTGAGATAGGTGCTTGACTTCAGATTCATCTAGGAGTAATACACAATCAAACGTCCATATCCTTAATTGATCTATCCCTGCCAAACATAAGTCCATCCAAACGGCTGCATGATCCGACAGGTGGGAAATCAGGTACCCTATACTCTTAATCTTACTCCTGAGATCGTGGCTGGTCAAAATATAGTCAATCTTTGACTTATGGCCATACTTGTTGTTATAGAAAGAGACACCTTACTGGGGGCCCAACCATCCCCACCATACGCCGCACAGACCAGTCTGTGCTATCATTGTTTGAAGATATGTCCTGGATTTAGACAGTACATTTGCTCTGCTATTAGGGGATTTATCTAGCAAGGGGTCTAAAACTATTTTGAAATCTCCAGCCAGGATCATTGGTTCTGGGAATTCCAGCAGATTCACAAAGATAGTTTTCAAAGAGGAGGGAACATCTTGGTTGGGACCGTAGTAGCCTACTACAGTAAAAATAATACCTTGAATATACAATTTAGCGATAACTCACCTGCCCCCCTGGGTCGATCATTGATTCTAAGACACGTGCATTGGCTTGCTTTTTAACCAGGATGACTACCCCCCTGATATTGGCACTCTGGTTAGTGCTAATTGCATGTTGCACCCATTTTAATTTACTAAAGATCCCAACCAATTCCTCTTTTAAAAGATGCATTTCCTGCAGTATAATAATCTGTGCAGGATAATCTTTGAGATATTGTAAAATCTTTGCTCTCCCGATCTTTAATCGCAGGCCATTGATATTCCAAGATAAGAACTGAATAATGGTCATGGCCATCTAAATGACAGAGACTTGAGTACACTGTAGTAACGGTCCCAGACCAAGCGTAACCTAGATAAATAAATAAAGCGAAAAGGTGAATGAGGATTTTATTTTTATTTTTTACCCCGAACTCCACACCCTGTGCTCCCCCTCCAACCTCCCCTCCTTACCCCACCCCTGGAGATCCCTACCTCCATTTACCTGGACTAATAGTCCAGCTTCTGCCTACCGGGGCAACCTGCCCTATCCCATCCTTATATATTAGATTTAGAAGCTGAGTGTTCCATTTCCAATTTCCTGAGAAGCTAGTCAAAGAGAATGTCTCTATAATCTTAAATGTAGCTAATTTATGGTTGGCATAGCATTGTGTTGTGCATATTTCTCTGAAATCAAGTAACTTGAAAAGCATATGGTAGATTGGACCCTAAAGGAGTCAGAAGACAGAAAAAATAGGAAAAGAAAGCCTAATACAAGAAAGTCCTATATGAGGTTCTATACCTCAACTACTTTGTGGCTGTGACTTTGACAAGACTTTCAATCAGATCTTCTGCCTCCTCTACTGTTTTAATTTTATAATCTTGTTGTTGTGCATGACTTTCAGGAGTGCAGGAACTTTTAACTGGACAACTGCACCCAGCTTTTTGAAATCGTCCATTTACCTACCCAGCTCCCATTGTCTGCCAAGGTCGTTCTGGCCAAGTCTGAATGGATCTCATAGGCAAAGTCTCTAGGGCTCAAGGACTTTTGTTTGAAGGCACAATTGAGTATCTTTTCCTTCAGGAAAAACGTAAAAAAATGTATAAGTATTTTTGTCGGCTTTGACCGATTAGGATGTTTCCGAAAGGGGTCCCGGTGGATCCTCTGAATATCTTTCTTCAGTTCTTCCACCGATTCTTTGATCTGAACCGATTCCTTTATGAGGGTGACAATGAAGGGCTTGATGTCTTCTCGTTTACTCCCTTCTGGGCATTCATGAGACGCAAATTATTCCTCCGTGAATTGTTTTCTAGCATCTCAAGCCTGTCGGGAGTATTCTCTCCTCTTTCTTGAGCATAGCGATATCCATTCTAGCCACCACCAGCTCGCCTCTAATTTCTCCAACAGAGTTTTCCAAGACCTCTGTCCTGGACTTTAGGGGATCAATTTTCTTGTCTAGCGTCTCACAGAAGAGTCAAATCTCTCCTTGGTTAGCCTCAGAAATGGAGAAACCCCTCTTTATGTCCACCAACAAGGAGGAAAAGAGAGCTTCCAGAGAAGCCAATGAGGACCCCCTAATTCCCTGCTCCTCAAATCTCTTTGGCCTTCTATCCTTTCATTATCCGACGTGGTTGAGCAGCCAGGGTTAACCATTTGTGGATAAATCTTACCTATGGCCAGAGCTGTGTTTAAGGTTGTTAGAGCTATTGGGGCTGTTACAGTCATTTCACAGGGAGTCTGTCCCCCCACAGAGGGTCTTTCTGCCGTGTCCATCTTTTTGAAGCCTGGTAGCAGCTCCAACTGCCCTTTTAGGCAACTCCTTTGAGCTAGCCCTTGCTCATCAGCATCTAGGACTAGTGTTTGGACCTTAAAGTAAGGGACGGTGTGATCTTAAGTCTTGTATCTAAGAAATTGCTTTTTGCCCTCCCAGTTTTAATGCTTCTGCCAATTACCTCACTGTATTGAAAACTGTAACATTTTCAATGCCATACATGCACTTAACCATAGTGGACACTGGATGGGGGTATATTCAAGAAAATATTCAGGGGGTATATTCAAGAAAATATTCCCCTCCCCTTCGTTTACCTGGGAAAAGCTACTGCTACCACTTAAGTCCCCACTAACACCATCCTTTCCGACCTGTTTTTTTTTATCAGTCTTAGAACTGTTCTTAAAATTGTTCTTAAAATCAGTCTTAGCCTTTGCAACCCCCTGGGCCCCACCACCGCGCCTCCTTTTCTTCCTGTTTCTGACTTTTTTGGGTCTAGTAGTTTAGGTCTCACTCTCCCTCTGGACCTCCCGTGCCTGGGTGAGTGATCTCGGCTACAACAGATATTTCCACTTAGAAAATGAAGACTCAACTGGGCAAGGTTAGTCTCATCTCCTTACGTTTGGGGGTAATGGACCTGGCCCTTTTTGGCAGGTTCACCCCGAAACTTTTTGCTTTTTCCTAGCCTGTTTCTGTGACCTGGTGTTGGTGATTTTAGGCCTCTGTGCACTTTTTCACTGTGGTATAGTGTAAAGTGTGTGAGCTCTCTGTGTGTGTAGTGAGAGTGACCTGCCCTCCCATAGGAATGCATGGGGAATCTGTGTGACCATGGTAGTTCCTGATGTGTGGGGAGTGCAGGGTCTAGTTTGGTATGTGCGAACTCGTGAGATTGAATGTTGCGCAATGATGTATGCGGCATGAATGTGTCTAGTGTGGAAGTGCCACTTCTAGAAGTTGTCATGTTTGTGTTATTTTGTGTCTGGCGTGTGATTGGCTGGAGCTGGCTGGTGAGCCTGGCTCCAAGAGTCTGGGTGGGTCTGCCCCGGTGGTGAGTGGAGTGATTAGCATGCTGATGTGAGGGGAGGGGTACACCTGGGGCCTGAATAGGGCTGGGTTTTCCCTCCACAATGCTGGCTCCACCCCCTGTGGTGCGTCTGATGTCCCTAGCTTGGCCAGTGGAAGGAGTTCCCCATAACCAGTTCTAGCTGGTTCTCACACTGCCTGCACCCTGCTAGACAAAGGATTTTACTGTATAAAAAGGGACTGTGTCCCCTTACAAAATGTTCTTGTTTCTGACTTGAATCCTGCCAGGGGCGTGCTGCTGCTTGGGCCCAGGGAAAGGCTTGCCTCCCTGGGCCCTGCCCAGCCCCTGGATACCTGATGGACCTGGATGCCTGGAGGATCTTTTTCTTTCTTGGGGTCCTCTTTGCTTCACTTTGCCCCCAGGACCTTTGTCTTTGAATCCTGTGTTTCTGGGGCCCTTCTGGTGAGAAGGATCATTCCTGTGGGCTTGCCTATGCCCCCAGCACCTTGAGGGCGCTTTAATTCTCATTACTGGGCAGAGCGCTGTCAGTTTCCCGAGGAGGGAAGCGCTCCTGCCCTTTCTTTGCCCCCGAGTGCGCAGGTGCCACCCTGCGTCTTGACTCGCATTTATTGATTTGTATGCGGGTGTCACCCCGTTTGTGGTGCCTTTGGCGAGTGCTTACCTCGCTTTGTTATTGATTTAGAGGGAGCCTACCCCTCGATGTTGCCTGCAAAAATGCGCCGTCCACCGCCCGGGGCCGCGGATCAGAAACCGAAGAGGCCGCGCTGAGATTGGCTAGCTGTTGGGGGCTCGTCCCGCGGGGCCGCGCTCTGATTGGCCAAGAGCTGCCGTGTGAGGAGGGGGCCCGGGTGAAGCGAAGATGGTGGCTGAGGTCGGCGACGGCAGTGGGGGCTCCCAGGAATCCCGGGTAGCCCCGCAGGAGAAGAGCTGCCGCGTCCCGAAAGAAGCTCCCGCCCGGAGAGCCGGTGAGTACAGCCAGCCGGGGGGGAGCGAAGTGGAGGCACCACGCCTGTGCGACCCTCAGAGCAGCCCTGCTTGACAGAGGGATGCTCCAACGGCATGGGGGCATTTCTGTTTCCGCTCCATGAGGGAGCAGATGGATTTTGGTGGTGCCAGTGCAGGCACAGCGTCATGAGTGCTCCGAGGGGCATGATTGTTTTGGGAGCCTCAGAGGGCTCCAACGACAGGGGCATATATCATTTTAAAGCACTAGTGCGCTTCGTGAGTGCCTAACAGTTTTAAGAGCCTAGAGGGCTCCAAGGCGCCTAATTCTTTCAGGGGCCAGTGAGCTCCTAGGGGGCCCTTGTAATTGTTTAGAGAGCCTGTGTGGCTCTGACCGGCCCATATGTGTTTTAAGGGCCCAGGGGGGGTCCTCAGGGGTCCGTGTTCCCCCTATCTAAGCACAAAATGGTTGTTCTTAGAGCCAGAAGGCTCCACCGTTTTGGGCGCAATGTTCTAAAGGGCTACTGAGAGCCCATTGCATACTTGTGACTTTCTCAGCTGCCCAGCAATTAGTGGGCAGCTGCACCATTTAGGCGCCAATGGAGAGAGAGTCCCTGTGTGGGACAAAGATGGCACAGTGGTGCCAGGCCTGCTACAGCTGTGCAGCACTTAGTGCCAGCTGCAACGTTTAGGCTCTGTTACTGTTCCCAGCTGCCCAGCAGTTAGTGGGCAGCTGCAACGTTTAGGTTTGCGCCGGTGGCGCACCCCTGACTGGCGCTGCATTGGCAGTGCACCCTGACATTCTGGACACAGGGCATTTTGAGCCCCTTCTTGAGATGGCCAGTTGGCCAGGGGGCTGGTATGTGGGTAGGGCGCAAGGCCCTAAGGTAATTTCTGCGCAATCTGATTTTACTATGTTTATAATGGTAATTGCCTAATTAGATTTTTGCGCAATGTGATGTTAATATGATTATGAGGTTATTTTACCTATGTAGGTTTATGCTAGTTAGATGTTTTCACTATGTGAGTTACGCCCTAAATATGATTTATTCTTAGGGGGCAGAGTCTAATGTGTTTAGACCAGTGAGGAGATTGCCTACTGTATTTTAAACAGTTAGGCCCAAATGTGAGTTATGCGTAATGTGCTATGTCATTATGCCTGTGACACCTCTGAATGTGTTTTATGCATTATGTGTCTTACCTACATCTCTGAATGTTTTTATGCATCATGTGTTTTCCTGTGCTGCACCTCTGAATGTGTTTTTGATGCGTCATGTGCCTTGTTCTTACACCGCTGAATGTATGTTTATGCATCATGTGTTTTCCTTCCCTACACCTCTGAATGTTTTTATGCATCATGTGTAATGCTTCTGACCTATACCCCTAGATGTATTTTATTCTTAGGTGGTTGTGGTTTGCCTAGTATAGTTTATACTAGAGAGGTTATGTGTCCATGCGTGATCTAGGCCTATGGTTATTAGTATTGCGTAGTGTGTACCTACCTGTTTCCAGTGGTTACTGGTTGTGATCTATACTTGTTCTTTTGTGCTACACTTATTCTAAGTTCTAGAAGTGCTATTTCTGCTAAGTGTTGATTCTGACAGTGGCCTTATGCCACCCATGGGAGACCATTCAATCTAAACTGGCAAGCCTGCCATTGCAGCCTGTGTAAGATGGGGCTAACACCTCTCACTAAAGATATAGATTTACTATATCTTAAGAGCACTGCACCTGGAAACTATCAGACACCCCACTAGCAGGCCTTGTATAATCCCTTGTGAATATTGCCCGTGCCAGTTGGCACAATGTATATTGTGTGATTACTATCTGATGTGTTTTGACAATACAAAAGTTATTTTTATATAACCTTGTGTGGAGTTCCTTTTGTGGTGTGCCTAGGATGTTGTTGCTGTTGTGTGCGTGCGCAAATGCTTTACACATTGCCTCGGGGATAAACCTGTCTGCTCGTGCCAAGCTACCAAGGGGGTGAGCAGGGGTTATCTTGGCGTGTGACTTCCTTGCCCTGACTAGAATGGTGGTTTCTGCCTGGCTTTAGCGCCAGCCTTAGCCATCCAGAAATCCCAGTTCTAACAGGGGGTTGTATAGGAAAGTAGTATCTGCTTCTTATGGTTGTCCCCACTTTTTGCTGTTTTCGACTAGTAGGACTGGGATTCTGCTAATCAGGACCCCAGTCTATCTGCTTTCTCAATAAACACAGTTTTGCTAAGTACCTAGGTACATCCCAGATTGAATACAGGGGTACCCTTGTCAGTCCCTAGTATATGGTACACATGTACCCAGGGCATAGGTACTCTAGAGGTCCCCCAAGGGCTGCAGCGTATATTATGCCACCCATGGGAGACCATTCAATCTAAACTGGCAAGCCTGCCATTGCAGCCTGTGTAAGATGGGGCTAACACCTCTCACTAAAGATATAGATTTACTATATCTTAAGAGCACTGCACCTGGAAACTATCAGACACCCCACTAGCAGGCCTTGTACAATCCCAGAGACACGGTGTGTGTTGTTCTGAGTGAGAGGGTTCCCCTGCATGAGCATGATACCCCTGCAGCTTACGGTGTAAATTCTCACGGATTGTCAGTGCCACAGCTGCAGACAATAGTAGAGTGGTAGCTACATAACTACACTGTGACCAACTCGAATGCAGCTAAACAAAATCATATCAATTTTACTACCAAACATGCTGGTATCATATCCCCACACATAGCTGGTGTGGGAGGTATGACCCCAAGCAATGGAAAAGGCCTCCATGGGGTCCTGGATGCTCCCATTACCAGTCTACTCGACCCGGATGGCACAACTCAGTTGTCCGCCACCAGAGACATGATTCTGCCCTCCTACTGATGAGCGACGCTCAAGCAGAGGAAGGAAGTTGCGCAATCTTACTTTACTGTGTAGCTGGAAGTTTGTGGTTTTTTACACTACTGTCGTCCCAGATCATAGTGGCTGGCCCGTCTCACAAACGGTGTCGGACCAGTGGGTCGAGAGTGCTGTGAGGGACGATGGTGCGGTGGAGCATGGAACACAGTCGGGCCATGTAACGGTCCGAGAACGGTAAAGCCGTAGAGACGATGAAACTGCCCGCTGTGCCCGTCACTGGTCAAAGTACCTGATTTTGGTACTGCTGATGACTCCGAGGTTCCGCCGCATTACTGCTGCTGGGGATGTCTACAAATGCTGCGGGAAATAGGTGAAAATGCAGTTTCTGGCATTTCACAGGAGGAGACGAAGGCACACGCCGCCATCTTTGCCCTTCTTGGTGTGTACTCAAGAGTGGGTTTCCCTAAGGAGGTAGTATCAGACTGAGATGAAAACCTCATGTCTAGTTACTTGACTGCAATGTGAAAGGAGTGTGGAGTGAACTAAAAATTCACCACACCCTATCACCCACAATGCAATGGTTTGGTTGAAAGGTTCAACAAAACCTTGAAGGGCATGATTAAAGATCTCCCAGGGAACATTAGGCGCAGATGGGGCATACTTTTGCTCTGCCTTTTATTTACCTACAGGGCGGTTCCACAGAAAGGGGTTGGGAACAGCCCATTGGAGCTTCTGTTTGGGCATCCTGTCAGGGGTCCATTGTGTCTGGTGAAGGAGGGCTGGGAGTTACCTCTCAAACCTCCTTAACAGGATATTGTAGACTATGTACTTGGTCTCCGCTCCCGGATAGCTCAGTATATGAAAAAGGCAACTAAAAACCTGGAGGCCAGTCAGGAATTACAGAAGGCCTGGCATGACCAAAAGGCTGTGCAGCCAGGGCAGAAGGTGTGGGTGTTGGCCCTGTGGCCCCAGTAGCCCTCCACGACAAATGGAGTGCCCCCCATACAATTGTTGAACAGAAGGGAGAGGCCACCTACTTAGTAGACCTTGGTACTCCCAGTAGTCCCCATAGGGTTCTCCATGTCGACAGACTGAAACCATATGTTGACAGGGCAGATATGGGCTTGGTCATGGCTACTGATGAGGGACAGGAGAAAGAGAGTGACCCACTCCCTGACCTGCTCTCACAGAACCCTGACGATGGGTCAGTTGATGGTGTGGCCTTGGCAGGCAGCCTCACTGCTCAGCAGCAAGCTGATTGTATACAAGTTCTCAAACAGTTTCGACATATGTTCTCTGACTCCTAGTCAGACTACCTGGTGCACTCATGAAGTGGAAACTGGGGACAGTCTGCCTGTGAAAAATAAGATCTACAGGCAACCTGCCCATGGCTACTGGCAGATCAGATTAGCTGATGATACAAGGCCAAAGACAGCATTTTCTACCCATAGTGGGCATTATCAATTTGTGGTTTGGTTTGAAAAATGCAAAGTCTTTACAGGCCTGTACGACTATAGTGCAGCCTATCTAGATGATATTGCTGTCTTTAGCTCCACCTGGGAGGATCACCTGGTCCACCTCAGAAATGTTTTGCAGGCCCTGCTCAAAGCAGGGTTCACCATCAAGGCCACTAAGTGCCAGATAGGGGAGAGCCAGGTTGTGTACCTGGGTCAACTTGTAGGTGGAGGCCAGGTTCAACCATTGCAGAGCAAAATCCAGACCATCATGGACTGGGTTGTTCCAACTACCTAGGCTCAGGTGAGAGCCTTCTCAGGTCTGACTGCTTACTACAGAAGATTTGTCAAGGTATATGGATCGATAGTGACACCCCTGAATGACTTAACTTCAAAGAAAATGCCTAAATAAGTTCAGTGGACAGTCAGCTGTCAAAAGGCATTTGATGACCCAAGCAGGCCATGTGCACTGCTCACATTCTACAGATTCCAGACTACTCCAAGGAGTTCATTGTCCAAATGAATGCATCTGAGTTGGGGGTAGGGGCTGTACTGTCACAATTGAATGATGAACCAGAAGCAGGCCATGTGCACTGCGCACATTCTACAGAGTCCAGACTACTCCAAGCAATTCATTGTCCAAACAGATGCATCTGAGTTGGGGGTAGGGGCTGTACTGTCACAATTGAATGATGAAGCTCAGGACCAGCCAGTAGATTTTATTAGCAGAAGGCTGACCCCAAGAGAGAAATGTCAGCGATTGAGAGGGAGGCCTTTGCTGTATTTTAGTCCCTGAAGAAGTTGAGGCCATACTTGTTTGGCACTCACTTCATAGTTCAGACTATCTGCTTTAGCCATAAGAGGGGATTGTGGTCAAAGGGTAAAACCCCCAAACTTTTGAGGTGGTCCATTTCCTTACAGGGGATGGACTATACAGTGTAACATAGACCTGGTTGTAACCATGCCAAAGCAGATGGACTCTCCAGATATTTCCACTTAGAATATGAAGACTCAACTGGTCAAGGTTAGTTTAATGTCCTGACGTTTGGGGGAGGGTTGTGTAGGAGAGTAGGATATACTTCTTATGGTTACCCCCACTTTTTGCTGTTGTTTCAATGGTTTTCGACTTTAGTCCGGCTGGGACCCTGCTATTCGGGGCCCCAGCCTAGCTGCTTCTTCTCTAAATTGATTGCATGTACTTTAGGTACACTCCACATCGGATTCTGGAGTACCCTTGTGAGTCCCTAGTATATGATATACTAGGTACCCAGGGCATAGGTACCCCAGAGGCCTACCAGTGGCTGCAGCATGTATTGTGTCACCCCTGGGAAGCATTCCAAAATGAAACCACAGGTCTGCTACTGCAGCCTGTGTAAGGTGGTGTATGCACCCCTTACCCAGATATAGGTTTTCTAAATCTTCCCTACACTACACATATAAACCTATCAGACACCACTATGGCAGGCTTTATCAATCCTGAAGGCAGGGTGCATGGTTTTATGTGGGAGGGTGCCCATGCATGTGCAAAGTACCCCTACAGCCTTCGGGATCAATCCCACGGGGCTGTTAGTGGTGCAGCCTGACCATATACTTTTAAATACGTTATCTCCTAGCTGTAAAATGCAAGTATGGAATGGCTGCACAGAAACATGTTGTGTTTGGTGTCAAACACCTTGGAATCATGCCTCCACCCCAGGACAGGGGTGGGAGGCCTGATTACTCCCTTCCACGGAGACATGCGTGGGCCGCCGGGTTGCCCAGTACCAGCTTTCTTTAACCCTGGCATCACAAAATGGATACTGCCGCCACAGACACAAGTCTGGCCTCCTGCCGCTGACTGAAACTCAGGCAGGGGAGTACTGGACAATAGGTTTCCTGTTACAGGGAGGTGTTACCACCTCCCAGACAGGCTTTAGTGTATTGGGCTAGGTGGGGGCACTGTCTTAGTGCCTGAAAGTCTGCACTGGGGGCACATTTGGTATCCCTATGCATAGTCCAGTTCAAATCGGTTGCAGGGGCTCCCAACCCCTGCTCTGGCATGAAAATGGACAAAGGAAATGGGTGTAGCCACCCCTCTTTCCAAACCCTTCCATAGGTGGGTCCCCAGAGTTTGTTCAACCCTTTCCTTGGGTATAAATTAGGAACCCCTGGCAACTCACTGACTCACCCATACAGACACTTATATACTCCAACACTCACATATAATGCCTTTCACATATGCAGTTACTTACCCGTATACCACTGAGACATCCATATTCACCGACACAGCTATATGTACACTTACTCAACCATACTGTCCCTCAAAGACGCACTCATGAACCCATACACCCAGGGATTCACCCACTCATACATCCATGCATGGAGTCATATAGACCCTCACCCACCCACACAGACTCTCAGGCACCCATGCAGGTACTCTGAAAACTAATCAATAACCCTTATAGATACTAATTTATCTACTCGCCAACCCATGCAACCACTTACACACCAACTGACGGACTGTGACACACAATTACACAGATTAGTCTTTCACCCACACATTTACTAAGACACGTTTAATCACTCACTCTCACAGTCAGTCACAAACCCAACAAATCATCCATACAGACACTCATGCAGCCATTCATTCTTCGAACACACCTTGGTGCATGCATATAACATTCTTAAACTTTTTAGAAACACTCACACTCACAGGATTATGTCATCAGTGATGTCATTTGAGATGTCATCAGTGATGCCATGAGTGATGTCACTGGCCATTTCATGAGTGATATAATATGTGATATCATCAGCAGTACATTGCGGGCGCCCGAGTTATAGTTAGCTGAACTAACTATAACGGGGGAATTTCAATGGTTTTGTACAAGTGAAATGTCCAGCTAACTATAAAGCCCCTGAAATCTATGGTTTTTTCAGTGAATTTCCAAGGTTTTTTAAATGGTAATTCCTAACTATAACGTGCCTGAATATATAGTAAGTATGGGCCAAAAATCTGCTCCGCTCGCGAAATTTGCGGATTTTTGGCAATTTCGCGATCCTCGAATCTCGCGAAATTGCCGCAAAATTCGCAAATTCACTCGCGGGTGAATTTTTTTTATTTTTATGGCCAGCTCATTCAAGGGACCAAAGTTACAGGCACACACGGTCATTGGAGGCAAATCTTCTGTCCCTTTACGCAACTGCAGTGTAGGAAAAACACCATACATTTACCCAACGAGGTAGCACTTACTGATTAGCCAGTAGAAAGTACTCCAGTTGAGTAGAGGTATTGCACAAAATGGTGGCATCTTCGTGGATAACTATGCAGGGCAGGATTCATTCTGGCACGAGGCTCCGGTCACAAAAATTAAACCTCAACAGGAAGCACTGACAGATATAGCAGGTGCCTGAGTTGAAGCTAACTTTGTAACCATTTTAGAATGGCGCCGGCAATCTGCCAGAGTTAAAGTTGCTTAGTTGCAACTTCAACTCTGGCAGCTTGCCAGCGCCATTCTAAAATGGTTACAAAAGTTAGCTTCAACTCGGGCACCTGGCTTAACTCTGTAAGTGCTTCCTGTGGCCCAAAAATTAAACCTCAACAGGAAGCACTTACAGATATAAATAAAGCAGGTGCCCGAGTTGAAGCTCAAATTCAGTAACGTTTTAATCAGCCTAAAACATTAGTGAGCACGGTCGAGGCTGGGCAAGTGTGCTTTAACCCCATATCTGCAGTCGAAAATTAGCTGTAATGCCCGAGGAAGGACTTTGCATCCCTGAGTTTCTCGAGCGCAATCCCCGTGTAGTTCCTGTGACCAGGAGGCTGCTTTCTCGGACCCTTTATACACAAGAGGCACCATTGACACGCATAGAAGCCCCGCACCACACACTAGAGGTATCAAACGTCTTCCCGCACTTTCCCAACTATGATGGACAGCTCACTCAAGGGACCTCGGCGCCTTTTGGTGCGGTGGCAAAGTTACAGGCACACATGGTCAGTGGAGACAAATCTTCTGGCCCTTTACACAGCTGCAGTGTAGGAAAACACTTTACATTTACCCAATGAGGTAGCACTTACTGATTAGCCAGTACTCCAGTTGAGTAGAGGTATTGCACAAAATGGTGGCATCTTCGTGGATATTTATGCCTGGCAGGATTCATTCTGGCACGAGGCTCCTGTCACAAAAATTAAACCTCAACTAGAAGCACTTACAGATATAGCAGGTGCCGGAGTTAAAGTTCAAATTCAGTAACGTTTTTAGTCAGCCCAAAACATTAGTGAGCACTGTCAAGGCTGGGCAAGTGTGCTTTAACCCCATATCTGCAGTCGAAAATTAGCTGTAATACCCAAGGGAGGTCTTTGCATCCCTGAGTTTCTTGAGCGCAATCCCTGTGTAGTTCCTGTGACCAGCAGGCTGTTTTCTCCTCACTTGCTGCCCTGCTCGCTCTCTGACCCTTTGTACACAAGAGGCATTGACACGCATAGAACCCCCGCACCACACACTAGCGGTATCAAACGTCTTCCCGCCCTTTCCCAACTATGATGGACAGCTCACTGAAGGGACCTTGGCGCCTTTTGGCGCAGTGGCAACGTTACAGGCACACATGGTCAGTGGAGACAAATCTTCTGGCCCTTTACACAGCTGCAGTGTAGGAAAAGCACTTTACATTTACCCAACGAGGTAGCACTTACTGATTAGCCAGTAGAAAGTATTCCAGTACATGCAAATCGCAAAAAAATAATCCGCGGGTTTCCAGGAAATTCCACGAATTTGCAGATTTATTTTCAATTTCGCGCGAATTTGCGGACCGCAGAACCGCAAAATTCGCCCATACTTAAATATATGTATATATATATATATATATATATATATATATGAAAGCTCCAGATTTGCCCTTCGGCATGAACGCACTCCGTCAACAGCTGGCAACCAGTACCTTTAATTAGTAAAGACAGAAACAAGCCCTCAGATGGGCCTCGTGGTACCGTTCTGTCTACATTCCTCGAAGCTGTTGGTCCATATTAGCGGTTTTGCAGATTCGAACCTCATTGAATAGTAGTAATTAAAGGTACTGGTTGCCAGCTGTTGACGGAGAGCGTTCTTGCCGAAGGGCAAATCTGGAGCTTTCATGTGTACACGGCGGGCCCTGCCGTGAAGGACGCACCTCCCTGGTAATGTGGGGACCATGCGGTTCGAATCTGCAAAACTAATTACTAATTATGTTTAAATCATTTTTATTGGAGCAATACAAAAAAACAGAATAGACATTGCATAGAAGGTGCGAGACCGCTCTGGCCAGAGGTGCACACAAGGCACAAATTCTCTCAAGCTGATATTCTAGCAGAAGTCCAGTCCGCAAAGATACCCGATTAGAAGAAGTGTTGCATAACGAGATTGAACCCCACCCGGATCCCCTCCCCCCAAGCCCTCCAACCCCTAGAACCCCCCTCCCTGCCCTCCCTTCGTCCAGTGCTTCGGTCTACCCTATCCCGTTCTTCCTCGTCGCTCCCCAGTAAGGAAGTCTCACCCAGAGTCCATTCAAGATGCTGTCCCTTCAGGTGTCGTGAGCCATAAAAGGCGAAGGTATCTCGGGCAGGTGAGTTCTCTGAATACTGTGACCAGCAGGGACTGGAATGGCTGCCAAAGGTTGTCGAACTGCTCTATATCCCCCGCTACCGGGAGTGACAGTTTCTCCATGCCCAACACGTGCCATAATCTATGTAACCACCCTGTGATGGAGGGGAGCGTAGCAGTACGCCAATGTGTAAGGATATTCTGCACCGCAGAGCCTAATGCAATAGCAATCTGGCGTCCCCTGCGGGATCTTAGGGGGTACATCAATCGGTTCGGAAGTCCCAGTAGTATGTATGCGGGGAAGCGCGGCAATTCGATGTTGAAATGAGTGTCAATGTCATCTATCACCTGTTTCCAATAAGATTGCAAAACCGTACATTCCCACAAGATATGCGTTAGTGTGCCTACTTGCACACAGTCCCTCCAACAGATGTTATCTTTACCGCGATCCATTTCGTGTATTCTTTTGGGGGTGTAGTACCAATAAGTTGATATCTTAGTCAGTGTTTCTGTGAGTCCCGTATGGTATGCGGAGTGACGCGCCCTGTATGAGATCTGTTCCCATTCTTTGTGACTCAATGTCCTACCCAATTCCCGTTCCCAGCGTTCTCGACCTGAGTTGTAAAAATGTGAGGATGGAGGTTGTAAGAACTTATAAAGGTCTGATATCAATTTTGCATCCGAGGTACGGGATAAGAGCCATCTTTCATAAGGCAGGAGTTTCCTGTCAGCTGTCTCCCGCACTTGCGGGTATAACACCCAGTGACGGACTTGCATGTAACGCAATCTGTCCGTCTCTGCCAAAGAGTATTCCTGTCTGAAGAGCGGGAAGGGGATAGCGCCCTCTGGGCCATATATGTGGAATAAGGCCCGACACCCCGCCGTCCGCCAGTGTGTAAAGGCCCCTTGTTCTAGTCCCGGGGTGAAATCCGGATTATCGACCAGAGGAGTAAGCAGCGAATGGAATGTGGTGAGTCCTCGTGCAATGTTAGTGGCGTTCCACAGCTGCAGGGGAACTCTTGTGACAAAGGAGGCATATAAGGGAGCGGGACGATGAGCTTTATGAAGAAAGGGTATTTCCTGCAGGGGTCGACCCGCTACTGCTTGGTCCTGGAAGAGCCAGTGCTTGTCCGACGCCCACCTGCTCCATTCTACCAGGTAACGCAGTTGTGTCGCCTGGAAGTATTTGCACAAATCCGGTATCCCGAGCCCCCCGGCCTCTGGAGCTAGCGTGGATAGCGCCCTCTTTAGTCTTGGTTTCCGGCCGTGCCAGATAAACCGTGAAAGGTCCGCTTGCGTTTGTTGAATCCACCCCAGATGTGGCTGTAGCGGTAGAGCCCTAAATAAGTAGAGAATTTGTGGCAAAACAGTCATTTTAACCGCCGCTATTCTGCCCAGCCAAGAGAGGGTGCCGCGACTCCAATGTCTCAGTTCCTCCCGAATCTTCCCACCTAGGATGGTATAGTTGGCTGTGATCATGGCTGGTAGGGTGAGGGCCAGCTGGATTCCGAGATACGGCACTAGGTCCGACGACCAGTGCAGGGAAAAGAGGTCTTGTAAGTAAGCTTTGGTGGACGGCGTAAGAGACAAGTCTAGGGCCACAGATTTTTCCATATTCATCTTAAATCCCGCAACGCTAGCGAAAGCGTCTAATTCCGCTATGCAGGCCAGGAGAGCTGTGCTCGGGTTGTCCAGGGACAGTATGACGTCGTCAGCATAGAGGCTGACTGCATGATGGAAGCCGCCAAACTTCACCCCCGTCACAGCAGGATTCTGACGTATCCTCTGAGCAAATGGCTCCATATATAGGGCAAAGAGCAGGGGTGACAACGGGCACCCCTGTCTGGTGCCTCTCTCAATGGCGAAACTCTGCGAGTTATATCCGTTCATTGCACCACCGCCGTGGGAAATTTATAGCAATTAAATATTAGGGAGGGGAACTTCTCTCCGATGCCAGCTTTCGCCAGGACGCGTTCTAGGTAAGGCCAGTGTACGCGGTCAAGCGCCTTTTCGGCGTCCACCGCCAGCGTCATTCTCTCACCGGGAATCCGGGAGGCTTTTTCTATGAGGTGGATGATCCATTTGGTATTGTCCACCGTCTGCCATCCGGGGATAAACCCCGCTTGGTCCGGTTCCACGAGTTCCGGTAAGTGGGGGGTCAATCGAGATGCTAGGATCCCAGTATATAGCTTAAGATCCACATTTAAAAGTGATGTCGGCCTGTAGGAGCCGCATTTAGTCCTGTCTTTCCCCGGCTTGGGGATGACCGTAAGAGAGGCCCGTAAGAGGTCAGGTGAAATGGCGCCAAGTGCGGAGAATGAGTTAAAAAGGCGGGTGAGAATCGGTGCCAGCGTCGTACAGAATGTCTTGTAGAAGAGGGATGTATAGCTGTCCGGCCCTGGAGCTTTACCATGCTTGAGTTTGGGGATGGCGGAAATCACTTCCTCAATTCGGATATCTCTATCTAGGTATTCCGCCTGTGAGGGGGCCAGAGTGGGGAGAGTGACCGAATCTAAGTATGCCACTGTGGCGAGATAATTTGGGGGGTCACCCGTGTAAAGGTCCGCATAAAACCTGCAAAAAGTATCAGCTATTTGAGCATCTTCTGTGACTGTTGTCCCGTCGGGGTCGGAGATCTCCTTCACCAGCTGCTGTTGGCGTGCCACTCTGAGCTTATTCGCCAGGAGACGGCCACATCTGTCCCCCCCTGTATAGTAAGCATGGCGCAAGCGTAGCGCTGCATACTTCGCGCGGTCCATGTCCAGGGCCGCTAGAAGTTTTCTAGCCACTTTGAGTTGTTTCCAGATTCTGCGAGTCCCCTTTCGTTGATGCATTTGTTCGAGTTTGTGTACCCGCTGGGTGAGTTTGTCCCGTTTGCATTGCCGGTCTTTATTTTCCGCTGCTTAAAGGGCCAAAAACTCCCCCCTAATTACAGCTTTCATGGCCGCCCATTGTGTCGCCAAGGAGGTGTCGGTGTTAGCGTTACGAGAGAGATAGTCGCGGATAGTGTCCGTAATGTGTTTCACTACTGTCTGCCGGTGTAGTAAAGTGTCCCTAAGGCACCAGACCCTAGGTGGGCAAGACGTCGGCGGTAAACAGAGAGTGGTGGTGACTGGCGCATGGTCTGACAGGGAGATAACTCCCATCTCTGTAGCAGTAACTAAAGCGCATACCGGCTCAGTGACCAGGAGATGATCTAATCTCGCGTATGTTTTGCGTGCATTGGAATAGTATGAATATTCCCTATCGGCGGGGTGCGTGCGGCGCCACAGATCATGAAAACCCAATTCTGCTATCTGGTCTTTACACCCGGTCGAGAACGCCCACGTTTGCGGAATGCGTTGTGCGGACCTGTCCAGGACTGTGTCAAAGACCATGTTGAGATCCCTCCAATAATGACATGTCTGTCTGGTGTAGCTGTGATGTCCGTCAAGGCCGACTCCAAGAAGAGTTCCTGTTGCTCGTTAGGGCTATATATGGACCCAACCGTAAATGTAAGACCTCCTAACTGAAATCTGTATGCCAGCAGTCTCCCATTCTGTTCTGCGCATTTGTGTAGGACCTCGCCCTTGAAATGCCTCACCACCAGGATCGCCACACCAGCTGTCTTGTTGGTGCTAGATGAGAAAAGTTGTGTCGGGAATTTGTGGGAGCGTAACCTATGGCAGTCGCGGGATAGCAAGTGGGTCTCTCTAAGTGAGAGAGTACAGCGCGTCGCTTAACCGGATTGTTCAACCCCTGCCCATTGAGGGTTAAAATCTTAAAGGTTGTGGATGGCATGTAGGATAGTGGAAGCAAGAGCGTTGTTTCTCCGTCCAGGCCGAGCAAGGTGTGAGATCACAGCTGAGGCGGCTAAGGCCTGCATGGTGCACTGGACGACCCTCCCTCCCCTCCCGGTTCCCCCCCTAACCCCAACTTCAGAGCCCCCAACCACCCCCCCGGACCCCTGCCCACTCCCAGCCCGTCCCCCTTCCCCCTCCCTTCCCCCAACTTCAAAACCCCAATTGTGAACCATAGTCTCGGGCCTGTCAAAACAGTGCAGGTCCGTAGAGAGTCATCGTGGTGGGAAATGTGGCCGTGGCAACCCCTCTGGCTCCCCGCCCCCCCCATTCAAACAAAGGAATGAAGGTCTTCTCCCCCATTAGAAGCTTCTTAGGAAGAATCTGTGGTATCCTTAACCACCTCCTGGACTGCTGCTGCTTGTTCTTGGGCAATCGTCTCCGGGTCCGGCCTGAGACGCCTTTTGGAACGTCGCTGTCCTCGGAACCGTTGCCATCCATCGCGAGAGCGCTGTACGGGTTCATCTTGAGATCTGTGTGGTGAAGCATCTCCGGACTCCACGCCCTCCGGTAGCTCAATATGCAGGTGGGCACACGTGTCGCTGAGAGAGTGGAGTTGGTGTAATTTCCCCTGCCATTTAAAGATGATGCGAAATGGGTGGCCCCATGAGTATGGCACCCCTTTGTCACGTAGTAACGTCGTGACCGCTTTGAAGGCTCGTCGCTTCTGCAGCGTGATCGCTGATAAGTCTTGAAACAGGGCGATGGAGTCGCCTCTAAACTGATGTGGTTGCTTCTGACGGGCCGCCTGTAAAATGCGCTCCTTCAGAGGGAAGTCCGGAAGGTATGCCAAAATGTCTGGTGGTGGGGCCGGTGCGCGTCTCGCCATGCCTACTCTGTGCGCCCGATCAATATGGATGGCGAAGTCAGGCATTTCCCCCAAAATGTCTCTGAAGAGGTCCTGCAGGTAGCAGATGATGCTATTCCCCTCTGTTTTCACTGGTACATTCCGGACTCGAATGTTGATCCTGCGGGAACGGTTCTCAAGGTCCTCCGCGTGGGCCTGCAGGTCCACCTGTTGTTCCTGAAGGCGGAGGACCTCCTGCTCTAGGTGAACCAGCTCCTCATCCCGGGTATGGCCAGAGTCCTCTACCGTGACCACTCTCTCACCCAGGCTATCGATGTCCCTACAACGCTCCCGCTGTTCCCCAGCGAGGTCCTGCTTCAGCGCTTGGAAGTCATCTCGGAGGGTATTAAAGAGGGATTCTAGGAATGTCCTCGTGATGGGCGCCTCCCTGTTCTCCTGCTGTTGTTCTGCGGTATGGCCCACGGGGGGTGGGCGTCAGGGCTTTCCCCCCTTTTGGGGTGGTCTTGCTGAGCATGTCAACAATGGTGCGGTTGCCCCTACGGCTGGTGTTGGCCATGCCGCCCGCCAAGTTCTAAGCCTTCGCCTGTAGCAGAGTTCCTGGTCAGTGATGTACCCCTGCAGCTTCGTCTAGGCCCCACAGTGTCTCGTCCGCTCCGGAGCTGTGCGGCCACTGCTGCGAAGAACTGGCTGCTCCCCCAATGTGCTCGCAGAAGAGCCCCGGGGGTCCCAGAGAGTGCTGGCCGCCCCCCTCCGGCACCAGCAGGTAACCACTCAGAGCGGAGTCGCCCAGTCCTGTGCCCTTATATCTCGTACCATGGGCAGATTAAGAACGGTCCACACTGGGGCCAGGGCTATGAAACATCCCGAGCCTCTCCCGCTTCCCGGGGATCGGGCAGCGACTGCACACGTAAGGGGCAGCAGTGCTCCCACCAGCCGCCGCAGGTATCTCAGGTCTTCACCCCTTTCTCACGGCCAATCTTAACCCCATAACTGGCCAGTCCAACAGGTCCGTGTGTTGGGGGGCCTCTCCAGTTTCACACCCCTTCTAGACTCCAGGCGGCCCTCTGATAAGCAGATGTGCAGGGGGTACAGGGCGATCAAGGCAACAGCGCCCAGCCAAGCGCGCAGCCTCCACCACCTCCCCGACTATGCTACGCCGTCCTCAGGCCAGCCGGGCCCGCACCGGGAGCTCAATTATGCCCCCCGAGCCTCTGCTGTAGCCACCCTCCCTGACTCTTCTCACCTCCGTCTGTGGGCTGTCGCTGTCCGGGTTCCAGGTGCGTGTGTTGCCCTCCTTACCGCTGCCTCCGGGAGTGTGTCAGGCGCTGCGACTCCGTTTCTCCTCTTCCGACAGTCGGTCTGGTGCGATACTGGGGTCCCCGGCCTCCCAGTCTCGGGCAGGCCTGTCTGATCCCGCCAGGGCTCTTCGGACCGGAAGGTGCTCACCGGACCTCACCTCCCGCTCCTAGAGTCAGTCCGGCCGCGTCGCGGCGGGGGCCTTGGCCGTACCCTCCTGCTAGGCCCAAGACCAGGGCCTCGATTTTCGCCACTCCCAACTCGCTTCCCTCCGGTCTTTCAAGCAGGCTGCAGCAGCAGCCTCCGGCTCTCCGCCTCCTTCTGGAATCCGGGCCGCCAACAGCTGGGTTTGCCCGGAGGTCGCCGTGTAAACAGGTCGGCCCCTACCTCCAGACCTGTCCGCAGTGCAGGCTCCGACCACCCGCCTCAGTGAGGCCTAGGACCAGGACCTCGATTTTCGTGACCCACCACCGGTCCTCCTCCTCTCCACCGGTCGGGCAGCAACGGCAGCAGTCGGAGCTCCTCTCGCGCTCCAATCTCGGGCCAGTGAACAGCAGGGGCCCCCAGAAGTCATCGCCGGTGGCGATCCGGTTCCTCCTCCAGTCGGGGCTAACAAGATGTGGGCACCCAGTCAGTCACCGCGTCCGGGCGGCCGCCATTACAGAGATCGCGGCCAGACAACACCTCGCTTGTATGCTGGCTCCGGGGGCCACGCCGATCCGGAAACCACTCCCAGGGATCAGCGGTCGATCTCCAGTACCCTACCACCAGAATATGTGACCGTCTGGAGGGTAAGAATGCTATTTAAGGGGCTTTCAGGGGGATCGGTGCAGGGAGCCACTGAGACCTGCGTCTGATCAGGTCACCATCTTTGCCACGCCCCTTGTCTTTACTAATTAAAGGTACTGGTTGCCAGCTGTTGACGGAGTGCGTTCTTGCCGAAAGGCAAATCAGGAGCTTTCATGTCTACACGGCGGGCCCTACCGTGAGGGACGCACCTCCCTGGTAATGTGGGGACCATGCGGTTCGAATCTGCAAAACCGCTAATATGGACCAACAGCTTCGAGGATTGTAGACAGAACGGTACCACGAGGCCCATCTGAGGGCTTGTAAGATTACCCACAGAATATTGATGTGCATCCATTTGGAGTTTTAAGAATGACACACGGACTACAAAGCCCAGGAATCTAAGCGGCCCATCTAAGCGCAGTTAATTGAATAGTACAAAAAGGGGTGTGTCATAACGTGCACAAGAACATTGTTGAGCCTCTGAGTTAAGCGCGCTTAGCGCTGAAACGCGTCAGACTATATCGACTTTGGGACTGTGAAATGGATCATGATGCCTGTTTCTGTCTTTACTAATTAAAGGTACTGGTTGCCAGCTGCTGACGGAGTGCGTTCTTGCCGAAGGGCAAATCTGGAGCTTTCAAATATATATATATATAAATATTACACCAACAGCCCTGATCCACAGCAAATACTCAGCAGTCACCTCAGGTACAGACCACAAAAGCTCGATGAATTCCACTTTAGTGGTTTATTTCTCCGTTAGTCAGCATGATGCGTTTCGGCTGCATCACAGCATCCTTGTTCACATGACCCCCTGGATACAATTTAGGTGTTTAAATAGAGACTTCCTGGCTAAACAGGTCACGTGGCGTATAAGATAATGCTAAACAAAATACTTTAAATGACAGTAATTGTTTAGATGGATCGAGCAAGACCAAGTGAGTTGTGTATAAATAATTAAAAATCTTATAAATATAATCACATCACATTTGAAATGACAAAGCAGCAAAATAGGAATATGTTTAAAAACTGTTTAAAAATTACACAGAATCAACATCATGGTTCCTATTCTCAGATTTAGCCAAGTGGCTTAAATGCTTTGTCTATTCATAATACAATAGATCCTAAGCTTTCATAAATACTTCACAGAAACGCCATTGTGATCTGAACAGAATAATAAAGTGCTTCTGCAAAGAATTCTTAAAGTGAAAAACAGTGCAAAATTACTGCAGATTAAATGATATTAACATTACATATAAAAATTCCAGGATTAAAAATAGGTAACTTGCTCACGGTTGATCAACCGCGAGCAAGCTACCTGTTGCTAACGAAACGCGTCGATATTTCTTGAACTGGATCCTGCTGATGAATTAAAGGAATTGAGAAACACAAGATCCTGTGAGTGCGTACTATTGTCCTGAAGAGTAAGTCGTTGGTGATTTGTTTTCGTCGTGGCTCTGCTGGCAAGTACTGCACCGAGGGAAGAATCGCCAGGGGTCTACGATTGTGAGCCGTGCTGTGGGAATATATACATTGCCCACAGCATTAAATCATTATCAAATGAATGCAGCAAGTTACGTGTGAGGCTTACTTTCTTTCCATGCGGAAGCATTAAATCAAAATCAAATGAATGCAGCAAGTTACGTGTGAGGCTTACTTTCTTTCCATGCGGGGAGAGCTGTGTTGATATTTTGTCAGCGTGGTCCTGCCGAGGAGCGACACACCACCATCAAGAGCGCCACCATTGCCCGCCGTGGACCGAAGTTGTTGCCCGTGATAACGTACTAGGGCAATGAGGTGCCGCCGAAGACTGGCTTCGGTATTGGACCCGTGCCAACCTTGAAAATGGATTTGGACGCAGGGTAACAAACGCTGCCAAAAGTGAACAATTAATTAAACAAAGTGAATTTTTTGAAACAACACAAAAACACCGCCCACTGGAGGAATATATTAAGGAATTGTCGTCTTTGAACCACATGCCCCAGAATGCAATACAAAAAGGAGCCACCGGAGGTTATAATTATAAATTGTGGACATTTGGCTGTGGATACCAGCGGTACGTGAGCTGTAGGCTAACCTATGAGAAAGGTCTATGTTAGACTGACACACGTCAGGACTGCCATGTTGTTCAAACAAGTATTAAATCAAAATCAAAAGAATGCAGCAAGTTATGTGTTCGGCTCACTTTCTTTCCATGCAGGGAGAGCTGTGTTGATATTTTGTCGGCGTGGTACTGCAGAGGAGCGACGCACCACCAACAAGAGCGCCACCATTGCCTGCCGTGGACCGAAGATGTTGCCCGTGAAAACGTACTAGGGCAATGTGGTGCCGCCGAAAGCTGGCTTCGGTATTGGACCCGTGCCAACCTTGAAAATGGGTTTGGATGCAGGGTAACAAATGCTGCCAAAAGTGAACAATTAATTAAACAAAGTGAATCTTTTGAAACAACACAACAGCATCGCCCACTGGAGGGGAATATTAAGGAATTGCCGTCTTGGAACCACATGACCCAGAATGCAATACAAAAAAGAGCCACCGGAGGTTATAATTATAAATTGTGGACATTTGGCTGTGGATACCAGCGGTACGTGAGCTGTAGGCTAACCTATGAGAAAGGTCTATGTTAGACTGACACACGTCAGGACTGCCATGTTGTTCAAACAAGTATTAAATCAAAATCAAAAGAATGCAGCAAGTTATGTGTTCGGCTCACTTTCTTTCCATGCAGGGAGAGCTGTGTTGATATTTTGTCGGCGTGGTACTGCAGAGGAGCGACGCACCACCAACAAGAGCGCCACCATTGCCTGCCGTGGACCGAAGATGTTGCCCGTGAAAACGTACTAGGGCAATGTGGTGCCGCCGAAAGCTGGCTTCGGTATTGGACCCGTGCCAACCTTGAAAATGGGTTTGGATGCAGGGTAACAAATGCTGCCAAAAGTGAACAATTAATTAAACAAAGTGAATCTTTTGAAACAACACAACAGCATCGCCCACTGGAGGGGAATATTAAGGAATTGCCGTCTTGGAACCACATGACCCAGAATGCAATACAAAAAAGAGCCACCGGAGGCTATAATTATAAACTGTGGACATTTGGCTGTGAATACAAGTGGTACATGAGTTGCAGGCTTACCTTCGAGAAAGGTCTGTTAGAGTGAAACGCATCAGGACTGCCATGTTGTTCAAATAAGCATTAAATCAAAATCAAAAGAATGCAGCAAGTTACGTGTGTGGCTCACTTTCTTTTCATGCGGGGAGAGCTGTGTTGATATTTTATAGGCATGGTCCTGCCGAGGTGCGACGCACTACCAACAAGACCGCCACCATTGCCGGCCATGGACCGAAGTTGTTTCCTGTGAAAACGTACTAGGGCAATGAGGTGCCGCCGAAGACTGGCTTCGGTATTGGACCCGTGCCAACCTTGAAAATGGGTTTGGACGCGGGGTAACAAACGCTGCCAAAAGTGAACAATTAATTAAACAAAGTGAATCTTTTGAAACAACACAAAAGCCCCGCCCACTGGAGGGAAATATTAAGGAATTGACTTCTTGGAACCAAATGCCCCAGAATGCAGTACAAAAAGGAGCCACCGGAGGCTATAATTATAAATTGTGGACATTTGGCTGTGTATACAAGTGGTACGTGAGGTGCAGGCTTACCTTTGAGAAAGGTCTATGTTAGACTGAAATGCATCAGGACTGCCATGTTGTTCAAACATGCATTAAATAAATATCAAAAGAATGCAGCAAGCTACGTGTGTGGCTCACTTTCTTTCCATGCGGGGAGAGCTGTATTGATATTTTGTCTGCGTGGTCCTGCCAAGGAGCTACGCACCACCAACAAGAGCGTCACCATTGCCTGCCGTGGACCGAAGTTGTTTCCCGTGAAAACGCACAAGGGCAATGAGGTGCCGCCGAAGACTGGCTTCGGTATTGAACCCGTGCCAACCTTGAAAATGGGTTTGGACGCAGGGTACCAAATGCTGCCAAAAGTGAACAATTAAATAAACAAAGTGAATCTTTTGAAACAACACAACAGCATCGCCCACTGGAGGGGAATATTAAGGAATTGCCGTCTTGGAACCACATGACCCAGAATGCAATACAAAAAAGAGCCACCGGAGGCTATAATTATAAACTGTGGACATTTGGCTGTGAATACAAGTGGTACATGAGGTGCAGGCTTACCTTCGAGAAAGGTCTGTTAGAGTGAAACGCATCAGGACTGCCATGTTGTTCAAATAAGCATTAAATCAAAATCAAAAGAATGCAGCAAGTTACGTGTGTGGCTCACTTTCTTTTCATGCGGGGAGAGCTGTGTTGATATTTTATAGGCATGGTCCTGCCGAGGTGCGACGCACTACCAACAAGAGCGCCACCATTGCCGGCCATGGACCGAAGTTGTTGCCCGTGAAAACGTACTAGGGCAATGAGGTGCCGCCGAAGACTGGCTTCGGTATTGGACCCGTGCCAACCTTGAAAATGGGTTTGGACGCGGGGTAACAAACGCTGCCAAAAGTGAACAATTAATTAAACAAAGTGAATCTTTTGAAACAACACAAAAGCCCCGCCCACTGGAGGGAAATATTAAGGAATTGACGTCTTGGAACCAAATGCCCCAGAATGCAGTACAAAAAGGAGCCACCGGAGGCTATAATTATAAATTGTGGACATTTGAGTGTGTATACAAGTGGTAAGTGAGGTGCAGGCTTACCTTTGAGAAAGGTCTATGTTAGACTGAAATGCATCAGGACTGCCATGTTGTTCAAACATGCATTAAATAAATATCAAAAGAATGCAGCAAGCTACGTGTGTGGCTCACTTTCTTTCCATGCGGGGAGAGCTGTATTGATATTTTGTCTGCGTGGTCCTGCCAAGGAGCGACGCACCACCAACAAGAGCGTCACCATTGCCTGCCGTGGACCGAAGTTGTTTCCCGTGAAAACGCACAAGGGCAATGAGGTGCCGCCGAAGACTGGCTTCGGTATTGAACCCGTGCCAACCTTGAAAATGGGTTTGGACGCAGGGTAACAAATGCTGCCAAAAGTGAACAATTAAATAAACAAAGTGAATCTTTTGAAACAACACAAAAGCATCGCCTACTGGAGGGGAATATTATGGAATTGCCGGCTTGGAACCACATGACCCAGAATTCAATACAAAAAGGAGCCACCGGAGGCTATAATTATAAATTGTGGACAATTGGCTGTGGATACAAGTGGTACATGAGGTGCAGGCTAACCTTTGAGAAAGGTCTATGTTAGACTGAAATGCGTCAGGACTGCCATGTGGTTCAAACAAGCATTAAATCAAAATCAAAAGAATGCAGCAGGTTACATGTGCGGCTCACTTTCTTTCCATGCGGGGAGAGCTGTGTTGATATTTTGTCGGCGTGGTCCTGCCAAGGAGCGATGCACCACCAACAAGAGCGCCACCATTGCCCGCCGTGGATCGAAGTTGTGGCACGTGAAAACGTACTAGGGCAATGAGGTGCCCCCGAAGACTGGCTTTGGTATTGGACCCGTGCCAACCTTGAAAATGGGTTTGGACGCGGGGTAACAAACGCTGCCAAAAGCGAACAATTAATTAAACAAAGTGAATCTTTTGAAACAACACAAAAGCACCGCCCACTGGAGGGAAATATTAAGGAATTGCCGTCTTGGAACAACATGCTCCAGAATGCAATAAAAAAACAACACAAAAGCACCACCCACTGGAGGAAAATATTAAGGAATTGTTGTCTTGAAACCACATGCCCCAGAATGCAATACAAAAAGGAGCCACCGGAGGTTATAATTATAAATTGTGGACATTTGGCTGTGTATACAAGCGGTACGTGAGGTGCAGGTTAACCTTTGAGAAAGGTCTATGTTAGACTGAAACGCGTCAGGACTGCCATGTTGTTCAAATAGGCATTAAATCAAAATCAAAAGAATGCAGCAAGTTACGTGTGTGGCTCACTTTCTTTTCATGCGGGGAGAGCTGTGTTGATATTTTATAGGCATGGTCCTGCCGAGGAGCGACGCACTACCAACAAGAGCGCCACCCTTGCCGGCCGTGGACCGAAGTTGTTGCCCATGAAAACGTACTAGGGCAATGAGGTGCCGCCGAAGACTGGCGTCGGTATTGGACCCGTGCCAACCTTGAAAATGGGTTTGGACGCGGGGTAACAAGTGCTGCCAAAAGTGAACAATTAATTAAACAAAGTGAATCTTTTGAAACAACACAAAAGCACCGCCCACTGGAGGGAAATATTAAGGAATTGCCGTCTTGGAAACACATGCCCCAGAATGCAGTACAAAAAGGAGCCACCGGAGGCTATAATTATAAATTGTGGACATTTGGCTGTGGATACAAGTGGTACGTGAGGTGCAGGCTTACCTTTGAGAAAGGTCTATGTTAGATTGAAATGCGTCAGAACTGCCATGTTGTTCAAACAAGCATAAAATAAATATCAAAAGAATGCAGCAAGCTACGTGTGTGGCTCACTTTCTTTCCATGCGGGGAGAGCTGTGTTGATATTTTGTCTGCGTGGTCCTGCCAAGGAGCGACGCACCACCAACAAGAGCGCCACCATTGCCCGCCGTGGACCGAAGTTATTGCCCGTGAAAACGTACTAGGGCAATGAGGTGCCGCCGAAGACTGGCTTCGGTATTGGACCCGTGCCAACCTTGAAAATGGGTTTGGACGCGGGGTAACAAGTGCTGCCAAAAGTGAACAATTAATTAAACAAAGTGAATCTTTTGAAACAACACAACAGCATCGCCTACTGGAGGGGAATATTAGGGAATTGCCGGCTTGGAACCACATGACCCAGAATTCAATACAAAAAGGAGCCACCAGAGGCTATAATTATAAATTGTGGACATTTGGCTGTGGATACAAGTGGTACATGAGGTTCAGGCTAACCTTTGAGAAAGGTCTATGTTAGACTGAAACGCGTCAGGACTGCCATGTGGTTCAAACAAGCATTAAATCAAAATCAAAAGAATGCAGCAGGTTACATGTGCGGCTCACTTTCTTTCCATGCGGGGAGAGCTGTGTTGATATTTTGTCGGCGTGGTCCTGCCAAGGAGCGATGAACCACCAACAAGAGCGCCTCCATTGCCCGCCGTGGATCGAAGTTGTTGCACGTGAAAACGTACTAGGGCAATAAGGTGCCCCCGAAGACTGGCTTCGGTATTGGACCCGTGCCGACCTTGAAAATGGGTTTGGACGCGGGATAACAAACGCTTCCAAAAGTGAACAATTAATTAAACAAAGTGAATCTTTTGAAACAACACAAAAGCACCGCCCACTGGAGGGAAATATTAAGGAATTACCTTCTTGGAACCACATGCCCCAGAATGCAATACAAAAACAATACAAAATCACCGCCCACTGGAGGGAAATATTAAGGAATTGTTGTCTTGGAACCACATGCCCCAGAATGCAATACAAAAAGGAGCCACCGGAGGTTATAATTATAAATTGTGGACATTTGGCTGTGGATACAAGCGGTACGTGAGGTGCAAGTTAACCTTTGAGAAAGGTCTATGTTCGACTAAAACGCGTCAGGACTGCCATGTTGTTCAAACAAGCATTAAATCAAAATCAAAAGAATGCAGCAAGTTACGTGTGCGGCTCACTTTCTTTCCACGCGGGGAGAGCTGTGTTGATATTTTATAGGCATGGTCCTGCCGAGGAGCGGCGAACTACCAACAAGAGCGCCACCATTGCCCGCCGTGGACCAAAGTTGTTGCCCTTGAGGTGCCGCCGAAGACTGGCTTCGGTATTGGACCCGTGCCAACCTTGAAAATGGGTTTGGACGTGGGGTAACAAAGGCTTCCAAAAGTGAACAATTAATTAAATAAAGTGAATCTTTTGAAACAACATAAAAGCACCGCCCACTGGAGGGAAATATTAAGGAATTGAAAACTTGGAACCACATGCTCCAGAATGCAATACAAAAAGGAGCCACTGGAGGCTATAATTATCAATGGTGGACATTTGGCCGTGGATACAAGCGGTACTTGAGGTGCAGCCTTACCTTTGAGAAAGGTCTATGTTAGACTGAAACGCGTCAGGACTGCCATGTTGTTCAAACAAGCATTAAATCAAAATCAAAAGAATGCAGCAAGTTACGTGTGCATTTCACTTTCTTTCCATGGAGAGCTGTGTTGATATATATATATATCCCAGCAACTCTCCCTTTCGCTTCGAAAGAAGTACACCGGCACGGGAAACAACCTTTACAACGAAACTTTTACAACGCACTACCATTACAACGCAACCATTACAACGCAAACCATTACAACGCATTGCGCTGGGGGGCGCTCTAGGATAGGGAATATATTTAATTTACTATCCAACACCTTCCCTACTATCCACGGGGACTGGAGTTGGAATAGTAAATTAAATAATTCACTATCCAGCGCCTAAAAGCATTATGCGTTGTAATGGTATGCGATGTAAAAACCGCGTTGTAAAGGCATGCGATGTAAAAGCATGCGTTGTAACGTCATACATCCACCGGCACAGATCGTGTTGGTAGAAAATGTAGTTTAATCCTAGGAACCCCACAGCAAAAGGGACTCACACTCCCAACATTTCTGCTCTCTCAGGATCCTTGATCACTGGACTAATCTCTGTATTTTGAATCATCCCACGTGGTCTTTTTAAACATGCAGGCACATTCTTTGAACAGAGTGCACAATGGGGGTATTGAAAACCTGGCATGGAGAAAACATTACTCTATTAAAAAGTCCATTGCACTAAATAGCGGCATAAATGTCACAGCGCTGCATAATTTTCCTTTCACTTGACAGTTTTCTCATTCGTGCAAGAATAATGTGTATCCAAACAATGCAACATGTTTAAAAGTTCCAGGTACTCCTTTAAACACCACACAGCCAGCAGTGAAAAACGTCATCTGCTTCCCTTACTCTCCAAGCTGGACAATACAGAGATTAGTCTATGAGCAAGGCTCCTAAGAGAGCAGAAATGTTGGGAGTCTGACTCCCTCATGCTGTGGGATTCCAAAGATTAAACTGAATTTTCTTACGACACAACCTGTGCGGGTGTACTTCTTTCGAAGTGAAGAGGAGAGTTGTTGGGATATATTCAGGATGCCTCGTCCTGATGCACTGGCTGCCCTGTGAAGGTCGGCCTCTTCCAATGCAAATTGGAGTTGATATATATATAACGATATATAACCTACTGTGGTTGAAAGTAGGTAGTTATAGTTAGAACCTAGTTTCCATAGGCAATGCGTTTTTTGTTTTGCTAATATCTTTGGCGCCATTTGATGAGTCTTCACAAAATTCTTCCACAAAGTGTTTCATCCAGGTCAGCTCCTATGCTGAAAGTTTGGGGGTGATTTGTGAAGCAGGGGCTGACAAAAAAAGGGGGGGTCCCAAAAAGTGTTTTTCTTGTGTTAATTCCCATAGTAAATGTTTGCGAGGTTTACAGCCAGAACTGCTGAACTGATTTGCACCAAATGTGGCAAAAAGGAAGTGCTGAGTTCAGAAAGTGACCTTTTTTTAAATGGTGTAAATCCGCTTAGTAGTTGCTAAGAAATTAAAAAAATAAGAGTAAAAAAATAATTTCCCCATAGGAAACTTTAGCCAAGGCTACAGCCCGAACTACTGGATGGAATCACACCAAATTTGGCAAAGAGATAGGGCTTGGCAAAGACAGCGACCTTTTTTTTTTACAAATGGTGTAAATCCGTTCAGTAGTTGCTGAGAAATTAAAAAAATAAAAATATCAATATCTAGAGGTGCGGTGGATCTGCAGACCCTCCCGACCAGAAGCTTTATTCTAATTGGCTTTCAACACTCCAAACAAGGAAGTGTTTGCAGCCATCTTGTAACTCAGCAGAATCGAGATAAAAGAAAACAGAAAAACAAAGGTGGCAAATAAAGTAAAGGGGGCAGGGTAGAGGCAGGGTAGAAACACCCTGACCCCCTAGGCCTGCTCAGGGGGTCCCATAAAGACTCCCCGGGTAAAAGAAAAGAATTTTTTTAAAAAGAATCCGGTGGAGAAAATAAAAATAACAAGGCGGGCTCTCGCGCTTCATTGTATTTAAGACACTGGGTGGGCCAGGTCCCGGGGGCATTTAAAAAAAATTGTGGGGGGAGCCCAATGCCCCCTCACTGCCCTGGGGACCACCACCTCCCCAGGGCTTCAATATTATTGGGAGAGGGGCTGCATGGCTGCCCTCCTGGAACCCTTGGTGGCCCTGGGGACCGCCATCCCCATGGCCGGCTCCTGCAGTGTCCCGGGGTGCCCACCCCCAGGACACTGCTGTGTGCTATGGTAGGCTGGGAGTATCACTCCCACCCTAACATAGCAAACTCTTATTTGGATTTTGGAGGGGAGAGCAGGGAAACCTGCTCTCTCTTCCAAAATCCAAACTAGAATTATTTTTCCACATGGGGAGCTGCATGTAAGCAGCTCCCCATGTGGAAAATCAATCCCAGCTCCTGCAGGATGCGGGGAGCTGGCGGGACCCTGTGGGTATTGGGGTCCCCCATGTTCCCCAATGGATAGGGCTGGCCTTGGGGGATGGGGTCCCAGAGGCGAATGTAAATTAGTGAAAGTAGACGTTTAAAAAACATATATATTGGAGTCGCGACCGTAACGCGGCTCTCAGCGCAGCCTCTAGTGTGAACATGCTGGGTGCGTGGCTCTCAGAGCGGCCCCTAGTGTGAACGTGCTGGGTGCACAGCTCTCAAAGTCGCATGGGTGCACAACTCCAAGCAATTTTTTTAAATATTTTTTGAAAAACTCAATTATTTACTTTGTTATGAGGTGGCTCTAAAAAGAGCCCTTGTGTTTATTGGAAGATTTTTGTAGCTTCATGTAAGTGCCAATGCAGAGTCTTATGTTGTTGAGAAGGACTCTGTTTCCCTTATCTGTAAAGTGTACACCATCACTCCTGTAAATGCCATCCATATTGAAACGCAGATTGTTGTTGTATATGGAGCCCATCCTATGGTCTCTGAGATAAGCAGAAAAAGCTTTATTGACATTTTTATCTAGCTTTTTCAATCTGTGGACAGTTTTGATTGGACCACTTCCATTTCTGTCTTTGGCATATGTTAGAATATACAAAGACAGTTTGGGGGAAAAGCAACATCAATTGTGCAAAGGTGTCCTTCATTAGCATTTCCAGCGCTATCCCACTCAATGTGCCTAGGTCATTGCCACCACAGTGGACATTCATGAGGTCAGGGGGTTGGAGATGTAAAAAGGTTGTAACCAAAGGCATCAATTGGTGCCACTTTAATCCTCATTTTCCAATCCATTTAATGTCCACATTTTGCAAAGCTAGATCTTTGTAAATACCTCTGTGTTCAGCATATCTTTAGCACCAGAAAACATAGCTGTGTCACACAATCCACACTCTAAATATGTTGAAGGGAAGTCTGGATGCACTAAAGAGATGTCTGTAGCTGAAGTAGGCAGTTGAAAAATGAGAGGTATCTAAAATGGTGGACAAGATGCAGTTTTTAAAAATGAATAGGAATGATTGGCTGTTTAAGAACATGATAGAGTCCAAAATATGGTGCATGTTTCTGTCTTTAAATAGCATTTTCTTATTGGTTAGTAAAAAATGTTTGAAAGGTATATTAGATAGGATAACTCATATTTTGGATAGTCACTCACACTTGCTGTTTGTATTTGCACCATTGTGTGGTGCACTTGAAAATTTGCAGAACTTGTGACCTGGGAGTTCAGTTGAGTGTTCCATGAACTGCTATGGAAACAGGAATTAAGGAGAATGGGGGTAGGGTTGAAAGTTAACTGTGGCATTAAAATTTGAGTTTGTTATAAATAATAAAGTAATATGTCATTACAGTGACATTTCCCAAGTCAGTTATATCATTAGAAGTGGTGTGTTATAAAAGGAAAGGTAGTATGATTATTTGTTGTATATTTTTGAACTCCTGTATGCATCCGCGGTTCTATCGTTTATAGTGCACACTGGTTGTGCAACTCCAAAAAATTCCAGAAGCAGTTTGGGGTCAGTCAGAAGTCAGTTGGCAAGTGTAGATATGTGTAACCAATAGAAATGTGTTTTGTAATTTGAAATAATCTGGGACGCAATGTGATTTGTTATTTCCATCTATATATGTGTGGAGAAAGAGAGGGAAGGTTTGCCATTAATGGTTTTGCTTTGCTAAAAGCAGCTCATTATATTGATTGTGTGCATAAGAAAATCTGTTCTGAGTTTCTGATACTTCATAATCCACAAATTAATTTGAAAGGTGAGTTACAATTTTTTTAGGTGTATTATGTGTTGGCTTTGTTTTTAAAGGTAAAATATAATTTTTGAACTTTGAAATGTGACATATATTTTGAAATGTAGAACTGTTTATTATAGTTTCTTGTAATGTATTTAGATGTTGTTTAATATAGATTCTGTAAAGTATTATGTGTATTTTGGAATATGACTGATGACTATGGTAGTTTTGTCTTAAGGTATGGATATGTACATTTGTAGTATACTGCATAGTTTAAGTTGTTGCTTTCAAGTTGGAAGTGCATATTTTGAGGTAAGGTATTAGTGATTGGACTAGTTTGATAAGTGTTTAGAGAGGTACAGTTCAAACAGGCCACATACTTTTTGGTGTTTGGTTTAAAATTGAAGTTACTTCTGTGAGTTTATGAGGTGTATATAGTGTTGTAGTACAGAGATAGCCATGCATGTTTTCCTGAAAATTGTTAGACTTATAGCAGAGAAATATTAATGGTTCCTGCTTTCTAGTTGGCTAGTTATAACATTAAAAGTAGTTATAAAATTGTAAAACAGCAGCAGAAATTCATGCACTGCTTCAATGTCATAAGCAGTATCCTTGTATTGTAGCCATCGCCCTGTCAGTACCTATACATTCCTGCAAACAGCAATCCAGCACCATAAACTTGGCCAATTACTCCGCCTATACTGAAGCATCTATAAAATCACCGTCCACTCTCTTTCCAGCACTGAAATCATTCAGTCACTACTCCTGTAGTTGTGCAATGACCAAGGCTTTGACATATGCACTGCTAGAATACCTGGTGCACTATCCATGAAGACCTGTAACCACTCCACTCCACCAATACCTAAGCACCTATAAATTCAGAATGCACTCTGTTTGCAGCACTGTAATTATTCTAGTTACTAGTCATGTACTTCTGGAATGGCCTATCTAGTAATACAAGTACAGCTACAATATTCTGTGCAATATCCATGCAGACCTCTAACCAGCTACATACTATTGACACACTCTTCTAAATATCCAGTTAGTACTCATGAAGTCTATGAATCCTCCTGTCTGTCCTATGCACATTCACCCATCCAGCACTATCTACTTATGCTATCACTTTGTCAATACCTAAGCACTTATACATTCACCATGCACTCTGTTTGCAGCACTGTAATTATTCCAGTTACTAATCACATAGCTGTGGAATGGCCTAGCCAGTAACAGAAGTACAGCTACAATACTTTCCGCACTAATCATGCACACCTTTAACCAGCTACATACTGTTGATACACTTCTCTAAGTACCCAGTAAGTACTCATGCAGGCTAGGAATCTTCCTGTCTGTCCCATGCACTTCTCCTATCCCCCATCCAACACTATCTACTTATCCTATCGCTCGACCCATACCTAGGCACTTATAAATTCACCATGTACTCTGTTTGCAGCACTGTAATCATTCCAGTTACTAGTTATGTATGTATGGAATGTTCAAGCCACTAACACAACTACAGCTACAATATTGTGTGCACTATTCATGCAGAGCTCTAACCAGTTACATACTATTGATACACTTTTCTAAATAACCAGTTAGTACCTATGAAGTGTAGGAATCCTCCTGTCTGCACATGCAGTTCTCCTATCAGCCATCCACCACTATTTACTTATCCTATCACTCCACCTATACCTAAGCACTTATACATTCACCAGGCACTCTAACTAGCTACATACTATTGATTTACTCTACTAAAGACCCAGTTAGTACCTATGAAGTGTATGAATCCTCCTGTCTGTCCTATGCACTTCTACTATCAGTCATCCACCACTATCTACTTATCCTATCACTCTTCCAATACCTAAGCACTTATAAATTCAGCATGCACTGTGTTTGCAGCACTGTAATTATTCAAGTTACTAGTCATGTACTTATGGAATGGCCTAGCCAGTTACACAAGTACAGCTACAATATTATGTGCACTATTCATGCAGAGCTCTAACCAGTTACATACTATTGATACAACTTTCTAAATAACCAGTTAGTACTCATGCAGGCTAGGAATCCTCCTGTCTGCACATGCAGTTCTCTTATCACCCACCCAGCACTATTTACTTATCCTATCACTCCACCTATACCTAAGCACTTATAAATTCACCAGGCACTCTGTTTGCACCACTGTAAACATTCCACTTACTAGTTATGTACTTATGGAATGGCCTAGTCAGTAACACAAGTAGAGCTACAATATTCCTGGCACTATTCATGCAGACCTCCAACCAGCTACATACTATTGATGCAGCCTGAGACAATTAGGTGACCGCAGGTATTACACACCAATCAATAAAAACCCAACAGAAAGACTATTAAAAACTGTCACTGGCCTGGTTGACTCTGCAGAAGGGCAAGGTTGGTTGAGTAAAAAAGAAGCATCCTTCCTGATTAAGAAAGATAAAAAGAAGAACTATTTTTACAACTTACCTAAAATCCACAAAGGGGTGAGTCCGGTGCCAGAAAGACCTATTGTTTCAGGCATCGACTTCGTGTTGGAACCACTTTCACAGTTTTGTGACCATTTTCTACAACCCTTGGTCAAAAATATACCATCCTACCTAAAGGACACTACGCTTACTCTCACAGTTTCCAAGAGCTGACGAGATAGACTTCCTCATCACTCTAGACGTGGAAGCCCTTTACACGAATATCCCACAAAGGGACGCCCTAGGGGTGATTGAGGAGAATCTGAGGAGAACCAATTTGGCTTCACCTACACCCCCTAGCTTCATAATTGAATGTGCCACCCTGGCTCTAACAGAGAACTTTTTCGAGTTCAAATGTCAACTGTACCACCAAACCCAGGGTACATCCATGGGGAGTACCTTCACGCCTAGTGTGGCCTGCCTCTACATGGCATCCTTTGAGGCACGCCACATCCATGATGAACTGAATGCATACCGTGATAACATCAGGTTATGGAAAAGATTCATTGATGATATCCTCATCTTTTGGCACGGGGACATCGAGACCTATGGTAACTTCTTCAATTGGGTCAATAACCTTGACCCCTACCTGACATTCACGATCCATGCCTCACCATCTGAAATACCATTCTTGGGTGTAACAATCAAACTGGAAGGAGGTGTCCTAACGTCCACAATGTACAAAAAGAGCACGGACCGCAATAGTCTGTTGCTCTTCAACAGCCACCACCCAAGGGAATTGAAAGAGAACTTGCCCTTTGGACAATTTCTTCGTATACAGGGAAATTGTAGCTCACTGGCTCATTACAAAAGCGAATCGGCATCTTTGGCAGAGAATCTTGCTGACAGGAAATACCTGCAGAGAAACATCCCACTTGCACAAAAGAGAGCACGTAATAACAACAGGGAGAGGCTACTGGAAGCAAGGGTCAAAGAGAAAACAGAAACCTTAACCTGTGTGACAACATACACAGCAATATCTAACCAACTGACAAAAGTGTTGAAAAAACATTGGGGCGTACTAAATACAGGTTCAGTACAATTTGACCAACCAAGGTTTGCTTTCAAACGCTCTAGACATCTCAAGGGCATGCTCATTAGCACCAGTCCCAAAACCAAAGCAATCAACAGACAAGGAACACTGTGGGAATTACCAGCATTAATTGGCCACTATCCATGCACCTGCTGCACAGCATGCGCATTCATTTCAGTACATAAGAACATCACACTGAACAGCAACTTCTCATGGGAAATGCGCTCACACACCAACTGCAATACAGCCAACTGTGTGTACCTACTGATATGTCCTTGCAACCTATACTATATAACGATGATGACAAGACCTGTTAAACTACGTATTTCTGAACACCGCAGCAACTTTCGTTGCCACAAAAATAACATGAAGATGTGCACCCACTACTTGGAGAAGAAACATACACCAGACTCCCTTAATTGGGTGATCCTTGAAGCATCTCCTAATATCTCCAAAAGGAACCTTTTCTTCCACGAGCAAAGATGGATACATCATCTGTCAACACACAACGGTGGTTTAAATGAGGATATACCATGGAGTGCCCTCTAAACACACAGTTAATCTAGAACTATATATAATTCACGCAGAAGGCCATTTACACTCCAGGGAGACTGAATTCTTCGATCCCTAAGGCAGTCAGCACTTAACTCATTATCTAGTGAATTTATCGTACCGCACTCAAAGAATTAATGTTTCCCTATATAATGACTAGTTACTCAATCATAGCTCTACGTTACCTATGGGCGCCACAGTCGAACAAGGTGCAATTAATGAGAATCACCACTTAGTAATGGCCGCCACAGTCAGCCGCTGTATAAACTTGTAGATCCACCATTGAGTAATGGCCGGCACAGTGACTCAGGAGCATCCGCATCGCTAAGATCAGGCAAGCGGCAATGTCGCCCTTATTTAATAAACATCCTGTCCAGGGAATATACAAATACCAGATTGAAGCTATATTCCTTAAACCAACCTTTTATATTTACAACGTAATACATCGATTTACCTGGCTTCGGGGCGTATTGAGCATGCAAAAATCACCAGTTAGTAATGGCCGCCACAGCAACATTACCTTGCGCCTCATTAACTGTAAACGAGTCATGTGGTCGATCACATGTCAGTTGCTCCACCTTTAAAAGAGCACTCCGCGGGTTTCCAGGTTATCTCCCGGACTAGGTGGAGGAGGGTAGATCTGAGGACGCCCACACTGAACTGCAAACGTGAGTACTTACAACTCGATGGCCCACCCCACTTGCTAGCTAAACCTTGGCTTGTTATATACTTAATTGGTTTATATTTCTAACCCGATACTTGACCATGGGCACTCTTTAACGTGGATCCTGTTGGGTATAATTGCCAACCAAGAGGAATTGCCCGAGGGGAAGGGACATTACCCCGCTCTCTTGTTACTTCTACTCTCCGTGCCAACTCCCCCATACAAACACAGCATCTTACTGAATCCAGCGATGCCATATATACATAGCATCTTACTGAATCCAGCAATGCTTTCTGGCCAGTGACAGGCAACACCAACAGAGTGCACGCGCTGCACACAATGTAGACATTTGATTAGATCCGCCGATAAGCGTAGCCCTTGGGAGAGAGCGCAAAACGGAGAACCCTGCACTATGACTCCACTTCAGAATGGGGCATCGAGTGAGGGGACATGAAACTGAGCCAACTAAACACACACCTGAGTTTATAGATGTGTATATTATGTAAGATTATTTCCCTGAATGCGTACGACCGAGCGCTTTGCACTATATCCACCATTCACATAAGATCTGGTTGAGAGCAAGCACTTCCTCTTTAATTTCATTAAAGAAGGCACCATAAATCCTGACCATCATGGGGCATTAAATAAACCTAAAACGTGACGAGCCTATCCCATATCACACTCACACCATAGAGGTTTTAACAAAGCAAGGACATTTACTTGAAAATGTCGCAATAAACTACAAGAGTAGTTGGCCTAACGGCTAGGGCGCTCGACCTCGGACCTAGAGGAACTGGGTTCGAGTCTCAGTAACGACGCCAAACATCTTGTGATTCTGGGCAAATCACTTAATCTCCCCATGCCTAACAAAAATGAATGTGTGTCCTCATGTAACGTAACCGGTGCTATCTAAAAAAACTCTGATTTCCGATTCGGTGCGGGTCTAGTTCGCGCTATATAAAACTCTGCAAAAAAAAAAGAAACATTAGGGCAGTTACATTAGAACTTTATCCACAGTAACCTTACACTGGATAAATTAAACTGCTGTTTACACTACCTCTTCATACCAATGTCTAACAACATCCTATAATGAGGTACACCTGAATGAGGTATATATGTCTTTTTTAGATCTTTGTTGCCCACACTCATGTACAGTGTAACTGAAATAGGTGTATCCTTTAGAGTGTCGCTAACATTGTCTGCACAGATATATACCTTCTTTCTTTCTCAAATTACCATCTTGCTCACACAGGTGCAGAGCCGTATCTAAGGCTCCACCGGGCACTGTTGAAGCCTGGGGACCACAAAGAGTGGGTGAGTCCTCCATCAAACAAACTATTTATTCTGTCCTTTTTTCCACAGGGGCAACATTCACCTTAGTTCACTGTGGAAGATAACCTGTTTTTAAACTCAAAGCCTTGTTTGTACTTTTCTCCGCCAGTTGGGCGTTCACACTAGAATATAACTAGAATGCTTTGGAGTAACCATTGATCGTTGTTGGTGTTGGTGAACAAACTGTAACATCAGATTCTTTTCCTCTTAAATGACTTTTTCTCCCCCACAGGTAGATCCAGGCAGGTTAAAAGAAGACGTGGGGAAAAAGTGTTATCCCTGATTTACTTAAACTTTGTTGACCTTTTAATTTTTGTAGATAGGTCCTGAAGAAACACAGGGTTAATACACCATTAGCGAGAAACATGTTGACCGACACACTTTAACAAGAGCACATAGGCACGCAAATTGATCGTGATAGCGTCTTGTTATACTGCTTTTAATTAGGACAGGAGGCCCCCAGTATAAAGTTTGTCCGTTCTAGGTACTCCCAGCCCTATTTTATCTCACATCACAGCATCTACACTATAACGGCCCCACAGCCGCACTTCACCATATGGCAATTGCATAGAAGATCTCCGACAAAGAGCCCCTTCTTAGGGATCCCGTTGGGTATTGCACCGCCGCCCCAACAAGGAGCAGCCCATGTGATGAAGCATGACACCTGAAAGGGTGTGTGAGGGCATTATGATCCAACATATGGATCCCCACTATTACCCTCCCTAGGGAATAGTGAGATCCAGCTACTTGGCTTCTCCAAACAGCCACGGTTTTTAGAGAGAAACAACATAGAAATCCTTTTTGAATATACTATTGATATACTCTTCTAAATACCCAGTTAGTACCTATGAAGTGTGGGAATCCCCCTGTCTGTCCTATGCACTTCTCCTATCAGCCATCCACCACTATCTACTTATCCTATCGCTTTCCCAATACCTAAGCAGTTATAAATTCAGTATGCACTGTGTTTGCAGCACTGTAGTTATTCCAGTTATTAGTCATGTACTTATGGAATGGCCTAACCAGTAACACAAGGACAGCTACAATATTCTGTACTCTATTCATGCAGACCTCTAACCAGCTACATACTATTGATACACTCTTCTAAATACCCAGTTAGTACTCATGCAGGCTAGGAATCCTCCTGTCTGTTCCAAGCACTTTTCCAATCACCAATTGAGCACTATCTATTTATCGTATCACTCCTCCAATACGTAAGCACTTATAAATTCACTATGCACTCTGTTTGAAGCTGTGAAATTCTTCTAGTTACTAGTCATGTAGTTATGGAATGGCCTATTTAGTAATAGAAGTAGAGCTACAATATTCTGTGCATTATCTATGCAAATCTCTAACCAGCTACATACTATTGATATACTCTTCTAAATACCTAGTTAGGACCTATGAATTGTAGGAATCCTCCTGTCTGTCCTATGCACTTCTCCTATCAGCCATCCACCACTATCTACTTACCCTATCAGTTTCCCAATACCGAAGCACTTATAAATTCACTATGCACTCTGTTTGCGGCAGTGTAATTATTCCACTTACTAGTTATGTACTTATGGAATGGCCTAGCCAGTAACACAAGTACAGCTACAATATTATGTGCTCTGTCTATGCAAACCTCTAACCAGCAACATACTATTGATATGCTCTTCTAAATACCCAGTTAGTACCTCTGAAGTGTAGGAATGCTCCTGTCTGTCCTATGCACTTCTCTTATCAGCCATCCAGCACTATCTACTTATCATATCACGTTACCAATACCTAATCACTTATAAATTCAGTATGCACTGTGTTTGCAGCATAGTTATTCCAGTTTTTAGTCATGTATTTATGGAATGGCCTAGTCAGTAACACAAGTACAGCTACAATATTCTGTACTCTATTCATGCAGACCTCTAACCAGCTACATACTATTGATACACTCTTCTAAATACCCAGTTAGTACTCATGCAGGCTAGGAATCCTCCTGTCTGTTCCAAGCACTTTTCCAATCACCAATTGAGAACTATCTATTTATCGTATCAATCCTCGAATACCTAAGCACTTATAAATTCACTATGCACTCTGTTTGCAGCAGTGAAATTCTTCTAGTTACTAGTCATGTAGTTATGGAATGCCTATCCAGTAATAGAAGTGGAGCTGCAATATTCTGTGCATTATCTATGCAAACCTCTAACCACCTACATACTATTGATATACTCTTCTAAATACCTAGTTAGTACCTATGAATTGTAGGAATCCTCCTGTCTGTCCTATGCACTTCTCCTATCAGCCATCCACCACTATCTACTTATCCTATCACTTTCCCAATACCAAAGCACTTATAAATTCAGTATATACTGTGTTTGCAGCACTGTAATTATTCCAGTTACTAGGCATTTACAGCTAAAATATTCTGTGCACTATTCATGCAGAGCTCTAACCAGCTACATACTATTGAAACACTCTTCTAAATACCCAATTAGTACTCCTGCAGGCTAGGAATCCTCCTGTCTGTCCCATGCAGTTCTCCCATCACCCATCCAGCACTATCTTCTCATCCTATCACTCCACCAAAACCTAAGCATGTATACATTCACAATGCAGTCTGTTTCCAGCACTGTAATCATTCCACTTACTAGTTATGTACGTATAGAATGGCCTAGTCAGTAACACAAGTACAGCTACAATAGTCTGTGCACTATTCATGAAGAAGTCTAACCAGCTACATACTATTGATCCAGTCATCTAAATACCCAGTTAATACATATGCAGGCTAGGAATCCTCCTATCCGTCCCATGCACTTCTCCTATCACCCATTCAGCACTATCTACTTATCTTATCACTCCACCAATACCTAAGCACTTATAAATTCACCATGCACTCTGTTTGCAGCACTGTGATCATTCCAGTTACTAGTTATGCACTTATTGAAAAGGCGGAGCCAATACCTCAAGTACAGCTACAATATTCTGTGCAGTCTATGCAAAACTCAAACCAGCTACATACTATTGATACACTCTTCTAAATACCCACTTATTACCTATGAAGTGCAGGAATCCTCCTGTCTGCCCCAATCACTTTTCCATTCACCAATTGAGCACTATCTACTTATCCTATCACTCCGCCAATACCTAAGCACTTATAAATTCACTATGCTCTCTGTTTGCAGCAGTGACATTATTCTAGTTATTTGCCACTTAGTTATGGAATGGCCTAGTCATTAACATAAGTACAGCTACAATATTCTGTACACTATTCATGCAGACCTCTAACCAGCTACATTGCATTGATACATTCTTCAAAATACCCAGTTAGTACTCGTGCAGTTAGGAATCATCCTGTCTGTCCCATGCAGTTCTCCTATCACCCATCCAGCACTATCTACTTATCCTATCACTCCACCAATACCTAAGCATGAATTCACCATGCACTCTCTTTGCAGCACTGTAATCATCTAGTCACTATTCATGTACTCTTGCAATGAGCCAGGCAGAAAAATATGCACTACTACAATTCTCTGTGCAATATCCATGCAGACCTCTAAGGAGATACATTGTACTGATTCACTGTTCCAATTCCCTAGGTAGTACCCCTGCAGTTGAGCAATTCCCCTTTCTCTGCCCATACACTTTTCCAATAATTTATGCAGCTCTATGTACCTATCTAATAACTTTGCCATTATCCAACCATTAATATATTTACTTAGACAGTCTCCTTAAAGTGTTCTAATGTTTTAGTTAGTAGCAATGATCTTATCTAATGATGCAGGTACTAAGCATGCACTTCCACAATCACGTGTAGTACAATCTTGTGCTGAAAGCTCCTAAACACTACTCATAGATTTGTCCCATTATTTAGGTAGTATTGTTCCACTGCTCTAATAATTGCTTTAGTATGTGTGTATGTATTTTATAGCTAAAGATTTGAATATTTATATATAATTACTTCAATTATATAAAATTGTTTTCCAAACTTTTTTTACAGACATTTTTCATACTAACTAACAAGGAGTTACAATGACCAAAAAAGAACAAAGAGAAAGACAGCGAAAAAAAGAGGCCTATGTAAAGAAAATAAAAAAAGAACAATTAGATCAAGTACAACATGGATCCTTACAGAAAAAGCCTTCTGGTAGGAGAAGTAAAATATTTTTGAAAAAAGTTTTAAAGAGTATTTCGAAGAAACTGATAGAACAGGTACAGTGAAACGCAAAGCAAAAAAAATATACAATAAAGTGCAAATTTGAATTATGAGAAAAATAAATGTGGAATCCAGGATGAAACAATTTTTAGAAATTTGAGAAAAATTGTACAAAAGTAGAGTGCTCCACAAATTGTTAAAAAAATGTAAAAAATACATAAAGAGATCAGCATTTTACAAACAAAAAACGATGTTCTAAGTGTGATTGAAAAAGCTTTTGAATTGAAAATAAATTTTTAATTTTAGTTATAAATAGATTAAAAACTTTAAATACAATAATGCAGTCGATGAAGGACAAATGTAAAAGAAAAAAAAATGTAAATAGAACTAACGTTGTAAAATATTTTCTGGAGAATGGTGCATACTTTTAGTACGGAACCTTTTTTTAATGAAGAAAGCTATTTTTTTTAAAAATTCATTAGTTCATGCAGTTGATACCTGTGGTCCTTGTTATGAATTTAAAAATAGTTGTCCAATTGAAAAAGAAAAGATGGTTCCTAGAAATGTGGAAGAGGTAATAGCTTAAGAAGTTCAAAGCAGATGTACACAGGCTCCAGTATTTACATGGGATTGTAGTAGTATTTGAAGTTACAATAGGAGTATATATATATAAAAACAAATTATCTCTTTTCAGAGCATTTATGATTCTGAATCCTGAGTTCAATTAGATTCAGGCTCTGTTCTCCATAAACAATAATATCAAAACATTTGTTGCACCGCATATGCACATGTGCCAAATATGGCCTAACGTCCATTTCTGCTGTTGCTGGCGATGGAGGTGGAGCTATAGATGTGCTGGCCACAGCTGGTGGAATCTGCTGGGCCAGAGTTCTTGTGGCTGCTTGGGCATATTGCACAAGGTGCACATTTTTTACATGTCTCATCATAGTATGGATTGAAAAAGAGTACTTTTTAAGAGGGTTTCCCCTTGAAAGAACAGTACCACAAAGGGTACACGTTACTTTAGGGGCATTTATTTTTTTAGTCCCTCAGGAAAAGTAAAAAACTTCCAAATAAAAGAATATTTCCCCTTCTTGGCTTGCTGGCGATATTCCATGTGGGAGTCAGAAGAAGAAGATGTTGTTTCTTGTCTTTCTGCCATCCTGTTGTTTTTTCTGCTTCCAGCTCCAAAAAGGGTCCTTCTTCCAGGAGAATAGAGCAAATAGTGAGGGAAATGGGTGGGGTATTGAAGATTCTAGATCTGAAACTACTATGAACCAATGAAAAATGTTGTTTTCGAGTCACATGACTTGACCTTTTTTTTTTTAAATTGAATTGTGAGGTGCGCAACCGGGTGCGCACACCCCGCAAATTTTTTAAGAAATAAAAAAGGTTTTTTTGCCCGTCGGAGGACCCCCTGAGAAACTCTAGGGGGTCAGGGACTGTCTATCTTTCCTCCTTTTCAGGTTTTGAAACTTTTATGTAAATCGGGTAAAACGGCATTTTAACTCGACGTGCACAACCGGGTGCGCTCACCCTGCAACTTTTTAGAAAAAAAATACAGTTTTTTTTGGGAATTGAAGGTCCTTAATGGACCCCCTGAGAATACCTAGGGGGTCAGGGAGTGTTTATGAAGCCTCCTTCTCACGTTTTGAAACTGTTATGTAAATCGAGTTAAATGGCATTTTGAGACGGGGTGCGTGACCGGGTGCGCGCACCCCGCTATTTTTTAACAAAAAAAAAACGTTTTTTTGGCCCGTCGAAATTTTTCTAGGACCCCTTGAGAAGGTCTAGGAGGTCAGGGTGTCTCTACCTTGCCTCCTTTTTATGTTTTGAAACTTATGAAAATCAGGCAAAACGCCATTTTAAAGCGACGTGCGCGACCGGGTGCACGTTAAGTCATGTGACACGAAAACAACACTTTTCATTGGTTTATAATAGTTTCAGCTCTAGAATCTTCAGGGACCCCACCCATTTCCCTCACTATCTGTTTCAGTCTTGTGGAAGAAGGACCCTCTCCAGCTTCACTGACAAGAACTTGAAATGGCTGCCAGACAAGATTCACCTTCATCAGAATCTGATGACCAACATCGTGTTCCTCATCAGCGAGTCAAAGAATCCTTCATTTGGCAATTTTTTCGCTATCCAGAGGACCAAAAAAAGGTGAATGCGCCGAAGGTCACATGCAACCTTTGTGACACAGTTCTTTCAAGGGGAAACCCTTCCAAAAAATATTCCTTCTCCATCCATACTATGATTAGGCATGTGAGGCAAGTTCATCCTACACAGTTTGCGAAGGCATCCACTAGAAACCTGGCCACACAACTGCCACCAGCTGTGGCCAGCACTTCTTCGGCAACACCTCCATCTCCTTCAACTGCCGAACTGGACCTGAGGCCATATTTAAAGAAGGTGCACATGAGGTGCAACAAGTGCTTCGAAATTCTTGTATACTAAGAACAAAGCCTTGTGCTTGTTGAAAAGCGCAACATGGAGCATGTGTGCACAAAAAGGCGATATTTTTTTTTAATTTCAGTTTTTTGTTGTTCCTGTTGAACACTTTTGAAGTTCAGGATTTCAGTTTGCGTTTCAAAAAAACCCCCAAAAATATAAAACTTTGTTAAAAAAAAATACAAAATAACAAAACCAAAAAAAAAGTTATTTTCAGAACTAACTGATTTTTCCAAAAAGAGCTCTATTTCTTATGCACTGTGTCATCTTTCTTTTGAATTAATGTGCAGTGTATAAATGGCTAGCTGAAATGAATGACAAAAATGGAGTAAGGGACTGAGCAAATGAGTGAGGTAAAGGAAGTATAGTGACTGAAAAAAGTGAAGTAAAAGAGTGACTGAAACAAGGAGGCAGATGTACGTTACAAGGTGCATCTCTGCAAATCAGCAGCGATGCGCCAAGTAACCTACGACAGTAATAATAACAGGGGCAATCAACCATAGGGCATCTGGGTAATTCAAAACTAACAAAATACAGGTGATGCCAAAGGTAATTCAAATTGAAACGTGATTATTTAGGACACAGATACAGTCAATTGTCTGTCTCCAACATATATATTTATACTGATTCAATCCAATGTTACATTTCTATGTTCATCTTATGGAAAGTTTAGAATAAGAAAAAGAAAGAAAAACCAAACACATAAATGATATATCGTCTTTATGTATTAATCCATAAAGAACCGTTTTCAAGTCTTCAATATTTCAATCATACAACTCAGAAAAAACACACAATATATTCTTATATCTATTAATTTTCAACAAGACATATATATACAAACTAATAATCAATCAAGTTCCACAATCCTTAACCCTTGTTCCATGGGTTATGTCTGCAGCCCAAAAGTTAATAGCAGAAGGAAATTTTAGGTAATTTCTTTTGGCAACCTTAATTCCTTTTTTGAACACCAAAAAGTTTTATAGGATTCAGTGAAGCACCACTAAACGTTTTTTTGTGTGGCTCCCAAAGTCACTCTGAACTCCTGAGGAATATATCCGTTATTGTTTTTAAATCAAACAAAAGGTGTCGAAATAAATGACAAACTGTCAACGCGTTTCGGCCTGTCAAGCAGTTTCAGGCCTCATCAGGACAAAGGGCAAACAAAACACGACATATTTTACCTACAACAAAAAATCAAGAAATACAATAAATATTCATTGTAAAAAATCACAATATCATGTCAACTGCATTCATGGACACAGGCACCCAAGGGTGCCACTACCAATCTCGAGAGAGAGATTCCTAAAGGTTGGGGTCTCTTAATCATTACCACACCTAAGGGAAAAAGTGAGTATAGTAAAAGCCGCCACCAAGTAGATACCTAGGTTAAACAAACCCACATCACTGGTATTACTCTAAACACCTCCAGGTACCCTATTATACAATAGCCAAACTCTTTTCCACACCTAAGTAACCTGTGTGCGAGCTCAATATATTACCTACCGCATATATCAGTGCTGGAAGTCCCAGTCTAGTATCAGGATCGTATGTACAGCTATATGTTACACCAAAGGTAATTAACGGCCATTTTCCAATTAGGCGGTATCACCTGCAATACAATGTATACATCAATAGGACCATCTCTACCTAAGTTTAGTCATAGGAAAAGTCTATATATGTAAATATGTATCTGTATACTGTTACGCAATCCCATCTCAAAAATATCATCTCTAAACTACATTCCACTGTGGCATTATATTCCTCAACATCTTACTTTCACTTTGTCCATGGCAAACGACTCACCACATATGACTTGAACATTAAATAAATCCGACAAAGTTCCAAAAAATCCCAACATGTACTCAATACAAAGACTATATTTAGACACAGACTCCGCTTTTATTTAACTCAATGTGTCCAAGCATGTTATTTAATAATGGAGAATACTCCATGAAATGCACACATTACACGGCATGTCACACCGCACTCTGAAATTCTATATTACCTTATATCCAAAGAAGCTTGACCTCTCCGAGTCACGTGAGCCACCGAAGGATCACCTATCACTGGAAGCGCCAACCGATCACGCCAACTCCCACTCGGTAACCCTAAGTATTACCGGAAGCAACGTCCCGAAGCAACAACCTGCCTCGGATATCCGCGTCTATTTCAAATCACCAAAATAGATGAAGGACAAACTCAGACGGTGAGCCTTAACCAACATGGCTGCCATTCAGCCTCACTTCGCGTGTTTAACCAGTATAGCTCCACGTCCCCATCAGATGTATATCGGACTTCCACCAACACACGGGACTAATCCGAGGCAATAATCCGAAAGATATAACTTTAAAACACTTAAAGTTGTGTATATTAAATTGTGTACAATAAAATTAAAAATTAAAATAAAACTAAAATAAAAAAATAAAAAATAAAAATAAAAGAGGATGAAAACACTAATCACCCGTGTGAGACCTTGCCCCTCTTACATTCTATATTTTAATTAATGAAACCAGCAAATAATTCACTCTAGCATATCTTTAAAACTGTACATAACATACAAATTACAATCAATCAGCAATATCTTTGTATCATTAAGGCTGTACACAGTAACGCCTCAAAGCACTATTCCACCTACATTAGTAAAAGGAATTAGTATTATCCCTGTAAAGTATTCAACCTATTAGGGACCATATTTCATCTCTGTCATTTAGTCCAGTTTTAGAGGTCTGATATTTCTCAATGAGTCTTGCCTCCAATTGGTTAAGTTTTGCTTCAGTGTCTGGTTTGTTTCTGTTTGTCACCACACATAAAACAGTCACATAGATCAAGACCTCCTTTTTTCAACAGAGGAAGGTTCAGACCCTGGAGAGGGGTACCAATATGGCGGGGGTACAATTACCCAGGGGAGGTTTATCCACCACAGATAGCCTTCCAATCAGGAGACCAATATCAAACTCAGGAAACAGAACCTTTTCGAACCAGGAAGAAGACTTACAGGCGATAACTTTGCACACCCAAGATGAGATAATAAGAGATGTGATTCCAATTTATAATCTTTCCAATCATGCTGTGTCAGAACATGAAATTTCCATCCTATCAAAAGGGTTGACGTTTGTCCCTACACGATTACAAAACCCCATTGACACCAAGACCGAGGTTTTGGCTTTCTTAAGAAAGGTAAGATTGAAAGCCTTCTTTTTAGAACAAGAGAGCCAACAAATACTTAACATTAGTGGACTTAAAAACAAATCGAAATTTATACCGGAAAGTGTCCTACTACCCCCAGAAATTTTAGTATTTGAGACTCATGTACTTAGAGATTTGGATGTACTCCAAAATAAAAAATGTTTCTACAAATCCAACTGCAGTAAACTTGAAATGCTTGCACTCAAAGACCTTGCACAAAATATGAATATAACTGTGAAACCTGCAGATAAGGGGGGTGGGATAGTGCTGTGGGACACTGAGAAATATGAACAAGAGATTAATAACCAACTTGCTAATCGGTTGTTCTACAGACAATTAGATGCTAATCCCACCTTACGACTGAAAGAACAAATTAGAAACATCACTCAGGAGGGCTTGGACTCCGGTTGGTTATGTAAGAATGAGTTTGAGTTTTTAAACAGTAAACAGTATAAGATCCCCAACATATATGTTTTGCCAAAAATTCATAAATCTCTTACGGTTCCTCCAGGGAGACCCATTGTGGCAGCATGTGGCTCCCTGTTGGAACCATTGGCAAAATATGTTGATGTATTTCTGTTTCCACTGGTTAGGGAAACACCAGCATATATTAGAGACACGATGGATTTGATATCGAAGGTGGAGGGGTTGGACTTTGATCCTAACAAACAGCTACTCTCCACCTTCGATATCGAATCACTATATACAAATATACCGCAGGAAGATGCCCTGAGTGTGTGTGAGTTCGCCTTGGACTCTAGGCAACGTCCCCACCAAGTGCCGACTGAATTTATTGTCAAATTAGCTAGGATCTGTTTAAAAAACAACTTTTTTAACTTTAAGGATAAGTTATATCTTCAGATCTCGGGAGTCGCCATGGGGTGCAGCTTTTCGCCAGAAATTGCGAATTTAGTCATGGTTCAATTTGAAAAGAGATGGATATATAGCGACACCAACCCATTTAAACATCTATGTGGGCTCTGGTGCCGCTATATAGATGATATCTTTATGATTTGGAATGGGGACTCAGGACAATTAGATGAGTTTCACACATGGTTGAATAACAGGACCAAAGAATTTAAATTTACGCTCTCTAGTGATCCTTTGAAGATTAACTTTTTGGATGTGTACGTGGAACATGAGGAGGGTAAATTGATTGTCAGTTTATATACGAAACCGACGGATCGTAATACCCTACTGCATTTCAACAGTGGACACCCTAGGTCACTTAAAGAAAATTTGCCCTATGGGCAATTTCTTCGTATTCGAAGAAATTGCAGTAATAGGGATCAATACTTTCTTCATGCCAATCACCTGAGAGACAAATTGATTTCGAGAGGATACCCTAAGAGATTGACTAAAGTGGCACTCAAAAGAGCATGGTTCACGCCCCGTGAGACCCTGTTGATACCAAAAGCTAAAGAGGAAAATGAAACTCCCCTTACGTGTGTATTGACTTATGACCCGAGAGCAAATAAGGTAAAGAAGATCATTCAAAACAACTGGAAATTACTTGGGGATGTTGAAATACCCAAACCATTGTTTGCTTTTAAGAAAGGCTCGAATGTACGCAATCAATTGGTAAGGGCTAAAAGCAATCCTACTAAAATTATGTCTTCTACTACCAGGGATTTACTTAAATTACCCCCACTTGTGGGTCATTACAGATGCCACAATTGCGTGGCCTGTGAAATGACACATGATTCCAAAGAGGTTAAGATCAATGGACACTCACACATCCAGAAGCATTTTTCTAACTGCAATACAAAAAACCTTATTTATTGCATCATGTGCCCATGTCATCGCTTTTACATAGAACAGACAACTCAGGCTGTTAAAGCAAGAATTTTGCAGCATAAATCCAGAATTAAATGCTGGACCTTAGGGGCTCCTTTGGTCAACCATTACCAGACCCATAACCACTCATTTAAGGAGATACTATGGTCTGTTTTATGTGTGGTGACAAACAGAAACAAACCAGACACTGAAGCAAAACTTAACCAATTGGAGGCAAGACTCATTGAGAAATATCAGACCTCTAAAACTGGACTAAATGACAGAGATGAAATATGGTCCCTAATAGGTTGAATACTTTACAGGGATAATACTAATTCCTTTTACTAATGTAGGTGGAATAGTGCTTTGAGGCGTTACTGTGTACAGCCTTAATGATACAAAGATATTGCTGATTGATTGTAATTTGTATGTTATGTACAGTTTTAAAGACATGCTAGAGTGAATTATTTGCTGGTTTCATTAATTAAAACATAGAATGTAAGAGGGGCAAGGTCTCACACGGGTGATTAGTGTTTTCATCCTCTTTTATTTTTATTTTTTATTTTTTAATTTTAATTTTATTTTTATTTTTAATTTTATTGTACACAATTTAATATACACAACTTTAAGTGTTTTAAAGTTATATCTTTCGGATTATTGCCTCGGATTAGTCCCGTGTGTTGGTGGAAGTTGGATATACATCTGATGGGGACTTGGAGCTATACTGGTTAAACACGCGAAGTGAGGCTGAATGGCAGCCATGTTGGTTAAGGCTCACCGTCTGAGTTTGTCCTTCATCTATTTTGGTGATTTGAAATAGACGCGGATATCCGAGGCAGGTTGTTGCTTCGGGACGTTGCTTCCGGTAATACTTAGGGTTACCGAGTGGGAGTTGGCGTGATCGGTTGGCGCTTCCAGTGATAGGTGATCCTTCGGTGGCTCACGTGACTCGGAGAGGTCAAGCTTCTTTGGATATAAGGTAATATAGAATTTCAGAGTGCGGTGTGACATGCCGTGTAATGTGTGCATTTCATGGAGTATTCTCCATTATTAAATAACATGCTTGGACACATTGAGTTAAATAAAAGCGGAGTCTGTGTCTAAATATAGTCTGTGTATTGAGTACATGTTGGGATTTTTTGGAACTTTGTCGGATTTATTTAATGTTCAAGTCATATGTGGTGAGTCGTTTGCCACGGACAAAGTGAAAGTAAGATGTTGTGGAATATAATGCCACAGTGGAATGTAGTTTAGAGATGATATTTTTGAGATGGGATTGCGTAACAGTATACAGATACATATTTACATATATAGACTTTTCCTATGACTAAACTTAGGTAGAGATGGTCCTATTGATGTATACATTGTATTGCAGGTGATACCGCCTAATTGGAAAATGGCCGTTAATTACCTTTGGTGTAACATATAGCTGTACATACGATCCTGATACTAGACTGGGACTTCCAGCACTGATATATGCGTTAGGTAATATATTGAGCTCGCACACAGGTTACTTAGGTGTGGAAAATAGTTTGGCTATTGTATAATAGGGTACCTGGAGGTGTTTAGAGTAATACCAGTGATGTGGGTTTGTTTAACCTAGGTATCTACTTGGTGGCGGCTTTTACTATACTCACTTTTTCCCTTAGGTGTGGTAATGATTAAGAGACCCCAACCTTTAGGAATCTCTCTCTCGAGATTGGTAGTGGCACCCTTGGGTGCCTGTGTCCATGAATGCAGTTGACATGATATTGTGATTTTTTACAATGAATATTTATTGTATTTCTTGATTTTTTGTTGTAGGTAAAATATGTTGTGTTTTGTTTGCCCTTTGTCCTGATGAGGCCTGAAACTGCTTGAGAGACCGAAACGCGTCGACAGTTTGTCATTTATTTCGACACCTTATGTTTGATTTAAAAACAATAACGGATATATTCCTCAGGAGTTCAGAGTGACTTTGGGAGCCACACAAAAAACGTTTAGTGGTGCTTCACTGAATCCTATAAAACTTTTTGGTGTTCGAAAAAGGAATTAAGGTTGCCAAAAGAAATTACCTAAAATTTCCTTCTGCTATTAACTTTTGGGCTGCAGACATAACCCATGGAACAAGGGTTAAGGATTGTGGAACTTGATTGATTATTAGTTTGTATATATATGTCTTGTTGAAAATTAATAGATATAAGAATATATTGTGTGTTTTTTCTGAGTTGTATGATTGAAATATTGAAGACTTTAAAACGGTTCTTTATGGATTAATACATAAAGACGATATATCATTTATGTGTTTGGTTTTTCTTTCTTTTTCTTATTCTAAACTTTCCATAAGATGAACATAGAAATGTAACATTGGATTGAATCAGTATAAATATATATGTTGGAGACAGACAATTGACTGTATCTGTGTCCTAAATAATCACGTTTCAATTTGATTTACCTTTGGCATCACCTGTATTTTGTTAGTTAAGTAACCTACGACAAGCAAAACCACCCGTGCGCCACCACTGATGTTCCATATTTATAATGTGGCACACCATGGGGCAAAAACGGCACATATGCGTGACGCATCTGTGCCATAAAGGTGTTGCATTGCTAGAGTTGCGTCGCATGCGCGATGCAGCTCCAGCAATGCTCCTGGGGGGCCCATTCAACTAATGCTGCGTCAAGCCTTACGCCTGCTTCAATTAGGCGCAGGGTTTTGACATAGCATTGGCCTAAAAGTGATTGAGTGAAATCTCGTAGATTTCACTTAGCCACTTTTAGCAGGCGTTCCTGCGCAGGAATGTCTCCCCCTGCACCATAACGCCTCCTTAAGGCACAGGGCTTTACAACGTGACGCATCTCCCATATGCGTCACTTTGTAAATAACACGCACCATGGTGCATCTTTTGCACCGCCGCTGTGTCACAAAAGTGACGCAACAGCGGCGCAAAAGAGGCGTAAAGGGCTTGTAAATCTGCCCCAAGATGTTTAAAGGTAGGGTAGTGAGTTAAAGGAAATTACAAATTATGGGAAGAACAGTATGGAAAAGAAAGTAAAGGTGCAGGACTCACAGAAGGGGAGTGAGGATGAATATATGGACGGACAGTAAGGGACAAAGAGAGATACATAGAGTACGGTTAGGGGAGTGAAGGTAAAGGAAATGGAAAGATGATGAAGGAAGGGGATTTGAGGATGATAAAAGGGAGGTAAGTGAAAGTGAGAATTGGGAAATTAGTGTTTAAAAAATTGAATAAGAGAATGAAGGGACTTAGGAAAGCATAGAAAGAGAATGGAACAGAGGGACAGATTTATGTTACCCAACACATCTCAGCAAAATAGTAGAGATGCGCCAGGAAAGATGCGATACACAAATTAATCCTTGCACCACTCATGATGCACATCACATCTAGGGCTGAACGTTTGCACAGTATTGAAATTCTGTTGCATGCAGGACGCAACTCCAGCACTTTTCCAACTTCCTCTATCTGCAACGAGCTATGTCAACCTTTACACCTGCTTCAACAGATGCAATGTTTTGACACATCAGTGTTGGTGAAGTGACTCAGTGAAATCTTGTAGATTTCACTGAATCACTTTTCAAAGGAGTTCTTGTAACGGAACCCCTACCCCTGCGTGGAAATGCCCACATGAAACCTGAGACTGGTTTCATGTGGTGCAGGGTTTTACAACGTGATGCATCTCCCTGCACTATGGCACTTCTTTTGTACTGCCACTGCGTAAGAAAAGTGATGCACAGGCGGTATAAAAGAGGCGCAATGGGCTTCAAATTTGCCCCCGAGGAATTAAATGAGTGAAAGAGTGTGAGGTAGAGTAATGGAAAGAGAGAGGAAAAGAGAAAAGGGGTGAGATACAGACAGGAAGAGTAGTTAGACTGAGTTACACACATTAAAAGAGGGAGAAATATTCAAAATAGAAGTGAGAGAGTAAATGAAAAGGAGGTAGCACAAGGGAATGAGAAAAAGAAATTAGGGAGCAAGATTGACAGATGAAGTGAGGAAAAGAAAATGAGGGGTACTGAAGAAATTGGAGAAGAAGAAAAGGAATAGGAGTGATGCACAGAGAAGAGAACATGAAGTGGGAGAAGAGGAGTGAGATTCATTAAAGGGCAGTGATAGTGAGGGAAGGGATATAAGAGTGAGGGGAAAAGAGTAATGGAAAAAAAGCAAGATAAACGTAGTGATAGTAGAAGATAGGAAAAACAAGTAAAGGACAGAGAGAGAAAAAGATAGTTAGACAAGGTGAGTGAGACTGAAAAAACAGTATTAATAATGACAGAAAGACTGTAAAGAAGAAAGAAGGGAAATAAGGGGAATAAGGAAAGGAAACTAAAGGAAAGTAAAAAGAGTTAAGGAAGGCGAATAAGAGATAGATTTAACAATGACCAAGACACAAAGAGAAGTAAGAGAGTGATTACAAAGTATTTCTGTTTATCATACTTACCTTAGAAATAGTAACAAACTAATAGTAAATTTCTTTTAAAAATATACTATCTGTGGAAGAAAAGAAAAAATAAAGTTATAATATACATTTCATAAAACAAAAAAAGTAGGAGTGCAGGAAACAGAAAGTGAAACAAAGGAAGAGAAAGGGAGAGAGAGAGAGGGACAGAATGTGTAGTGTATAAATCAATGACTAAGATGACTAAGTGAAAGAGAGGAAGGGACTGAGGGAATGACTGTGGAAAGGAAAGTATGGTGAGGGAGGAAAGGAGAGTGTGATGAGTAATGGAAGATGAGAGAAACAATGTGTAAAACAAAAGGACTAAGGGTAGAGGAATGAGTTAAGAAGAGTGTTAGGGCACTAAGAGAAATAGAGTTAAGAAGAGTGAGTGAGAGAAGGTGAATAGGGTAGAGACAGGGAAGGAGTGTAAGGGATGGACAAACGGAAATAGAGTAGGCTAAGGGGACTGAAGTATGGATTGAAGTATGGTGAATGAGGAGAAGTGAAGGAAGCACAGTAAGGGAACAGGGGTGAGGTTGGGTAAGAGAAGGGCATTGAGATTGAGGAAACAGGGGTGATAGAGGGTGGATAAAGGCGAGTGAGCATGAGACAAGGGGAGTGAGAAAGGAAAGAGACAGAGGGAGTGAATGAAACAGTGACAGAAGGGGAGTCAGGGAAGGAGGAAAGAAAGGTAAATGATGAAATGTAGATGAGTTAAAGGGAGTGACCGTGAGAGAAGGGGACTGACAAAGTGAGGAGATGAAGGGAGTTAGGGTAAGAGAGGGGGAGTGAGGGAAGTATGGGGAGAAACAGAAATAAAAAACTAATGAAAAAGTTTTTTTTATTAGTCGTACTTACCTTATAAATGTAATATCTATGGAAGAGAATAAACAAATCAGTTATAATAAATATTTGTGAATACAAAATACAAAAAAACTTGTACAATATGTTACATGGTTTATTTTTGCTGTTCTCAGAATATATTGATTTTCACTATAAACAGTGAGCTCAATACTACTCATCATATAACAGCGGGGAAAAAAACACAATCAAAATGATTGTGTTTAAAAAACCCAGACAACATTTGATTACATAATATAAATATGAGAAAAAAACATGTCTTAAATGTTTTTCTCTAAATCACAATTTCTTGTGTAAGTTTGCTACATCTTCAACAATCACAAAGTAATAAAATAATATGACTTATTTTTAAATACCTCTCAATAATCTTCCGTACAAGCATGTTTTACCAACATTTATCTTACGTAGTCATTTTGTTCTCAGATACTATTCCTCACGGCCAAATAGTATGAGTAAAGTCCTTATTTTGCAGATTACTTAATTGTACTCTTAACCATTCTTTTCCCGACCTTTAGAATAAAACGTTCCAACGTGTTCTGTACCATGAAACATTACTTAAACCTGTACCTGATACTCTCACTATGCCAAATACAAGTTTCAGTTTTTAAATTTCATCACCCTCACTCGCATGATACTTCTGAGCAACATAGTATCTTTTCTTAACAGTAGTAATCTTCCTACGCCAAGTAGTTTTACTGAAATTTGGGTTGCAAAAACACCAGATAAGAATTTGGTAAGTCAAAAGGCAAATGTTTCTTAAAAGTCAATTGACTATCATTGCAGTGTGTCCAGCCTGTTGGAGATTTCAAATAAGCTGTGTAATGTCCTGATGTTGTTGATGGACCATCATGGAAGATAATTGCTACAGTTACAAAAGTTCTTCCAGAAATTGATAGTTGAGAAGTCACAACATTTTTAATTGAAGTTGTCAATTTTGCTCCATCAGGTCTGCACCGTTGGAACATTAAAATTACATACTGTCCATATCTTTGGATAAATAATGTTGATAAAATTTCTGAGTTACATTGAGAACAGACCATGTTTTGATGCGCATCTCTAACTAGATTATTGAAAGACACTGCTTTAGAGTCTGGTAATGTTAAATATATAAATCTTTCAGTGTGTATGTAAGTAAAAATTGAAAATGAACAATTGTCGTAGTTATGTTGCCATTTATAAGAAAGGCCAAAAAGACTATCAACGTTTACACCTTCATCTTGTAAAACTGTAAGCATATACATAATAAATTCTTGACAATCTTGCTGAATATTCTGAGAAAATTGATTTAGTCCAGCACATATGTCTAAAACATTTCGAAGTTGAGAAACATTTGCTATTTGACTATTATCACTGTTACATTTCTGAAACACAGAATTTAATGAACAACAAAATGTTTTGTCCCGATTTTCAACAATCTGTTGCTGTACATTTTTAAGAAAAAATACAACATTAACCACTACATTTGCATAGCAGTTGACACCAGAACTGTTTTTCAAATTTAAATCCAACAATCTCTTCAGTAGTAACTTTTTGCTTTTTACTACCAATCACAGGTTCATTTATTTTTTTTCGTTTCTCTACTACTTCAGTACATTTTTCCTCATATCTCCTTTTTTGACCTACCACACACTTTTCAATTAAAGGATATTGAGGTAAACTTGGAGCATATTCTCTTCTTAACCTGTTATACTCCTTCACACAATTTAGATCTGCACTAATCTTTGTCTCATCAAAATCAATCACATACAATCCAGATAAAGTTCTAACACGAGATAAAGCAACATAGGCATACCCTCTTTGAACACAGTACTTCCAATATTTATCAAAGCACTATCTACACTTAAACCTTGAGATTTATGAATAGTCACAGCATATGCCAAACAAACAGGAAACTGTTTTCGGCGGACATATAAATCTTTTACAAGCAAAAATCGATTTGAACAACGACTGACTTGTTGTACCTCTTCAATTCCATCAAATTTTATTTTTAAAAATTCTATCTTATCTCTATTTGGATAATTCACAAAACCAACAACATTACCCATTGCTCCATTCACCAAACCTCTTTCCACATGTAAATTTCTTCGTAAAATAATCCGACATTTTAAACATACATATAGATTCTTTTCTAAAACAGCAGTTTTAGATATTGATTTCTCTAAAGAATCCAATTTTAACTTTAACCTTTCTGACAAAATAATAGTACTTCCTTCATGCTCTATTCTATCTTTAGCTTCCAGTTTCTTAATTTCTTCATTTTCATTGAACATTGAACATTCTTGTAGAGTTGGCATTAAGCATATAATTGACTTATCTTCTGCCTCTTTACTATATATTTTCTCTGCCACATTATTTTCATTTGGAAACAAATTGGAAAGTAATCATGTTTGTAAAGTTTCTTTGGCATGTTCACTTAGTTTTCCAATTCTTATATCTTGAAGAATATTTATTATTATTATTATTATTATTTTATTTTTATAAAGCGCGATAGTCACCCGGAGGTATCCCAGCGCTAAAGAACCATGAATTCACCAGGTCGAAGGGGGAGAACTAAGCAGAGAAAAAAGGGAGGGGGAGTACAGTACAGTACAGTACAGTACAGTATTTCCTATATTTAGCATCCTTTGCCTGTCGCACATTTTGAATGAGTTCAGTATATTTGAAATGTGACCATATATTAACATTTCCAATACTTCCCAGGCACTTTCTAGGGTCTTCATGTGTAACAGTTTTAAATACAGGTTGTCCTTTTACAGGAGTAAGCTGCAGTAGATCTCCAAAAACTATGACGTGTTTGCCTCCAAATAACACATCATACTCTGTTTTAAGAATCTGTTGCATTCTTAAATGCACAAAAGCAAGCATTAAATTTGATACCATGCTTACCTCATCAATAATGAGAAGTTTCATTTTTTTAAGGACTCTAGAAACTTCACAACAAGCTTCTCCAGATAGCTTGTGGTATTGTAATTTATTTTCATGTTGAAATGACATACATGAGCATTCTTTTTTCTCCTGACGAAAACCATGCTCAATCTGCTCTGTCACTTCATCATATATTTGTTTTTGCTCAAGATTAAGTTGCTTTTCCAATTCTTTTAAGTTTATTACATCCTCTTGAACTTGTTCCATTGCGCTTTCAACCTCATCCATAGCAGTGGCTGCTTCATTTTGGATAATTGGTTGTCCTAGTGGATCTTGACTCAACAAAGCTGAACTTTGACTATCTTGAGAACTGTCTCTAGCAATCTCCTCTGCTATTGTTGCTTCTTGCTCTATTTCGTCCTTCAACATTTGCAGATAATTACTAAAAACAGGGCCTTCTATACTATTTTTAGATGCGTTGAATGAATCTTCATAACTGTCAAAGTCACCAATTAGTTCCTCTTCTTTACGCCATGGTTTAAAGAGTTGCAAAAGAGCTAAATAGCAAAATTCTCTTTTGTCAGGAGTTTCACCACTCAGTTTTCGGTGATTAATCAAATATCCTTTTCTTTGTTTCACCAGACATCCTTCACATCCAATCACAGCATATACACCTTTATCAATATTCTCTGTAATATTCCTTTTAAAAGTGTAGTTTTGTAGTATTTCATACAGACAAATGTTTTCAAGCAGATTACTTTTGCATAAAGACTTGCTGATGATAATCAATCACAACATTCCTATGCTCCAATTTCTCGATGAGATAACATCTTCAAACTGTAGGTATACAATTTCTTACTTAGGCTCTTTTCATGAGAAATGTCTTCCCACATATCCTTTAGTTCCGTCTTTTCAGATTTGGTGATGTAAGACGTTACATATCGAGCCACAGCAATAGAGTTGTCTGAAACATATTGAATATCCATGTTAGCATTCCACATGGACAAAATGACTGGGTTATAGTCATTTATGTATTTTGACTCTTCATTTTTTCTTAAATTGTACGTATTTTTTGGTGATCTTCTTCTGACAGTATGTCGCAAAGACAACATAAAATTGTTCACTCGTCCTTTTGAAATTACTGGTCGTGGAAATCCAAAATGACATTTGGTATAGAATTTATCCTTTGATTTGAATTTTCGTCGACAATATTTGCCACAACGATGGCTTTGAAATCGTAACACTTTCCCTCTTAAGTCCTTATCAATTGTACTTTTGGGTATATCACATGTTGCATATTCTTCAATGAAAGACAGTACAGTGTCATCTGAGTCTTTTCCAAATTTGGGAACATCTTTGATCCATAATAGCATATGAATATGAGGAGCACCTCTCGCTTGATACTCTTTTCTACAAAAGAAATCCAGAACTTCGCCAAGAGGAGGTTTTTTTGTTTGTTTGTAATAAAAGACATCATAGCTTCAAATCTATGATTAAAATATATGCAAACATTAACTGGATCCAAAGAGCACATTTCTGCGGTTGTCTTGTACTCTATTTTTTTGATATTTGCATTTGCCTCTCGAAGAAATTCAAGTAAATCTTCCCAAGCAAACTCAGCACAGCTTAGAGTTAGAAACCATGTAGGTGCTCCTAAGTTTCTTAGCATACATTTCAAATCCCCATGACGACGGTACCAATACTCATTAGTACCACGCTGACATGCCATTAGATTAATTAGGTGAGAATCCAAAACACTGTCTTTGTGTTGGACTTTATCCATAAACTCCCTTGCTGGAACATTTTGCAGATGTACTCCACTTTTTAGTATATGGTTTACTGCATAAGAAAGTCCAGATAAATCACTCTCAAACAGAAGATGAAACAAATATGGAATACATTGACGAAATCTCAGATTTACTGCATATTATCTTGTTGTCCGTTATTCAGAAGCAGGAATCTGCATAGGTCGGTCATCATATCGTGCACCTTGACCTGTTGGAAATACCTGAGGAAAACAACGAGCTTCCAAGCTTTCTTCCCATACACTAATGGGACTTCCTTCTGCTTTTTTCATCCGAAATAATTCAATAGCATTCCCAATTGCTTCTTTGGAATGCAGTGGATGAACAATGTAATGTTCATAAATTTCCTCACTTCTGGACACATCCACTTTTTCAATTTGTCCAGCAGACAAATCATTATCCTCTTCTTCATTTATTTCTTCATCTCCTACGTATACATTTTTATAGTATTTATTGTTTGTGACCAAATACAACAATGCCTTTTTGACTTTTCTAACATCCACTAAATCTTGCCAGATTTTCTTACTCTTTGTAGGCACACCATTAACTAGAATAACTAAAGGTTCCTCTTCTACATTTTGAACACCAATTGTCTCAATGTTTTTATTTAAATCAAGAGGCAAATATACAACTCTTCCCTTTAATCCTCTTTGTAAATCTGAAGGATTTAATTTCCCTGTCTTAGGCTCCATACGAACAATAGCCTGAAATGGAAGCACACATTGAATCAGAATAGTCTCATAGGTATTTAAATCCTTCAGTTCAGATGGAGTACTCACCAACTCAAGATTATTATGTACAGCTCTAGCAGGCATTCTATTATCACTTAATTTATTATAACAATATTTACAAATATGTTGATCAGAACCCAAATCAAAACAATTTTCTACCAACAAATAAGTTGCAAAATGTTTCCACTATTATTTTCCTCTTCACTTTTTAAATATAAATCAACTAACCTGGTTTGATTTTTGTAATGAGTGCGTCGACAACACACTCAAGGAAAATCTGGTTTTTCACCTGCAATAACCTTAAACTTAGTTATTTCCTGTTCAAAATTTTCAGTATTAAAATTCCGAACATTTTCTACCACATTTCCTTCTATTACTGTATCAGTTTCTGCACTGTCTTGTTCTGGACCAAAGTAACTAACCTCAATTTCTTCACATACCTTCTTAACATCTAATTCAGATCCATGCAAAAGAGCACTATTTAACTGTTTGAGCTTGAGTGCAGGACATTTTGCATAATACAACCTTCTCACTAATTTCCCTACTTCGGTATGATGCACTGCTAACATCCTGAAATGGTGAAAAACACTCTGGCTTAGAAAGACAAGCCAGAGAATGCCCTTGCAGACCTGTTTTTTCTCTCACTCTGCAAGGGTCTAATTCTTGCAACATTTTAACTTTTTGTTTAAGACTTTTCTTAGCATACTTACGTAAGAAATTGCGAAAGAAATCAATTGAATCCTGTCGTACACTGCAAATACTACTGCAATTCCAAGTGTACACAGGACCCTTGGGACGTCTTCCTAAAACTTCATCAGCTATCACCTCTTCTGTATTTCTAGGCACAATTTTCTCTTTTTCAATAGGACAACCGTCCTTCACCTCATATGCTCGACCACTGGTGTCAACTGCATGCAACAAATCATTAGTTTGAAAGTAACTCTATTCATTAAAAACTGGCTCACAACTTGAACTATGCATCCATTTTCAAGAAAAAACATCACAAAAATTAGTCCGATTAATTACTCTTTTCCATTTACTGTTAGATTTTAAAACTTTGATTCCCTTATTCAGTGTATTTATTCTATTAATTACTAAAACAAATAAAAAAATGTTGGTCTCAAATGCGCGTTCAACAATATTCTCAATATACTTTTTTTTCTTATAAAAAGCAGATTTCCTTTTAGAAATGTTTACATTTTTTTATAAATTCAAAACTACTCTATTATAAAACATACACTTCCTGATTTCCGCAAACTGATTAGTACGTCTATTAATTTGTTCACCGCAGAGTTGGGAAACATTTTTCTTCTTTCTCTGATTTCTCCTTGTAGATACTACCAAATGTTTTTCCTTTCCCTCTTTATCCAAATTTTTTTTCCTTTGACATAATTTGTTTATAAAATGCTTGGTTGTCTTACCAAGAGCACTCTTCTTTTTGTCCATCCTCTGTTGATTACGTAATTCTTCTAATTGTTTTCTCTTCGAATAGTATATCTGTTTTTGTTTTTTTCTTTTTTCATTTTTTTCGGCATGTTGATTTTTCTTTCTGATCAAAATTATAATCTGTTATGAATAAAAAAATAATAATATAGATATCTACTAACATATAACATAGAAAATATAACCACAAAAAAATGTAAACACTGGTTCAGTTTATAAGTAAAATTAAGGCATAGCAACAGTCTCTGAACAGAGTAGGAAATCATGTAGTGAGTGCTGTTTGTGACTTTATGACAGTGCATTGGTGTGTCAACATTATAGACGTATTTGCTGAGAATAATATTTCAGGGTTAAGAATAGTACAGTAGTTTTCAGGCGGTGTAGGGGGTCATAGTGGAATTTTTTTTTTTACCCTAATCTCTAACACACTTCATTAAAACATTTATTCTCATATTAATTAAAAACATGAACGATCACTACTACAAGAAGACTGACTCGAAAAATGTTTTATGATAAATTAAAAATGTATTCGTCAATGTCAAACATTTCATAGTCCAATAAAACTTGCAACAAGACTTCATTCGGTATTTCATTTTCATCATAAACAAAATTTTCATTTTCCAATTCAAAATCTTCTACCACTTCAACAAAAGCACTGTTCAAACTCTCATCCAAAAAATCTTCATTTCCAGTATCATTTTCCTTTGGAAAAAGTTCATCTTTCACTTCCTCTAATAAATCACTTGACATGTTAAAATTCAAAGCAACGTTTTCTTGATGCTCTTCCATTGTATCAATAATGTTATGTTGCTGGTCCTTCCAAAAAATATAACGACTTAATTATATCTTTTTCACAAATAGATAATTAAAAACTACCTTTACCAATTTTATTAGTACATACATTACCATACTTTTAAACACATTAACTATACAAATTATTCTGCCACCTTCCTCTTTATTGAAAACAGACTCACAGTGTGATCCTAGACACATAACACTATCCCTTGCAATTTATTTAAATAATTACTGCAGTCAAAGGGGGTCTTACTTTGAATTTTGTTTAAGGGTTTTCTGGACTGTAGAACTGTTGAAAGACTGTATAATTTATTTCTAGGGATGGATTTTCTGAGTTTAGCACGATAAACTGGTGTTTAATCTGTGTACAGATTGAAGGAGGAACTCACAGTGCACAAATGTAAATTCACTAAAAAGCTTACTACTTGCCACAGAGACAGTTGCTTTTCCCTTTGAACAGCACACTCAGCATCTAAATTGCACAGCATGTACAAAATGTCATGCTAAGCATGAGCAAACATATCATAATAGACCTCTGCAAATGCATATAAAAGGGTGTAGAGAGATGGTACAGGCACAGATATAGAGAGATGGTGCTGACGAAAAATGAAATAACGCAGGCAGACAGTAAACTGTTACAGTCAGAGAATAGATGGTACACTGCTGCAAGTAAAAGAACAGATGCAGCAGTTATAAAAATGGTGTAGAGTAGAGACACAGAGAGATGGTAGGAGCAGAAAGACACATAGTGCAGGCAGAGACAGACATAGTAGATTGCATGTAACATGCTGGTCATGTGTCTAAGATCACACTGTGAGTCAAATTTGATTTTAAATTATTCTAGGTGAAAAATTTGCTTAGTTGATGTGTTTCAAAATCATGTTTGGAAGACAATTAAGCTTCAGGATATGTACTGTTAGAGAATCTTAAGCAGCCTAACTGTTAGGCCTCTTATTGGCTAAAAAGGCTCTATGTTGTGCAATAAAGATCCAGGGTGTGCTGTTTAAATGAAAAAGGAATGTTATTTCTAGCTTACATGTATATGGTCTTTTTTTGCCAGTAGAGACGGTGAAATGGTATGAAAACAGACACAGATAGTGCAAGCAGACTCAGACATGGTCGACACAGATGATAAAATAGTATAATAGAGAAAAAATACTAGAAACAGACACTGAAATGTTACATCTAGAGGCTACAAGAAGCACACAGAAGAGCAGATAGAGAAGACAGAGAGAAAACAGTACAACTAGAGAGTGCGAAACTACAGACAGAGAGGGGAAATATTTATCTTGGTAGGACTGCATAACACACACCAACAGCCATATCATAATAGGCCTCTGCAAATACACAAGAACTAGTGCAGACAGATGGTACAGACAGAGTTAGAGAGATAATGCAGATTTAGTAAGAAATAATGCACGCAGACAGTAAACTCTTACAAGCACAGGATAGATAATGCAGGACTGCAAAGAATACAACACATGCATTAGTCCCATAAAAACATGGTGCAGAGAGACAGTAAAATAGTATGAGAACATACATAAATAGTGCAAGCAGATACACACAAGGAACACATAAAAGATAAAATATTACAACACAGAACAAATGATGGAAATATTGAGAGAATTTTTTCTTATTTTTTAAACTACACAAAAATAGATCCCCTTTACAAATTAGCAACTCACCTTTAAAAATGGTTTTGAAGGTTCAGAACACTCTCAATTACACTCTAGATTCTTGGATCTGAGCAGCAAACACTAAAAAAAAAAAAAAAACACTAATTTTATTACCATGTTACACACATCTTTATTACACAGCATAGAGCCTTTTTGGCAAGTAAGAGGCCTAACAGACATACTACCTAAGATTCTCTAGCAGTACATATCATAAAGCCTAACTGACTTCAAGAAATAATTTTTAAACACATCAAGTAAGCAAATTATTCACTCAGATTCATTTAAAATCAAACTTGACTCACAGTGTGATCTTAGACACATGACCAGGATGTTACATACAATCTTTATGATATATACTGCTACAGAATCTTAGGCAGCATATCAAAACAGGCCACGTATATATAAGCAACACATAACATTAATTTCTCATTACATGTAACATGCTGGTCATGTGCCTAAGATCTCACTGTGACTGAAGCTTGATTCACCCATCAGTGTGATCTTAGGCATATGACCAGGATGTTACATATAATCTAGCATATCTTTTAAAAATATGTACTTTCATATTTTTAAAGACATCAAGTAAGCATGTTATTCACCCACATCCATTTAAATTACATGTAACATGCTGGTCATGTGTTTAAGATGACACTGTGAGTCAAGCTTGATTTTAAATGGATCTGCGTGAATAATATGCTTACTTGATGTCTTTAAAAATATGGAAGTACATGTGTTTTAAAGACATGGTAGATTACATGTGACATCCTGTTCATCTGCCTAACATCACACTGATGGGTGAATCAAGCTCCAGTCACAGTGTGATCTTAGGCAGATGAGCAGGATGTTACATGTAATAAGAAATTAACCCCTTTGACGCTCATGACGAGCCCAGCTCGTCATGGAGTTTCCATTGATTTCAATGGAAATTACATGGAAGCACTGCAAGTAGCTAAGCATCCAAGTGGTTAATGTTATGTGTTGCTTCTCATTACATGTAACATCCTGCTCATGTGCCTAAGATCACACTGTGACTGAAGCTTGATTTACCCATCAGTGTGATGTTAGGCAGATGAACAGGATGTCACATGTAATCTACCATGTCTATTTCACTGTCTCCACTGGCCAAAAACAGCCCACCTATATATAAGCAACACATAACATTAATTTCTCATTACATGTAACATCCTGCTCATGTGCCTAAGATCACACTGTGACTGAAGCTTTATTCACCCATCAGTGTGATCTTAGGCAGAGTCACACATACTGTTGGCAGAGACACACATGGTACATTATATCTAACATTCTGATCATGTGCCTAAGATCACACTGTGACTGAAGCTTGATTCACCCATCACTGTGATCTTAGGCAGAGTCACACATACTGTTGACAGAGACAGGCATGGTACATTATGTCTAACATTCTGATCATGTGCCTAAGATCACACTGTGACTGAACCTTGATTCACCCATCACTGCGATCTTAGGCAGAGTCACACATACTGTTGGCAGAGACAGACATGGTACATTATATCTAAAATCCTATTAATCTGCCTAAGATCACACTGTGAGTGAAGCTTGATTCACCCATCATTGTAATCTTAGGCTTGTAAATATGTCAAACATTGCGCACGCGGCTTGTAAATATGCCAATAAAACCATTACAGTATCTCTGTACCAGCATTAATGTCAAACATTGCACAAGCGGCTTGTAAATATGCCAATGAAACCATTACACTATCTCTATACCAGCATTAATGTCAAACATTGCGCAAGCGGCTTGTAAATATGCCAATGAAACCATTACACTATCTCTGTATCAGCATTAATGTCAAACATTGCACCAGGGGCTTGTAAATATGCCAATGAAACCATTACACTATCTCTGTACCAGCATTAATGTCAAACATTGCGCACACGGCGTGTAAATATGCCAATGAAACCATTACACTATCTCTGTACCAGCAGCATTAATGTCAAACATTGCACAAGTGGCTTGTAAATATGCCAATTAAACTATTACACTATCTCTATACCAGCATTAATGTCAAACATTGCGCAAGCGGCTTGTAAATATGCCAATGAAACCATTACAATATCTCTGTACCAGCATTAATGTCAAACATTGCACAAGGGGCTTGTAAATATGCCAATGAAACCATTACACTATCTCTATACCAGCATTAATGTCAAACATTGCGCACGCGGCTTGTAAATATGCCAATAAAACCATTACAGTATCTCTGTACCAGCATTAATGTCAAACATTGGGCAAGCGGCTTGTAAATATGCAAATGAAACCATTACACTATCTCTATACCAGCATTAATGTCAAACATTGCGCAAGCGGCTTGTAAATATGCAAATGAAACCATTACACTATCTCTATACCAGCATTAATGTCAAACATTGCGCAAGCGGCTTGTAAATATGCCAATGAAACCATTACACTATCTCTGTACCAGCATTAATGTCAAACATTGCGCAAGCGCATGTAAATATGCCAATGAAACCATTACACTATCTCTGTACCAGCATTAATGTCAAACATTGCGCAAGGGGCTTGTAAATATGCCAATGAAACCATTACACTATCTCTATATCAGCATTAATGTCAAACATTGCGCAAGCGGCTTGTAAATATGCCAATGAAATCATTACACTATCTCTGTACCAGCATTAATGTCAAACATTGCGCAAGCGGCTTGTAAATATGACAATGAAACCATTACACTATCTCTCTACTAGCATTAATGTCAAACATTGCACAAGCGGCTTGTAAATATGCCAATGAAACCATTACACTATCTCTGTACCAGCATTAATGTCAAACATTGCGCAAGCGGCTTGTAAATATGACAATGAAACCATTACACTATCTCTGTACCAGCATTAATGTCAAACATTGCACATGCAGCTTGTAAATATACCTCTCATTATCTCATATTCCTATGGTAGCCAATCCTAACTTACCCTTTAAGCTAAAAGAGGCAAACTGTTACAAGGCACATGTGACATTATTGAAAATTATAAAAATATAATTTCTGACTTTAAACAGACACTCAGAGTAATCCTTGACCAAAATTTAAACTCCATACTTTTTACCGGAAAACATTTTGCATACTAAATCGTTTTTCACACAAAGCACAGCTCATTTAAATGACCACTACAGAAACAAAGCAGAAACCTAACTCATTTTCAAAATACATTTCCAATATGTACCATTCTATTTTTAAACAGCATTACAAAAAAATGACACAAAATACAAAAATAAAGAAGCACAATAAGCTTCTTAATCTTCCCCATAGTCCATACAGCAGTCTATCTTTATTAAAATAATAATTACTCACCTTTAAAAATACTTTGGAAGATGTAGAACAGTGTCAATCACAGTCAACAGATTTTCTTAAGCAGAATCTCTGAATTATGCTTCTGACACTGGAGCCTGACAATAATGGCACTGATTCTTGTACATAGCCAATAAAAATTCTTCCCACACAAATTCAAAACCAAACTGCACATTTTAATTTATTGTACATTTCAACACTTTGAAAGTCACATAACATTCACCCATCCCCCCAGTGCTCATTCCCCTGTAACCATGGTAACTCCCTCCTAACCCAGGACACAGTGCAGAAGTTCATCATACAATGTTGCAAAAGAATCCATCAAGGGTGTTTGACCTCTCAATGTACCGGCTAATCATGTGCAATGTTTCTTGAAATGACTTTTTCTCAACCATTGAAATGACTTCTTTTAAAAAAAAAGCATGCACCCTAATGTTCAGTGCTGAATTTTAACTAAGCACCAATCATTTCTTGTTTTTCAAGTGCACTGAATCTCAAGCAGTTTTTTTCATAACTCCTACTTTCAAACTGCCATTTCATTTTCACAACTCATCTGAATACAAGCACATCTACCTTGAAGATGCCAAAAGTCTGGTTTGTGGGTCATAGCTTTGTCCACTGGAGTCAAAAATATGCAGCTAACAGAGGTAATTACAACCTTGATTTACCAAATGTGGACATCTCAATCCTCTCTGCCCAATCCATTTGATTTCCACATTTTGTAAATTGAGGTTGTGTAAATGTCTGTTATCAGCATACCTTTGAGCCCAGTGGATGTAACTATGTCCAATAATCCAGACTGAAAACATGGTGAGAGGAGATTCTGCTGCAGTCAGATGAAGTGTGGGAATGAAATGGCAGTTGAAACAGTAGGAGTTTGTAATGAAAAAAACTGTGGAGTTTCAGTGCTAATGATTTACTAGCAGTGATTGGTGGATTATGATTGCTGAAAAAAGAAAGTTAGGGTGCATGGATGATTTCTTTGAAAGATGTAATTTGAATGGTTAAGAAAAAATCATTTTAAGTAACATTGCATTGGATACGCAGGTGTACTGAGAGTTCAGAGTTCAGTTGAAACATTGTTGTGTGAACTTGTAAACAAGAGAGGTCTTTCAGGAGGTAGTTGCTATGGGAAAAGAGCAGAAAGGGCAGAGGGGGGAAGGCTGTTGATTTGAAGAAAGTGAGGGAAGAGTTTTGATTGGGTGACATGAGAGATATGTGTGATGAAATACAGCATGTATGTGCCTTTGTTGGTTGCAGCCTCTGGAGTGCATACCCTTTGCTCTGCTAAAGAAAAATTGGTTTGTGTCTGAGACTGTTTTGAAATTCAAAAAGCATTTGCTAAGGTGAGAAAAAATTCATTTACTTCAGATAGAGACTAGTATAGTTTATGGAGAAAATAAGGAAGCCAGATGTGCATTTAAAATGTTGCTTTGTGTCAAGTGTTTTCCAAAAAGATTTTGCTTATTTGACCAATTATAATTATAGATAATGTGAAGTATTAGTACTGACAGGGTGTGCTTGTACATAGGAGCTGTGCTGTGTTTTCTAATTATGACCAGAAAATCGTTTTTAAAAAAAAAGAAATGCTTTTCACATTTATGAGTAGGACAACATGGGGTCTGCTTTTTTAAATAAATATTTCACTTCCCACCATGAATATGGGAGAATAATTTGCTTGTTTGTTGGTTTAAAAACTCGTTTCTTGAAGTCATTTAGGTTTCACAATATGTTGTGCAAGAGTTACATAGTCAACATGGGGGCATATTTACAAGGCTTATGAGTCACATTCATGTCATTTTCCCCATTTTAAAAGTGACTTTAAATGTGGTGCAAGATCTTAGTAAATACACCCTCATGAGTGCTTTGCAAATTTAAGTCATTTTCTCTTCGTGCATGTGCCTTGTAAATACGCCCCTATGTGTGCTAGACAATTTTAAGTTACTTCTCCCATGAATCTGGGAGTTTAATTTGCTTACATGATGTGTTTAAAAATTGTGCTAAGGTGAGAAAAGGTTTCTTTAATTTAGAAAGAGATTAGCATGCTTTTTGGAGAAAATAAGGAAGCCAGCTAGGGTGTGCTTGTACATAGGAGCTGTGCTGTGTTTTCTAATTATGAACAGAAAATCGTTTTTTTTTTAAAAGAAATGCTTTTCACATTTATGAGTAGGACAACATGGGGTCTGCTTTTTTAAATAAATATTTCACTTCCCACCATGAATATGGGAGAATAATTTGCTTGTTTGTTGGTTTAAAAACTCGTTTCTTGAAGTCATTTAGGTTTCACAATATGTTGTGCAAGAGTTACATAGTGAACATGGGGGCATATTTACAAGGCTTATGAGCCACATTCACGTCATTTTCCCCATTTTAAAAGTGACTTTAAATGTGGTGCAAGATCTTTGTAAATACACCCTCATGAGTGCTTTGCAAATTTAAGTCATTTTCCCCTCGTGCATGTGCCTTGTAAATACGCCCCTATTTGTGCTAGACAATTTTAAGTTACTTCTCCCATGAATCTGAGAGTTTAATTTACTTACATGATGTGTTTAAAAATTGTGCTAAGGTGAGAAAATGTTTCTTTAATTTAGAAAGAGATTAGTATGCTTTTTGGAGAAAATAAGGAAGCCCGCTAGGGTGTGCTTGTACATAGGAGCATATATATATATATATATATATATATATATATACCAAAGGGGGAAATGAGCATAAGGGGGCAGAGTACATCCTCCCTGACCCCCTAGGTTTGATGAGGGGGCTTTAAAAGGGCCCCGCGGGGGGAAAAAAAAAAAATTATTATCGTTTTTTTTGCGGGGGGAGCGCTCGGTACGCGCACCGGGAAGCGGTCCGGGAAGCGTAATATAGGGAAAATAGGATGAAAGAATGTTCAAATAATGTATGTATATTGATTGTTCTTTTTGTTGTATTTTTTTTTATTTTTTTTATTTAAGTACCAACATGTAGGTACCAATGCAGAGTCTAAAAATAAATATATACCGTCTCCTTTGTAGATATCTTGCTTGTTGTTTCAGAAGTTATTGTGGTATATGGAATTCATAGCGTAGTCTCTCAGGAAAGCAGAAACACCATGGATGAAGGAGATGATAAAGAGATGTTAAATACATATTGGAGATAATATAGTGGGAGAAAGGAAGTAACTATGAGCAAACTTACTATGTAACACAAAAAAGTTGCACAGTATTTTTAAAGTCTGATTTTACATTATAATCAATTTGGTACTAGTTTAAAAAATACATATAAAAATTAATAATGTCTCAAACAATTTTTGAATTATTAAATATACATTTATTTCTCTGATTCGTTTTCAAAATTTAAAAGAACTTCTAATAATTGATTGTCAGAAATGTTCTCATTTTCAATCAGGTAATCTACTGATTGTACACATTGCAGAAGTTCAAAGTCCCGTGATTCATCAAAGAATTCAGAGTCATTGGGTTCAATTTCTGTATCTTTGTTGCTTTCCAGAACAATTTCGATGGTATTTTTTTGCTCTCCTTCCATTTTTGTGCTGTAAATTGAATTTTTAAAAAATATATCAGTACAGATAGGGCACTGTTGGGTTTAAGTACAGACAGGTAGTTTGGTTTTTTAAACAGTGATTTTATCTTTGGGCAGTGTATGGTATCAGACTGGAAGTAGAAATATAAAAAAATGTATGTGATAAAGCCTAAGTAAATTCTTAATTATACAAGACAAGCCTAACTCCATCCATAACTAAAACAGAGAAGTCTATCTTATTCTATAACTATTACAGAGGGATAGTATATAACTATCAGAAAATGTTTTCCTAATTAACTTAAAGTGCAGAACATACTTCAGTTTTTAAAATAACATCTTACCTTTCTAAAAGAAGTTTAATTTCTCAGTTGAAATGCACTTGATATGTACTTCAGGAAGTAGTAGTCAAAATGGCTGTGTTTCTCTCTCTTTCTTTAGATATATATTCAGGTACATAACCAATCAAATGTCATGAAATAATTGAAGATATTGAAAGTAGCATTTTAATTGGTTGTCAATTCTAACACTTCTTAAGTGTTTTTGTTAGGTAATTTACCTCAGGATATTTAGTCAGGCTTACAGCATAATTTTCTCAATGGAATTCCATCAAATTTGGGTAAATGGTAGGGACTGCTATGTAGTAGGGCCTATTCTATATTTGATGAAAGTGTCTGTAGTGGTTTTTCTGTAAATTATTTTCCCACCTTTTTTTATCGAGCGCTTACCGGTGCACTCAGTGAGACACATTTAATTACTCTCTCATACAGTCAGTCATGCACCTAGTAAATCCTTCATCCAGACACTTATACATCCACTCTTTCTTCAATATGTAAGACATATTTTAACTTTACAGAAACATACAGTCACTGGATGATGTCATCAGTGATGTCATCAGTGATGTCACTGACCATGTCATGAATGATGTAATATGTGACATCATCAGCAGTGGATTGCGGGTGCGCAATATATAGTTAGTGCAACTAACTATATATGCGAATTTCAATGGTTTTGTGTGAGTAAAATAAGGTTTTGTAAATGCTAATCCCTAACTATATATGGTCTATAACCTATGGTTTTTTAATTGAATTTTCAAGGTTTTGTAAATGCTAATTCCTAACTATATATGGTCTATAACCTATGGTTTTTTCAGTGAATATATATATATATATTACCTACTGGCGGTCGCCAGTAGGTATATATAGTTAGGATTTTTTCTCTATGGGATTTCTGAAAATTCTATGTCGAATAACTTTGGTGTTTGTGGACGGAATTGGCTGAAATATTCAGGAAAATGGAACATTTCGTTCCTGAGCAGCCCCTGAAAATCTGGGGGGGTTTCGTCAAGGGGGGGCCGAGAAAAAAGGGGGGTCCCAAAACTCGTTTTTCCCATTCATTTTTCCATAGGGCGGTTGGACTCACTTTTAGCTCGAACGGCTGAATGGATTTACACGAAACTTGGCAAAATTGTAGATATGGTTTGCCCGACGTGCCTTTGCTATGTCTCAATATATGTGCTCCAGTGGATTTTGAGAAATTAACGTTTAAAAAAATATATATATCTGTGACAGCGTCCCGGTTAGCGCCCCGGTTCGCGTACCGGAAGCGTTACGGAACTCCGTGAAGCGAAGCGGATTGGTCTCCGGTGTCTGTCAACATTCTAAACAGTCCGGAGCGGCCGCCATCTTGTCTCTCGGTAGGATCGAGAGACAAGAGGTGCAGAAAAACGAAGGGGCAAATTAATGAAAGGGGGCAAGGTAGACCCCTCCTGACCCCCTAGGATTGATGAGGGGGCTAATAAAGGGTCCCGCGGGGCAAAAAATAAAAAATAAACAATTTTGCGATTTTTCGCGGTAGAGGCGCTACCCGGTACGCGAACTGGGTAGCTAACCGGTAGCGTAACGGGAGTCCGCCATCTTGTGTTTCGGTCGAATTTAATCACAAGATGGAGGAAAAACAATGTGGGAAATGGGTGTAAGGGGGCACGGGAGACGTATCCTGACCCCCTAGGTTTTCTGAGGGTGGTTGAGGAGGCCCATATATGCGAAAGAAAAAAAATTAAAAAAAATTCGCGTGGTTAGCGTCCGGTTCGCGTACCGGGAAGGCAACCGGGAAGCTCACCAAAGAGAAAAAAGAATGACAGAGTTTAAAAAACTTATGGAAATTTTTATAAATGGGAGGTACTTCTGAAAAGAACTGTTCTTTTTATTTTTGTAGTTTTATATATATTTTTTTAATTTTCCGAACGTTTTTGGATTTTTTTGCTTTTTGTGTTAAAAAAGGCAACAAACTTAAAACAGAGAATTATAAATGGCTCAACAGGAGCAAAAAAAAAGAAATTAATTAGTGTTTTTTCTTACTGCAATTATGTTTCTCCATTCTATTGTTGATTGTGGTGATATTTTTTTCACCAAAACAAAGTATTGCCCCACAAAAAATACAAATAAATTTCAAATCTCCAACATTTTCTTGTATGTTGAGGACCATGTTGTCTCCTTCAGGTCTGGATTGAGTGGCTTGTCCAGTGGAGGTGCTGGGTAAAGGATTTGAAAGGTTTTGGGCAAGTTCAGTATTTTGAGCCTGTGCCAAGCAGGTCACTTTAGGTGAATTTATTTTTTTCTGACCTGTAGTTATGTGCAAAAAAGGCCAGATAAAGTGGTCTCCTGCTCCTCCTCCTCTTCCTCTTCCTCATCCTCCTCTTCTTGACCACAAAAGTACTGTGGTGGTGGTCCTTGCTGTGGTGGAGGTGGTGGTGGTGGTGGTGCACCAGCTGAAGCAACAACACTAGCCATTGTTCAAGTCCAAAATGGCTCTTCCTCTTTCTTCTCCAAAATAGGTCTTCCTCTCTCAAAGTAGAAAGTAAGAATGAGGAAAAAAGGAGGGGTCTTTCATCATTTGGAAAAAAAAAATGTTCTGAACCAATGAAAAGTGTTATTTTCAGGTCACATGTCTTGTTGCGCTTACTTTACGCTCTCCGGGTCGCGCCACGGAACGCTTCCTGGTACGCGAACTCAGCGCGTCATAGGATGCATCACGCGACTTCGCGATACGTCACTCTTGCGCGACGCATCACGATGTTGTGTTCGATCGCGGCAGTTGCGGTAACGGAACGTTTCCCGGTGCGCGGACCGGGTCGCGGTACCAAATTGAGCTAACGGGAAGCTACCCGGTGCGCGGACCGGTAGCGAAACAAAAAAAAAAAATATAAACAAAATACAATTAAATTAGATACATAAAATATATTTTTCCGTTAAAAAAGAATATATTTTACAGCTACAGATATTAGCTTTTAAAAAACCAATGAAATTCATTGAAAAAACCATAGGTTATAGACCATATATAGTTAGGAATTTGCATTTACAAAACCTTGAAAATTCACAAAAAAACCATAGGTTAGAGACCATATATAGTTAGAAGGATATTTCATTGATATAAAACCAATGAAATTCCATATATAGTTAGTTGCACTAACTTTATATCGCGCACCCGCAATCCACTGCTGATGATGTCACATATTACATCATTCATGACATGGTCAGTGACATCACTGATGACATCACTGATGACATCATCCAGTGACTGTATGTTTCTGTAAAGTTAAAATATGTCTTACATATTGAAGAATGAGTGGATGTATAAGTGTCTGGATGAAGGATTTAGTAGGTGCATGACTGACTGTATGAGAGAGTGATTAAATGTGTCTCACTGAATGCATGGGTTAGTGACTAAACTATCTTAATTTGTGCATCATTATATCTGTTGTTCTGTAAACTGCTGCATGTGTTGATCAGTAGCTATATGAGTAACTATATGGGTTATTGATTGGTTAGACAAGTATTTGCATGGGAGAGTGAGTGTGTGTGTGGGGGTGGCTGGGAGGTGTGTGACTCTGTGCATAGATGTGTGAACAGTTGATTCACTAGATGTATGGGTTCAAAACTGCATGTGGAAACAGCTGTATGGGTGGTTGACTGTGTGCATGAGTGTATTGGTGAGTGAATGGATATCTCAGTGCTACATTTCAAAGTAAGTACATATGTAAAACACAGTACATGTGAGAGTTGACATATAAAAATTACTGTGTATAAGAGCTAGTGAATGTGTGAGTGGCTGCATGGATCATTGAAAACTTGTATCAGTGATTGTATAAGAGAGTAAATATGTTTTAAAATATTTTTGAATAAGTAAGGTGTGTATAACTGTATAGTTGAGGAAATGGAGGTGTGATTGATTCTTTGCATGACTGACTAGGTGTATGAGTAACTCCATGGATGAGTGACAGTCTGTGAGTGTCTGTTTACACTGAGTGTATCTAAGGTTATATTAGAGTCTGAAGAGGTTCATCGTATTATCACATGAATGATGTCATCAGTGATGTTGTCAGTGATGTCATTTGAGTTGTCATCAGTGATGTCATCAGTGATGGCACTGACCATGTCATGAATGATGTAATATGTGACATCATCAGCAGTGGATTGCGGGTGCGCAATATATAGTTAGTGCAACTAACTATATATGGAATTTCATTGGTTTTATATCAATGAAATATCCTTCTAACTATATATGGTCTCTAACCTATGTTTTTTTTTGTGAATTTTCAAGGTTTTGTAAATGCAAATTCCTAACTATATAGGGTCTATAACCTATGGTTTTTTCAATGAATATATATATATATATATATTCACTGAAAAAACCATAGGTTATAGACCATATATAGTTAGGGATTAGCATTTAAAAAACCTTATTTTACTCACACAAAACCATTGAAATTCCATATATAGTTAGTTGTACTAACTATATATCACGCACCCGCAATCCACTGCTGATGATGTCACATATTACATCATTCATGACATGGTCAGTGACATCACTGATGACATCACTGATGACATCTCAAATGACATCACTGATGACATCACTGATGACATCTCAAATGACATCACTGATGACATCACTGATGACATCATCCAGTGACTGTGTGTTTCTGTAAAGTTTAAATATGTTTTACATATTGAAGAATGAGTAGATGTAGAAGTGTCTGGATGAAGGATTTAGTAGGTGCGTGACTGACTGTATGAGTGAGTGATTAAATGTGTCTCACTGAGTGCATGGGTTAGTGACTAAACTGTCTTAATTTGTGCATCATTATGTCTGTTGTTCTGTAAACTGCTGCATGTGTTGATCAGTAGCTATATGAGTAACTATATAGGTTATTGATTGGTTGCCCAAGCATTTGTATGGGAGACTGAGTGTGTGTGTGAGTGGCTGGGAAGTGTATGACTCTGTGCATAGATGTATGGGTTCAAAAGTGCATGTTGGAAACAGCTGTATGGGCGGTTGACTGTGTGCATGACTGTATTGGTGAGTGAATAGATATCTCAGTGCTACATGTCAAATTAAGTACATATGTAAAATACAGTACATGTGAGAGTTGACATATATAAATAACTGTGCATAAGAGCCAGTGAATGTGTGAGTGGCTGTATGGATCATTGTGAACTTGTATCCAGGATTGTATAAGTGAGTAAATATGTTTTAGTATTTGTTTGAATAAGTAAGTAAGGTGTGTTTACCTGTATAGTTAAGGAAATGGAGGTGTGATTGATTGTTTGCATGACTGTCTAGGTGTGTGTGTAACTTCATGGATGAGTGACAATCTGTGAGTCTGTGTTTACACTGAGTGTATCTAAGGTTATATTAGAGTCTGAAGAGGTTCATCGTATTATCACAACAGTGATGTCATCAGTAATGTCATTTGAGATGTCATCAGTGATGTCATCAGTGATGTCATTTGAGATGTCATCAGTGATGTCATCAGTGATGTCATTTGAGATGTCATCAGTGATGTCATCAGTGATGTCACTGACCATGTCATGAATGATGTAATATGTGACATCATCAGCAGTGGATTGCGGGTGCGTGATATATAGTTAGTACAACTAACTATATATGGAATTTCAATGGTTTTGTGAGAGTAAAATAAGGTTTTTTAAATGCTAATCCCTAACTATATATGGTCTATAACCTATGGTTTTTTCAGTGAATTTTTAAGGTTTTGTAAATGCTAATTCCTAACTATATATGGTCTATAACCTATGGTTTTTTCAGTGAATTTCATTGGTTTTTTAATAGCTAATATCAAAACCTTTACAATGTATTATTCTTTAAAAAGAAAAATATTTTTTACATGTTTTTTATACAATTTTTTTTGTATTTTTTTTTGTTTCGCTCCCAGTACGCGTACCGGTTAGCTTCCCGTTAGCTCAATCCGGAGGCGCGACCCGATACGCGAACTGGTAAACGTTCCTTTTGCGCACCTCTCGCGTTACAAAACAACATCGCGACGCTTCGCGTCAGCATGACGTTTCGCGTTCTCGCGTAATACGTCATATTACGTGCTACGTTCGCGTACCCGGAAGCGCAGCGGTACGCGAACCGGAAGCGATCCGCGGCGCGGCGCCGACCGCGTAATGTAAACATAGCAGGTCATGTGACTCGGTAATAACACTTTTCATTGGTTCATTTCACTTTTGGTTTCCTAATGATGTAATACAAGGTCATGTGATCTAAAATGGACACTTTTCATTGGTTTAGAACTTTTGTTTTTCCCAAATGATGAAAAACCCTCCTTCTTTCATCACTCTGACTTTCATCTTGGTGAGAGAAAGACCCTTTATTGAGACTTTGTGATGGCTTCATTAGTAGCTTCAGCTGGTGCTAGCCCACCACCTCCACCAAATCCAAGAAAGAGAGGACCACCTGCAGAAGTAATTCTGCAAGAAGAGGAAGAACAGGAAGAGGAGGAAGAGGAGGAAGAGCATGAGTTTTTGCCAGAGGAGCCCAGGAGGTACAATCGACAGGAGAATTATATCTGGCAATTCTACAGAATTCCTGAGGGGCAAAAGAAAGTGAATGCTCGTTACGTGTTTTGCCGCATATGCGGTGATAGATTGTCAAGGGGCACTGATAAAAAATATAGTTATGGCAATCATACTATGCATCGGCATATGAGTAGGTGGCACCCAAATAATTATAGTGCTGCCCAGCTACGTGACCAACAACAAAATCCCCTACAAATGGCAAGAAGATCGGTGGTTCCAGAGGTGTCGGGACCAGAGGCGAGGGAGGTGATTGCAAACATCCAAATGTTGTTTGGGCACGTAAAACAAGTGTGCGTGGAATGTGGCGCTTTCATCTGCTACAGAGAAAGTAGCATCACTTTGATTTTGCGAGCAATTCAAAATCATATTAATGTTTGCACAAGACGCACCAAAAAATAAATTCTTTTTTTTTTTTTGCTCCTGTTGAGCCCTTTATAATGGATCGTTTTTGTTTCCCCCCCCCCCCCAAAAAAACCCAAAAAATTTTAAAAACGTTCAGAAAATACAAAAAAAGTAAAAAAATGTTCAAAAAATACTACAAAAAATATAAAACAACAAAAACATAAAAAAAAAAGTTCTTTTCAGAACTAACTCCCCATTATAAAAAAATTGGTAGAATATTTGGAACTCTGCCAACCTCTATTTCTCTTAGTTCGCTCCCGGAGCGCTACCCGGTACGCGTACCGGAAGCTAACCAAAAAAATATTTTTTAAAAAAGAACAGTAACTATAAGGGAAGGAAATACACAGTTATGTTAAAAGAAAGACAGCTCTAGGGAGTAAACTAAGGATACTGTTACCTACAATCCACTGTTGATGATGTCACATATTACATCATTCATGACATGGTCAGTAACATCAACAGCAGTGGATTGTAGGTAACAGTATCGTTAGTTTACTCCCTATAGCTGTCTTTCTTTTAACATAACTGTCTATTTCCTTCCCTTATAGTTACTGTTCTTTTTTAAAAAACATTTTTTTGATCAGTCATAAACAGTGCCATTAATAGAAACAGAGAGAGTGAACAAGAGTGAAGAAATATGGTCCTCCTCAGCCACCCTCAGAAAACCAAGGGGGTCAAGATACATCTACCGTGCCCCCTTCTACCCATTCTGAACATTATTTGCCCTCCATCTTGTATCTTGATTCGAACGAAACACAAAATGGTGGACTGCCATAACGCTGCTGGTTTGCGAACCGGGCAACTTCCCAGGAAGCGGTCCAAAAAAAAAAAAAGTTGGGAAAGTAATTCACAGACACTAAGAGTAATAGAGATGGAGTGAGTGAACAAGACTGAGGAACTATGAGAACAGAGGGACTGAGAAAAAGAGTGGAAGGAGTTGAGTAAATAGGTAATAGAGAAAGGAATGAGGAAAGTAGCAAAGGCAGGAAACTGAGGATTAAAGAAGTGAAGCAGTGGATCTAATAGTAGGTGAATGTGATAGAAATGTAACGAAAAGAGTACAACTATTTACCTTGTAATTGCCGTTAAATTAATCACATTTTATTTCTATACTTTCAATCTGTGAAAGAGAGAACCAACATTTGAAAAAAATTAAAATATGTATTTAAAAATTACAAAAGACAAGGGAAAATATTGAAAGACAAATAGTTTTTCAACAACTTTGACACTGACAGAAGCTTCTGCTTCTCCAGGTCCTCTACACAATCCTAAAGATATACATTTTAAACTAACAGTATCTTGATGCAGATGAAGTGAGGCCTATCTTAAAACATGGTGCATCTTTTGCATTTTTCTTGTTTCAGAAAAGTGTCGCTTCAGTATGCCAATAACATGTCTCCTATCCAGAGATTTGTTTGAGGTGAGGCCTACTCAGAGTTCAAGATGAGATTTACACTTGTTGAAGTGTACAGAGGAGATAATATCTGTGAAAGTCTACTAATGAAGTGAGTCATGTCCACTGCACTCTTCAACAAAGTAGAAACCTCCTATGTTTCCCTGGACAGACCTAAACTTGATCTGCACAATGTGATTCGTAATGATAGGAAACTCAGGTGATGTAATTGAAATATGTGCAATTTATTTTGCTCATTTCACAATCACATCACTTGTGTTTCCTTTGCTTAGGTATCTCATTGTGCAGATGTAGTCCAGCATATGAAAGAATACGTAGAAGTGCAGCACTGCATACAATAAATTTAACACTTACAGAAAACTCACCTTCTCCATGCCTCCTACACAGTTCTACATATACATCATAAATGCAAACAGTACAGAATTAATTATACATGTTAAATGGTTTATTTTTGCTGTTCTCAGAATGTATCAAAATTCACTAAAAACAGTGACTTGAAGGTATTCATCATGTAACAGCGGGGAAAAAAAAACACAATCAAAATGATTGTGTTTAAAAAACCCATACAACATCAGAAAATAAAATTCAGAACTCCTTAAAGTTAACTTACTTTCCATGACGTCCAAGGATGTCCTATGAACAGCTTACACTCTTTTGTGCTGTTATTACTTTCAGCCCGCCACTTTCTGAAAGAAAACCTCCATTGTTTTTAAAAACACGTTACATGCAATAAATGACTTCTTGCTCTCTACCACTATTTTCCACAAGGCCAAATCTAGTCAGAGATATTTATAACTCTTGGATTTCTTGTAAGCCAATCCCATCATTTGGCATTTCCGCAACTTTCAGAATTAAAATGTTGAAGATCATTTTCACAATCCTGGAATAGTAATATCTTCCCCTTCTTGCTCAGTCATGTTCTACATTTCCTATGACACTGATACTGCTTAATATGAAGCAGACTTACACTACCTCTATGAGTACTACAATTATTTAATTCTCTACATCACTTTTAATCACAAAGCAATGTAAAACAGTAGACAGCATTGCAGACTTACATTCCCTCTACTCCATGTTTTGATTGGCTGCTTCAATTAGCTTATGAAAAGAAACAGTTTTTCTGAACTCATTTAAAGTGCACATACATCTCCATGATGTCCAATCCTATGATTAGAAGTTATGTCTCTGAACTACACTTATCCTCAAGGCCAAATTGTGTAGGAGCCATTAGAACTTCTTGAAATTCCACAGATCATATCCCGAGATTATTTTCCTAAAATTTTGGTTTTAAAAACACCAGGTAAGAGTTTTTAAGGTCATACGGCAATTTTTTTTTGAAAATTAAAACAGAATCATTGCAGAATGACCAGCCATTTCTAGACTTTAAATAAGCTGTGTAATGTCCTGATGATATTGAAGGGCCGTCATGATATATAATTGCTGTAGTTACAAAAGTCCTTCCTGATATTGACAACTGCGAAGCTACAAATTTTTTTATTAAAGTTGTCAATTTTGTTCCATCAGGCCTACATCGTTGGATCATTAAAATGACGTACTGGCCATATGTTCGTATAAATAATGTGGACATCATTTCAGATTTACATTGGCTACACTCCATGTTGTGATTAGCAGCTTTTACTAGCTTATTAAAGGAGACTGATTTACTGTCTGGCAAAGTTAAATATATAAATCTTTCTGAGTCTACACTAGTAGTACTTGATACCATACAGTTCTCGCAGTCATGCTGCCATTGATAAGAAAGCCCAAACAGCTGATCTACATCTACACCTTCAGCATGTAATACATCAAGCATATACATTAAAAACTCCTGACAATCTTGCTGAATATTTTGAGAGAATTGTGTTTGCCCTGAACATCTGTCTAACAGATTTCGAATTTCAGACACACTTTCTATTTTTGTTCTATCTGTGCTACATTTCTCTAACACAGAATTCAACAAACTGCAAAATCTTTGATCAGAATTGACCACAATCTCTTCTTTTACATTTTTTAGAGAAAACAAAACATTAATTACTACATTAGCATAGCAGTTGACACCAGAACTGTTTTCAAACTGAAAACCAACAACATCTTCAACAGAATCCTCTTTGTTTCTGCTTGTAATTTTAGGTTCATTCACTTTTTGTCTTTTTGCTACAACCTCCCCAGTATTGTTCTCATTTCTTCGTTTCCGGCCTACCAGACGTTTCTCAAACAAAGGAAACTGAGGCAAATGTGGCGCATACTCTCTTCTTAACCTATTGTATTCCTTAACACAATCTAGATCTGCACAAATGTTTCTGACATCACACTCAATCAAGTACAATCCCGATAAAGTTCTAACTCGTGACAATGCCACATATGCCATACCCTCCTTGAACACAGAACTGCCAATATTCACCAATGCAGTGTCTACACTTAAACCTTGCGATTTATGAATTGTCACCGCATATGCCAAGCAAACAGGGAACTGCTTACGGCGAACATATAAGTCTTTTACAAGCAAAAATCTAGCAGAACAACGAGCAATTAGCTGTACTTCCTCAATGCCATCAAATTTAATTTTTAAAAATTCTATTCCATCTCTATTTCTGTATTTCACAAAATCAACAACATTACCCATTGATCCATTTACCAGACCTCTTTCAACATGTAAATTCCTTCTTAAAATTATACGGCAGTTCAAGCACACATTCAGAGTCTTTTCAAAACCTGCAGTTTTAGATATACTCTTCTCTAATGAATCCAATTTTGTTTTCAGATTCTCAGACAAAATAATTGTTGATCCCATATGCTCTACTCTATCAATAGCTTCCACTTTCACAATCTCTTGCTTTTCTAAATGCAACATTTTGTTGTTAAATTTGGCACATTCTGCAAGAGTTGGCATCAAACATATTCCAGATTTCTTATCAGTAATTTTCTGAAAAATATTCTCAGGCACAACATCTTGTTCTGGATATAAATTTGACAGTAATCATGCATGTAAAGCTTCTTTCCCATGCTCGGTCACTTTTCCAATTCTAACATCTTGTAGAATAGTCTTGTAAACTTCATCCTTTGCCTGACGCATATTTTCATGCAGTTCAGCATAATTGAAGTTTAACCATATATTGACGTTGCCAATGCTGCCTAGGCACTTCCTGGTATCTTCATGCGTGAGCATTTTGAACACAGGTTGCCCTTTCACTGGTGTCAGCTGCAGAAGATCTCCGAAAACAATGATGTGTTTGCCACCAAATAACACATCATACTCTGTTTTGAGAACTTCTTGCATCCTCAAATGCACAAAGGCAAGCATGACATTGGAAACCATGCTTACTTCGTCAATGATAAGAAGTTTCATTTTCCTCAAGATTCTTGAAACTTCAAAACAAGCATCTCCAGATAGCTTGTGATATTCTAATTTGTTGTCATGCTCCACTGGCAGCATCAGTAAACGATGTAAAGTAATCCCTTTAATATTATGTGCTGCCAGTCCAGTTGGAGCAGTGACAACACAAGACAGCGATGACTCTGTCCTTTCCTGCAAATAGCATGAAATTGCTTTAATGAGGAAACTTTTTCCAGTTCCCGCTTCTCCACTCACGTACAGTCGGACAGGCTTCAACGACGTACATGAGCACTCTTTCTTATCATGACTTAATCCATGATCAATTTGCATGGTAACTTCGTCATATATTTTCCTCTGCTCAACGTTGAGTTGCCTTTCCAACTCTTCTAAGTTAACCGCATCCTCTTGAGCATGTGCCATGGCTCTTTCCACCTCATTCATAGCAGTGGCAGCTTCATTTTCAATAAGAGGTCCTCCTAGTGGATCCTGACTCAATGAAGCAGAACTCTGACTGTCCTGAGAACTGTCTCTGGCAATCTCGGCTGCAATCGTTGCTTCCTGCTCAATTTCCGCATTCAACATTTCTACATATTTGGGAAAAGCAGGACATTCTATGGTCTCCTTGGCGGCATTGAAAGAGTCTTCATAACAGAGGAAATCTCCAAGCAGTTCCTCTTCTGCACGCCAAGGCTTGAAAAGTTGCAAAAGTGCTAAATAGAAAAACTCCTTTTTTTCAGGAGATTCGCCACTCAATTTTCGATGGTTTATCAAGTGGCATTTTCTTTGCTTGACCAGACATCCCTCACTTCCTATTACAGCATACACTCCTTTCTCAGTATCTTCTTTGATGTTCCTCTTGAACATGTAATTTTGCAGAACCTCATACAGACAAACATTCTCTAGGTGACTGCTTCGATTTGGATAATATGTATCCAACATGTTTGTCTTCAAAATGTCGGTACTGTTTGGCTCCTTTTCCGCCAAATACTCAATTTCCCGCACAGGTTTGAGAACTCGATTACGCGTTGCAGCAAGACCAAGACTCGCCCAAACGATACTCCTGGACTTGGCATAGAGACTTGCTGAAGACAACCGGTCAGAACATTCGTACGCTCCGATTTCTCGATGCGACAACATCTTCAGACTGAAACTGTACAACTTCTTGCTGAGGCTCTTTTCATGGGAAATGTCCTCCCACATATCCTTCAATTCTGTCTTCTCTTTTTTGGTGATGTAAGACGTCACATACCGAGCCACAGCCATACAGTTATCAGCCACAAACTGTATATCCATGTTAGCATTCCACATGGACAAAATCACCGGGTTGTAGTCGTTGATGTACTTGGACTCTTCGTTCCTCTTCAAATTGTAAGTGTTTTTAGGTGATTTCTTCATCACATTGTGTCGCAGCGAAGACATCAAACTGTTTACTCTTCCTTTAGAAATCACCGGTCGTGGAAAGCCGAAACGACATTTGGTGTAGAACTTGTCTTTCTTTCGGAATTTACGACGGCAGTACTTTCCACATCGATGGCTTTGGAAACGCAGAACTTTTTCTCTTAGGCTTTTCTTCTCCTTTGCGTTTGGAACAGCACACGTAGAATACTGTTGGATGAAACTCATCACTGAGTCTTCTGGATCCGTTCCAAATTTAGGTGCATCCTTGATCCACAGCAACATATGTATATGAGGAGCACCTCTTGCTTGGTACTCCTTTCTCCAGAAGAAATCCAACACCTCTCCAAGAGGTGGATTCTTCTTATTCATGATGAAAGACATCATAGCTTCAAATCTATGATTGAAGTACCTACATACATTGACTGGATCCAAAGAGCACAGTTCTCCGGGTGTCTTGAATTCGATGTTTTCTACGTTAGCATTTGCCTCTCGTAGAAATTCAAGTAAGTCTTCCCAGCCATACTCGGCACAGCTCAGAGTGAGGAACCATGTGGGAGTACCTAAGTTCCTCAGCATACATTTTAAATCACCATGACGACGGTACCAGTACTCATTAGTACCACGCTGACACGCCATGAGATTAATCAGGTGAGAATCCAAAATACTATCTTGGACATTCACTTTATCCATAAAATCACTTGCCGAGATGTTTTGCATGTGTATACCACTTTTCAAGATGTGGTTCACTGCATATGACAGTCCAGACAGATCGCTTTCAAACAGGAGATGAAACAAATAAGGAATGCATTGTCGAAACCTAGCATCTCCTGCATACAATCGCAAAGTCCGGTATTCAGAAGCAGGAATTTGATGAGGTCGCTCATCATATCTTCCTCCCTGACCTGTTGGAAAAAGCTGTGGGAAACACCGAGCTTCCAAACTTTCCTCCCAAACACTAATGGGACTCCCTTTGGCTTGTTTCATTTGAAACAACTCAATAGCATTCCCCATGACTTCCTTTGAATGCAAAGGATGAACACTATAATGTTCATATATTTCCTCACTAGTAGAGGGTTCTACTTTCTCAATTTGACCAGCACACAAATCGCTATCCTCTTCCTCACTTACTTCCTCTTCTGCAACATATACATTCTTATAGTATTTATTATTTTTTTTCAAATACAATGTTGCCTTTTTAACTTTCCTAACATCTACTAAATCTTGCCATATTTTCTTATTCTTTGTCGGAACCCCATTAACTAAGATAACCAGAGGTTCCTCTTCCACTTTTTCTACTCCAATTGTGTTAATGTTTTTCTTGAAATCTAGAGGCAAATAAACAACTCTTCCCTTTAATCCTCTCTGTAAATCTGATGGAGGCAATTTCCCTGTCTTTGGCTCCATTCTTACAATAGCCTGAAAGGGATGGATACTTTGAATCAAAATAGATTCATAAGTATTTAAGTCCTTCAATTCAGAAGGAATCTCAACCAATTCCAGATTATTATGAACTGCTCTAGCAGGCATCTGGTTTTGTTTTAATTTGTTACAACAATAAGTACACACACGTTGATCCAATCCCAAATCAAAACAATTTTCTACCATCAAGTATGTTGCAAAATCCTTCCATTCACTATTATTTTCCCTTTCACTTTTTGCATATAAATCCACTAACTTAGTCTGATTCTTATAATAAGTGCGTCTACAACACACACAAGTGAAATTAGGCCTCTCACTTGATTTCATGTCAAACGTCGCAATTTCCCTCTGGAAATTATCTGTACTGGAAACCTGTACACTATCTTCCAAATGACCCTCTACTTCTTGCTCAATTTCAACATTCTCCTCTTTACTTCCAAAGTAACAAAACTCAATTTCTTCACATATATTCTTCACATCTATTTCAGAACCATGCAAAAGAGCAGCGCATAATTGTTTCAGCATAATTGCTGGACTCTTAGCATAATACAACAGTCTAACTAACTTCCTCACTTTGTTATGATGCACTGCTAGCATCCTGAAATGATGAAAAACACTCTGGCATACTCTCCTGGAAAGACAAGCCAGTGAATGACCATGCAAACCTGTCACTTCTCTCACTCTGCAAGGATCTAATTCTTGCAACAACCTTATTTTCTGCTTCAAACTTTTCTTGTTAAATGTCCGTACAAAATCACAAAGCAAATTGATGGAATCCTGTCGCACACTGCAAATACTACTACACTTCCAGGTGTACACAGGACCCTTAGCACGTCTTCCTAAAACCTCATTACCTAACAACTCTTCTGCCTCTGTTGTCACAAGTTTTTCTTTTTCAACTGGACAACCATCTTTCACTTCATAAGCACGACCACTGATGTCAACTGCATGCACCAAATCATTATCCTGGAAATAACTCTCTTCATTAAAAAATGCCTCACAGCTTGAACTATGTATCCATTCTCCAGAAAAAACTTCACAAAAATTACTACGATTAACTATTCTCTTCCATCTACTATTTCTTTTGAAATCAAAAATTGCCTTGTTTAGCTTCCTAATTCTATTGATTATCAAAATAAATAACTTACGTTTAATTTCAAAAGCCTGATCAATAACTTTCTCAACTTTTTTTTTCTCCTATAAAAAACTAATTTCTGTTGACCTTTCTTAATATTTTTTAACAAATTGCCAATTATCCTGTTACGGAACATTCGTTTACGAATCTCCGTAAACTGTTGTTTCCTTCTACTATCATGCACAGATTTATCTCTTGCTCTAGCAGTAACATTTTCATTTGTCCTTTTCTTTCCATTTGATTTACTTGTCATTTTATGGATTGAAACATTTTCTGTACTAATATTTTTTTTATTAGAAATATTTCTTATGAAATATTTAGAGCTCTTACCCGGTGCTTTCTTCATGGCTTGAGAAATCTTTTTGTTAGAGGACTGCTGCATTTTTTTTTTCTCCTGCTGTCTTTGACGTTTTGCAGCCTTCATCTCTCTTATTTTTGTAGGCATAGTTGAATCTGAGGAAAAATATAATAAAAATGTTATTAAACATTATTATCAAACAGTAAATCAGTAATAGTGATCAAAAACTTAACACACTACTTGACATTTTAAATAGAATATTTTTTAGTCCTTGCAAATTTACAATACAGAAATAGCAGAAAAGAAATGAGATTTATATTTATGTTACCTATGCTATTTTATATGTGAATCTGATCTAATTTTATGAGCATATTTTAATATTTTATTGAAGACACTACACATAACCTGTTTTTGAAGGTGTCTTTATTTTTAAATTAAACGGTTTACCTTTTTACTTTTTATTGATTATAAAATTTAAAAATAAATGTTTATAATTCCAAAGGCTCAAGCAGGTCAGCTTCCCATCCTATATCATATAATTCGGACAAATCTGCATCCTCATCACGCTCTTCTTCATCCTCAGGATTTAAATCATCCAATGGATCAACATCCACTGATGTTTCAATTACAAGTTCAATGATGAGGTCAAAATCAACTGATTGCAGATTGTCGCTCATGTTGAGGTTGTCTTTATCTTTAAAGAAAGACAACAACAATGAGATGTTGCAGAGTAAGAGACAAATCTCACAGATTATAATAGTAAAATTATTTAACAGGAGTAACATTTTGCAGCTATTATTTAGCCATGTCCAGCGATGCTGAGCAGGTGAAGCCTATGTCTAATTTTTCACTGAACAGGACTCATCTGTTCTTAACCTTGGATAAGCCTCAACGACTCTGTGTCCCCTGCACATACTCAAATGTTAAAGTGCAGATTTATATTAAATGGCACATCCCCAGGCATGCACCAGTTAATGTGCACCACTGCTTTACCACCCATGGTGTGCCGCATTTACAATCAGATAGGAGAAAGCTGCTTCAAAACCCTGCGCCTGCTTGAAGCTGGCATAGGTCTTGACGCAGCATTGTATAGATGGGGCACCCCTGATCCTTGCTGGAGCTGCATCGCACTTACGATACAACTCCAGCAATGCGCCACCTTTACGGCACAGATGCGTCACGCATCTGTGCCTTTTTTGCCCCATGCTGCGCCGCATTGTAAATGCAGCACACCATGGGTGGCGGAACAGTGGCGCAGGATGACTGTCACATCCCTGGGGATGCGCCACTCATCATAAATCTATCCCTAAGCTTCTTATCTTGTTACAGATGAACTGCCATATGTATCATCAAAATATTTTACATATTATAAATAGCAAATTTTAAGGAATAAATAGCGATTCTTTACTATTCCTAATTTGCAATGAGCAAATTGCTAATTGCAAATTACCCATTCATTTCCATAGGCTAGGAGGCTCATAGGAATTAATGTTGCAAGTTGTGATTAGCAATTAGCTCATCACAAAATAGGATTTTTTTCAAGCGTGCAGGGGTATCTCAAGAACACCCTGCTGCACCCCTGAAAAAGAAATTTGGGAGCACATGGCACACCTACATGCCCTAATGGCATGTATGGGCGTCATATGGGACCTTTTTTTTAAAAAAAAAAAAATGCTTTTTGAAAAGAATTCGCAAATTACCACAAACTAGAAGTTGGTGGTAGTTTCCAAATCCTTAATATCATTTTTTACATATTTTTTTTTGATACATTGCATTTAAGGAATCACAAATTTTGAATTATTGACATTTTAAGTAATTTCCACATGTGCACTGTTTTCTAAATATAATTTGAAAATCGTTTTTGGGGAAAAGTAATGGTTTGCAAATTTATGACAAGGACATAATGGTGTATGCTTCTCTATAAGGCATTTCAGTATCTCTAATGTCATTTTTCCCATATTACATTATAAGACCTTTCCCCATGAAGCACATTCCTTGTAAATATGCTCCCACCAGTGCATTGCAAATTTAGATTTTGACTGTTTCAGACACATAGCCATGTTGAAAGTGACCCAAAAAAATTGCAAACGTTTTAAAAAAAAACATTCATGTGTCTTAATGACATTTTAAGTCATTTCCCCATGGACAATGTTTTCTAAGTGGCACAAAAGAGGTATACACCTATCATAAATCTGTCCCTAGCATTATAAATGATTAAATCAGGATGACAATAAGATTTGGCCTATCCAGAGGTTTGTTTAAGGTGAGGCCTACTCAGGATTGCAGATTAAAGTTATGCTTGATGAAGAATACAGAGGAGATAATTTATTGTAAAGGCCTACCAATGAAGTAAGTGATTTCTACTTCATTGCACCAGTCATCATAAATGTATCCGTAAGCTTCTTATCTTGTTAGACATCAACCGCCATATGTATCATATAACTATTTTGCATTTCCAAAAAAGCGAATTTTAAGGAATAAATAGCGATTCTTTACCATTCCAAATTTGTTTGAGAAAATTGCTAATTGCAAATTACCCATTCATTTCCATGGGCTAGGAGGCTCATATAAATGAAGGTGCAATTTGCGATTAACAATTTGCTCATCACAAATCAGGAATTTATTCCAAAAGTGCAGGGGTGTCTCAAGAACACCCTGCTGCAACCCTGAAAAAGAAATTTGGGGGCATATGGCGAACATAAATTTTAACAACATTCCTTTACCTCAAAAACGATTTTCAAATCATAACTTCAAAACACTACACATGGGAAAATTACTTAAATTGTCCTTAAGACACATAAAAGCGTTTTTTGATTGGCTTTCCTGCATGGTAGGGTCACTTTTAACATGGCTATGTAACATAAACATTCAAAATCAAAATTTTCAATGTACAGGTGGGAGCATATTTACAAGCAATTTGCGCCACAAAGAAAGGTCTGACATTAAAATGGGAAAAATAACATCAGGGACAGTCAATTGCCTTATAAAGAACCATACACCATTATGTCCTTCTCATGAATTTAAAAACAATTCCTTTTTCCCAAAAACGATTTTCAAATCATAATTTCAAAAAACTGCACATGAGAAAATGACTTAAAATGTCAATGAAACACATGAAAGCGTTTTTTTATTGGCTTTCCTGCATGGTTGGTTCACTTTTATCATGGCTATGTAACACAAACATTGATAATTAAAATTTTCATGCACATGTAAGAGCATATTTACAAGCAATTTGCGCCACAGAGAAAGGTCTTACACTAAAATGAGAAAAATAACATCAAGGACAGTCAATTGCCTTATAAAGAACCATACACCATTATATCCTTGTCATGAATTTAAAAACAATTCCTTTTCCACTGATCCAGCGCTCTCACCAAAATATTGCACAAATGACACTATCTACTACCACAAAACTTACACTACAACACTAGGCCCATAACAACAATAGAGCGCTTGAATCATGAGGCGATAAGATCTAAATATAGTTGTTTAAACCATCTGCAATAATCAAGACCAGCTTGTCATTTTAGAAAGTTTATTTTAACACATCTAGGAAAACTTAGGTTTTGGTATTTTATTAAACAAGCATTAGAAAATGTCATAAAGAAAGATTTATTCAGTATTAATAAAAAGAGCATAAATCAAGAATTATTATTCATTAGCAGGAATAAGTAAAATTAAGCATTTCCCAAAATCCTAACTATATCTCTGTCTCTACCCTCATCACCTAATAATAAAGTAATTAATAAAAACTCCTGTCCTCACGTGTAAAGTCCATCAGCATAACATCGTCCTCCAGAATTCTCGAGCGTAAGCCAACTATGTGTTCTCTGAACCTATTCTTATACCCTAATTTTAGCTGAGCTAACTATTTTTCACATTCCAGCAGACGAATTCTAGTTCTCCATTGGCTGAGCCACCTCGTACCACAGTAAACTGTGACACCTCCTTCTTACATGCCCGGGCAAATTCACTAGTCCATTGTTCATTTAGAAGTCTTGGCAGCTCTCCTTAGACTGCTACATTTTGTAGCGACAACTTCCTTTTTAACCTTGAGCTAGTCAGCTCTGAACTCCCGTGGCACGTTAGCAAACGTTAGCAAATTTCTCCAAAAAGTCATCTTTTTAGCAGTTCAATCCAAAACCTTTCAAAATAAAAGCTCAGAGGCCTTTTCCATCCTTCTTGGAATTATTTTCACTTGAGCCATTTTCATCATTAGGCCTCTTTCAGAAAGCGTCAATTTTCTGCGCCACCTTCCCTGCGTCACTTTTAAAAGGGTACTAATTTTCCTGCAGCCATCTCTAAGCTTCATTTGTAAAACTATTATATAAACAAACACAAAGGATAATTAGTGAAAGAAATACAGTTTGTTCTGTTGCCTCCCATCATTGCTAATTATTAACCCATTAGTCTAAATTACCTAGCAGTAAAGCACAAATAAAGCAGCATTTTATATCTACCTGTCTTCATTAATCCATAAAACCTTATGTGCACCTAGAATAGTAGAAATGACATCACATAGACAAGGGAAGCAAAATAAGCACATGCCATTATTTCAAAAACAGCTGCTATTAGTTATGACATGACAATAGACAAGATTAATTTATTATTTTCCACATACATAAGAATGCAACATAATGCACATTTATGAGCACACATGTTAATTTCCCACATGTCTTTTGTGTATGCAACTTTAAACTAGGTTGAATTATTATACACACAGCACAAGTTGTTAGCATTATTAATTTATTTATGGAAGTGTGACTTCACAGGTTTAAACAGAATTCTGTTTTCTATCCCGCTCCATCAACTCCCTCATCTGGTGATTAACAAATCACCACACCAGCACCCAAAAATTTAGCAAAGATTTTATCTAAGATGAACACGATTCAATTTCACCTGTGTTAGTATTTCTAAAGACTTATCTCATCAGTTTATCTACAATTCTCATATATATATTTAAGAAACCCCTCTAGTTCTATTTCTTTCTCTTGTGTATCATACAACTATGCTTCGACAAAAGTGTTGCAAAAACTATAACTAATAAAATGTCAGTATCTTGCTTGTCATATTGACCTAAAACTTCTCCTTGTTAATTTCAAAAAGAACAATAACCTAAATTAACCAAAACAGAATTATATTTGCATTAAGCTTGCAAAGAAAAATAAAACAAAAATTTTAAAAATGTTTACCTAAATTTTCTAAAAATTTCTAACACCCCCCTTTTTCAAAATTTTTTTATTTTTTTTTTTATTTTATTTTTTATACTCTTTAAACCTTCTAACAGTTTTTCTTCGACCTAATGTCACAAATTAATTTTTCAGCTAACAGAATTTCTTCGACCTTGTGTCACCTAACAAGATTTTCTTCAGCCTTATGCCAAAAAAACAGAAAACCTAAAATTTAACAGGTATGTACTTCAATCATTGTCACTTTTGTTTTCAATCTTTTCCTGACTGCAATCCATTACAGGTATCACTTCTATTTTCTTTCCTGCCTCACTTTTCTTTTTAGAATCTTTTTCACTTGATATCTCATCAATCTGTTCCTTTGATCTGTGTCTCAATTTGTATTTTAGGCCTTCATTTTCTTCTGGCCATTCATCACTTTTTCTTGGTAATTTCTTCTTTTGCTTGGTCACATTACATTCTGTTCTCCAAGCTCCTTTTCTGAATTTTCTCATTTGAGAATCTTCATCATTCTCATCAGTTTCAGTGTCAGATATTTTCATTCTGGACTCAGGTACTTCTTTACTCAGCAACTTCACTCCGTTAGGAACGTCATCTTTGTAGCTGGTACTTGGCAATTCATTTTCTTCTTTTTCTACAATTACCTTCAACTTCCCAGTTTCAGAATTCTTGTTCCTGCTTTCAGAGCTACTTTCCTGCCTTTCAATACTCTCCTGGTCTTGAATCACAATCTGATCACATTCTTCTTCTGCTTCTTTTTCTGGCAGATTTCCATTATTTTCTGAGTTTTTAGTCACAACTTTCAAGTCTTCTTCAATCAAGGCTTGTTTTCTTTTCATGTTCTCCAGATGTCGACCAACTTGTCGACCTTCAAGATCTGGATTCTCTTCAGGCTCTTCTTCAGAATCTGAATCTTCAATTGTGACACTATCCTCATCAGGATTTTCAGGTGTAGATACACGAAAAGTATGGCCAGTGTCAATCCACCTCTTCAGTCTTTTGCACTTCTCTGTATTTGTTGTGACAAGACTAACTAGCCTCCTTTTCTGCCACCTTGGCACTAGAGAATTTCTTTTTAGACGAACCTTTTTCCTTATTCTTTTACCTGGTAACAAATCAAGTGCTTGCTCTTTTTCTCTTGTTTGCACTTCAGTTTCATCTTCATCAAACACAGAAATCATTTCATCTGATAAATTCCTGCAGTTCTCCAAATTGATGCTATCATTGATAGGCATCATTCTTTTCTCTGGTATAAATGTCTGTCTCATGACTTTGTCCATCATAATATCACGTGGACTTAAATCTGTCTTTTTATCAATAGTACTTCTCAGAAACATTAAAACAAGTGGAAGGACATCTGTCCACTTTGTACCTGCAGCTAGGCACATTTTTGCATCTCTGTCCTTTATAGTACGGTTCTCATGCTCCTCAACATCTGAAATTTCTATTCTATCTGTACAATGGAGCAATCTGTTTTCAATATGTTTTCTGTTATCTGATAACTTTGCAACATTAATTTCATCATCATGTCGCATCTGAAATGTTTCAACCCATTTAGTAATCAAACAGTAAATCACAAAAATGTAGCACAGTTTGTAATGCAGTGACATCTCACAGAAATCCATTTGTAATCTGGTCAATGAACCACTTTCCTGTAATTCAGTTCCCAATCTCACAATTGTTCTCTTAATTGTGTTCGCTTGCTGATAAGTCAGACACCTCTGGTAAAGAAATTCCACAAATCTATGGTACATTCTGTCCATGCCAGTAATCATGCTATTTGGTAAAACTACTCTACCATCTTTGTGTGACAAAATCTCATCCTCATCTCGCTGTCTAAAATCTGTACTCAACCATGTGTTTCTCAACCATGTGTTTTTCTCCTCATGAGTTGCTTCATCTTGTAAGTCTTTGACTACCTGCCATGTTTCAACTACAGATGTTAGTATTAGTGAACTCAAAGCATGTTCATCATTCATTTTGTATGCTGCACATATCATGACAGCAAACTTTTCTGCTAATTGAATATCATTAATCAATCTTTTAATTAAATTTGCATTTCTGAAAAGTGAACCTGTAAAAGTCAATGTTTTAATCTGTTGATCAATTGCATCCTTTACTTTGATGTCTTCACTCAAAAGAACATCAATTTTATTCCAACATTCTGGAAGTGCATTTAATCTTTTTGGACTGTTTTCCTGTTCTTTATTTAATCCTGTATCTGCATTGTCTGACTGTTCATTAACAAAAATTTGTAATGGCAATGAAGCCATGTCATTCTCTTGAGTTATTACCTGTCGCTGTATTTGTAACTCTTTATTTAACTCATTTATCTCAGTTTCCTTTTTAATTGACCAGAATTTTGACTCGTCTGACTGTGTCAATTCAATTAGGTTAATGTCAGACTTCTCACTTACCAGAACTGAAGTCATCCCTGTTTCTTGCTGTGTTTTGATCCCTACTAGTTCAATCTCAAGTACGATAGAATAAACTTTTTCAGTTAATGGGACCTTTAAATTTGTGGAATTAATTTCATCTTTTCTAAGTACAGGCACTATCTCTTTTTCCAGAGTTTTCATGGACTCCTTCAAATCATTTGATGAATTTACATAATCAGGAATATTAATTCCAGAAGTACCAAGCATCTCATCATGCTTTTCTGTTGCATTAATTTTAATAAAATTCTGAACTGGCACTTTATCAGTTTGATCTGACACTTTTGGCGTTGTATTAATCTGTTCTGGGGTTTTTCTTGAATTTCTGTTCTGATCCATATTTACAACATCAATTGTACACTGATCTATATTTTCTACTCTGACACTTTTATTATTTATTTTCGCTAATTTTGGAATCTTTAATTTATTCTCACATTTAGCAACAACCTTTTTCATTTTCTTATACAAGGAAGACATTTTCTTAAAATAATTTGGTAATTGTACTCTCTAAATTTGCCTTGCAGCGTTTGCTGATCAATTAATTAATTAATTTAACTTAACACTATCAAATATTGAAAACCTTATAATTTGGTCAATTTAATGTATCTCCTAATTTACCTGTATCACTAAATTTAATTAACCTGTAAAGAAAAATATCAATTTGCAAAAACAGTAGCAACGCAAAATATTTATTTATAATAATACCAACATATAATCACATGTGTTTTAAATGTACTTATTTTTCACTTACACACCTTCTGCAACGTATACCTGTGGAAAAAGAAAAACCTAACCTGTTTGCTTTTAAATTTTGGGCAGTAAATGTAAATTAACTAAAACATTATTGGTAATAATCTAATCAATAAATCAAAATTAAGGACAAAATTTGATAATTTTAAAAATAATTCTCCTTCATGCGCAATCACCTTAGACACAGGTAATCTCTCTAAAACACTCTGTCTAATTTATTAATGGATAGTTCCTACTCTATTGTAATCAAATTAGTTTGATATAATAATCACACCAGTAATACAGTAGTCGGCACCACTAAAGCACTTTTAATCTAAATTCAAAACACTGATGTTCTTTTCCTTAAAAATTTTACACTCAAATGCTTGCCTCACACTTCTTTTTATTTTTAACAGTGTTATTAACAGGAATAAAAAACAGGACATTTACAGCAAAATTTTTGTATTGTTTTAAACAATCACCGCTTCATAAATGCCTCGGCCAAATCAGAACTCTGGGTGGTCGTGTTGCTCCGGACACTTTGGCCAATCAGTGCACGGCAACCACAACCCTCATTAACACACTCTGCCACTATAGTGTCCTAATAACACTCCAACCAAACTAAGAAATACTCCTATAATGCTCAACTAGCTATAACCCAGTTTTGCTATTATCTGTACTGCTATTGCTGCAGTCTTCCTCTCTCGCGCTCAACCCCTTCTATTATTGCTCTTCACTCGTTAGTGGCTACATACAAGTCAGCTTTTCTTTTAGTAAATGAGATTTGAATACAGCGCGTAGTCACTTTAATCAAAGCAAGCCGTAGCTATTTTCATACATGGGAGAGCCTCGCCCAATTAGAACAGGGCTCACGGAGCCTCGCCCAATCGGAGCGCGGCTCTGCTTATGACGCTCTGGTCACTTTCTTCCAATCAGAGCAAAGCGGCTCTAACACACCCTCTTGCTGTAGCTCCAAGCTCTCTCCCCTCGCGCTCCAATCAGTAGCCTCTCTTGTAAATTTAATTCAGCCCTCAAAGTTCGTCACACTAATCAGCTGTGACATACTTCAATTCCAACAACAGGACCACTAAACTTTTATTTAATAGCGAGGAAACAGCGCAGCTCCGCTGTAACACACACTATGGCCCTTCAACCAATCAGGGAGCGGCCCTACTATGACGCTGCGCGTCAATAGCCAATGGGTGCGCGGCCTTTTCTATGACGCGCTGAGACTTTAACAAATCACAGCGCGGCCCCTTCGTGTCGAGCAAGGACAATTCTAATTTAACAAACCAAATGAATACTCAGAAACCTTTGCCAGAATCCGCCCAAAAAGAACATAACCTTCGTGACTCTCATAGAGTTTCTCTCACCTTGCGCTTCCAACAGTCTCTTTAATATATCATGTATTCGCTCGCCCACATCAGTCACAACACCCCTCTTCTTCTGAAAACAACTACGCGACTACAACAGAGGAAACTAAAATAAATACTTAATTTTTATTACTAAGGATACTTTTAAATGTACAGATAATATAGACGCGCAATAGTATATTTTTAAACGCGATTACCTTTTAAACATATAAACGCTGTCAGCCAATCACAGCGTTACTTGTAAAGCGTCTTAGCCAATCGGAGCACACCTTTGCTGTGACGCTCCTAATACATTAACCAATCAGAGCGCGGCAGACTCTGACGTATGCAGAAGCTGCGGCTGCAGGCTCTCCCTCTTCGCGCTCTCACTCACACACAGCCCCTCCCTTACAAATCTTATTTCAATAGAGCGCGCTAAGTTTCCTTTTTAAATATCAGCGTTTGGGAAGAATTATGTTTAAATTAAACGGTCATTTATTTCGAGGATGTTTATTTAGATAACAATTTTCAGCAGAAGACACTCCAGACTCTTCAATTAAACGGAGTGATATTTTATTATGACACTTTGGGCGAATTTTATTCTTCAATCAGTATACTTACTACACACATCAGTTTTTAATTTAGCAGAATTATTAAAACGAAGGGAACATCAGTGGAGGCTTAGCTAGTTACTCCATAACAACGCCTCAACCAATCAGGGGGCAGCTTTTTATTATCAATGCTGACGCTCTAGCCAATCCGAGCGCGGCAATTCTGACGTAGGCAGCTGCTGCAGCTTCTGTCTCTCCCTACACGCTGTTTCACTCGCAAAACCAGCCCCTCCCTTACAATTTTCGATCGGGGCACAATTTAATGGTTTTAAACTACGGAGAACAGTATAATACTATATTTAAAGCGAGGAATGTTTATAAAATCAATATTAATTGCTTTTTACTTATTTTAACGAGTTTAATAACGTGGAATACCTTAATTATTGCCTAATTAATACAAAACATTCTAAAATGCTTCTGAATGTTTTAAATTAGCACAGTTCACCTTTTTAGACTTTTCAACTATGCTGAACACTTTTGAATTCAATTTTATTAGCGTGCAGAACTTTTAAATGTATTTAAACACTGCACTTCATCATAAAAGTCTTAGAATGGTACAGACTTTATCCTGAACTTTCCTAAGTACCTTAAAATTACTTTTGGTACATTTTAGTCAATATATAAAACGAAACACATCTGTCTGCTTCTCTAATTAGGATAGTTTACATACATTCAAGTATCCACACTTCGGAATAGACGGCGCTATTCACACTAAGGATAATTTCCATTTGTCAGTAGAGCAACTCTTACCCTACCCTTCTAACACGTAAGAATATGAACTCATTTTGCTCTGAACCCACCGCGAAGTGAAAGTATCTAAGAGTTCCACTTGAACATACCTTACAAAACAATCACGCACTTTCACACTGAAAATTCCCTAACTTCAGACACACATGAAATCCGTACAGGACTCTCACCTGTTTATAGAAATCATGCACCGTTAGCAAAATAACACCGTTATCCGTACAGGGCTCTCACCTGTTTATAGATATAAAACATGTACCCGTACAGGACTCTAACCTGTTTATAGATAATCATGCACCGACATTACCCTACCCTTCACTCAAGCTTGAATATAACTAATACTCTTATCACAGTGAGTTTTATGGAAGGCGCTTTGTCCCTATTCTCATGCTGCTCTAATTTCTTAGAAAACCCTCACTATTACAAGATTCACACCTAGCCCTAAAACTGTGTTGCACGGCGACAACACTGTATTGCACGGCGACAATACTTCTGGTACACGGCGATACCAACAGTGATACTCGGCGATATCACAGAAACAGATCAGATATTCTGCATGACTACCTTCTCATCACACAGTTTTTGTACCGGTACACACATAGCACAAAATAAACAAACTCAACATGTGTTAAAACTTAATCCTATGAATTTACCAACATATATGTATCATGCATGTAACATGTATGTCAAAAACAACATATATAAACCGTCCGATGGCTACCAGAAATTGATCCAGCGCTCTCACCAAAATATTGCACAAATGACACTATCTACTACCACAAAACTTACACTACAACACTAGGCCCATAACAACAATAGAGCGCTTGAATCATGAGGCGATAAGATCTAAATATAGTTGTTTAAACCATCTGCAATAATCAAGACCAGCTTGTCATTTTAGAAAGTTTATTTTAACACATCTAGGAAAACTTAGGTTTTGGTATTTTATTAAACAAGCATTAGAAAATGTCATAAAGAAAGATTTATTCAGTATTAATAAAAAGAGCATAAATCAAGAATTATTATTCATTAGCAGGAATAAGTAAAATTAAGCATTTCCCAAAATCCTAACTATATCTCTGTCTCTACCCTCATCACCTAATAATAAAGTAATTAATAAAAACTCCTGTCCTCACGTGTAAAGTCCATCAGCATAACATCGTCCTCCAGAATTCTCGAGCGTAAGCCAACTATGTGTTCTCTGAACCTATTCTTATACCCTAATTTTAGCTGAGCTAACTATTTTTCACATTCCAGCAGACGAATTCTAGTTCTCCATTGGCTGAGCCACCTCGTACCACAGTAAACTGTGACACCTCCTTCTTACATGCCCGGGCAAATTCACTAGTCCATTGTTCATTTAGAAGTCTTGGCAGCTCTCCTTAGACTGCTACATTTTGTAGCGACAACTTCCTTTTTAACCTTGAGCTAGTCAGCTCTGAACTCCCGTGGCACGTTAGCAAACGTTAGCAAATTTCTCCAAAAAGTCATCTTTTTAGCAGTTCAATCCAAAACCTTTCAAAATAAAAGCTCAGAGGCCTTTTCCATCCTTCTTGGAATTATTTTCACTTGAGCCATTTTCATCATTAGGCCTCTTTCAGAAAGCGTCAATTTTCTGCGCCACCTTCCCTGCGTCACTTTTAAAAGGGTACTAATTTTCCTGCAGCCATCTCTAAGCTTCATTTGTAAAACTATTATATAAACAAACACAAAGGATAATTAGTGAAAGAAATACAGTTTGTTCTGTTGCCTCCCATCATTGCTAATTATTAACCCATTAGTCTAAATTACCTAGCAGTAAAGCACAAATAAAGCAGCATTTTATATCTACCTGTCTTCATTAATCCATAAAACCTTATGTGCACCTAGAATAGTAGAAATGACATCACATAGACAAGGGAAGCAAAATAAGCACATGCCATTATTTCAAAAACAGCTGCTATTAGTTATGACATGACAATAGACAAGATTAATTTATTATTTTCCACATACATAAGAATGCAACATAATGCACATTTATGAGCACACATGTTAATTTCCCACATGTCTTTTGTGTATGCAACTTTAAACTAGGTTGAATTATTATACACACAGCACAAGTTGTTAGCATTATTAATTTATTTATGGAAGTGTGACTTCACAGGTTTAAACAGAATTCTGTTTTCTATCCCGCTCCATCACCACAAAAACGATTTTCAAATCATAATTTCTAAACACTGCACATCAGAAAATGACTTAAAATGTCATTAAAACACATGAAATCATTTTTTGATTGGCTTTCCAGCATGGTTGCGTCACTTTTAACATGGCTATATAACAAAAACATTCAAAATCAAAATTTTCCATGCACATGTGAGAGCATATTTACAAGCAAATTGCGCCACATAAATCATAATTTTCTCCTTAAAGCACACTATTCTCTATCTAAAGTAAAGAAATATTTTCTCACCTTAGCAAATACTTTGAGTTTGAAAACAGTCTAAGAAACACACCAATTTGTCTTCAGCAGAGCAAAAGGTATGCACTCCAGAGTCTGCAGCTATCAAAAGCACAGAAATGGTGTAATTCTTCACACATATTTCTCATGTCACCCAATCAAAACTCTTCCCTCACTTTTTTTCAAATGAAAACCCTTCCCCCTCTGCCCTTTCTGCCTATTTTCCATAGCAACCAGCTCTTGGAGAAACTCTGGTGTTTGCAAATTCACACAACAATGTTGCAATTGAACTCTGAACTCTCAGTGCACCAGCATATCCAGTGCTTTCTTTCATTTAATGATTTTTTATTGACCACTCAAAATACATCTTTCAAACAACACATCTGTACACCCTAACTTTCTGTTTTCATCAATCAAAATCCACCAATCACTGTTACTACTTCATGAACACAGAAACTCCACAGTTTTTTTCATTTCAAACTCACATTTTTTCAACTACCATTTCATTGCCACACTTCATCTGACTGCAGGAGAACCTTCTCTCACCATGTTTTCTGTCTGGATTGTTGGTCATAGTTATATTCACTGGGCTCAAAGGTACGTTGAAAGCAGGAATTTACCTAACCTCAATTTACAAGATGTGGAAATTAAGTGGTTTGGCCACAGAGGATTAAAATGTCACCAATTGATACCATTGGTGAAAACCTTTATGCATTTGCCAAAACCTGACCTGTTAATTGTGCACTGTGGAGGTAATGACTTGGGCACTTTGACTGGTGTAGGTCTGGAAATGCTTTTAAAGGACACCTTTGAGCAATTAATGGCACTTTTTCCTCAGACTGCCTTGGTATATTCAAATATATGCCAAAGACAGAAATGGAGGTGGTCAAACCAATTTTGTCCACAAATTGAGAAGTCGAGGAAGCATGTAAACAAATCTGTTTCAGCTTACATGAGAGACCATGGAATGGGCTCCCTGTACAACAATAACTTGCGTTACTACATGCAAGATATCTACAGAGGAGATGGAGTTCACTTCTCAGATGAGGGCAACAGAATTTTCACTCTGAATTTAAGAATGTGCATTGGTACCTACTTATAAGTACCTAAATGTACCATAAACCCAAAAGCTCTTCTCAGAGCTACCCTACATCTAATCACTCACAATTATTATTTTACTCTAACTTTTTTCACTAATTTTCAACAAAGTACACTCCCTGGGGCGCTACCCGGTACGCGTACCGGGAGCTAACCTCGCGAAATTTTTTAAAAAAATGTTATTTTTTCGCACATATGGGCCTCATCAGCCACCCTCACAAAACCTAGGGGGTCAAGATAAGTCTACCGTGCCCCCTTCTACCTATTCTGAACATTATTTGCCCTCCATCTTGTATCATAATTCGACCGAAACACAAAATGGTGGACTCCCGTTACGCTTAAGGTTCGCGTACCAGGGCGCTCACCGGTTCGCGTACCGGGTCGCTTCCTGGGGAGCGCACCATCAAAAAAGGTGGGAAAGTAGTTCACACAAAAGCCACTTGAGACAATTTCACCAAATATAGATTAGCTCATACTACATACCAATCCCTACCATTTTCACAAATTTGATTGGAATTCCATTTAGCCATTTAGCCTGTAGACCTCTCTAAATACCGTGAGGTAAATTACTTCACAAAACACATCTGAAGTGTTGGAATTGACAACCAATTAAAATGTTACTTTCATTTTCTACTTTTTTTACCTGACATTTGATTGGTTATGTACCCGAATATATATAAAGGAAGAGAAGGAAACACAGCCATTTTGACTACTACTTCCTGGTGTACATTTCTATTAGAATTTTCATTAATAACTTCAACTTCTTTTTAAAGGTAAGTTGTTATTTTTAAAACTGAAGTATATTGTGCACTTTAAGTTAATATGGCAAACTTTTTCTGTTAGTTATATACTATCCCTCTGTAGTACTTATAAATTTAGATACACTTTTTTATATTCCTACTTCCACTCTGATACTATACACTGCCCAAAGATAAATTCTCTGTTAAAAACTGCCTATCTAAAATTAATCCCAACAGTGCCCTACCTCTACTAATATATATTTTTTTAATGCAAATTTCAGGAAAAATGGAAAGTGAACAAAACATTTCATTTGAAATTGTCCTTCCAGAGTCCAACACAGAAATCATTGATCCAAATGAGATTGAATTTATGGATGAAACTTGGGACCAAGAACTACTGCAATGTGTGCAAGCAGTAGATAACCTCCTTGCAAATGAGGACATTTTACAACCTCAGAGACTACAATCTATATTCCATGATTATGAAATTTCTGACAATGAAATGTTAGAAAGTTTAATAAATTATGAAACACAATAAAAAAAGTTTAAAAAAATAAATAAATAATCAACAAAACCAACAATCAATTAACATACAGCATTTGAAAAGTCTATCATTCATTTTTTATTGTGATACGCTCCCCAGTACGCTTCCCGGTTCGCGTACCGGGCGCTAACCACGAAAAAAAACAAAAAAAAATTATTTTTTTTTTGCTTAGCGGGGCCCCTTTAAAGCCTCCATATCAAACCTAGGGGGTCAGGGAGTATCTACTATGCCCCCTTATGGTCATTTGCCCCTTCGCTTTTGCCTCCTCTTGTCTCTCGATCCTACCGAGAGACAAGATGGCGGCCGCTCCGGACTGTTTAGAATGTTGACAGACACCGGAGAGCCAATCAACTTCGCTACGCGAAGTTCCGTTACGCGTCAAGTACGCGTACCGGGGCGCTGCCTGGTCCGCGCTTACAGATATATATCTTTTTTTGAACGTTATTTTCTCAAAATCCACTGCAGCACATATATTGAGACCTACAAAAGGCACATCGGGCTACCAGTCCCTACAATTTTGCCAAGTTTCGTGCAAATCCATTCAGCCGTTCGGGCTAAAAATGAGGCTAACCGCCCTATGGAAAACTCAATGTTAAAAACACGTTTTGGGACCCCCCTTTTTTCTCGGCCCCCCCTGGACCAACTCCCCCCAAATTTCCAGTGGCTGCTCAGAAACAAAATGTTCCATTTTGCTGAAAATTTCAGCCAATTCCGTCCACAAACGCCAAAGTTATTAGACATAGAATTTTCAAAAAACCCATAGGGAAAAAATCCTAACTATATATACCTACTGGCGACCGCCAGTAGGTAATATATATATATATTACCTACTGGCGGTCGCCAGTAGGTATATATAGTTAGGATTTTTTCTCTATGGGATTTTTGAAAATTCTATGTCTAATAACTTTGGCGTTTGTGGACGGAATTGGCTGAAATTTTCAGGAAAATGGCACATTTTGTTTCTGAGCAGCCCTTGAAAATTTGGGGGGGGTTTGTCAAGGGGGGGCCGAGAAAAAAGGGGGGTCCCAAAACGTGTTTTTAACATTGAGTTTTCCATAGGGCGGTTGGCCTCACTTTTAGCCCAAACGGCTAAATGGATTTGCACGAAACTTGGCAAAATTGTAGGGACTGGTAGCCCGATGTGCCTTTTGTAGGTCTCAATATATGTGCTCCAGTGGATTTTGAGAAATTAACGTTTAAAAAAAGATATATATCTGTAACAGCGGACCTGGCAGCGTCCCAGGACGCGTACTTTTCGCGCAACGGAGCTTTGTGAAGCGAAGCTGATTGGTTCTCCGGCGTCTGTCAACATTCCAAAAAGTCTGTAGCGGCCGCCATCTTGTCTCTCGGTAGGATCGAGAGACAAGAGGAGGTCAAAACAAAGGGGGAAATAACTATAAGGGGGCATAGTAGATCCTCGCTGACCCCCTAGGTTTGATGTGGAGGTTTTAAAAGGGCCCCGCGGGGCAAAAAAAAAAAATAATAATAATAATAATCGAACGGCTGAATGGATTTGCACGAAACTTGGCAAAATATTAGGGACTGGTAGCCCGATGTGCCTTTGCTAGGTCTCAATATATGTGCTCCAGTGGATTTTGAGAAATTAACATTCAAAAAAAGATATATATCTGTAACAGTGCTCCGCTTCGCGTAACGGAGGTTTGCGAAGCTGATTGGTCATTCTGTCACTGGGCTATAGTTGGGCTACATCTGGCTGATATTTGGGCTACATTTGTTTTTTTGTGTGTCTGGCGGCCATCTTTGGGCTACATTGGGCTACATTGGGCTTCATTGGGCTACATTGGGCTACATTTGGGCTCCAACATATATATAGGCCAATGTAGCCCAATATATATTTTTCAAAGTTAATTTTCGTAAAAACCACTGGAGCATATATCTTGAGACATAGCAAAGGCACATCGGGCTACCAGTCCCTACAATTTTGCCAAGTTTCGTGGAAATCCATTCAGCCGTTCGAGCTAAAAGTGAGTCCAACCGCCCTATGGAAATGAAGGAAATGAATGGGTAATTTGTAATTAGCAAATAGCTAATCGCAAACTAGGAATGGTAAAGAATCGCTATTTATTCCTTAAAGTTCGCTATTTAGGAAATGCAAAAAACTTTGATGATACATATGGTGGTTCATCTCTAACAAGATAAGAAGCATAGGGATACATTTATGATGACTGGCGCATCACCAGGGATGTGTTAGTCATTCTGTGCCGCTGTTCCGTCACCTATGGTGTGCTGCATTTACAATGCGGCGCATCATGGGGCAAAAACAGCACAGATGCGTGATGTATCTGTGCCGTAAAGGTGGCGCATTGCTGGAGTTGTATCGCAAGTGTGATGAAGCTCCAGCAAGGGTCGGGGGTGCCCCTGTCGCAGGGTTTCTGTTCTCACACAGAACTGTGGACAGAGGATTGGAACCTCGGCGAATTAGGGTGTCCCAAAACTCACGTTAGTAATCAAAAACTCCTTAGCAAGCTAGGTACAGTGTCACATTGGATATAACAAACTCTCAATGTTTAGACAATCCAGAATATGAACTTATAGTACCTCAGGATACGTGGAACTCATGAACAGTCGGTCGTTATATATTTCTTAGAAACCAGAACATGGAGTTAAGAAGAACACATGTGTATTTGAAATGTTTATTTACTAATGCCGTCTTCTCAGGCGTAGTATCTTAGATAATACAAGTACACATATTATCAGTAGCAAAATTACCAGCATAGTTACTAGTACATAAAAAGCGAATGGTGATAGTATGTTAACATGCTGTAAATGAATAAGAGTTAGCAACACTTATAAGCAGCCGCGGGCCGTGGAGGGAGTTACGGTGAGGCAGGGAGGCGGGGAGGGGGAGAAGCAGGGTGGAGAATACAAGTACACATATTATCAGTAGCAAAATTACCAGCATAGTTACTAGTACATAAAAAGCGAATGGTGACAGTATGTTAACATGCTGTAAATGAATAAGAGTTATCAACACTTATAAGCAGCCGCGGGCCGTGGAGGGAGTTACGGTGGGGCAGGGAGGCGGGGAGGGGGAGGGGCAAGGTAGAGAGGGCTCCACCCTGCTTCTCCCCCTCCCCGCCTCCCTGCCTCACCGTAACTCCCTCCACGGCCCGCGGCTGCTTATATCTCACCCTCCCTAATACACATATTATATTATTTGCTAAGAAGGTCTCTTTGTGTTGGTTTAGGGCGTGCCCATACTTTAGTGTCTTAGATTTGAAGGAATCACATCAGCATACACCAGCTCTCTCTTCATGTGAACCGCATCAACTGTTGTGTATGTGTGTTCGGCAAAGCAATATAAAACCCGCCTCATGCCCAGAATTGGCAGAAGTTGCACTTATGTTATGAGTATGAAGTCGTGGAGATCAGACCTCATAACAATTCTGTATCGTGTTGTTCTTGAAACTTTAGCACTCGCTGTACAGATATAGTTTAACAAGCAAAGCAGATAGTAGAGCAATAACATATTATTCTCATGTAAACCACGATGAACTACTAGGTGGAAAGCTAAAGCAACAACTAAGTGTCGTGTGCAGAAGTTGCAAAAAAGGAAAAATGGCGTTTAAACCGGTAATGAGCCCATGCTAACTTAACACGGTGTAAAGATATCCAGGACCTAGATGACACCTCCCCATGATCCGGAAACGAACTGAATAAGATAATAGAAGTGCCATCTCATGAGAGCAGATTGCAAGTTTATATGTGGACGGTCCGCAAGGTAAAGCATTAAAAACTAGGAAAATTTAATGCTAAAGAAAAATAAAACAGCCAAGTACTTTATTGAGTCTTAAGCCAATAGGCAAGGTAAATAATAAAAACTTGACAAATAAGTCAATGAATTGTCAATGAAATGCTAGTACTCAGCATATCAAACATGAAAAAGGTCTATGACATAACTGTGTATGCAAAATAAGCTGCAACAGCCTCCAATAGGAAGTCACCGTCTTCATCCGAAAACAGTTCAGCCATCCAATTTAAAAGCGGAAAAGAACATACGTGCTCTCCCAGCACCGGATCCTCTATCACCATCAGAGGACAGCTCGGTGGGTTTTCAAGAAAGCTCTGTTCCAAGAAAGACTGTGCTGCCGCCAGTAAATTCCAGGGACCAAGTAGTCCATGCATCAATGCCACAGCCATAATCCTTTCGCCAGGACAAACCAACTCGTGAGTAATGATAGGAGTCATCAGCTGATTAAAGTCGACGTCAGGAGAAACCGGTCCGCAGAGACACAAATCAATGGCCCAATCGAAATCACAGGTCAGGCAGTGAAATACAGGCTGGACACAGGTGAAGTAGGAGAATCGAAAAGATAATCCATATGCCGTGCTTAATATCGCCAACGGCATTGTGCCATAATATTCTAGCATGCGATTGCGGAACAGTGTCAGCAGCTGCAGGGTGGGAGGTTGCATAGGAGGGACATCCATATTTAAAAATGTAAAAAAGCACAAGAGCGTCCGCTGGTAATGCAAGTAAAAATGCCAATCCACGAACTAGAGTGGAGAAAGTAGAATGAAAGGAAGCAGGGATGACTCCAAAGATTTTCTCAAATGAAGTCACGAGACCACTGGTAACAACTTTAAAAAAGTGCGGCAGGGCCTTTGTGGAGGATGCGTTAAAGATAGTCGGAACCATCTTGCTGAAATTGAAAGGCAAATCTGAATTGAAAAGGGTTGCACCTCTGTACGGGTGTTCGCAATGTGAAGCACGAAAGTTTCAAGGGCCGAACTCAAGGCCACCTCTCTCTGAGACAAAAGAGCTCTTATTCTTGCCATGCCGTTGAAATCTGTCCCAAGGTTGGTATTTGTGGCCAGATTGAAAACTCCCTATGTTCATGTGTGGGAGGAAATAGAACATTTCTGCAGCAAATAACCCGTTCACTTACTGTTACGATAAAAGGAATACTTTTAATTAACTCAGAACAATCTTCATTATTGAGCATCAAATAACTACCATTTTCCAACAACTTGAACGTGGGGATGATAGCAGGAACTGGCGTGCCTTGCAACACGCAAGCCATATTTGGTCGGTGTTTGTTGCATGAACCGTGTAACTGTATGTGCCTACACATTAGTGAATGATCTGGCGTCTCAGTGCATTCCTCTCCATTCAGATAAACTTCTTGATCATCTTTGAAACATCTGTATGTGTATGGAAGCGACCAGACCTCATGAAGAAAAGCACTACCTAAAGGTTCATAACGACCTATTGGTATATATTTCATACAATTTGAAAACTTATATAAAGCAAAAGGCAGCGTTATTAAACCGTGGATAAGGCACGTTGCCAAAAAACCCGCAATCCTCTGCTGATGATGTCACTGAGCATGTCATGAATGATGTAATATGTGACATCATCAGCAGTGGATTACGGGTAATAGTATCTCTAGTTTACTCCCCTATAGCTGTCTTTCTTTTAACATAAGTGTCTGTTTCCTTCCCTTATACTTACTGTTTTTGGTTCGCTTCCGGTTCGCGTACTGGCGAGCGAACTGGGAAGCGAACTAAGAGAAATAGAGGTTGGCACAGTTCCAAATATTGTACCAATTTTTTAATAACGGGGAGGTAGTTCTGAAAAGAACTTTTTTTTTAATTGTTTTTGTTGTTTTATATTTTTTTTTTATTTTTCGGAACTTTTTTGACTTTTTTTGAATTTTTCTGAACAGTTTTATATTTTTTTGGGTTTTTCTTGGAGGGGGCAATGAAAACGATTCATTGTAAAGGGCTCAACAGGAGCAACAAAACAAAAAAAGAAGTATTTATTATTTTGGGCGTTTCGTACAAACTTGCATATGATAGTCAATAGCTCTGTTGATCAGAGTGATGCTTCTTTCTCCGTAGGAAATGAATCCATCGCAAAATACGCAGATGTGTTTTACTTCACCAAATTTCATTTGTATATTTGGCACCATCTCCCTGCCCTCTGGTCCCGTTTTTTCCGGTACAACAGATCTTCTGGCCATAATAGGGAGATTATCTAGGTCGTTCCGAAACTGTGCAGCACTGTAGTTGTTAGGATGCCACCTAGTCATATGGCGATGCATTGTGTAGTTTCCGAAACTGTATTTTTTCTCGGTTCCTCTGGACAGTCTATCTTGACATATAAGGCAAGTTACGTATCTTGCATTTACTTTTTTCTGACCTTTGGGAATTTTAAAAAATTGCCAAATGAAGTTTTCTTTCCGGTGAGACGTCCTGGGCTGCTCCGGCAAAAACTGCCTCTCTTCGTGCTCGTCGTCCTGTTCCTCTTCTTCCTCTTCTTGTTGAATTATAACTTGAGCAGGTGGTCCACTCTTCCTTGGATGTGGTGGAGGTGGTGGGGAAGCACCAGCTGAAGCTACTAAAGAAGCCATTGCTCAGTGATCACAAAGGGTCTTTCTCTCACAATGATGAAAGTCAGAGTGAGGAAAGAAGGAGGGATTTTCATCATTTGGGAAAAACAAGAGTTCTCAACCAATCAAAAGTGTTCATTTTAGATTATATGACCTAGTCTTACATCATTAGGAAACCAAAAGTGAAATGAACCAATGAAAAGTGTTATTACCAAGTCACATGACTTGCTGTGTTTACGTTAAGCGCTTTGCAGGGCCTCCCGGTTTGCTTCCAGAAACCTGCGCTTTGCGACTCGCTTCGCGTACCAGTTCGCTAACGTAGCACTTCATATGAAGTATCACGCGAGAACGTGAAACGTCATGCGGACGGGAGGCGTCACGATGTTGTTTTCTAACGCGGCACTTGCGGTAAAGAAACGTTTACCGGCTCGCGGTCTATTTCGCGGCATCAAGGTCAGCTAACGGGAAGCTTCCCGATTCGCGAAGCGGGAACTAAGAAAAAAAAATATTTTAAAAAAAAATTATTCATAAACATATAAAATATATTTTTGGATTTAAAGAAGAATACATTTTACAGCTACAGATATTAGCTGTTAAAAAACCAATGAAATTCACAGAAAAAACCATAGGTTATAGACCATATATAGTTAGGAATTAGCATTTACAAAACCTTGAAAATTCACTGAAAAAACCATAGGTTATAGACCATATATAGTTAGGAATTAGCATTTAGAAAACCTTATTTTACTCACACAAAACCATTGAAATTCCATATATAGTTAGTTGCACTAACTATATATCGCGCACCCGCAATCCACTGCTGATGATGTCACATATTACATCATTCATGACATGGTCAGTGACATCACTGATGACATCACTGATGACATCTCAAATGACATCACTGATGACATCTCAAATGACATCACTGATGACATCATGACACACCAATACCAGTTACTACATACGCACTCACTGATTCCTACGTCTACACACACATTCACTCATTCACCCATACAATAACTCATACATACAGTCACTTATTATTACAACACTATCATATGCACTCATACACCTATGCAGACAGTCACACACTGCCACTCATCCATGGAGTTACTCACACACCAAGTCAGTCCTGTAAAGAATCAATCACACTTCCATTTCTTCATCTATACAGTTAAACACAGAACACCATACTTCAGTGACATCACTGATGACATCACTAATGACATCTGAAATGACATCACTGATGACATCTCAAATGACATCACTGATGACATCATGACACACCAATACCAGTTACTACATACGCACTCACTGATTCGTACGTCTACACACACATTCACTCATTCACCCATACAATTACTCATACATACAGTCAGTTATTATTAGAACACTATCATATGCACTCATACACCTAGTCAGTCCTGTGAAGAATCAATCACACTTCGATTTCCTCATCTATAGTTAAACACAGAACACCATACTTTTCACACATATACTAACACATACTTACTCTCTTATACAATCACTGATACAAGTACACATTGATATGCACAGAGTCACACACCTCCCAGCCAGCCACACACACACTCAGTCTTCCATACATCCAGTCATTCTTCAATATGTAAAACGTATTTAAACTTTACAAAAACACACAGACACTAGATGATGTCATCAGTGATGTCATTTGAGATGTCATCAGTGATGTCATCAGTGATGTCACTGACCATGTCATGAATGATGTAATATGTGACATCATCAGCAGTGGATTGCGGGTGCGCGATATATAGTTAGTGCAACTAACTATATATGGAATTTCAATGGTTTTGTGTGAGTAAAATAAGGTTTTCTAAATGCTAATTCCTAACTATATATGGTCTATAACCTATGGTTTTTTCAGTGAATTTTCAAGGTTTTGTAAATGCTAATTCCTAACTATATATGGTCTATAACCTATGGTTTTTTCTGTGAATATATATATATATATATATTTATATCGCTGCTCACGAAACACCAATACGAGGCACTCACAGGCGGGTGCACACAATACGAGGGTGCACCCACATATCTATTACCGCTCCAATACCCAAAAGTAGATTTCCTCCACAGGAAAAAAGCACTCGCGGGGGCTATTTGAATCAATATATAAAAAGCACTCGCGGGGCTATTTGAATCAATTTATTGCGGAACAAACACAGCAAACAGCAAACAGACGCGTTTCGGTCGTAACCTTCTTCTATGTTTACCGAGGCGTCATCGAAACCACCATTTTAACCAGGGTACATAAGAAATAGACAACAGACAATCATTCTTTCAAATAAGATGAAAAACATGGGCCCCATCTTGGCATGCCCACAAACCGAACAGTTATAAATATAATTGTAGGGCTACATGCTATGCTCCATTTTATAAAAGGGCGTGCATAAGTCAACCACTGGTGACGTAACATTCAAAGTTGGGGAAGGGAGGGGTCGGAGTCTAAACTTGTAGACTCCGACCCCTCCCTTCCCTAACTTTGAATGTATATATTGATGAATCATTGTTCGTGGACCGCTTTGGAAACTCCCATGTTTTATGCCAGGATGTACACATCTAATATAGGACAAGTTTGTTCTTTGCTGCCATGCCCATCTGTGGGCATTGTCAGTTACGTCACCAGCGGTTGACTTATGCATGTTTTTCATCTTATTTGAAAGAATGATTGTCTGTTGTCTATTTCTTATGTACCATGGTTAAAATTGTGGTTTCGGTGACGCCTCTGTAAACATAGAAGAAGGTTACGCGAGTGCTTTTTCCCTGTGGAGGAAATCTACTCTTAGGTATTGAAGCAGTAATATATATTTATATTTATAAAACAACTTGGGTCGGCGTAATGGGGGGAGAATCCATGTGGTGAAATTCAAATGCGGAAACCACTTGCAGCAGGACGCGATGCCCTTGTATGACCGTCCTGAAATCACAAAGTCACTCCTTGAACCCCTCAGACCGTCACAGCCCCTCATACAGGAAGACCATTGAGCAGGGGCATAGTGCCACAGAGAGAGGTTAATTACCTCAACCGCTCGGGTCACCCCAAAGGAAAGGCGGGTACCAGATGAATCCATGCCTGGAAAAACACAGTTGCCGTGAAGCATGCCAGTTTAAAATCCTGACCCTATAACGTGGCGGGAGCTTCTGAACTGTGCTGCTGGCAGGCGCAGGTAATGTGCACGAACACTCCCTCCACAAAAAGAAGAAGCAGAAGCCCAGAGGGGGACTGGTTGGAGAGGCTTTATTTAATCAAAAAAGTCCGGTGGCGGCAAATGCATTTTGGCACATTGCCTTCCTCAGCGCCCAACGCCTGACAAGATTGTCCCAGTAAGTTCTCCCTGCTGCCTTTAATAGATCACGTGGGTCCGCTCCTCCCCCATGCTGTGCTGCTCACCTGTTGCAGTGCGTTAGTCGTCACCGCACTGCAACTCCCAAGATGCATCATGTTTAAAACAACTTGGGCCGGCGTAATTGGGGGAGAATCCATGTGGTGAAATTCAAATGCGGAAACCACTTGCAGCAGGACGAGATGCCCTTGTATGACCGTCCTGAAATCACAAAGTCACTCCTTGAGCCCCCTCAGACCGTCACAGCCACTCATATAGGAAGACCATTGAGCAGGGGCATAGAGCCACAGAGAGAGGTTAATTACCTCAACCGCTCGGGTCACTCCAAAGGGGTGTTTTTTTTAAAACTTAACAAACAAAGGAACAAAGTCAACTGTTAACTTTTGGAATTAATTATCATTCAAAACAAAAAAAATAATTAACAGCAGTGGTTTCTTTGGGCAGCACAAACAGCATCCACCGACCGTTTTTCATCTTATTTGAAAGAATGATTGTCTGTTGTCTATTTCTTATGTACCCTGGTTAAAATTGTGGTTTCGATGACGCCTCTGTAAACATAGAAGAAGGTTACACGAGTGCTTTTTCCCTGTGGAGGAAATCTACTCTTAGGTATTGAAGCAGTAATATATATTTATATTTATAAAACAACTTGGGTCGGCGTAATGGGGGGAGAATCCATGTGGTGAAATTCAAATGCGGAAACCACTTGCAGCAGGACGCGATGCCCTTGTATGACCGTCCTGAAATCACAAAGTCACTCCTTGAACCCCTCAGACTGTCACAGCCCCTCATACAGGAAGACCATTGAGCAGGGGCATAGTGCCACAGAGAGAGGTTAATTACCTCAACCGCTCGGGTCACCCCAAAGGAAAGGCGGGTACCAGATGAATCCATCCCTGGAAAAACACAGTTGCCGTGAAGCATGCCAGTTTAAAATCCGGACCCTATAACGTGGCGGGAGCTTCTGAACTGTGCTGCTGGCAGGCGCAGGTAATGTGCACGAACACTCCCTCCACAAAAAGAAGAAGCAGAAGCCCAGAGGGGGACTGGTTGGAGAGGCTTTATTTAATCAAAGAAGTCCGGTGGCGGTGAATGCATTTCGGCACATTGCCTTCCTCAGCGCCCAACGCCTGACAAGATTGTCCCAGTAAGTTCTCCCTGCTGCCTTTAATAGATCACGTGGGTCCGCTCCTCCCCCACGCTGTGCTGCTCACCTGTTGCAGTGCGTTAGTCGTCACCGCACTGCAACTCCCAAGATGCATCATGTTTAAAACAACTTGGGCCGGCGTAATTGGGGGAGAATCCATGTGGTGAAATTCAAATGCGGAAACCACTTGCAGCAGGACGAGATGCCCTTGTATGACCGTCCTGAAATCACAAAGTCACTCCTTGAGCCCCCTCAGACCGTCACAGCCACTCATATAGGAAGACCATTGAGCAGGGGCATAGAGCCACAGAGAGAGGTTAATTACCTCAACCGCTCGGGTCACTCCAAAGGGGTGTTTTTTTTAAAACTTAACAAACAAAGGAACAAAGTCAACTGTTAACTTTTGGAATTAATTATCATTCAAAAAAAAAATAATTAACAGCAGTGGTTTCTTTGGGCAGCACAAACAGCATCCACCGACTGCTCGCCATAAGAACTGATTTTCTTGTACCTAACAGAGTGCTGCCCCAGGAAGGCAAATTCAGAACTAATGTCCAAAGGAGGTAAAAAACATAAGATAAAATAATTATACATTATTAGAGTTTCCCAAAAAAGTATAGAAAAAAACAAGCAATTTTCAGAAAAGCATATACGATTGTATAAATATTAAATTGACAAATTCATAATTAAAAAACTCTAGAGATGCAGAGAAAAAACATAGGTTTGAGGCCTGTTATACTTAAGAATTAGCATTTAAAAAAACCTTTGCAATTCACTGAAAAAAACATAGGTTTCAGATACGTTATAGGTAGAAATTAGCATTTAAAAAACTTTTGAATTCACTGAAAAAACAATAGGTTTCAGTAACCCTGGGCGTAGTATGCGGAGTGGGGCTCCGCGGAGCTACGCGAAGTGGGCACACAACTACGCCCACCCGCGCACTCCGCGTAGCCCCACTCCGCGCCGCCCGCCTCCCTCCCGCCCTCCCTAAATACATAAATAAAAGTATAAAAAGCATTTAAAAACACTTACCTTGTCTGCCGCGTCCCCGGGGCTCCCTCTCGCCGTCCCGCGATTCGCGCCGCCACCGATTCGGATCCTAATGCGCATGCGCGGGCGGCCGCGCATGCGCATTAGGAGCTGAAATGGCGGCGCGAATCGCGGGACGGCGAGAGGAAGCCCCGGGGGCGCGGCAGACAAGGTAAGTGTTTTTAAAAGCTTTCTATACTGTTTATTTATGTATTTAGGGAGGGCGGGAGGGAGGCGGGTGGCGGCCGGCTACGCACCATCTGCGGAGCGCGCGTAGTGCCGCCTGGCTACGCCCACTACGCAAAATGCGTAGGAGACGGCACTCCGTGCACTCCGTGCACTCCATGCACGGAGCGTAGCTGGCCGCCCAGGGTTAGGTTTCAGGCACGTTATAGTTAGAAATTAGCATCTAAAAAACCTTTGAAATTCACTGAAAAAACCGTAGGTTTCAGGGGCGATATAGTTAGTTAGACATTTCAGTTGTACAACACCAGTGAAATTCCTCCGTTATAGTTTGTTCAGCTAACTATAACTCATGCACCTGCAATGCACTACTGATGACGTCACATATTACATCACTCATGACATGGTCACTGATGACATCTCATAATCCACGTGAAAATCTGATGCACCTCCTCATACTCTAATATAACCTTTGATACACCCACTGTAAAATGTAGACTAACTTTTTTGAAAACATTAACACATCAATAGCATTTACTACATATGCACTCACTGATTCCTAGGTCTACACACACATCCACTCATTCACCCATACAATCACTCATACATGCAGTTACTCATCATTATAATATTATCATATGCACACATACACCTATACAGACAGACACTCACACACCGCCACTCATCCATGGAGTTACTCACACACCTATGTCATTTGAGATGTCATCAGTGATTTCATCAGTGATGTCACAGACCATGTCATGAGTGATGTACTATGTGATGTCATCAGCAGTGCATTGCGGGGCACGAGTAATAGTTAGCTGAACTAACTATAACGGGGGAATTTCACTGTTTTTGTACGAGTGAAATGTCCAACTAACTATAACGCCCCTAAAACCTATGTTTTTTTCAGTGAATATATATATATATTACCTACTGGCGGTCGCCAGTAGGTATATATAGTTAGGATTTTTTTCCTATGGGATTTTTGAAAATTCTATGTCGAATAACTTTGGCGTTTGTGGACGGAATTGGCTGAAATTTTAAGGAAAATGGCACATTTCGTTTCTGAGCAGCCCCTGATAATTTAGGGGGGTTTCGTCAAGGGGGGGCCGAGAAAAAAGGGAGGTCCCAAAACGCGTTTTTCCCATTCATTTTTCCATAGGGCGGTTGGACTCACTTTTAGCTCGAACGGCTGAATGGATTTACACAAAACTTGGCAAAATTGTAGATATGGTTTGCCCGACGTGCCTTTGCTATGTCTCAATATATGTGCTCCAGTGGATTTTGAGAAATTAACATTTTAAAAAACAGATATATCTGTGACAGCGCTCCAGTTAGCGCCCCGGTTCGCGTACGTGACGCGTAACGGAACTTCGCGAAGCGAAGCTGATTGGCTCTCCGGTGTCTGTCAACATTCTAAACAGTCCCGACCGGCCGCCATCTTGTCTCTCGGTAGGATCGAGAGACAAGAGGTGGAGAAAAACGAAGGGTGAATTTAATGAAAGGGGGCAAGGTACACCCCTCCTGACCCCCTAGGAATGATGTGGGGGTTATTAAAGGGTCCCGTGGGGCAAATAAAAAAAATCGCGGTAGAAGCGCTTCCCGGTACGCGAACCGGGTAGCTTACCGGTAGCGTAACGGGAGTTCGCCATTTTGTGTTTCGGTCTAATTTAATCACAAGATGGAGGAAAAACAATGTGGGAAATGGGTATAAAGGGGCACGGGAGACGTATCCTGACCCCCTAGGTTTTCTGAGGGTGGCTGAGGAGGCTCATATATGTCGGGCAAAAAAAAATTTGAATTTTTCACGCGGTTAGCTGCCGGTACGCGAACCGGGTAGCGAACCGGGAAGCAAACATAAGTGAAAATGAGTGAAAAAATGTACATTCGAAATTTAAAAAAAGTAATTATAGTTAAGGTAACTCTGAAAAGAACTTTTGGGTTCTGTGTAAGTTCTAGGTACTTATAAGTAGGTACCAATACACAGTCTTAAATTTTGTATAAAAACTCTGTTTCCCTCATCAGAGAAGTGCACACCATCTCCTCTGTAGATATCTTGCATGTAGTAACGCAAGTTATTGTTGTAGATGGCGCCCATTCCATGGTCTCTCATATAAGCTGAAACAGACTTATTTACATGCTTCCTCTCTTTCTCAATTTGTGGAGAAATTTGATTGGACCACCTCCATTTCTGTCTTTGGCATATATTGGAATATACCAAGGCAGTTTGAGGAAAAAGTGCCATTAATTGCTCAAAGGTGTCCTTTAAGAGCATTTCCAGACCTACCCCAGTCAAAGTGCCCAAATCATTTCCTCCACAGTGCACTATTATGAGGTCAGGGTTTGGCAAATGCAAAAAGGTTTTCACCAATGGTATCAATTGGTGACATCTCAATCCTCTCTGCCCAATCCATTTGATTTCCACATTTTGTAAATTGAGGTTGTGTAAATTTCTGTTATCAGCATACCTGTGAGCCCAGTGGATGTAGCTATGTCCAAGAATCCAGACAGAAAACATGGTGAGAGGAGGTTCTGCTGCAGTCAGATGAAGTGTGGGAATAAAATGGCAGTTGAAACAGTAGGAGTTAGTATAGAAAAAAAACTGTGGAGTTTGAGTGCTAATGATTCAGTAGCAGTGATTGGTGGATTTCCATTACTGAAAACAGAAAGTTAGGGTGCATGGATGTGTTCTTTGAAAGATGTAATTTCAATGGTTAATAAAAAATGATTTTAAGAAACACTGCAGTGGATTAGCAGGTGTAGTGAGAGTTCAGAGTTCATTTGAAACATTGTTGTGTGAACTTGTAAACATGGGAGGTCTGTCAGGAGGTAGTTGCTATGGAAAAAGGGCGGAAAGGGCAGAGGGGGGAAGGGTGTTGATTTGAAAAAAGTGAGGTAAGAGTTTTGATTGGGTGACATGAGAGATATGTGTAATGAATTTCAGCATTTCTGTGCCTTTGTTGGTTGCAGCCTCTGGAGTGCATACCTTTTGCTCTGCTGAAGAAAAATTGGTGTGTTTCTGAGACTTTTTTGAATTTCAAAAAGCATTTGCTAAGGTGAGATATTGTTCCTTTACTTCAGAAAGAGACTAGTATGCTTTTTGGAGAAAATAAGGAAGCCAGCTGTGCATTTAAAATGTTGTTTTGTGTCAAGTGTTTGCATTATGTTTTCCAAGAAGATTTTGCTTCTTTTAGAAATTGTAATTGGAGATAATGTGAAATATTAGTACTGACAAGGTGTGCTTGTACATAAGAGCTGTGCTGTGTTTTCAAATTATGATCAGAAAATCGTTTTTAAGGAAAAGGAATGCTTTTTAAATTTATGAGAATTTATTTACCTGCGATGTGACTCCTGCAATGCGTTGCTTTTGTGGAACAGATGCATGATGCATCTGTGCCGTTTTTGCCCCATGGTGCTCCACATTGTAAATGTTGAAAGAGATGCATAAGTGGTGCAAGGGCCTTGAAAATACACCCCCATGTGTGCTTGGCCATTTTAAGTCACTTCCCCCTGGTGCAAGGGCCTTCTAAATACGCCGTCATGTGTGCTTGACCATTTCAAGTCACTTCCCCTTGGTGCAAGGGCCTTGTAAATACGCCCCCATGTGTGCTTGGCCATTTCAAGTCACTTACCCCTGGTGCAAGGGCCTTGTAAATGCGCCCTCATGTGTGCTTGGCTGTCATTTTCCCCTGGTGCATGTGCCTTGTAAATACGCCCCTATGTGTGCTAGACAATTTTAAGTCACTTCTCCCATGAATCTGGGAGACTAATTTGGTAACATGATATGTTTAAAAATCGTGCTAAGGTGAGAAAAGGTTCCTTTACTTTAGAAAGAGACTAATATGCTTTTTGGAGAAAATAAGGAAGCCAGCTGTGCATTTAATATGTTGTTTTGTGTCAAGTGTTTGCATTATGTTTTCCAACAAGATTTTGCCTCTTTTACAAATTGTAATTGTAGATAATGTGAAGTATTAGTACTAACAAGGTGTGCTTGTACATAGGAGCTGTGCTGTGTTTTCAAATTATGACCAGAAAATCGTTTTTAAGGAAAAGGAATGCTTTTTAAATTTATGAAAATGTATTTACTTCCGATGTGACTCCTGCAATGCGTCGCTTTTGCGGAACAGATGCATTATGCATCTGTGCCGTTTTTGCCCCATGGTGCTCCACATTGTAAATGTTAAAAGTGACGCATAAGTGGAGCAAGGACATTGTAAATATACCCCCTTGTGTGCTTGGCCATTTTAAGTCACTTCCCCCTGGTGCAAGGGCCTTCTAAATACGCCCTTATGTGTGCTTGGCATTTTTAAGTCACTTCCCCCTGGTGCAAGGGCCTTGTAAATATGCTCTCATGTCTACTTGGCAATTTTAAGTTACTTTCCCCTGGTGCAAGGTCCTTGTAAATACGCCTTCATGTGTGCTTGGCAATTTTAAGTCACTTACCCCTGGTGCAAGGTCCTTGTAAATACGCCGTTATGTGTGCTTGACCATTTCAAGTCACTTCCCTCTGGTACAAGGGCCTTGTAAATACGCCCCCATGTGTGCTTGGCTATTTCAAGTCACTTCCCCCTGGTACAAGGGCCTTGTAAATACGCCCCCATGTGTGCTTGGCCATTTCAAGTCACTTTCCCCTGGTGCAAGGGCCTTGTAAATACGCCCTCATGTGTGCTTGGCCATTTCAAGTTACTTCCTCCAGGTGCAAGGGCCTAGTAAATACGCTCTCAAAGCTCTTAAAACGCACTTATTTCCTAAAAATGCTGTGTAAGTGAATAGTGCTGTCGCTCAAGTTCAAGCGCCAGGATGCCCTCTGGGTGACAGGTGTGCGCTCTATAAATACACTAAATAAATAAATAAATAAATAAATAAATGTGTGCTTAGCAATTTTAAGTCACTTCCCCCTGGTGCAAGGGCCTTGTAAATACGCCCTCATGTTTGCTTGGCAATTTTAACTTACTTTCCCCTGGTGCAAGGGCCTTGTAAATACGTTCCCATGTGTGCTTGGCAATTTTAAGTCACTTCCCACTGGTGCAAGGGCCATGTAAATATGCCCCCATGTGTGCTTGGCAATTTTAAGTCACTTCCCCCTGGTGCAAGGGCCTTGTAAATATGCCTTCATGTGTGCTTTGCAATTTTAAGTCAATAACAATAACATCAACAATGTCTGTTGTGGAACAATCTCTAAATAGAAATAGAGTCTCGAAATTAGTTGAGATTAACATATAACAGAGCACAGGTCATATGTAGAAGCATTCCATTCCATTGCTATTTTCTACCATCAAGTATGTTGCAAAATCCTTCCATTCAATTGTTTGCTTACTGTTATTGATTTACTTTTTGGTAATAGTATTTAATAAAACATTTTTAATAAATTTACCACAGATTCAACTCAAGAACGTCTGAAAAATTCAAACATGCCCTCAAGGCAAAGAAAAAAGAAAGAAGCAAAGCGACTTACACCCCACCTAGGTAAAAATGGAGATAATGGAGCTTTGCAGCAGTCCTCTACAATAAAAAGTTGTCAAGTCACCAAAAAAATTCCGGGTAAGACAACAAAATCTTTTTTAAGAAACATTTGCAGACGAAAAAGTATCACTAGAGAACATGTTTTAGTTCAGAAGAAGAGAGCCAATTTAAACGGGAAGGAAAGGCCCTTCAAAAATGTAACTGCTAGAGCAGGAGATAACTCTGTGCATGGTAGTAGAAGGAAAAATCTGTTTAGAGACATTGGTAGACGAATGTTCCGTAACAGGATAATTGTCAATTTGTTAAAAAATTTTAAGAAAGGCCAACAGAAAGTGGCATTTTATAAGAGAAAGAAAAATGTAGAGAAAATTATTGATCAGGCTTTCGAAATTAAGCGAAAGTTATTTATTTTGGTAATCAATAGAATTAGGAAACTAAACAAGGTAATTTATGATTTCAAATCAAATAGTAGATGGAAGAGAGCAGTTAATCGTAGTAATTTTTGTGAAGTTTTCTCAGGAGAATGGATGCATAGTTCAAATTGTGAGGCATTTTTTAATGAGGAGAGTTACTTCCAGGACAATGATTTGGTGCATGCAGTTGACACCAGTGGTCGAGCTTATGAGGTGAAAGATGGTTGTCCGGTTGAAAAAGAAAAACTTGTGTCAACAGAGGCAGAAGAGGTGTTAGGTAATGAAGTTATAGGAAGACGTCCTAAGGGACCAGTGTACACCTGGAAGTGTAGTTCTATTTGCAGTGTGCGCCAGGATTCCATCAATTTTCTTTGTGATTTTGTACGGACATTTAATAAGAAAAGTTTAAAACAGAAAATAAAATTGTTGCAAGAATTAGATCCTTGCAGAGTGAGAGAAGTGACAGGTTTGCATGGTCATTCACTGGCTTGTCTTTCCAGGAGAGTATGCCAGAGTGTTTTTCATCATTTCAGGATGCTAGCAGTGCATCATAATAAAGTGAGGAAATTAGTTAGAATGTTGTATTATGCTAAGAGTCCAGCAATTATGCTTAAACAATAAAGCACTGCTCTTTTGCATGGTTCTGAAGTAGATGTGAAGAATATTTGTGAAGAAATTGAGTTCTGTTACTTTGCTGGTAAAGAGAACAATGTTGAAATTGACCCAGTAGAAGAAGGTAATGTGGAAGAGAGTGTACAGATTTCTAATATAGATAAGTTTCACAAGGAAATTTCCATCTTTCAGGTGAAATCAAGTGAGAGGCCTAATTTCACTTGTGTGTGTTATCGACGGACTTATTATAAGAATCAGACTAAGTTAGTGGATTTATATGCAAAAAGTGAAATGGAAAACAATAGTGAATGGAAGGATTTTGCCACATACTTGATAGTAGAAAATTGCTTTGATTTGGGATCGGACCAACGTATGTGTACTTATTGTTTTAACAAATTAAACCAAAACCAGATGCCTGCTAGAGCAGTTCATAATAATCTGGAATTAGTTGACATTCCTTCTGAATTGAAGGATTTAAATACTTATGAATCTATTTTGATTCAAAGTGTCCATCCCTTTCAGGCTATTGTACGAATGGAGCCAAAGACAGGGAAATTGCCTCCATCAGATTTACAGAGAGGATTAAAGGGAAGAGTTGTTTATTTGCCTTTAGATTTGAAGAAAAACATTAATACAATTGGAGTAGAGAAAGTGGAAGAGGAACCTCTGGTTATCCTAGTTAATGGGGTTCCGACAAAGAGTAAGAAAATCTGGCAAGATTTAGTGGATGTTAGGAAAGTCAAAAAGGCAACATTGTATTTGATAAAAAACAATGAGTACTACAAGAATGTATGTGTTGCAGAAGAGGAAGTAAGTGAAGAAGAGGACAGCGATTTGTGTGCTGGACAAATTGAGAAAGTAGAAGCCTCTAAAAATGAAGAAATATATGAACATTATAGTGTTCATCCTTTGCATTCCAAGGAAGTCATGGGGAATGCTATTGAGTTGTTTCAAATGAAACAAGCCAAAGGGAGTCCCATTAGTGTTTGGGAGGAAAGTTTGGAAGCTTGGTGTTTTCCACAGTTATTTCCCACAGGTCGAGGAGGACGATATGATGAGCGACCTGATCAAATTCCTGCTTCTGAATACCGTACTTTACGATTGTATGCAGAAGATCCTAGGTTTCGTCAATGCATTCCCTATTTGTTTCACCTACTGTTTGAAAGTGATCTGTCTGGACTGTCTTATGCAGTGAACCACATCTTGAAAAGTGGTGTACAACTGCGAAATATCTCGGCAAGGGACTTTATGGATAAAGTCAATGTGCAAGACGGTATTTTGGATTCTCACCTGATTAATCTCATGGCGTGTCAGTGTGGTACTAATGAGTATTGGTATCGTCGTCATGGTGACTTAAAATGTATGCTGAGGAACTTAGGAACTCCCACATGGTTCCTCACTCTCAGCTGTGCTGAGTATGGCTGGGAAGACTTACTTGAATTTCTACGAAAGGCACCTGGAGAACTGTGCTCTTTGGATCCAGTGAATGTATGCAGGTACTTCAATCATAGATTTGAAGCTATGATTTCTTTCATCACGAACAAGAAAAATCCACCTCTTGGAGAGGTGTTGGATTTCTTCTGGAGAAAGGAGTATCAAGCAAGAGGTGCTCCTCATATACATATGCTGCTATGGATCAAAGATGCACCCAAATTTGGAACAGATCCGGATGACTTAGTGATGAGTTTCATAGAACAGTATTCTACATGTGCTGTTCCAAAGACAAACGAAGACAAAAGTTTAAGAGAACAAGTTTTACGCTTTCAAAACCATCGTTGTGGAAAGTACTGTCGTCGTAAATTCAGAAACAAGAACAAGTACTACACAAAATGTCGTTTTGGATTTCCACGATCGGTAATATCTAAAGGAAGAGTGAACAATTTGATGTCTTCGCTGCGACATAATGTGACGAGGAAATCACCCAAAAATACATATAATTTGAAAAGAAATGAAGAGTCCAAGTACATCAACGACTACAACCCAGTGATTTTGTCCATGTGAAATGCTAACATGGATATACAGTTTGTGGCTGACAACTGTATGGCTGTGGCTCGGTATGTGACATCTTACATCACAAAAAAAGAAAAGACAGAACTGAAGGATATGTGGGAGGACATTTCCCATGAAAAAAGCCTCAGTAAGAAGTTGTACAGTTTCAGTCTGAAGATGTTGTCGCATCGAGAAATCGGAGCTTACGAATGTTCTGACCGGTTATCTTCAGCAAGTCTCTATGCCAAATCTAGGAGTATCATTTGGGCGAGTCTTGGTCTTGCTGCAAAGCGTAATCGAGTTCTGAAACCTGTACGGGAAATTGAGTATTTGGCAGAGAAGGAGCCAAGCAGTACAGATATTTTGAAGACCAACATGATAGTTGAGGAAATGGAGGTGTGATTGATTCTTTGCATGACTGACTAGGTGTGTGAGTAACTCCATGGATGAGTGACAGTCTGTGAGTGTCTGTTTACACTGAGTGTGTCTAAGGTTATATTAGAGTCTGAAGAGGTTAATCGTATTATCACATGAATGATGTCATCAGTGATGTTGTCAGTGATGTCATTTGAGTTGTCAACAGTGATGTCATCAGTGTTTCACTGACCATGTCATGAATGATGTAATATGTGACATCATCAGCAGTGGATTGCGGGTGCGCGATATATAGTTAGTGCAACTAACTATATATGCGAATTTCAATGGTTTTGTGTGAGTAAAAAAAGGTTTTGTAAATGCTAATTCCTAACTATATATGGTCTATAACCTATGGTTTTTTCAGTGAATATATATATAGTTCAGTTTTTAACGTCTTTGTTTCGAAGGTTTCTTCATAAAAGACAACAAATAAAATGCATACACATATACAACGAAGTTGATACAAATCTTAATATATATATATATATATATATATATATTACCTACTGGCGGTCGCCAGTAGGTAGTTATAGTTAGGATCTACTTTCCATAGGAAATCCGCAACATTCTATTGGGAATAACTTTGGCGCCGGTGGACGAATCTTCGCGAATCTCTCAAAGTAGGTGGCCCGCTCCGCTCCGCTCCTTCCCTAAAGATCTGGAGGGATTCGTCAAGCGGGGGCCGAGATAAAAGGGGGTTTCCAAAACATGTTTTCCCCATGTTAATTTCCATAGGGCGGTCGAACTCACTTTTAGCCCGAACGGTTGAATGGATTTCCACCAAACTTGGCAAAATTGTAGGGACTGGTAGCCCGATGTGCCTTTGCTATGTCTCAAGATATGTGCTCCAGTGGTTTTGAGTAATTTAGGTTAAAAAAAATATATATATCTATAGCCGCGCACCGGGGAGCGCACCGGGGAGCGCACCGGGCGCGCTACGCGACTTGCGCACAGAAAGCTGATTGGCTCTCGGGTGTCTGTAAACATTCGAAACAGTTTGGAGCGGCCGCCATCTTGTGTCTCGGTAGAATCGAGACACAAGAGGTGGCAAAAACAAAGGGGGAAATGACCATAAGGGGGCAGAGTAGACCCCCCCTGACCCCCTAGGTTTGATGTGGGGGCCATAAAAGGGCCCCGCGGGGCAAAAAATATAAAAAAAAAAAAAAAAATTCGCTGGGGGAGCGCCCGGTACGCGCACCGGGGAGCGCACTGGGGAGCGTACCATCAGGAAAAAATAATGACAGAGTTTTCAAAAAATGTAGCCTTTTTTTTATAATTTGGAGGTAGTTCTAAAAAGAACAGTTTTTTTTCTTTTTGTTGTTTTTTTCAGAACAAAAACAGGGAATGCAAAACTGATCAACAGGAGCAAAAAAAAGGGGAAAAATTAGGGCTGGGGAAGGCAGCGGTGTTCTTGCCTCTTTCGTGCAATGAGCTTGATGCTCTGCTCACCATAGCAAAGCAGTTCATCGCATTGCTTGCACTTTATAGTAATGTCACTAAAAACAGGTTGAATGTTCGGAATCATCTCCAATTCTGCTGCACGTCCTCTCCCTGATGTTGTGGGTCCTCCTGAAGATGTAGAGGCACCATCCCTTGGGGGATTACGTGCCAGGTCTCGGACACTCTCCCGGGCATAGTTTTGGGGGTGCCTGCGTTGGACGTGGCGAATCATTGTCGAATTGCCAAAACTGTACTTCCTTTTTGGGTCTCCTCGGGAAAGCACAGTTTGGCAGATTTGGCATTCTACTTTGGGAGCATTCAACTTTTTAAATCCTTCAGGTATTGAAAAAAATTTCCAAATAAAATGCTCCTTGATCTTGGGCTGAGGAGGCTCTTCCTGAATGAAGCCATCTGAGTCCTCATTACTGCTGGATGGTCTAGCTGCCATTATTTGCACAAAATGGTAGGACAGAAAAGTGAAAGAAGAAATGAAGGAAATGGGTGGGGTTTTCATTAGTTGTAAAAAAAACTGATAACAACCAATGAAAAGAGTTATTTTAAGGACACATGACCAGGGCTTTCATCATTTGGAAACCAAAACTGTCCTGAACCAATAAAAAGTGTTATTTTTAGGTCACATGACCCGACGCGCTTACGCTACGCACCCCGGGTGCGTCGCGTAAGCGCGTCGAATGCTTACGTTGCGCGATCGTATTCACTCAAGTGCTTCCGGGTGCGCTTACGCCGTGCGTATCACGCGGACGCGGTTACGCGATACGTCACAATGATGTTTTTGTTCGCGGCAATAGCGAAAACGGGACGCTCACCGGTGCGCGCCCCGGGGCGCGCCGGAAAAGTGCGCTTTCCGGTGCGCTCACCGGGACGCGCACCGGGAGCACTCCAGGGCAAAAAAAAAAAAAAAAAAAAGAAAATAAATATTACATTTCATAGCTATAGACATTTGCTATTAAAAAAACTTTGAAATTCACTAAAAAAACATAGGTTTGGGACCTTATATATAGTTAGGAATTAGCATTTAAAAAAACCTATGAAATTCACTGAAAAAACCATAGGTTTCACACCAGTTATAGTTAGGAATTAGCATTTAAAAAACCTATGAAATTCACTGAAAAAACCAGAGGTTTCAGACCAGAAATAGTTAGGAATTAGCATTTAAAAAACCTATTAAATTCACTGAAAAAACTATATGTTTCACATTAGTTATAGTTAGCTGGAAATGTTACTGATATAAAACCATTGAAATTCCAACGTTATAGTTAGTTGGACTCACTATAACTTGTGCGCCTGCAATGCACTGCAGATGACGTCACATATTACATCACTCATGACATGGTCAGTGACATCACTCATGACATCACTGATGACACCATCCTTGTGAGAAAGTGACAGACCTTCTTTCAGTGTAATGTAACCCTTGAAACACATATTCAAAAAGAGAAATTAACATTTTCAAAAAAATTGAGATACCCATACCAGTTACAACAACCAAATCAGTAATTCCACCATCTATATACACATCCACTCATTCACCAACAATTTTATATAGTCACTCATACATATACGCACTCATCATATGTACTGATACACCTACACATCCTGTTACACACAGACAGTCATCCAAAAGTTACTCACACACATACTCAAACATGCAAATAAACTATTGAATATCCATTTATTTGCATATTCAGCTATACACACACTACCACCTTCCTTCTAAGGAAACTTACACATACTTACTCTCTTAAACAATCACTTATACTAATTTAAAAAAGAACTCTTTCAATCTCTCATTCTCACATATACTCACATATATACATCAATACTCACATATACTAGATTAAAACGCATGTCGTTACTGATAAAGACACTAGTGAGACAGTCATTCACTCACTAACACACACATATACACACTCATACACCCATACAGTCCTGCCCATATGCTGTCTTCAAAACACATACAGTGAGTCAGTCATTGATGCATCTATGTTCTAAGTAACACCCCCACCAAACTATACAGACACTCATACTGATATTAAAAAAACATCTAATAACCCATGTACACACACATGTAGCTACTCACCAACCCATGCAGACACTTATACACAAAGTAAAACACTGATACATATATTTACATTTTTAAACATTACTCACTAATATATGTATTCTCTAAGATCAATCAATTTAAAAAAAATATCCATTTACACACTTATTTAAACATGTATTCTTCCATCGACCTTTACATATACATATATAAAACATATTAATTTTTCAGAAAGACACACATTCACTGGATGGTGTCATCAGTGATGTCATGAGTGATGTCACTGACCATGTCATGAGTGATGTAATATGTGACGTCATCTGCAGTGCATTGCAGGCGCGCAAGTTATAGTGAGTCCAACTAACTATAATGTTGGAATTTCAATGGTTTTATGTCAGTAAAATTTCCAGCTAACTATAACTGGTGTGAAACCTATGTTTTTTTCAGTGAATATATCTATATATATATATATATATATATATATATATATATATATATATATATATATATATATATATATTACCTACTGGCGGTCACCAGTAGGTAGTTATAGTTAGGACCTAGTTACCATAGGAAAATTGCAGCATTCTATTCCCAATAACTTTGGCGCAGATTCACGAATCTTCACAAAATTTTCAAAGCTAATTCTTTGTTGATATCAGCTCCTATGTTAAAAGTTCGGGGGGATTTATCAAGGGGGGGGCCTAAAAAAAGGGGGGGTCCCAAAACGTGTTTTCTCCATGTTAATTTCCATAGGAAACTTTAGACAAGGCTACAGGTGGAACGGGTGAACAGAATTACCCCAAATTTGGCAGGGAGAAGGGTATTGATCTAGAAAGCATGCTTATGTTTATTTAGTGTAAATCTGTTAAGTAGGTTTTGAGAAAAATCAAAATGTACAGATATCGATATTTGGGAATTCTGACATCTGACAGGCGAGGCGTTACGAGGACGAGTTTGCTGCTGATTGGCTGCGAGCGGCGCGAGTGGTTGCAACTAGGAAGTGTTGGCCGCTATTTTGTGATTCAGTTGAAGCGAGTAAGGGGAAAAAGAGCAGAAAAAGTGGGAAAGAGGAGGGTAGGAGCTCTGTGAGGTCTGTAGGGTGGTTAGGGTGTGCTGTAGAGGGAGTGTGAAGCGAAGTATTTACACCTACCGGTATGAAAGTGCTGTTTTGCCCACTGTGAGATGGTGTGGAGGAGAGGGCCCGTTGAACTCAGCGATGAAAGCATGTGCCTAAACTGTGAACTGAGTGCTCTGTAGCATCCTGGCAGAAGCAAAGTATTTACCCTTACCGGTGTGAAAATGTTGTTTGCCTAGAGTGAGATGGTGTTCAGGTGAGGTATTGGTAAAGTTGGGATGAAAGCGTATGATTAAACTGTGAGCTGAGTGCTGTAAACTGATGTGCGGTGGGCGCAGTAGCATACTGGCGAAAGTGAAGTATTTACTCCTACCGGTATGAAAGTGCTGTTTTGCCCACTGTGAGATGGTGGTGAGGTGAGGTGCCGGTACACCTGGGGATGAAATCGCATGCCTATACTGTGGGCTGAGTGGTCTGTAGCATACTGGCCGAAGGGAAGTATTTACTCCTACCGGTGTGAAAGTGCTGTTTTGCCCACTGTGAGATGGTGGCGAGGTGAGGTGCTGGAACACCTGGGATGAAAGCGTAGGCCTAAATTGTGAGCTGAGTGGTCTGTGGCATACTGGCAGAACCGAAGTATTTATCCTTACCGGTGTGAAAGTGTTGTTTGTCTAGAGTGAGATGGTGCAGAGGTGAGGTACCGCTAAACTCGGGGATGATACCGTGCACCTAAACTGTGAGTTGAAAGCTGTAAACTAATGTGCTCTGGGCAGTGTAGCATACTGGCTATTGTAGCATATGTGTGCAGGTGGTGTTAGTATGCGTTTCGAGTATAGCGGGAGTGGGAAGCAAAGTACTCACTGGTACCGGTCTGAAGACTCGGGGATGAAACTGTGAGTGTAAGTCGTGAGTTTATTGTTGTAAAGTGATGTGCTGTGGGTGCTGTAGGATACTGGCCACTGTAGCATACCTGTGTAAGTAGTCTTAGTGTGGTTTTATACTATACAGGAAGTGGGAAGCAAACTACTCACCCCTACCGATCTGCAGACTTGAAGGACGTGTTTAAGGAAGCACGAATAAAGAAATAATCGTGAAGAATATAATGCAGAATGTTGCAAAGCCACTGAAGAAAAATGGTGAAATGAGGTGTGTCTAAGAAAGTGGCTGTGTGTAATAAAGGCATGGAGTTTGCAAATTATATAGAAAGTGTCTTTATTCAAGTGCCATAATTGGACCCACTCGTGCAAGAGCTAGGGTGGATGCTGATGCAAAGTTGAACCACTTCTGCTGTATTCAAACGTAAGCTCCTGCATCAGTGAATTGCATATTACATGTTACAGTTGCATGTGACATAATCAATAGCTATTACACTTGAATGACTCTACATTCTATATGGAAAAGAACAGTAGGATACGATTACCACATGTATTCTTTAAGAAAAGAAAGAAATAAAAAAGAAATTGCAAAAATGTAATCATCAAACTTTTAAGGTACCTTGGCAGTGCTTTTTTATAACAGAAAATTATCAACAGTAGAATAGTTAGCAATCTGTTGTACAGTAGATTCAATGTGGTGCATGTCAGAATTGGTACTAGTTCTACTCACATTGGAACTTTTGAGGATGAATACAAACATTGCGCTTCTGAGAAGCACATTTGTTACCTTTGTGGTCAAACCATACATTATTTTCTTCAGCTGTTTCAAAAAAACATTCTTGTGTAGAGAGCTAAGGCATCAAGCTGAGACAAACTCCAACCGCTTCTGCTGTAGTCAAATCGAAGCTCCTGCATCATTGAATTGCACATTATATGTTACAGTTCTATGTGACTTACACAATATTTATTTTACATGAATGAATAAATTGTATAATAAAAATAAAGCTAGTTTACGATTACCACACTGTGCCATCTAGTTCCTAAACAGTCGTCTTTTTTCATTTTTATTGTGAGTTTATGAGCAGAGGTTGACTTTGAGTAAATTTGTGTGAAAGGGCTTTGTGAATAACAGGGAGGCAGAGAGCCGTGTGCACAAAGAATAGATGTGGTTTCTAAATGGGTGTCCGATTTAGGCTAATTTAGGAAGAAAATAGTGCATTTCCATAGGCCATACATCACTGATCCCTGGTTAAACTGGAGACGTAAGGGGCAATAATGAAGATAGAGTATTCTTGGAAAGTTGTTATATGAAAGTAGTAGGATTGAAGTGTATTATAAAAAATTTAAACGAAAAAGTAAAAAAATCCATTCAAGAATAACGTGAGTTTCTTACAAGACTTTGAGATTCTGCGTAATGTTCCAAGAGGCTATTGTTGTCATCGTCTGAGAAAAGTGAAGCGATCAAATTCATATCCTCGAAGGGACAGTAATGTTCCTCGAATGTTGGGGCGGCAATTTGAATTGACAGGCAATCTGCGATGTTGTGAAAGGTCGCACGTTGCAGGAGATCGTTCGTGGCTTCGCAGAAATCCTATTTCTTTTTGCATTGCATTCGCCATTTCTCCACTGCCATAACAATCACATTCATGGTTTTCAAGATAATGCATTAATTGCTTGGTATCAGGAGCGATTGTTGGGATGTTGGCAAGGCATACATCCATTCGCCAGTCAAATGGTCAAGTTTTGCAATCAAACGATGGTTGTATGCATATTGCATAAGTGTAGATAAATGTTATGTTGTATCTAGCTCCGATAATAGATAGAGGCAGGTAGCCGAAAGTTTTTTTTGTTTTTTCACAATATTGATGTAGCTTGGCATAGAGGCGTAGTCTGTCGGACATAGTTGTTACCACAGAGAGCATAGCAATTTCTAGCAGTAGAATTAGTAGTAGGATGGCCGCAAAGAGAACGAGATTTATGGGCACTGTTCCAGTTATTCCAGAGATGATTGAATGATTGTAGTCTGGTATTAAAAGAAGAACAGTTTGAAAGCATGTTAGAAGGCTGTAGGAGACCGTGTTAAAAAAGTGTGCCAATACTTGAGTGTGACATGTGTTGTAACAATTCACAAAGTGTAATTGGCGGTACGTATTTAAAAGGGAGCGTATTTTACTTGAAGTTTGTGGTATCTGCAGTCGATACATTTCTTTTGCAGAAGTGAGGGAGACTTCTGTTCTGAACAAAAGCGCTTTTAGTTTGGTTTGTTCCCTGAAATCTATTTTCAAACTAAGAATTGAAGGCCAAGTTGAAGTTTGGGAGTTAGCTTGTGTGGGTGGGAATAGACATTGACACAGGAAGTTACTGTGTTTGAAACAGTAAGGACATGCAGTGTGCCGGCTCACATTCCGTAGGAGTGCATGTTATTGAGAAGCAGATAACTGCCGTTAGAAAGCTGTGTGAATGTTAGTCCAGTTGGCGTTCTTTTAAGAAAGGACGCAAGGTTGGGGGCTGTAAGCTTAGAAGCGCCTTGTAGTTGGACATTCTTGGATAGTAATGAATGACTGTCATTGTGGTCGCACTTTTCACCTGTGAGAAAAACTTCTGTATGCTCTTCAAGACAGCGATTTGTAAATTTGAGAAACCACTGCTCATGAATGAACGCGCTACCTTATATAATCACAAACAACATGAAAAACAACATGTGCACCTAGCAGACACAACAACACTACATACTGTGGGAAACCTGGCTAGCCATGTACATAAACTAAACATGGCATGGCGCCTCTGCCTCACAATGCAGAATGCGGGGAGAGATGGAAGCAAAGTATGTGTGAAGGTGTTAAGTAATTATTGATTATAAAAGTATAAAAATGCTAAGGCTTGAGGGGATGTGCCGGACAGAGTTGAGTATGCAGAGCACAGACATGTACATGTCAACATAAAATGAGAGCCTATTGAATGAAGTGGACAGTGGACGTAACCATGATAGTACAGTCAGTAGGGAAGATTACGGAATGGCAGTGTGTACGTGCCCCCCTAAATGTTTAGGGTAGTGGGTGGCTCGGTGTACGCAAGACTAGCGTAGGGGTTTGAAGAAGAGGCACGTTTCTCTGGGTGTCGTTCTCTTCCGGATTGGCGAACATGTCTGCCAGGTCTGCGCAGCTTACACCGCCATGAGTCTGACGCCGTGAGCGAAGGTGGCTGCGTCAATGAAGCTTTCAGCGCGCTGGTATCTAGAAAGCGTAATGGCTGCTGCAACGCATATATGCTCCACAGTTCACCTTTCAACACCGCCCTATGTGAAAGAGGGCCCACCGCGTGCCGGCGGCAGCTCCTGGGCCGAAGTCTCTGAGCTCAGAAGGCTCCTGAGATTAACGCTGGGTACAGCAACACAGGCACACAGCACCCAGCCTGTGTCCCAGCACCATGGAGTGCTCTGTATACTACTAATACAGTAGTCCAACAGCTACCAACAGTGGAACGGTGTTTTTGATACCATAGTGGGCGATGCTAGAACTCTATCTGAGAGTGGAGATGAAGGTACTCCCTTCGACTAGGTATAAGAAACTCTAGGTCCCAACAGTGGAACGGTGTGATGATCACACAATGGACAATGTCTGATATTACCTGTTGCTGGTGTTTCACAGAACTCCCTCTGTTGAGGTGCCTCAGACTCTGTGCTTCAGTAGTTAACTGCTGCACATGGTTTTTGGGCTTAGTTGACTGCTATCACTGGCATATACCGTGGTACAGCAGGTCCAAACAGTGAAATGGGGTCTTAATTCTTTGACTGAGGATGTCTGACTTTGAAGTTTGTGATGATTTATGTGTACGCTCTTCGATGAGGTGCAAGCAACTCTAGGTCCTAACAGTGGAACGATGTCTTGATCCCACAATGGACGATGTTGGACTGTATCTGAGAGTGGAGATGGAGGTACTCCCTTCGACCAGGTGCAACCAGCTGTAGGTCCCAACAGTGGAACGGTGTCTTGATCCCACAAAGGATGATGTTAGAACTGCATCAGAGTGGAGATGAAGGTACTCCCTGTGACCAGCTGCAACCAACTCTAGGTCCCAACAGTGTAACAGTGTCTTGATTCCACAATGGACGATGTCCGATATTACCTGCTGCTTGCTTTTCTCAGAAGTTTGTGTGTTGAGGTGCATCACACTCTGTGCTTCCATAGCTAACTGCTGCACATGATTATTGGGCTTGGCTGACAGTAGTCGGTGGAGTATACTGTGGTACAGCAGGTGCGATCAGTGAAATGGAGTCTTGATTGTATGATTGAGGATTTCATAAGTTAAAGTCTGTGATCATTTCTGTGTACCTTCTGTGATCAGGTGCAATCAACTCCATGCTTTCGAATCGAACAGTAAGTGGCTGTGACGTTTAATGACCACTGCATCTGTTCTAGACTGCGGTTCGTAGGTTTCACAATTTAGATTGAGTGGTGATTGTTTAATTACAGAATCTAGTAGTTAAGTAATTAGAAAGTCTATTGAAACATACACAATATTGTTTTATTAGAACACTGGAATGTTGGGAGCTCCATTGAAAACAATGGAGTAGCTCAGTTCTTATAATGGCTTGTATAAGCCTGGAGCTCCAACATTGCAAAGTTTTTTTGTTCACAGATCTGGCTGTGAACAAATGCTTCAGGGAGCCTGAAGGGATTACAATCCCCTTGCGCTCTCTTAAAGCTTTGCTTTATTTGTTAGAATATTCTACCCTCTAGTGGCAGAATGTTGAAATAGCCTTATAGCCCTTTGTAGCTGAGCCATAGTGGCTATTAAAGTCCCTCTCCCTTGTTAAATGCCCTCGCCTTCGGCTTGGGCCTTTAATGCTGGAGAGGGCCTTTAATAGCCAGTATAGCCTGCTACGGCGGGCTATAAGGCTTTAGTATACTTGCTTGAAAAAGTTTTTTTAGAAGAGTTATAGGTTTAGTAAAATGACCAAATTCATCTTGCAAGTCGAAAGGAACAGTAAATAGTGTAGACTGTGGACAGATGAAATACCAATTTGAATTGTTTTGATTAATTTATTGTAGAGTTGTACGTAATTTATTTATTGATGGTTGTGTGAGTGTGTACTGCCTTCAATTAACAATGCAGACAGTAGTGTTCACAATTCAGATTGAGTCACTATTGTAGATGACGCAGTCATGTAAGAGAAGAGATTGCTGTAGTTTGCTCTGTCTTTAACACTTATACGCATCATTGCAGGCTCCGCACACGTTTTCTTTGCTTTGCGTATTGCAAACTGTAGAGCTCAAGTCAAAGGCACGTGGCTATGGGCCCTTACTGAACGCTCTCTCTGGCCTGTACTGCAGACTTCAGAGTTCACATTTGACATTGAGTCAGTATTTTAGATGATGCAGTCCTGTAGGAAAAGACATTGCTCCAGTGCGCTCTTTCTCCACCACTCATATGCATCATTGCAGGCTCTGCACATTTTTTTTGCTTCGTGTATTGGAAACTGTAGAGTGCAAGTCAATGACTTGTGGCTGTGGACACTTGCTGACTGCTCACTCTGGCCTACACTGCAGATAGCAGTGTTCACAATTGAGATCGAGTTGATATTGTAGATGAGGTAGTGTTGTAGGAAAAGACATTGCTCCAGTGCGTACTGTCTGCACCACTCATATGCATCATTGCAGGATCTGCACACATTTTTTTTGCTTCGCGTAATGCAAACTGTAGAGCTCATGTCAATGCCACGTGGCTGTTGGCCCCTTGCTGAACGCTCTCTCTGGCCTATACTGCAGACTTCAGTGTTCACATTTGACATTGAGTCGGTATTGTAGATGATGCTGTCCTGTAGGAAAATACATTGTTCCAGTGCTCCCTTCCACACCACTCATACGCATCATAGCAGGCTCTGCAAATTTTTTTTGCTTTGCGTATTGCAAACTGTAGAGCTCAAGTCAATGCCACATGACTGTGGGCCCTCACTGACCACTCACTCTGGCATACAATGCAGACAGCAGTGTTCACAATTGAGATCGAGTTCCTAATGTAGATGAGGTAGTCCTGAAGGAAAAGACATTGCTCTAAGGCGTACTGTCTGCACCATGCATACGTATCATTGCAGGCTCCGCACATGCTTTTTTGTTTCTTCGCTTACGACACACTGGGAAGCTCAAGTCACCTTATGTAGGTGTGGGTCGTTGCTGACCGCTCTCTGAGGCCAACACTGCATACAGCAGTGTTCACAATTCAGATTGAGTTGCTATTGCAGATGATGCAGTGTTGATGGCAACAGATATTGCTCCTAGTATGGCCTGTCTACAGTACACATTATTGCTGGCTGTGCACATGCTGAATGCTTTTGATGTGGCTATGTGAGTGCACTAGAACTGATGGAGCATTTATGATATAATCTTTTTGTGCATTATTTCAGATCTATTGATTGTGGGTCAGTATACCACAAGTTGTGGTTCTTTTACAATAGAAAAAGTGGGCGTGAGTGGGCGGTGGCAGAGCCCATAAACTGCTGATATACGGCTTGACACTTAACATGCTTTAATTTTAATTGCACTCTATTTTAATTGCATCTGTTTTAAAATTAGCAACGTATTTGGGGCTTCTAATACGACGATCCTCCTGCTACTGTGAGTGCGGGGGGTCACTGTGCGCTGCCTGTGCTCGATTTTCCCTCGTTCCTGCCCCGGTCCGACGCAGTGAATAGCGCTGTTTCGTGGAGGGCGTGGAAGGGAGAGCTAAGGCACTTCCGGTTGGCTGGGTAGCGGCCAGCGGTCTAGTGGCTATGCAGGACAGGGATTAAAAACACATGCGTGAGTGGCTGCGCAGAGGATGTGCGCAGCGGGCGCGCCAAAGGCAAGCCCATCTGCGCCCTTACGTGGCCGTACGGGGACCGGTGCCAGAACCCCTGGCCAAACTGGGGTTAGAATTCAGTGGAATATGGCACAATTACACAACCTGCGCCCTAGGATAGCTAGTGCATGTAGCCACAGTATGATGGCTAGCCAGGACGCTGGGTATAAGAACTGCTCATTTAGCTTTAACATCGTAAGAAAGTTGCAGCCAGGGAGTTCAGGGCTGTCCTGTGGTCTGTTGAATTGCAGATCTATGCGCAAGCATAATTTGGATATTTCTGAACTGCTCACTGATTGGAAGCTCTATCTTTTGTTTCTCACGGAGACGTGGTTAGACTCTGACTCTGAGCCAGAAATCATTGAGGCACTACCTACTGGGTATATGCTAACTAGGATTGATAGGATGACAGGTAGAGGAGGTGGGATAGCCATCATTTTTAAATACCCACTGCGTTTTTCTCTTGAACCGACCACCATAGTTGACAGTAAGTTGGGCTTATTTACGATTAGGGTCAGTTCTAACCTTACGGTGAAGGGGAGCTTGGTTTATAGACCACCTGGCCCACAAACACGGTTTGCGCCTAGTTTACCGGAGGGGATTACGCACTTAGCCCTATGAAATGACACATTTTTTATTGCTGGGTGACCTCAATATCCATCTGGAGGATCCCCTCAATAGGGGGGCTGTTGTTCTATGCCAGGAACTTCAGACGCTGCAGCTAGGTCTGGAATCTGATACCCCTACCCATCAGTATGGCCACTTATTGGATCCTGTATTTTCCAATTGGGAGGGAGTAGAAGTGTCCACCCCCCTTCCTGTTCCGTGGTCTGACCACTTTGTGGTCCCCTTTAGGGTGAAGGTTCTAAAGCCCAGAGTTCATGAGCAAACCGTACTGAACCGCCATTGTCGTAAATGGGCAGGTTTCTCACGGAATGAGTTCAACAAAGCCCTGGCCCTAGGGGGTCTCCTGGGGGCACTGATATTGAAAATGCTTGCCTCAACTTAGAGAGGCATATAACGCAAGCACTAGATAGTGTAGCCCCGCTACTACGGAATAAAATTTCGTGCAGGGCACAGAAATCTGCACCTTGGTATAACACAGATTTGCGTCTGGTTAAGACTGAGTGCAAAAGCCTCGAGAGACGATGGAGAAACGGTTTTTCTAGTCAGGCCAAACTGGAATATCTTGAAAAACGTAAAAAGTACCATGGGCTTATTAGACGGGCCAAAACCTCGTATTACGTAGACAGAATTGGAGCAGCAGGAAACTCCACCAAAGAATTATTTAGGATCTACAAGGAGCTCTCCTCCTTGGCAGCATTAGTTGTTCCAATGGAAGTCTCGGTGGAATCATACGACCGTATTGCAGCCTTTTCTTTGGAGAAAGTGGAGAAACTCTATTCTTCCTTCCCTGGGGCTGTTAAGACGGGAGCAGAATTTGTGGAACAGATCGGAGTGGCTGGGGAAAGTCGGAGGTTGGACAATTTCTTTACACCCCCCCCCCGAGATGCTTTGCAAAATCGGTCTAACCCTTAAGTCTGGCTCGCACAGAGATCCAGCCTCACCTAAACTGCTTGGCGAGAGTATTGCCGTCCTAGAGCCATATATTAGAGATCTCCTGGATGTATCTATCAGAACTTACACACTGCCTGATAACTGGAAAAAGATTATTGTCCTTCCGATACAGAAGAAACCTAATATCAGACCTGACAAACTGGAAAATGTACGCCCCATCTCGCTGCTGCAGTATCTGGCGAAGGTAGTAAATCAACAGCTTATGGCATATGTGGAAGAAGCTGGTCTCCTACATCCCTCTCAATTTGGTTTCCGGGCTTTACATTCTACAGAGTCAGCTCTACTTATGGCCATGAAGGCCATTAGACAGGGAGTAGATGAGGGGCAAACAATGGCTCTAATTCTCCTGGACCTGAGCGCCGCTTTTGATACTGTGGCTCATTACACCTTGCTGCAGTGTCTGAACAAGGGCGTTGTCTCAGGCCCGGCTCTTAAATGGCTCCAATCCTTTATGGTAGAGCGCAGTTTTCAGGTCAGACAGGGTGCCTATTATTCTAAGGATATTAAATTGGAACAGGGTGTGCCTCAGGGATCTGCCCTGAGCCCCACCCTATTCAATCGTCACTATCCCCTTTGGCGGAAATAGTGGAAGGCTTTGGAATCAGGGTGGTGTCGTACGCCGATGACAACCAACTGGTGTTCTCGCTATCAAAGGCACCGGATTCAGCGGCTTCCAATTTCAGGGCATGCATGCAGAAGCTTGGATCATGGATGGCAAACAACTGTCTGAAACTTAATGGAAGTAAAACAGAGGTTCTTGTGGTAGGAGGGGGTCCATCAGTGTGGTTGTCGGCATGGTGATCGTCAAGCCTAGGTTCAGTTCCCATACCGTGCACCGAGGCGAGAACCTGGGGTATGGGTGGATTCTAATCTCACATTTGAACCTCACACCAGACGTGTAGTGGGGACGTGTTTTGGTGTCCTTACGGGCCTACTGAAAGCTATGGATCTCCTCCCTATAGAGGCCAGGAAGACGCTAGTTCACGCACTTGTCACCTCCCGTTTAGACTATGGCAACATACTATATTTGGGTGCCACTGCTAAATGTTTAAATCGACTTCAGGTACTGCAAAATGCAGCAGCACGGCTGGTCCTCATGCAACCTAGGAGGGCTGCCTCCAAAAGTGCCTTGAACACTCTGCACTGGCTTCCAGTTAGGAAGAGAGTGATGTTCAAGGCTCTCTGTACGTGCCACCACATCATCCAGGGTACTGGCCCGGTGTACCTGGGGAGTATAATTACCTCTTATAAGCCTGCAGGGGCTCTTAGATCAAGTGGAATTGGCCTGCTGTTAATCCCCAAAGTTAAGAAGGCCAGGATGGGTGGTAGGTCCTTTCGGCTTCTGGCAGCCCAGAGTTGGAATACACTCCCTCCTGAGCTCTGGTTGGAATCATCTGAGATGAAGTTTAGGAGGGATCTTAAAACCTACCTGTTCTCACATTAATAGGTATGCTTTGACGTTGTTCTAGGTTTGGTGGTTCTGCCTCTCCACTTACTCTAGCGCGGGGACACGCCGACATGGCATAACCAGGCGCTTTATAAAATTCTCTTTTATTATTAGAATTATTTCTGTATTATTCTACTGTCCCTACCTTACTGCAGCACAAATTATCGATTATTTTCATATTGAATCTCTGTGTGTGACCCAATGATTACTGTTGTAGTTGATGCTAGCAGCAACCATTCTCTGAAAGCTGGTTTACACTCAGCCTACACGCTTCCACCACAGACGTCACTGGATATGTCACCCTGGTAATAAAAGGAGTCGAGCGCACGTGCCCGTACCCATTTCCACTATCTATCTGTGTCCGTGTGTTCATTATCTATTCATAATACTGCCTCTTGGCCGTACTATATTACATTATGCCGTGGACAGCGTATGCAACCATGTTACCTCTGGTATTGGAGATCATTTGGTAATGTAACTTTTAGGTGTATGGCTATCACAGGTGAAAGGCTACTTTACAGAGCATGAATATTGATAAAAATTATGGTTGCATGTTGTCTGTACTGTAAGATATGTGTATATTGCAAAAAGTTTAGAACACAGCTCTCTAAGCAGAAGAGGTGTGTCTCATGAAATGCAGTACAGATATTGACTACAATGGGTGGCTTTTTCGAACTGTTACAATGGGAAATGTATGAGCTAATGAAATGTTTTTTTTATGGTCACGTGGCAATCGTGCAGCCAGTGTGCAATGAGATCGCACCCAATGTGATTTTGAGAAAATATATTTACTATAATATAAGTTTATTACAGTTAGAAATATTCAACAGTTTAAAATATTTTAAATTATTGCTTGCTCTCATATATACTTTAAAGTTATTTAGATATAGTTTTGAGACAAAAAATAAATGAGGGAATGGCATATGCAGCGCGATATCATACATTTATGACGTAACAGAGGGAGTGGCAGCATGCATTCATTGCATTTGGAACGCGCAGCAGGTGCGACTCCTTACGTACATGACATAAAGTGCTGCTTGGTAGTGCGTACCGGTCGCATACCACAGTAGCAGCTGGTGCAACCTCATACATACATGTTGTTACACGGGACATGTCACAAACCCGTCGGATATGAACTGCGCATCATTTAAATGTGGTGTATAAATTCGCGTGCTGATCGAGCCTGGTAGACTACCGGTACAGGACTGTAGTTTTCTCCCCCCCAAAAAAACATTTGATATGCATATTTTTTGGGGAAGATATAAAACATTACATAATTTTTAAAGTTAAAAAAAGGATAATAGAGTTGCAAAATATTAAAAAACAATTAGAAAAAATATAGGTTTTATAAGTATTAAAATATAAAATTAACATTTAAAAAACCTTTGAAATTCACTGAAACAACCATAGGTTTTACAGACGTTATAGTCAGGAATTAGCATTTAAAAAACCTTAAAAATTCAGTGAAAAAAACCCTAGGTTTCAGGGACGTTATAGTTAGTTGGACATTTTACTCATATAAACCTGAAAAATTCAGCAGTTATAGTTAGTTGAGCTAACTATTAACTTGCGCGCCTGCAATGCACTGCTGATGACCTCACATATTACATCACTCATGACATGGTCATTGACATCACTGATGACATCACTGATGACATCTCAAATGACATCACTGATGACATCATCCACGTGATAATCTGATGCACATACTGATGCCCTAATATAAACAACTCCAAAATACAGGCTACTATTTTTGAAACCATACACACAAGAATGACAGATACTACATACCACCGACTATTTCCTAGCTCTATACACACATCCAGTGTCTTATACATACAGTTACTCATCAATACAGTACTATAATACGTACTGATACACCAATACATACAATCACACTCTACCACTCATCCATAGAGTTAGTCACACACCTAGTCAGTCATGCAAAGAATGAATTACATACTCATTTACTCATGTATACAGTTATATACACCAACTGAGCTATTTATACACACACCACATGACTTATTTATACAGATACTAAGACATACTTAGTGTCTTATACAATCACTGATACAAGCAGGCAGTGATTTATACACCCAATCTTCAAATAGCTTACTCTCTTGTATACTCATTTATAAACGCCTACACTGACATATACTGCCTTAAAACATATGTAGTTATTTACACATATTCCACTGAGACATTCATTTATTCATTCACCAACACACCCATACACACACTAAGTCACCCATACAGCCCTTTACAGATGCACTTTTGAATCCATACATCTAGTGAATCACCCACTCAGACTTCTATGCACAGAGTCACACACACTCCCACCCACCCTAACAGACACTCAGGCACCCATACAGATACTCAGACAACAAATCAAAACCCTATGTAGACACTCATGTAGCTACTCACCAAATCATGCAGCCGCTTACACACCAACTGAGAGACTAATACAGACTTTCACACAGTTTAGTTACTAACCCATGCATTCTATAAGACAGGTGTAATCACTCACTTATACAGTCAGTCATGCACCTACTAAATAATCCATTAAGGCACTTGTATATTCATTCATTCTTCAATACACCTTGGTATAAATATATATGAAAAATATTTAAACTTTACAGAAACACACATTCAGTGACGGATATCATCAGTGATGTCATTTGAGATGGCATCAGTGATGTCATCAGTGATGTCGCTGACCATGTCATCAGTGATGTAATATGTGACATCATCAGCAGTGCATTGCGGGTTCGCAAGTTATAGTTAGCTCAGCTAACAATAACTGGCGAATTTCTCTAACTATAACGTCCCTGAAACCTATGGTTTTTTCAGTGAAAAAAATATATATATACATTTTGCCTCTCGCTTTTTACTGAAAATAAAGGAGTTTGGATCGACTCACCTGTGTGGGCTCGCGTCTTTCTGATAGGTCAAAACGGGGTCATGACTTCATGAATATGCCTCTGCTTACTTAGGCGAAGGTGTTCCGGCGATGAGGAACTTTATGTTCATTTGGAATAATCCCGTGTCCCTCGAAAAACTTTGTCTGAACTCAGTATAAATCGAGATGGGTACTATACCATCACAGGAGAACAAATGTGGAACTTACAAGTATGATGCTGGGTACTAGCCCTGAACACTTTGAACAATAGCTTTCGTTTAAAACTATAATATTCACTTAAAACAGCGCAATTGTCTTTCTGTTTGTGTGTAAAGTTTTGAAAAAATCGTGTTAAACTACATATCCCACAATGCCACTTAAGGGCAGACGTGGGTATATAAGTAGAAATGAAAGAAGGACTCATTAACCGTGAGCAAGGCCCTGGTGGCTGAAACGCGTTGGTGGGGGAGAGCCTATCAATAAAATAAGCTAAAACCATTTGGTGTGCCGTATCCTTTGTTTGAAGATATAAATATATTTATATATCAAACACAACAGGCTGCCCCACTGGAGATGTTGCACAGGGCGGGGTTGGCTGCACCCACACCACCGCCAGCAGCAATTGCGGTATGCCCTCTTGCCTCCTCCTTTGTTTGCCAAATGCATTTCGGAGCTGGAATGCTCCTTGATCACTGGCTCTGCAAGAATGGAAAAACAACGTACTTGAGTTGAACTTAATATTTAATTGGTTACAAGGTCCCGCCCAAGTGACCTTGTAACCAGTTAAATATTAAGTGCAACTCAAGTCTGTTGTTTTTCCCTGTGTGACATCTCCAGTGGGGCAACCTGTTGTGTTTGATATATATATATATATATATATTCACAGAAAAAACCATAGGTTATAGACCATATATAGTTAGGAATTAGCATTTACAAAACCTTGAAAATTCACTGAAAAAACCATAGGTTATAGACCATATATAGTTAGGAATTAGCATTTAAAAAACCTTATTTTACTCACACAAAACCATTGAAATTCCATATATAGTTAGTTGCACTAACTATATATTGCGCACCCGCAATCCACTGCTGATGATGTCACATATTACATCATTCATGACATGGTCAGTGACATCACTGATGACATCACTGATGACATCTCAAATGACATCACTGATGACATCACTGATGACATCTCAAATGACATCACTGATAACATCTCAAATGACATCCCTGATGACATCACTGATGACATCTCAAATGACATCACTGATGACATCTCATTTGACATCAATGGTCACATCACTGATGATATCATTCATGTGACAATACAATGCATCTCCTCACACTTTAATATAACCTGTTACACCCAGTGTTAAATACAGAATATAATTTTTTAAACCATTGACACACCAATACTAGTTACTACATACGCACTCACTGATTCCTTCGTCTACACACACATTCACTCATTCACCCATACAATCATTCATACATACAATCACTCATCTTTACAACACTATCATATGCACTCATACACCTATACAGACACTCACACTCTGCCACTGATCCATGGAGTTACTCACACACCTAGTCAGTCCTGTAAAGAATCAATCACACTTCCATTTTCTAATCTATACAGTTAAACATAGAGTACCTTACATTTTCAAACATATACTAACACATACTTACTCTCTTATACAATCATTGATACAAGAACACATTGATCTGCACAGAGTCAGACATCTCCCAGCCAGCCACACACACACTCAGTCTCCCATACAAATACTTGGACAATCAATCAATAACCCATATAGTTACTCATATAGCTACTGATCAACACATGCAGCACTTTACAGAACAACAGACATAATGATGCACAAATTAAGACAGTTTAGTCACTAACCCATGCACTCAGTGAGACACATTTAATCACTTACTCATTCATAAAGTCAGTCACGCACCTACTAAATCTTTTATTTAGGCACTTCTACATCTACTCATTTTTCAATATGTAAAACATATTTAAACTTTACAGAAACACACAGTCAATGGATGATGTCATCAGTGATGTCATCAGTGATGTCATTTGAGATGTCATCAGTGATGTCATCAGTGATGTCACTGACCATGTCATGAATGATGTAATATGTGACATCATCAGCAGTGGATTGCGGGTGCGCAATATATAGTTAGTGCAACTAACTATATATGGAATTTCAATGGTTTTGTGTGAGTAAAATAAGGTTTTTTAAATGCTAATTCCTAACTATATATGGTCTATAACCTATGGTTTTTTCAGTGAATTTTCAAGGTTTTGTAAATGCTAATTCCTAACTATATATGGTCTATAACCTATGGTTTTTTCTGTGAATTTCATTGGTTTTTTAACAGCTAATATCTGTAGCTGTAAAATGTATTCTTCTTTAAATCCAAAAATATATTTTATATGTTTATGAATAATTTTTTTTTTAAAATATTTTTTTTTCTTCGTTCCCGCTTCGCGAATCGGGAAGCTTCCCGTTAGCTGACCTTGATGCCGCGAAATAGACCGCGAGCCGGTAAACGTTTCTTTACCGCAACTGCCGCGTTAGAAAACAACATCGTGACGCCTCCCGTCCGCATGACGTTTCGCGTTGTCGCGTGATACGTCATATGACGTGCTACGTTAGCGAACTCGTACGCTTACCGAGTCGCAAAGCACAGGTTTCTGGAAGCAAACCGGGAGGCCCTGCAAAGCGCGTAACGTAAACACAGCAGGTCATGTGACTTGGTAATAACACTTTTCATTGGTTCATTTCACTTTCGGTTTCCTAATGATGTAAGACTAGGTCATATGATCTAAAATGAACACTTTTCATTGGTTGAGAACTATTTTTTTTCCCAAATGGTGAAAATCCCTCCTTCTTTCCTCACTCTGACTTTCATCATTGTGAGAGAAAGACCCTTTGTTACCAGTGAGCAATGGCTTCTTTACTAGCTTCAGCTGGTGCTTCCCCACCACCTCCACCACATCCAAGGAAGAGTGGACCACCTGCTAAAGTTATAATTCAGCAAGAAGAGGAAGAAGAGGAACAGGACGACCTAGATAATCTCCCTATTATGGCCAGAAGATCTGTTGTACCGGAAGTAACGGGACCAGAGGGCAGGGAGATGGTGCCAAATATACAAACGAGATTTCGTGAAGTAAAACAAGTCTGCGTACATTGCAGTGGAATCATTTGCTACGCAGAAAGTAGCATCACTCTGATCAACAGAGCTATTAACAATCATGCTCATGTTTGTCCGAAACTCCCCAAACAATAAATTCTTTTTTTTGTTTTCTTCCTCCTGTTGAGCCCTTTACAATGAATCGTTTTCGTTGCCCCCTCCGAAAAAAAAACAAAAAAAATATAAAACTGTTCAGAAAAATTCAAAAAAAGTAAAAAAAATGTTCAGAAAAATAATAAAAAAAATATAAAACAACAAAAACAATTTAAAAAAAAGTTCTTTTCAGAACTACCTCCCCGTTATAAAAAAATTGGTACAATATTTGCAACTGTGCCAACCTCTATTTCTCTTAGTTCGCTTCCCAGTTCGCTCCCCGGTACGCGAACCGGAAGCGAACCAAAATTTTTTTTTTATAAAAAAGAACAGTAAGTATAAGGGAAGGAAACAGACAGTTATGTTAAAAGAAAGACAGCTATAGGGGAGTAAACTAGAGATACTATTACCCGTAATCCACTGCTGATGATGTCACATATTACATCATTCATGACATGCTCAGTGACATCATCAGCAGAGGATTGCGGGTAACAGTATCCCTAGTTTATTCCCTATAGCTGTGTTTCTTTTAACATAACTGTCTGTTTCCTTCCCTTATACTTACTGTTCTTTTAAAAAAAATTTTTTTAGATCTGTCAGAAACAGTGAAAGTAATGAAATATAAAAGACTACGTAGAATATGAGCACTGTATGCAACAACTTTGACACTGACAGAAGCCTCACCTTCTCCATGCCTCCTACACAGTTCTACATGTACATCATAAATGCAAACAGAACAGAATTAATTATACATGTTAAATGGTTTATTTTTGCTGTTCTCAGAATGTATCAAATTTCACTAAAACAGTGACTTGAAGGTATTCATCATATAACAGCGGGGAAAAAAAAACACAATCAAAATGATTGTGTTTAAAAAACCCATACATTACAAATCAGAATTCAGAACTCCTTAAAGTTAACTTACTTTCCATGACGGCCAAGGATGTCCTATGAACAGCTTACACTCTGTTGTGCTGTTATTACTTTCAACCCGCCACTTTCTGAAAGAAAACCTCCATCGTTTTCAAAAACATGTTACATACAATAAATGACTTCTCGCTCTCTACCACACGATTCCACAAGGCCAAATCGTGTCAGAGCCATGTATAACTCTTGGATTTCTTGTAAGCCAATCCCGTCTTTTCGCATTTCCGCAACTTTCAGAATTAAAATGTTGAAGATCATTTACACAATCCTGGACTAGTAATATCTTCCCCTTCTTGCTCAATCATGTTCTACATTTCCTATCACACTGATACTGCTTACTATGAAGCAGACTTACACTACCTTTATGACTAGTACAATTATTTAATTCTCTACATCACTTTTAATCACAAAGCAATGTAAAACAGTAGACAGCATTGCAGACTTACATTCCCTCTACTCCATGTTTTGATTCGCTGCTTCAATTAGCTTATAAAAAGAAATAGTTTTTCTGAACTCATTCAAAGTGCACGTATTTCTCAATAACGTCCAGTGTTATGGTAAAAAGTTATGTCTCTGTACTACACTTATCCTCAAGGCCAAATAGTGTAGGAGCCATAAGAACTTCTTGAAATTCCTCAGAGCACATCCCGAGATTCTTTCCCTAAAATTTTGGTTTTAAAAACACCAGGTAAGAGTTTTTAAGGTCATATGGCAATTTTTTTTTGAAAATTAAAACAGAATCATTGCAGAATGACCAGCCATTTCTACACTTTAAATAAGCTGTATAATGTCCTGATGTTATTGAAGGACCATCATGATATATAATTGCTACAGTTACAAAAGTCCTTCCTGATATTGACAACTGTGAAGCCACAAAATTTTTAATTAAAGTTGTCAATTTTGTTCCATCAGGCCTACATCGTTGGAACATTAAAATGACATACTGGCCATATGTTCGTATAAATAAAGTGGACATCATTTCAGATTTACATTGGCTACACTCCATGTTGTGATCAGCTGCTTTTACTAGCTTATTAAAAGAGACTGATTTACTGTCTGGCAAAGTTAAATATATAAATCTTTCTGAGTCTACACTAGTAGTAGCTGATACCCTACAGTTCTCGCAGTCATGCTGCCATTGATAAGAAAGCCCAAACAGGTGATCTACATCTACACCTTCATCATGCAATACATCAAGCATATACATTAAAAACTCCTGACAATCTTGCTGACTATTTTGAGAGAATTGTGTTTGGCCTGAACATCTGTCTAACAGATTTCGAATTTCAGACACACTTTCTATGTTTGTTCTATCAGTGCTACATTTCTCTAACACAGAATTTAACAAACTGCAAAATCTTTGATCCGAATTGACCACAATCTGTTCTTTTAAAGTTTCTAGAGAAAAGACAACATTAACCACTACATTAGCATAGCAGTTGACACCAGAACTGTTTTCAAATTGAAAACCAACAACATCTTCAACAGAATCCTTTTTGTTTCTGCTTATAATTTCAGGTTCATCAACTTGTCGTCTTTTTGCTACAACCTCCCCAGTATTGGTCACATTTCTTCGTTTCCGGCCTACCACACGTTTCTCAAACAAAGGATACTGAGGCAAATGTGGCGCATACTCTCTTCTCAACCTATTGTATTCCTTAACACAATCTAGATCCGCACAAATGTTTGTGACATCACACTCAATCAAGTACAATCCCGATAAAGTCCTAACTCGTGACAATGCCACATATGCCATACCCTCCTTGAACACAGAACTGCCAATATTCACCAATGCACAGTCTACACTTAAACCTTGCGATTTATGGATTGTCACCGCATATGCCAAGCAAACAGGAAACTGCTTACGACGAACATATAAGTCTTTTACAAGCAAAAATCTAGCAGAACAACGAGCAATTAGCTGTACTTCCTCAATGCCATCAAATTTAATTTTTAAAAATTCAATTCCATCTCTATTTCTGTATTTCACAAAATCAACAACATTACCCATTGATCCATTTACCAGACCTCTTTCAACATGTAAATTCCTTCTTAAAATTATACGGCAGTTCAAGCACACATTCAGAGTCTTTTCAAAACCCGCAGTTTTAGATATACTCTTCTCTAATGAATCCAATTTTGTTTTCAGATTCTCAGACAAAATAATTGTTGATCCCATATGCTCTACTCTGTCAATAGCTTCCAATTTCACAATCTCTTGCTTTTCTAAATGCAACATTTTGTTGTTGAATTTGGCACATTCTGCAAGAGTTGGCATCAAACATATTCCAGATTTTTTCTCAGTAACTTTCTGAAAAATATTCTCAGGCACAACATCTTCGTCTGGATATAAATTTGTCAGTAATCGTGCATGTAAAGCTTCTTTCCCATGCTCGGTCACTTTTCCAATTCTAACATCTTGTAGAATAGTCTTGTAAACTTCATCCTTTGCCTGACGCATATTTTCATGCAGTTCAGCATAATTGAAGTTTAACCATATATTGACGTTGCCAATACTCCCTAAGCACTTCCTGGTATCTTCATGCGTGAGCATTTTGAACACAGGTTGCCCTTTCACTGGTGTCAGCTGCAGAAGATCTCCAAAAACAATGATGTGTTTGCCACCAAATAACACATCATACTCTGTTTTGAGAACTTCTTGCATTCTCAAATGCACAAAGGCAAGCATAACATTGGAAACCATGCTTACTTCGTCAATGATAAGAAGTTTCATTTTCCTCAAGACTCTTGAAACTTCAAAACAAGCATCTCCAGATAGCTTGTGATATTCTAATTTGTTGTCATGCTCCACTGGCAGCATCAGTAAACGATGTAAAGTAATCCCTTTAATGTTATGTGCTGCCAGTCCAGTTGGAGCGGTGACAACACAAGACAGCGATGACTCTGTCCTTTCCTGCAAATAACATGAAATTGCTTTAATAAGGAAACTTTTTCCAGTTCCCGCTTCTCCACTCACGTACAGTCGGACAGGCTTCAACGACGTACATGAGCACTCTTTCTTATCATGACTTAATCCATGATCAATTTGCATGGTAAGTTTGTCATATATTTTCCTCTGCTCAACGTTGAGTTGTCTTTCCAACTCTTCTAAGTTAACCGCATCCTCCTGAGCATGTGCCATGGCTCTTTCCACTTCATTCATAGCAGTGGCAGCTTCATTTTCGATAAGAGGTCCTCCTAGTGGATCCTGACTCAATGAAGCAGAACTCTGACTGTCCTAAGAACTGTCTCTGGCAATCTCGGCTGCAATCGTTGCTTCCTGCTCAATTTCCACATTCAACATTTCTACATATTTGGGAAAAGCAGGACATTCTATGGTCTCCTTGGCAGCATTGAAAGAGTCTTCGTAACAGAGGAAATCTCCAAGCAGTTCCTCTTCTGCACGCCAAGGCTTAAAAAGTTGCAAAAGTGCTAAATAGAAAAACTCCTTTTTTTCAGGAGATTCGCCACTCAATTTTCGATGGTTTATCAAGTGGCATTTTCTTTGCTTGACCAGACATCCCTCACTTCCTATTACAGCATACACTCCTTTCTCAGTATCTTCTTTGATGTTCCTCTTGAATATGTAATTTTGCAGAACCTCATACAGACAAACATTCTCGAGGTGACTGCTTCGATTTGGATAATATGTATCCAACATGTTGCTCTTCAAAATGTCGGTACTGTTTGGCTCCTTTTCCGCCAAATACTCAATTTCCCGCACAGGTTTCAGAACTCGATTACGCGTTGCAGCAAGACCAACACTCGCCCAAACGATACTCCTGGACTTGGCATAGAGACTTGCTGAAGACAACCGGTCAGAACATTCGTAAGCTCCGATTTCTCGATGCGACAACATCTTCAGACTGAAACTGTACAACTTCTTGCTGAGGCTCTTTTCATGGGAAATGTCCTCCCACATATCCTTCAATTCTGTCTTCTCTTTTTTGGTGATGTAAGATGTCACATACCTAGCCACAGCCATACAGTTATCAGCCACAAACTGTATATCCATGTTAGCATTCCACATGGACAAAATCACCGGGTTGTAGTCGTTGATGTACTTAGACTCTTCGTTCCTCTTCAAATTGTATGTGTTTTTAGGTGATTTCTTCATCACATTATGTCGCAGCGAAGACATCAAACTGTTCACTCTTCCTTTAGAAATCACCGATCGTGGAAAGCCGAAACGACATTTGGTGTAGAACTTGTCTTTGTTCCGGAATTTACGACGACAGTACTTTCCACATCGATGGCTTTGGAAACGTAGAACTTTTTCTCTTAGGCTTTTTTTCTCCTTTGCGTTTGGAACAGCACACGTAGAATACTGTTCTATGAAACTCATCACTGAGTCGTCTGCATCCGTTCCAAATTTAGGTGCATCCTTGATCCACAGCAACATATGTATATGAGGAGCACCTCTTGCTTGGTACTCCTTCCTCCAGAAGAAATCCAACACCTCTCCAAGAGGTGGATTCTTCTTATTCATGATGAAAGACATCATACCTTCAAATCTATGATTGAAGTACCTACATACATTGACTGGATCCAAAGAGCACAGTTCTCCGGGTGTCTTGAATTCGATGTTTTCTACGTTAGCATTTGCCTCTCGTAGAAATTCAAGTAAGTCTTCCCAGCCATACTCAGCACAGCTCAAAGTGAGGAACCATGTGGGAGTTCCTAAGTTCCTCAGCATACATTTTAAATCACCATGACGACGGTACCAGTACTCATTAGTACCACGCTGACACGCCATGAGATTAATCAGGTGAGAATCCAAAATACTGTCTTGGACATTGACTTTATCCATAAAGTCACTTGCCGAGATGTTTTGCATGTGTATACCACTTTTCAAGATGTGGTTCACTGCATATGACAGTCCAGACAGATCGCTTTCAAACAGGAGATGAAACAAATAAGGAATGCATTGTCGAAACCTAGGATCTCCTGCATACAATCGCAAAGTCCGGTATTCAGAAGCAGGAATTTGATGAGGTCGCTCATCATATCTTCCTCCCTGACCTGTTGGAAAAAGCTGTGGGAAACACCGAGCTTCCAAACTTTCCTCCCAAACACTAATGGGACTCCCTTTCGCTTGTTTCATTTGAAACAACTCAATAGCATTCCCCATGACTTCCTTGGAATGCAAAGGATGAACACTATAATGTTCATATATTTCTTCACTAGTACAGGGTTCTACTTTCTCAATTTGACCAGCACACAAATCGCTATCCTCTTCCTCACTTACTTCCTCTTCTGCAACATATACATTTTTATAGTATTTATTATATTTTTTCAAATACAATGTTGCCCTTTTGACTTTCCTAACATCTACTAAATCTTGCCATATTTTCTTATTCTTTGTCGGAACCCCATTAACTAAGATAACCAGAGGTTCCTCTTCCACTTTTTCTACTCCAATTGTGTTAATGTTTTTCTTCAAATCTAGAGGCAAATAAACAACTCTTCCCTTTAATCCTCTCTGTAAATCTGATGGAGGCAATTTCCCTGTCTTTGGCTCCATTCTTACAATAGCCTGAAAGGGATGGATACTTTGAATCAAAATAGATTCATAAGTATTTAAATCCTTCAATTCAGAAGGAATTTCAACCAATTCCAGATTATTATGAACTGCTCTAGCAGGCATCTGGTTTTGATTTAATTTGTTACAACAATAAGTACACACACGTTGATCCAATCCCAAATGAAAACAATTTTCTACCATCAAGTATGTTGTAAAATCCTTCCATTCACTATTATTTTCCCTTTCACTTTTTCCATATAAATCCACTAACTTAGTCTGATTCTTATAATAAGTGCGTCGACAACACACACAAGTGAAATTTGGCCTCTCACTTGATTTCACCTCAAACGTCGCAATTTCCCTCTGGAAATTATCTGTACTGGAAACCTGTACACTATCTTCCACATTACTCTCTTCTTCTTGGTCAATTTCAACATTCTCCTCTTTACTTCCAAAGTAACAAAACTCAATTTCTTCACATATATTTTTCACATCTATTTCAGAACCATGCAAAAGAGCAGCGCATAATTGTTTTAGCATAATTGCTGGACTCTTAGCATAATACAACATTCTAACTAATTTCCTCACTTTATTATGATGCACTGCTAGCATCCTGAAATGATGAAAAACACTCTGGCATACTCTCCTGGAAAGACAAGCCAGTGAATGACCATGCAAACCTATCACTTCTCTCACTCTGCAAGGATCTAATTCTTGCAACAACTTCATTTTCTGCTTCAAACTTTTCTTACTAAATGACCGTATAAAATCACAAAGCAAATTGATGGAATCCTGTCGTACACTGCAAATACTACTACACTTCCAGGTGTACACAGGACCCTTAGGACGTCTCCCTAAAACCTCATTACCTAACACCTCTTCTATCTCTTTTCTCACAAGTTTTTCTTTTTCAACTGGACAACCATCTTTCACTTCATAAGCTCGACCACTGGTGTCAACTGCATGCACCAAATCATTATCCTGGAAATAACTCTCCTCATTAAAAAATGCCTCAGAGCTTGAACTATGCATCCATTCTCCAGAAAAAACTTCACAAAAATTACTACGATTAACTATTCTCTTCCATCTACTATTTCTTTTGAAATCATAAATTACCTTGTTTAGCTTCCTAATTCTATTGATTGTCAAAATAAATAACTTACGTTTAATTTCAAAGGCCTGATCAATAACTTTCTCAACTATTTTTTTTCTCTTATAAAAAACCACTTTCTGCTGACCTTTCTTAATATTTTTTAACAAATTCCCAATTATCCTGTTGCGGAACATTCGTTTACGAATATCCCTAAACTGTTGTTTCCTTCTACTTTCATGCATAGAGTTATCTCTTACTCTAGCAGTAACATTTCTCATTGGCCTTTCCTTACCATTTGAATTCGGTCTCCTTTTCTGGAGTGAAACATTTTCTGTAGTAATATTTTTTTTACTACACATATTTCTTATGACTGTTTTTCGACTCTTACCCGGTGCTTTCTTGGTGACTTGACAAATCTTTTTGTTAGAGGACTGCTGCAATATTCCATGCTCCTGCTGTCTTTGACGTTTTCCAGCCTTTCTTACTCTTTCTTTGCTAGGCATCCTAAAATCTTGAAATAATGTGCAGTTGAATCTGTGGTAAAATATAATAAAAAATGTTATTAACCACTATTACCCAACAGTAAATTAATAACAGTCATCAAAAACTTAACACACTACTTAAGTATATAATATACTGAAGCCTATCTTCAATTTTTCACTGAACAGGACTCATCTCTTCTTAACCTTGGATAAACCTCACCTACTCTGTGTCCCCTGCACATAATTAAATGTAAAGGGGCAGATTTATATTAACTAGCACATCCCCAGGGATGCACCAGTTAACGTGCACCGCTGCTCTGCCACCCACGGTGTGCCGCATTTACAATCAGATAGGACAAAGCTACATCAAAACCCTGCGCCTGCTTGAAGCAGGCATAGATCTTGACGCAGGTAGGCTGAAAGCTAAAGCAACAACTAAGTGTCGTGTGCAGAAGTTACAAAAAAGGAAAAATGGCGTTTAAACCAGTAATGAGACCATGCTAACGTAATACAGAGTAAAAATATCCAGGATCTACATCAGTTTGGGGTTCACGAACCTGGCAGGTACAAGGCACTGAGGCTTTCCACCGTGCATGTCTCATCCCAAAACATATGTTGTTTGTGAATGAAACAATTTCCCAGACCAAATGCTTTGGATTGGCTACTTCTAAAAAATTAAACACCCCTACTATCCCGGAGTTAGAGGAATACGATGGTTGGAGTAATTTTACTCGTTGTCTATTAAAGATTTACAGGCCCTACTCCGTAATTCTTCCTTTAACATTTCCAGTATAAATCCAAAAGGTTGACTGCTTTGGCAACGTGCCTTATCCACGGTTTAATAACGCTGCCTTTTGCTTTATATAAGTTTTCAAATTGTATGAAATATATACCAATAGGTCGTTATTAACCTTTAGGTAGTGGTTTTCTTCATCAAGTCTGGTCGCTTCCATACACATACAGATTTTCAAAGATGATCAAGAACTTTATCTGAATGGAGAGGAATGCACTGAGACGCCAGATCATTCACTAATGTGTAGGCACAGACAGTTACACGGTTCATGCAACAAACACTGACCAAATATGGCTTGCGTGTTGCAAGGCACGCCAGTTCCTGCTATCATCCCCACGTTCAAGTTCTTGGAAAATGGTAGTTATTTGATGCTCAATAATGAAGATTGTTCTGGGTTAATTAAAAGTATTCATTTTATCGTAACAGTAAATGAACGGGTTATTTGCTGCAGAAATGTTCTATTTCCTCCCACACATGAACATAGGGAGTTTTCAATCTGGCCACAAATACCAACCTTGGGAGCACATTTCAACAGCATGGCAAGAATAAGAGCTCTTTTGTCTCAGAGAGAGGTGGCCTTGAGTTCGGCCCGTGAAACTTTCGTGCTTCACATAGCGAACACCCGTACAGAGGTGCAGACCCTTTTAAATACAGATTCGACTTTGCATTTCAGCAAGATTACCCATTCATTTCCATGCAGCAGGAGGCCCATAGGAATGAAGGTGCAATTTGCGATTAGCAATTACCTCATCGCAAATTACGAATTTTTCCGACGGTGCAGGGGTATCTCAAGAACACCCTGCTGCACCCCTGAAAAAAAAATTTGGGGTCATATGGCGCACATAAATTTTGAAAACATTCCTTTACCTCAAAAACGATTTTCAACTCATAATTTGAAAACACTGCACATGGGGAAATGACTTAAAATGTCCTTAAGACACATAAAAGCATTTTTTGATTGCCTTTGCAGCATGTTTCAGTCACCTTTAACATGCCTATGTAACGGAAACATTCAAAATCTAAATTTGCCATGCACAGGTGGGAGCATATTTACAAGCAATTTGCTCCACAGACAAACTTCTTACATTGAAATGGGAAAGACTCTCAATTACCTTATAAAGAAGCAGACACCATTATGTCCTTCTCATCAATATTAAAACCATTGCTTTTTCTCAAAAACGATTTACAAGTCATAATTTGAAAACACTCCACAGCTCCTATGCACATAAAAGCCCTGTCAGTACTAATACTTCACATTTTCTCCAATTACAATTTCTCAAACAAACAAAATCTATTTGTGAAACACTTGAGACAAAGCAACATTTGAAAAACACAACTTTCTTCATAATTTTCTCCTTAAAGCACACTATTTTCTATCTAAATTAAAGAAATTTTTTCTCACCTTAGCAAGTACTTTGAGTTTCAAAACAGTCTCAGAAACACACCAATTTGTCTTCAGCAGAGCAAAAGGTATGCACTCCAGAGTCTGCAGCTATCAAAAGCACAGAAATGCTGTAATTCCTCACACAGATCTCTCATGTCACCCAATCAAAACTCTTCCCTCACTTTTTTTCAAAGCAAAACCCTTCCCCCCTCTGCCCCCTCTCTGCTTTTTCTGCATAGCAACCACCTCTTGCAAGACCTCTCACACAACAATGTTGCAATTGAACTCTGAACTCTCAGTGCACCTGCATATCCAAAGCATTCTTTCATTTAATGATTTTTTCTTCGCCACTCAAAATACATCTTTCAACGAACTCATCCATGCACACTAACTTTCTGTTTTCAGCAATCAAAATCCACCAATCACTCTTACTGCTTCATTAACACAGAAACTCCTCAGTTTTTTTCATTTTACACTCTCATTTTTTCAACTGCCATTTCATTGCCACACTTCATCTGACTGCAGGAGAACCTTCTCTCGCCATGTTTTCTGTCTGGATTGTTGGACATAGCTACATCTATTGGGCTCAAAGGTACGCTGAAAACAGGAATTTACCTAACCTCAATTTACAAGATGTGGAAATTAAGTGGTTTGGCCACAGAGGATTAAAATGTCACCAATTGATACCATTGGTGAAAACCTTTATGCATTTGCCAAAACCTGACCTGTTAATTGTGCACTGTGGAGGTAATGATTTGGGCACTTTGACTGGGGTAGGTCTGGAAATGCTTTTAAAGGACACCTTTGAGCAATTGATGGCACTTTTTCCTCAGACTGCCTTGGTATATTCAAATATATGCCAAAGACAGAAATGGAGGTGGTCGAACCAATTTTGTCCACAAATTGAGAAATCGAGGAAGCATGTAAACAAATCTGTTTCAGCTTACATGAGAGACCATGGAATGGGCTCCCTGTACAACAATAACTTGCGTTACTACATGCAAGATATCTACAGAGGAGATGGAGTTCACTTCTCAGATGAGGGCAACAGAGTTTTCACTCTGAATTTAAGAATGTGCATTGGTACCTACTTATAAGTACCTAAATGTACCATAAACCCAAAAGCTCTTCTCAGAGCTACCCTACATCTGATCACTCACAATTATTATTGTACTCTAACTTTTTTCACTAATTTTCAAGAAAGTACGCTCCCCAGAACGCTTCCCGGTTCGCGAACCGAGCGCACTCCACGCAAAAAAACTAAAAAAACGGTATATATTTTTTTGCCCTGCGAGAACCTTTCAAAGCCTCCACATCAAACCTAGGGGGTCAGGGACGATCTACTATGCCCCCTTATGGTCATTTGCCCCTTCGCTTTGGCCTCCTCTTGTCTCTCGATCCTACCGAGAGACAAGATGGCGGCCGCTACGGACTGTTTGGAATGTTTACAGACGCCAAAAAACCAATCAGCTTCGCAAACCTCCGTAACGCGAAAAGTACGCGAAGCGGAGCGCTGTTACAGATATATATCTTTTTTTGAACGTTAATTTCTCAAAATCCACTGGAGCACATATATTGAGACCTAGCAAAGGCACATCGGGCTACCAGTCCCTACAATTTTGCCAAGTTTCGTGCAAATCCATTCAGCCGTTCGATTATTATTATTATTTTTTTTTTTGCCCCGCGGGGCCCTTTTAAAACCTCCACATCAAACCTAGGGGGTCAGCGAGGATCTACTATTCCCCCTTATGGTCATTTGCCCCTTCGCTTTCGCCTCCTCTTGTCTCTCGATCCTACCGAGAGACAAGATGGCGGCCGCTACGGACTGTTTGGAATGTTGACAGACGCCGGAGAACCAATCAGCTTCGCTTCACAAAGCTCCGTTGCGCGAAAAGTCCGCGAACCAGACCGCTGCCTGGTCCGCGCTTACAGATATATATCTTTTTTTAAACGTTAATTTCTCAAAATCCACTGGAGCACATATATTGAGACCTACAAAAGGCACATCGGGCTACCAGTCCCTACAATTTTGCCAAGTTTCGTGCAAATCCATTCAGCCGTTCGGGCTAAAAGTGAGGCCAACCGCCCTATGGAAATTAACATGGGAAAAACGCGTTTTGGGACCCCCCTTTTTTCTCGGCCCCCCCTTGACGAACCCCCCCCAAATTTTCAAAGGCTGCTCAGAAACAAAATGTGCCATTTTCCTGAAAATTTCAGCCAATTCCGTCCACAAACGACAAAGTTATTAGACATAGAATTTTCAAAAAACCCATAGAGAAAAAATCCTAACTATATATACCTACTGGCGACCGCCAGTAGGTAATATATATATATATATATATACATATATATATATATATATATATATATATATATATAATTTTAATAGTTTTTTACTGGGACACCTTTTTGCACCGCTCGCAGCAGTGTTTGGACCTTCGCTCTTTCTAGCCGCTACTGGGAGTTTACAACGGGACTACAAGGACCAGAAGCCCAGCTATTGCCACCAGCTGTGCTCTTCCCGCCGCCTACATAACTGTACCCGCTCGCCGTTCCGTGGGACGCGGGCGGGCGCGCGCCAGGCGAAGCCCGGGCCAAGGGCGGGCCCGTTTCAGCCCGTTCGAGACTGTGAGAGGCTTGGCTGGGCCATCTCTCTAAGCCCCTCAAGAGCAACAGCTATTTCGGCTTGCTAATAAGTGAAACCTTGTCTTATTTAACGGGCAATTCCAACTTCAACTAAACTGTAAATAATAATGGCAACACGTGAGGGGCGTACAAGGAAAGCTGCTGGAATGGGCTATGTTGCAGGAACATTAGATCAGTTCATTACGAGGGCATCATCCGTTCTAGCCCAGGAGATAGCGATCACCGAACGAAGACTCTCGATGGATCCTACATTTTCGAAGCGGTCATCACTGGGGGGATAATGAACGCTCCACAACATTGGACTCCGCCAGATCGTGACCGAGCCCACGCACTCAGCAGGACACACCCTCGACCCCCACGCACTCAGCAGGACACACCCTCGACCCCCTCTTCACTACAGGAAACTCCATCACCTTCAGCCACACCACCGAACTCCCATGGACCGACCATCGTTGCGTCCACTTCACCTTCAGAACACCCACCATCCACAGACACCAGCACCTGCTTCCACAAAGAAACTGGACCAAAATCACCGATGACCAGCTCACCTCCTCACTCAACAACTCCACCCCAACCATCGCGGAAAACGACGACCCCAACACCGCAGCCCGAACCCTGCATAGATGGATCTCGGACAGCACCAACACCATAGCCCCCCTCAAGAAAAACAACAATACCCGTGCCAAGAAAGCCAGATGGTTTAACACCGAACTTCGAGAGTCCAGGCGCACATGCCGCCGCCTCGAAAAGGCCTGGAGAAACACCAAATCCACAGAAGCCCACAACAACTTCAGAGCCGCCACCAACGCCCACCATCAACTCATCAGAGAAACGAGAAAAAAAGCGATTGAAGACAGAATCTCCACCCACGCACACAACAGCAAGGAACTCTTCAGCATCATCAAGGAGTTCGCCCAACCCACCAGCGAGTCTACCGACATCCCTCCCTCACAAGACCTCTGCGACAAACTCAGCATCTTTTTCCACCACAAAATCAAGAGCATCTACGACAACTTCGACGAAGACAACCAACACACTGAACCCTCACCAACCACCCCCGACACCCGGAAACCAGCGATTGATGACTGGACAGCCCTCACCACCGAAGACACACTGAAGATAATGAAGTCAATCCACTCAGGGGCCCCCACGGACCCCTGCCCCCACCACATCTTCAACAGAGCCGCCAACACCATCGCACCCATCCTCCGCCAAACCATCAACCGCTCCCTGGCGACCGCCTCATTCCCCGACGACTGGAAACACGCCGAGGTAAACCCCCTCCTAAAGAAACCCTCAGCGGACCCCACCGACCTCAAAAACTACAGACCCATCTCCCTGCTCCCGTTCCCAGCGAATGTCATCGAGAAAGCCATCAACAGCCAACTCGCCACATTCATTGAAGAACACAACATCCTCGACTCCTCCCAATCCGGCTTCAGAAAAAAACCACAGTACGGAAACCGCCCTCCTCGCCGCAACAGACGACATCCGCACTTCACTGGACAAAGGAGAAACAGTAGCCCTCATCCTCCTCGACCTATCAGCGGCGTTCGACACAGTCTCCCACCGCACCCTAATACGCAGACTCTACGATGCAGGAATCCAGGACAAGGCCCTCGACTGGATCTGCTCCTTCCTCTCCAGCAGGACGCAGCGGGTCAGACTCCCCCCTTTCCTCTCGGACCCCACACCTATCACCTGCGGAGTCCCCCAGGGCTCCTCCCTCAGCCCGACGCTCTTCAACGTCTACATGGCTCCACTTGCCCCCATCGTCAGAACCTACGGACTCAACAGCGTGTCATATGCAGACGACACCCAGCTCATCCTCTCCCTATCCAACGAGCCCAACACCACCAGACGCAACTTTGGAGAAGGCATGGAAGCCGTCGCCAAATGGATGAAAAACAGGTGCCTACAACTAAACACCAACAAAACAGAAGTACTAATCATGGGCCCAAACCCCGACGCCTGGAGTGACACCTGGTGGCCCACCGCCCTCGGAAACCCGCCAACCCCCACAGACCACGCACGCAACCTGGGAATCATCCTGGACTCCGAGCTCAAAATGGACCGCCAGATCAACTCTGTCTCATCTTCCTGCTTCCACACCCTCCGCCTCCTTCGTAAGACCTTCAAATGGATCCCCCTCGAACACCGAAAGACAGTCACTCACGCCCTGGTCACCAGCAGACTCGACTACGGCAACGCACTCTACGCCGGAATAAACAAAAACCTCATCTGCAAGCTACAGAACATCCAGAACGCCGCCGCAAGACTGGTCCTCAACCTGCCAAAACACTGCCACATCTCCCAGCACCTGCGCACACTCCACTGGCTCCCCGTCGAGGCGAGAATCACCTTTAAGATGCTCACCCACGCACACAAGGCCCTCCACGGCACCGGACCAGCATACCTGAACAACCGACTCAAATTCCACGCACCCCAAAGGACCCTACGATCAGCCCAGCTTTCCTACGCTGTGGTCCCCCGCACCAGAAAGACCAGATCGGGAGGCCGCTCCTTCTCCTTCCTCGCGGCCAAAGCATGGAACGCCCTTCCGCTCCACCTCAGACAGACAACATCACTCCCCATCTTCACAAGAAACCTCAAAACCTGGCTCTTCGACAGACCCCCTCCTTGATGGAATGGAACCTGCACCCCCCAACCCCCCCCACCCCTAGCGCCTTGAGACCCTTACGGGTGAGTAGTCGCGCTTTAACAAACTCCTGATTGATTGATTGATTCACATCAAAGTGCCCTGCAGTCCCTCCTTTTTCCTGATACTCAGGTGTTGAGTCCAGATTTGCTGCAGAATGTGATTGTGACTATTACTGAGGAGGGAGTGGTACCACGCTCTACGGTGCCCCGAAGTGAAGCACTGCAAAACCCCACCAATAACATAGTTTTATGTACTGCTTTGATTCATAATCAGCCCGTTAAACCTAAGGAGTGTGCATAGGGGGCAACTTCCAAAAGGAAGCGTGAAGGAACCCAACAGAAGGGGAAGAACCCTAAGGTATCCAAGTGGAGCAAACCGGATGAAAGCTCTAATGTGGAGCCGGAAACTACTGAAGTTCTACCTTTGCCTTCTCCAGTGGCAAACGATGGTAACTTAGATGAAAGTGCTATTGGGCTGCCTAAGACTGATGACGAATACTGGCTAAAAATAGGCGCCCTAATGAAATCATCCTTGGATCCTATACGAGCGAGACACTCGTCTATTGAGAATAGGCTTTAAGAAATCGAGTCTTCAATATCCAATGCTGCTAATGGCATTAAGAGTATTATTGCGGGAGATGCACAGTGTAGAGACCCCTTGAGGGTGGGAGTTGGGGTGGAGGTTGAAGCCCCAGCAGGCACTAAACCAGCTATAGTTTTTGGCCTAGGACCCCAACCAAAGCCCATAAATACTCGGACCCCGGAAATAATGACTAGAGAAAAGCTGCCAGCGGGAGAGTTACAGAGAGGGTGTAGTTCCCCCCACTTAGAATCCCAGGGCTACCCCAAGCCAATGGTACCTATTTATAGGGGGATGCAGAAGGATAAAGAGGTAAAAGATGTAGGCCAACATTTAGATCTCCCCCCGGAGTACACACCCTATGTTACTGTCCTGACTGGCGTCCCAGAACTTAAGCAAGGGCAAATTGAAACACATGAACAGCTAAAAAATAAGACAATACACTGGTTAAATATTAATAGACCACCCCCCTGTAAGGCACAGTTTAAAATCGTATCTGTTAGAAGGGTGTCTTGGGTAGGATCTAAACAGAAAAACCTACCAGGAGATTATATTGTCGTTAATTTTAATGACCCAAGGGCTGTTAAATATGTCTGTTGGGGTGCACTGGTAAACCTGCAAACTCTTATACAGGCTAGGTACCTGAGCCCCCCCCCTAGACCCTATGTTAAATCGAGGTAACTATGAGTATGTGAAGGGCAGGAGGGGTCGGCCAGTGAGGTCAAATACTTGCCCAAGTAGGGAAAATGGTGACAATCCACCAATAGATCCTCTGTATAATAGATTTAGCCTACTGGATTCAGTGGATTGAGTGACCCAGGGCGATGTTGACCAGGTCCCAATATTGGGAAAACAGGAAAATAGTAGGGCTGCACCGTGTGGAGATGTAGAGCAGCCTCCTAGATTATTGGGTGTAGCAGAGTGTAATAAAATTATAGTGCCAAAACCAGGGGGAGAAGGGGGGGACCCTTTAGATCCCACTTGTGTAAGAGATCACAATAGTGGAGAAGCTGTTTTTTATGTGTCAGGAACTCCCCCGATCACCCCGGGATAAAGCAATTGTGGGAATATCCCTTAATCTAGTAACTCTGGGAACGCCTTTGAAAATAGTAACCCTGCGGTTACTGGTGTTTTTTTGGTAGAGAGAGTAGACAGGCCAACTGTTCAACCAACCACTGATGGCTCTAGAATATTATCATGGAATATTGCGGGTCTTGCTTCTAAATTAGACCAGGTAGATTGGGGGGAATACATTGATTCCCATGAAATATGTTTGTTCCAGGCGACCTGGGTGGTAGAGCCGCAATATAGGGCAGGCTATACAGAATATTGTGAGGGGGTGTTGAAGGGACCCAAAGGAAGGCCATCAGGGGGTTTGTGCATATGGGTTGCCTCATATCTTGGATGTAAGGTTATACGAATTGAGACATATTCTCCAGACATAACCTGCATCCTTTTGTCACATAAAAACTTATCAAAAGTTGCTATTATTAATATTTATTCCCGTCCGGTTCAGTACGGCGGGATATCTCCAACCTTTGATAGTTTAATAAACCTTTTAAATAGACTGGCAGGGAATTTAAGTTTTATAATTTGCGGAGATTTTAATTGTCACTTCGAACCACTGAATGGGGTTATGCATACAAACACTGGTGAGGGGGATTCCATCTGGTCAATTCCCCCTCCTAATATGTATCCTATTAACCGATGGACTCCTCTAGTCCTACAGTTAACCTCCTTGACTCTGTGCTTTTCACTAAGGGCTTGCAATGGCCGGTTTCCTGGTGATAATCCCGGGCGCCCGACCTTTAAGAGACTTGGGCAGGCCACGGTGATTGATTATATCCTAGTTAGTACAGAGCTGTGGCACAATGTGGTGGATTTTGTTGTAGGGCAACGTTGCGAGAGCGATCACAATCCGATAGTCATGGTATGGGATTTCCAGTGGTGCGGCTCAAGAGGGGATAGGGATGAGCCGCTCCAAAACAATCTGGCCATTGTAGAGGGAGGAAGTCGGATCAGATGGTCCAAGTTAAAGCAATCGGAGGAAATAATGCCTAAACTATATGCTAGTATTATACCTCTACTAGAGAGAACCAGTGTTGTAGCGGCAAAATCAACATACCCTGGCTTTGAAAGTGACCTAGGCCAACTACACCAAGAGTTGACGGAGGCCTTGTCAGTTTTTATTTATATAGATAGCACCCCTAATTGCAAATTTGGTGGTGCCAGGAACCCTTGGTATTCAAAAGCCTGCAAGGTAGCAAAACTAACCTTGTTGGCAGAATTAAAAGAGGCCGATTCTTCCCGTATTAAGGAGGCGAGGGCGGCCTATAAGAATATAATTTTAACTGCAAAAACTGAGTGGGAAGCAGAAAGATGGCATGAGATCAAGTTGGCCTTGGATCTAAAAGATAGCAACAGTTTTGGGAATTTGGTACACTTTGGGAGAGTGGAAGGCAGAGCCACCCTTGATCCCAACATTGATGAGGAAGCCTGGCGCTCTTATTTTAAGGAATTATATTCCAGTTCCCACCCTGATGCAAGTGTTAATAATGCTCCATCGTGTAATTCTAACCTTCAAAACCTATGTGAGGCACCCCCATTTCTTATGGGGGAGCTGATATCTGCTCTAGCTAAATTGCAGCCTAATAAAGCCCTGGGATTGGATAGAATCTCGGGTGATCTATTCAAAAGTGAGCAGACAATTTGGGCCCCATATCTTTTAGCCTTATTCAATGCTATCCAATTTGGCCTCCCTGCACCCCCAATGTGGGCAGGTGCAGAGATTGTTCCAATTTATAAAAAAGGATCCCCAATGAAACCGTCAAATTATAGGCCTATCAGCCTTATTGACATTTCCCAGAAATTGTATGGTAGACTTTTGTTAGGGAGACTGCAGGATTGGATGGAGGAGCATGATATACTTACACCATTACAAGCTGGTTTTAGAGCCAAGATGTCTACGGTGGACCAGTTGTTTAGGTTACCGCTGATCTACTGGAAGCATGTGGTCTTGGAACAAGGGAGCCTTTATCTTACTGTCGTGGACTTAAAATCTGCGTTTGACATGGTTGATCGGGAACAGTTATGGGGTATCCTACTAGACATGGGGGTACCACCCTATCTTTGTTTACAACTTGAACGTCTCCACGAGGGCACTTACGCCAGAGTAAGATACGGGAAAACTGCACGACTGACGGCCCCTTTTGCTGTTGACAAGGGGGTTAGGCAGGGCTGCGTGCTCGCACCAACCCTCTGTTCACTCTTTCTCAATGGCTTGATAGAAGACCTACTACTTGTAAAAGACCTGGATTCTCCAAAAATAGCATCACGTAAATTTCCTGCATTAATGTTCAAGGATGATACCCTGCTCCTCTCAAAGTCACCTAAGGGGATGAGGCGAGTATTACGAAAATGTACCCAGTTTTGTAAAAGTAGAAAATTCGTAGTTAATATCAGTAAAACAAAATATATGGTATTTGATGCCAAACCTTCCACCTATCCACATCCAGTTATGGACGATATCCCGCTAGAGCGAGTCCATATTTTTGATTATCTGGGATTGACCTTGAATGACAAAATGACCTGGGGCCCACAAATTGATAAGGCGAATTTGAAGCTCACTCAGGCAATAGGGGGAATACAGAAAGTACTGAATGGCTGTACTCAGAAGGTAATTAGTCCTCCCTTGGAAAGTTATAAAGTGCAAGCTCGCTCAGCTTCTATGTATGGGGCTGAGCTTTGGGCGCACAGAAAAACAGCAACATTGACTCTCACTGAAAATACATTTTTCTGAAGTATTACAGCCCTCCCAACTAATACCCCGTTGGTCCCTCTTAGGATGGACCTTGGTATCCTCCCAGTAGCGCACGTAATTTCGAGCTGCCCATTGTTATATTGGCGTCGGCTATGGAGTACAGCCGAGTTGAGTCACTAAAGGGAGGAACTTAAGGTAATGTTATTGTTACCAGGGGCTGTTGGTAGCATACCGTGGCTGTCTTATGTGAGGGATTCGTTTCATGCCATCCACAGGGAGGACTTATGGCTCTCCCCGGAGGAGGCATGCCTAGCGACCCCAAAACAAATTTTAGCTAAAGAGCTGAGAGTAATTAAATTAGCAAGTTTAATCCAAGTGGTTAGTTCTCCGAGTCTGACTCAAGTGTTTTTGAATTTTAAAGCGCAGTATCACTTTGAACAGGTCTTGGATAGAATTTATCCCTTGTTTATAAGGAGACTTTACCTTCAATTCAGATATGGGACCCTCCCGCTTTTTGCAACAACTAATAAGTGGTCGGGTAAGGTTTCCTATCTTTGTCCTGGATGCCGTGTGGTGGAGGAAACTGAAATCCATGTATTCTTCTTCTGCCCAGCTTATTCGCAGGCTAGGTCCAAATGGACCATACAACTGTGTAGGAATTTGGGTATCAGGGATTACTCTGTGTTTTCTTTAGAATTTTTAAATCGGACATGGATGCATTGTATGTGTTTGTAACATCCAAATTTCTACAGGCAATGTTGCTAAAACAAAGGTATCTCCTGGAAATTGATATTTAGTTAACTATGACTGTGTTATCTAGTTCTAATTCCTCTGGAGCATTTTAACGAATCCTATAAAATGTTTAATAATTGTCTTAATGTTTTATATTCTAATTTATTGTTTTAAAAGGGATTTAGATTTAAAAATGTTTTATTTGCTTGAAAAACCAAGTGTAGTCTTGAATCTTTCAACTGTGAATGCCACCACAATAATTTGTGTTATTTGTGTATGAAATTGTATTGCTGTCTTTTATTAATTTTTGAGCTTTTATGACTGTAACAGTTGCAATAAAGTTATGATATAAAAAAAAGTATATATACTACCTACTGGCGGTCGCCAGTAGGTAGTTATAGTTAGGACCTAGTTTCCATAGGAAATCCACAACAATCTATTTGGAATAACTTTGGAGCCGGTCAATGAATCTTCGTGAAATTCTACAAGAAAATGGCCTTCTCGCCTCCGCTCCTTCCCTGACAATTTGGGGGTGATTCACAAAGTGGGGGCCAAGAAAAAAAGGGGGGTCCCAAAACATGTTTTCCCCATGCAATTTTCCATAGGACCTTTAGCCAGGGAATTCCACCAAATTTAGCAAAAAGGTAGAGTTCCGTTTGCAGATTACGCTGAGAAAATTAAAAGTAAAATCATAGGTATATCTAGAGACAAAGTACCATACTCCGTACTGTAAGCGTGCCGAAAATGGTGCAATTACAAGCACGAGCTGCATGCTGATTGTCAACTGTCTGTCAACACTCGAAACCAGGAAGTGTTGGCAGCCATCTTGTGCCTCGGTAGAACCAAGACACAAGAAAACAGGCCTGCTTAGGGGGTCCCACAAGGACCCCCAAGACAAAAAAAACCTTTTTTTTTTAATCGCGGGATACGCATATGGTACACGTAGCCTGCCGATCCCCCCCAAAAAATTAAGGCACCACTCTGCAAACATGCCCCCTGGTGCGTTTGCAGGCAGGGAAATGATTCCCCTTGAATACTGGGGGTCCCTGGGGGCCAAGTAGCCCACTAGGAACCTCCAGTATGTGCATTTGCAGAGGGGGAACTAATTCCCCTTGAATGCTGGGGGTCCCTGGGGGCCAACTAGCCCACCAGGAACCTCCAGTATGCACCAGGGGGCTGCGTTGCAGAGAGGTGTAAACAGGGGCGTGGCCTCAGAACACCTCTCTGCAAAAGCAGCCCCGGGCGCATACTGGAGGTTCCTGGTGGGCTAGTTGGCCCCCAGGGACCCCCAGTATGCAAGGGGACTTAATACCCCGACTTAGAACGCTCTACAGGGCGCGTTTGCACAGAGGTGAAGGTAGGGGGTGGGGCTTGAGGTGATATGTGTGCAAACATGCCCTGTGGCCCGTTTTAAGTTGGGGATTTAATTCCTCTTCAATCCAGAGGTCCCCTAGGGGCCAACTAGTCCACCAGGTACCTCCAGTAAGGGCCACGGAGCTGCGTTGCAGAGTGTTGTAAACAGGGGGCGTGCCCTCTGAACACCTCTCTGCAACACAGCTCCCTGACGCATACTGGAGGTACCTGGTGGGCTAGTTGGCTCACAGGGGACCTCGGGATTGAAGAGGAATTAATTCCCCAACCTAAAACTTGCCACAGGGTGTGTTTGCACACATGTCACCTCAGGCCCCACCCCCTTCCTTCGCTATTGAGTACAATATTTCTCTAAAATCAGCGGAACTATGAATTCTGATTTACTCACCTGTTATCATGAGAGACGCCAGTGCTGCATCTTTGAGCCCAGTACAGACCCTGAAAAGTAAATCTAAGCGTACTTACCAGTAACTTGTATTTCTTTCCATAGGAATCTATTGTGTGGTTTTCACCATAAAAGTTTCTAAATGTCTATTTTTGAAACGTAAAAATATTCCTGTAAAATCAGCCGAACTACGAATTCCGATTTACTCACCTGTTATCAGGAGAGACCTCAGTGCTGCATCTTTCAGCCCAGTACTGATCCTGAAAAGTAATTCTAATCATATGTTACAGTAACTTGAATTTCCTTCCATAGGCTAACATTGACTGGTTTCACTTGGAAATTTTGTGTGGAGTTTTGGAACTTTAAAAAATTCCTCTAAAATCAGCCGGACTACAAATCCGATTTACTCACCTGTTATCAGGAGAGACCTCAGTGCTGTATCTTTCAGCCCACTACTGATCCAGAAAAGTTATTCTAATCGTAGTTACAGTAACTTGAATTTCCTTCCCCAGGATATCATTGCCTGCTATATAAAATATATATATATATATATATATTAAAAAAAATATTTAAAAAAAATATTACATTTTCAATATTTTTAAAAACATTTTTTTCAATTTATATTAAAAATATGTAATGCAATTTAAAAAATAAAATATCTAAAATTAAATACTTTAAAATAATGTAGTAAATAAGTATAAATAAATATAACAATTAATACATTTAAAAATTATCATTTACAAAACCTTTGAAATTCACTGAAAAAACCATAGGTTTCAGCCATGTTATAGTTAGGCATTAGCATTTAAAAAACCTTAGAAATTCACTGTAAAAACCATATCTTCAGCCACGTTATAGTTAGGAATTAGCATTTAAAAAAACCTTAGACATTCACTGAAAAAAACATAGATTTCACACATGTTATAGTTAGCTGGTAATTTCACTCATACAAAACCATTGAAATTCCCCCGTTATAGTTAGTTCAGCTAACTATACCTCGCACACCCACAATGCACTGCTGATGACATCACATATTACATCACTCATGACATGGTCAGTGACATCACTCATGACATCAATGATGACATCACAATTTGGGGCCACGGAACTCCGAATCATGGAGTCTCAATGTGGAGGCATCCATGGAGGATTGACAAACCGGATGTGCGACCGGAGGCCCATTGGTGGGCTTGAAACAGCTCAGACAGCGGCACATAACTGAAGCACACACCAGAAGACCCACAAACCAATGCAGACTCATTTGAGTCGCCCATTGGAGGGCTCATATTTTTATATGAGAGGTGTGGCCTCTATGCCAACATGACTGTTGAGCCGCTGAAGAGTGTAATGAGCACGGAATGCGTCCGGCGTGAATAGACAGGCATGCTGTAAACTGGATTCGCTCGCCGATCCGGCTTTTACCTCATGAAGGTTGCTGCAGTGGATGTCGGAGTGCGTCTCCAACAAGTGGGAACCTTGGAGCTTTGATTTATACGCGGCCTCCCAGCCATGAGAGATGCACCACCCAGAAATTCGGGGCCACGGAACTCCGAATCACGGAGTCTCAATGTGGAGGCATCCATGGAGGATTGACATGCCGGATGTGCAAGTGGAGGCACATTGGTGGGCTTGAAACAGCTCAGACAGCGGCACATAACTGAAGCACACAACACAATACCCACAAACCAACGCAGACTCATTTGAGTCGCCCATTGGAGGGCTCATATTTTTAAGTGGGAGGTGTGGCCTCTATGCCAAAATGACTGTGGCACCGCTGAAGAGTGCAATGAGCACGAAACGCATCCGCCGTGAATCGACAGGCATGCTGTAAACTGGATTCGCTCGCCGATCCGGCTTTTACCTCATGAAGGTTGCTGCAGTGGATGTCGGAGTGCGTCTCCAACAGGTAGGAACCTTGGAGCTTTCATTTATACACAGCCTCCCAGCCGCGGGAGATGCACCACCCAGAAATTTGGGGCCACGGAACTCCGAATCACAGAGTCTCAATGTGGAGTCATCCATGGAGGATTGACAAGCCGGATGTGCGAGTGGAGGCCCATTGGTGGGCTTGAAACAGCTCAGACAGAGGCACATAGCTGAAGCACACCCCACAAGACCCACAAACCAACACGGACTTATTTGAGTCGCCCATTGGAGGGCTCATATTTTTAAGTGGGAGGTATGGCCTCTATTCCAAAATGACTGTTGTGCCGCTGAAGAGTGAAATGAGCACAAAATGCGTCCGGCGTGAATCGACAGGCATGCTATAGCCTGGATTCGCTCGCCGATCCGGCTTTTACCTCATGAAGGTTGCTGCAGTGGATGTCGGAGTGCGTCTCCAACAGGTGGGAACCTTGGAGCTTTGATTTATATGCGGCCTCCCAGCCGCGGGAGATGCACCACCCGGAAATTTGGGGCCACGGAACTCTGAATCACGGAGTCTCAATGTGGAGGCATCCATGGAGGATTGACAAGCTGGATGTGCAAGTGGAGGCCCATTGGTGGGCTTGAAACAGCTCAGACAACGGCACATAACTGAAGCACACACCACAAGACCCACAAACCAACGCATACTTATTTGAGTCGCCCATTGCCGGGCTCATATTTTTAAGTGGGAGGTGTGGCCTCTATTCCAAAATGACTGTCGCGACGCTGTGCAATGAGCACGAAACGCTTCCGGCGTGAATCAACAGGCATGCTGTAAACTGGATTCGCTCGCCGATCCGGCTTTTACCTCATGATGGTTGCTGCAGTGGATGTCGGAGTGTGTCTCCAACAGGTGGAAACCTTGAAGCTTTGATATATATATATATTTAGAGAGAGACAGAGAGAAAGACAGAGAGAGAGAGAGAGAGAGAGAGAGAGAGAGAGAGAGAGAGAGAGAGAGAGAGAGAGAGAGATATCCCCAACACTGTCGCCCATATCTACAAATAAAGAAGAACTTCGCACACTGGACTTGAATGGCAGCTTTCTTTTGAGCTGTTCAGTTCTGGCACTCTTGGGGCTCCAGTTGAGCATTGTTCACAGGTGAGCCATCTTGACCATAGGGACATAACCAGAGGATTTTTATCTGCCCTTTCAAAACTACTGCAAAAAAGAACAATTGATGGACAGAATGCAGAGCAATGTCATACATTCACCCCAGTACAGAGATCTGGGCCTAAATCCATCGTTTTTTTGCTCACCATGCCATTCCAGTTTGGACCCAGCCATATGCAAATCAGTATTGACCCTGCACCCAATGTCAACAGTCCAGCCCGAACTGCCAGGTCAGGTCCTCCCTGGACTGGAAACAAGCATCCTAGGACTGGTTTCGGGCTTTCAGCCCTCATCTGGCAGGATAAATTGACTCCAGTGGCATGGAGAGTACAGGACTCACGTCTGAGCATACCAGTCCCACTCAGGATGACAAATGCAAAAAGAAATATTGATGGACATAATGCAGAACAATGTCATACATTCACCCCAGTACAGATATCTGGGCCTAAATCCATCGGTTTTTTGGCCACCATGCCACTCCAGTTTGGACCCAGCCATATGCAAATCAGTATTGACCCTGCACCCAATGTCAACAGTCCAGCCCGAACTGCCAGGCCAGGTCCTCTCTGGACTGGAAACAAGCATCCTAGGACCGCACTCGGGTGACAAATGCAAAAAGAACAATTTCATACATTCACCCCCGTCCATCAATTTGTTGTCTTTTGCTTTCTCGCACTAAGTGCGCCAGGTATGCCCAGACGTGGGTCCTTGCTCACTGTGCCACTGTAATCAAGGTATCCTGGCTGAAGAGGGGTGAAACCCCGAAACTGGTCCTTGGATTCTTGTTAACAGTCCAGGGAGGACCTGGTTTGGCAGTTCAGGCTGGACTGTTCCCATGAGGCACAGGGTCAAGACTGTTTTGCATATGGCCAGGACTAAACTGTGGTGGCATGGTGAGCAAAAGAATGATGGATTTAACCCAGATCTCTTGACTGGGGGTGAATGTTTTGATTTGTTCTGCATTCCATCCATCAATTGTTTGTCTTTTGCTTTCAAGACTAAAGCGTCACTACGTAGTCTTGATATACTTCAATGTCCGGAATTCATTAGGAAAGGAGTACCGTTACATTTTATTTTATTTCGTTAAAGTGTACAATTCTGTTTTCCATGTTAATTTATTTTTTGCAAGGACACTGCAGACTTTCCATTTCATTTTACATGCTTTGCATGCACTGATTAAGCTCCTGCAGCGCCTGTATTCTTTCCAAATCCCGCCGCAAAGAAAACAGTGTCCCTGTGCATTTCCTTGCCATGCTTCACATCCATTTAACTGGTATTTTTATATTTATGTATTTTCCACAGTGATGACTGTGTAATTATATTAATGACTGGGATACTATCGGAAATTAGTTTTTAGTTTTGCTAATGATTTTGACACCATTTGGCAAATCTTGATGAAACTTTCTTAAAGAGATTAATCCACCTCAGCTCCTTCCTTGAAAGTTCCGCAGTGATCTGTCAAGCAGAAATCCAGCCAATTGGGGTCCCAAAACACAATTTCCTAATGCAATTTCCATAGAGAATTTTAGATTCTGCTACAACTAAAATGTCTGTACAGGATTACATCACAATTGGCAGAAAGCTAGATCTGTTTACCCAGAAAGCATGATTTGTTGCAAAGCCATTCCATAGTTTTTGCACAATTAAGGCTACAAATGTATAGATAATTTTCTAAACGAGTATGTTCTCACAACTCATGTGGGGGTACGCAATTTCAAACAAAAGAGCTATCTGATTGGCTGAGGGGGCTTATTTTCCAGTTAGTTTCCTCACTCTCACAGTAGCAAGAAGCTTCTGCAAGACCCACAGGCTCTTGATCCCTGATTGACCGGCAGAGAAATGAAGGGAAATGTTGTGGCCCCCATTACCAGACACAGCCATGCATGTCGGATGGGGAGGGGTTGGCTGCCTGCATGGGGTTTAGACGCAGGGCTTTACCATGCCTTCACTGTGCTCTACTTATGATCTGAAATATATATCACTCATGATATGTTCTATGACATCATAGATCACATCTCTGATAACATTTTGAAATGATGAAAACAGTGTGCATGGGAAGGGTGCAAGTTATATTTACTTCAGTAACCTATACCTGATGTATTTCAGTGTTGTTTAGTGTAAAATGTTACGTTTAAACTAATATTTTCACCTAACTATAACATCTCTTTTACATTTTTTTTTTAGTGAACATATTTGTATATATAGAGGCTTAGAGAAATATATATAAATAATAATATATTATAAATATACTAACATTATGAAATATTCCTGATTGAATATGTGTGCATGCGTTGATGCATTATAGCAGTATATGAGCACGAAACATTTGCATTTTAGCAGAAAGGAAGTAGAAACTCTCCTCTAGTTTTTATCACATTCAAAATCAGATGATCTAGTCACTGAATTTTGGCACACTGCACTAAAATAAAAATATTCATAGTGCTGTACTATAGTTTCCAAGCAGTTCAAACTTCCTCCTAGATTCCATTGCTTGAGACATCATCGACAGCAATCATTTTTTTAATGTTTTTCAGGAGTCAGGATTCCCTGGAGCTGAGTGAAACAAAGCAAAGGCATGGATTCCACATGGCTCTGCTCTTTTCTTCTAACGGTGATCACAGGTCAGTGACTTACCATGTCAGGTGTTACACAAATGTGCATAGGTACACAATGAGGACTCACCTAGGGGAATTAAATAGCAGGTACTTTATCATTTAAACAACCTTATAAAAAGATGTTTTTATTAATTTAAAAGAATTTCGTTGCTTATACAGAGTTTGAATGATCAGTGGTGAATAAACTGGGTAAATAAAAAAAAGTATATTTAGAAATGCATTGCTCCACTTGTACAGACTGTCAGACTTATTTTCCATTGCACAATTATGTCTAGCAGCACACCTGGAATGCTGCATCAGACAGGCATGTCCGCGTTTCTTATTGTGTACTTCATATGACATACTACCTAGGCTGTCATTTTCCAAGCATTTGTGCACAGTGTTGATTTATACACTGGAGAAATCCAACCTGATACGCAAATGCATATTTTCCCATTCGTTTTTTTTCTCCATTGTAAAACTGTAGTGTAGTTCCTATATTCCCAATAGGCTCTGTGCATTGGAATAACATAAATGATAGTCTAGACCTAATACTGAAGTCGACTAGGTCTCTATTGAATATGTTAGACTTTATATGTGAATGCCAGCCAGCTCAGAGGTACTAGAAACTTTCTCGAATACACAAGAAGGGATTAGTTTCTGACAACCATATAACATGACAACTTTGTTCCCCAAGAATAAGGAATGTATCTCCAGAGTCGCAGAAACAATAGATGGCTATTTCACAATCGTGCATGCTTAGTTTCACCAGAAGTGCAGAGAAATAGAGAGACGGGCGTTTTCAATAAAAAGGTTATTTATTGAACAGTCTTCTTTCTCATGCAAGAGAAGTGAATTGCTACAATTGCAATACTTGTAAAGTAAAGTGCGTACAGTAAAAAGAGTATTATGAAATAATACTGTGAAAGCATTTATATGGTTTCTAAGCCATAAGATACTTAAAATGGATAAAATACATACAATGATAAAAGATGACTAAAACGTATTCAACTGGTGCTTCTAAGATACGCCTACCCCGGTATACCTAACCTAAGCCTAGTACATAGGAAGGAGTAAGTGGGATTTAGTTTGAGTTAAATAGTTTCTGCCAAGAATCTATCCAAGAATTCTCTAAGGGTCTTATCAGCTCCGTACCTTGTTTATAGAATGTAGGAGGTCTTGTATCTCTCTCTAAGGACTTGATCTCCCAGTAACCCACAAGGGTAGCCGGGAAACACCGGAGCTGGATTTCTCGGCAAGAGAAAAGACAGCGTCTCTCTCAGTGCGTCAGCTGGAGGGTCGGCTTCCTTCGGCACTCGCTACAGCAGGGTGTCAGGCAAGTAGTTAGTCGATCTGCTCTAAACCACTGTGTGTTTTGCTAGGGCAGATGCTGGTATATTTATACCTGGAAGGTGCAGAGTTTGACGTAAGGTTGGACATAATATGTCACTAAGAACTCGCAGTTCTTTTAGGACTCCAGGAGTTCTAGGACAAATCAATACAGAAGCAGGGGAAAGTCCCGGACTGCAGGAGGTTTGGTCTCTCCAAGAACTCGTTGTGATTTCTAGGAATCTGTGGAAGTAGCCATGCCATATTTGGACTACATTGGCTGTGTCTAAATATGGTTATAATTCTGATGCCATATCAGGATATGATGAGTTATACCTATATAAGGGCATGAATCGGGAAAATTACACTAGAGCCCTAGATTCGTCTACAACAAAACCCCATCTTCTCCAAGTTTGAAAGTCATCTCTTCTCTTTCCTACTCTGGAACAGGAGTAAGTGCAGCCCTTTGCAGAGAAGTGTGAACATCATCCCCCGTGATTCCAAATAACAATCTGGTAATGGTGCATACAATAATGGAATGAAAGAGTTCTAGATAATCCACTTGGCTTGAATGGGCTCATGAGGCTGATGTGACCTCACCTTTTCATAAACTGTTCGTGGGGCCAAGTGATGTAAGGTGACGCAAGGCAACTCAAACCCTTAAGTCAGATTTCCTAAGCCACGCAAGGCTACCTTGCGTGGCTCAGCATGGCTAAGTAAATCTAGAGTTAAACAAGGCAGTGCAAGATGCTGCCTTGCATTTCTCTGGATTGGGAAGGAATTCCATGGGTGGATTTTGGTTAATTCCTATATTTACTAAGAATAGTAAACTTAGGAATGCGTCAAAATGGTGCATCAGACGAACAGAGGCATAACTAGAAGAAATATGTTTATTTCTCCTTATTTTTTTCCTCTTTCTACAAGTGCTGCATTTAGCAGCACACATAGAAAGAGGAAAATATGTCCACGGGTATTTTTGTGCAGGAATGTCTCCTTTCCTGTACAAAAACAATCCTGCCTGTAACGTAGGTGCCCATCCTTGCCCCATGGTGCAAGCATGTCTACGTTGGCTCTAGGCAGCACACAGTGTGCTGCAGTGTGCACAAAGAGTGCAGGAATGTACCATATTTTAGCAAATATGATGCATTCCTGCCGTCTCTGTTAGATTTAGTACTGCATAGCAAGTTGTCTTGAAGCAAAGGGACCTTTTTGGATGCCCACCCCCACCTTTTGCTCCAATACTGATAGTTATGACTCTGGAAGTACACTGGAGCCTTCTGATCAGGCCCCAGTGCCAGTGCTCTCTCCCCAAATTGTTATGTGTGAATTAGCATTTCGAAATTATAAGGACTTTACCCCCCCTTATAAGTCCCTGGTATATGGTACTAGTGATACCGAGGACATGGTTGGCAAAAGGGTCTCCAGGGCTTGCAACACTGTTTGTGCCCCCCTGAGTGACCCAAGTAAACTAATGACAGCAGGCCTGCCATTGCAGGCAGCAGGGACAGTGTAAACTGCTCCTTTTTGACTTTGCCCTCACTATATTGGCAAAGTCAATGAACTGCTTTTAATGTATGTTAGTCACCCATAAGGAAGGCATTCTGAGCCCAGGAGGCAGGGTGACTTATATTCAAGGTGTGGACATGCAAGTGCAAGCTTATATGTCCCCATAGTGCCCTTTACCTTTAAATTACACTATAAGTGATTGGCTGTCCATAGGATAACATGGACTTGCATCCGGTAGACCCGGGGTTGGTAGCGCCTTATGGTACTGCCTAAATATGTTCAGTTTGGTAGAAAACAAAGTGCCTTCTCCCCCCTGAAATGATTCTCGCACCAAGGCGATGTGGCATGCACCCAGATGGACCCTTAGAGGTTGCCCACCTGGTTGCCCCACCTGCTCTGTGCCACCAAGACAGATTCTGACCTTCTGCCAGGCATCAAAATGGTGAGCTTTAAAGGCTGCATCGCCTCTGAAATGCATCCAGGCTGTCTCTGAGAGGAGTAAACAGCCCTCCCTATGACCCAGGCACATTTTTACCCAGGCAGGAGGCAAAATTATGTTTCCAGGAGGTGAACACCCCCAGTAGATTAGCCGCACCTCTAGATTAAGCCACCTGGTCTGTTGACCTGAGGAATACTTCTACCGCCCAAGTATTTGGTCATCTCAGGTGCAGATTGGCTGCAGGGACCAGCAGCCCATTGGCCACCGGTTCCTATACCCATAAACTCCCCTAAATCTATATATATATATATTTTTTGTCCTCATTTGCCACCTAGGTTCTAAATAAGCAATCTATAGGTTTACAAGCATTGTGCTGCCTCAGTAGTTTCAACTGGTGGGAACAGTAATGGAGCGTGGGCCTCGTCCCTCAGCAACTAAACTTCAACCACAATGATCGCCGGAATAAAACCATACGGAGGTCACTGGAGTACAGCCAAGATGCTGGTGAGAGCATCTAGACGCGGCTATGCCCAATAATGGGATCGATGGCTTAATCATTGGACCTGGGGAAAAAAAAAACAGATACTCAATGGTCCCATTTCAGCAAATGCCAGAAAGATGTTTTTTCTGGGTTCCCTGCTCTGGCCAAGTCCAACTTAAAAACCTGCAAGGCCGAAGCATACCAATCATTAATAGAGGGAGGAAGAGAGTCTTTCCATTTCCTGCATATCTCCCTCCTGGCGAGCAGAATAGAATAAAAAATGTACTTCCTCTCAGAAGAAGGAACCCCTTCAAAAAGGCCAAAAATTACTGAGACAAGATTCAAGACAATATTGGAGCCGAGAGATACTGAAAGAGTCAGTCAGTCAGTCAAAATACTTTATTGCGATAACTTAATATCATACAAAGACAATTGCAAAATACATGATACATTGAGACAAATACAAAAAATTTGTACATTAAAAACAGTTAAAAATACAACAAGATAAGAATCATCATAGACCATAATACAGTTCATATCAGGTATGAAGTATAAAGTGCAAAGTGCTAATGTGCAACAAACTTAAAAAGGAACAAAATACGAATAAAAACCCCAGATAATAATCATTACCAACACCAATGTCCCTAATACCATGGTTTTTATAATTGCAGTCCCAATATAATTACAAATAGCCTAATCAGAGTGCACAATCCGTGCTACAAAGGGAGGTAGACACATTCTTTAATCTAATGTTCCTGCTCCTAATAGCTCTCACCAGAAAACTAGCCACGTGGAACATAATCCTGGGAGTCTGTAACAATTGTAAAAAGATAAGAGCAGGTTTAACTAGAATAAATCCAGCTTCCTTGAGTATAGGCACAAGGAACATTCTCCGAGCATCAGTATAATGACTGCAAAACATTACAAAATGCATAGTATTTTGTTCAGAGAAATGGTCACAAGAACATGGTGGCGCCTTTTCTGGGGTACTCCATACGGGATAAAAACCAAGATTAAAATGTATCAAATTAAAACGAAAGCGAGTTAAAATAATCCTGTGGTATGGATGAGTAACAACGTTCAGGTAACTTTCTGGGCTGTTAGGTATGGACAGTATTAAACTGGCCCTGACACTGGGTTTTTTCAATTCAGATTCTTCCCTCTCCAGGGATAGGAGCTCCTTCATTGCATGTTTTACAAACACAATATCTTTGGGTGTTATAAAATCAGTTACAGTATAAAGCTCGGGCCTTCCCAACCTCAAAAAAGTTTCCTTAATGTAAGTCAACCACCTAATGTTATTAGCTTTGTCCAAAGACAAACAGTCTCTCAATATGATATGGTTTAGGGGAATTTCTTTATTGAGCCACAACCTAAACCAAGCAACTAAAGGTGCTATTTTTATCAGGTCTGTGATGTAGCTTTCCCCCAATTCCAAATGGACAGTATAAGACGGGTTGACTGTGGGACGCCAAGAACGGATCTAAAAAAATTATTTTCTATTATCTGTAAAGGTTCCACTCCCCTATATCCCCATAATGAACCACCATATGATGCCACTGAGATACATTTGGCCTTATAGATTTTAATAACAGCTGCAATTGGCCTTCCCCCAAGTTTTTTAGAGAACCCCTGAAGGGCTGCAGATGTCCTAGCCAACATGGTTACTCTATTATTAACATGGGGACCCCAGTTACCCTTTTCATCAAAGGTAATCCCTAAATAGGGAAAGGAGGTTACGCGAACAAGCTTTTCCTGTCCGCAAAGAAAGATTTTGTGAAAAGGTCTCCTAGCAGCCCTGCCCATAAGCATGACCTGAGATTTTTTAGCATTTATTTTCAGGTCAAGTGAACCCATGAAAGAGTTAAAAGCATCCAGGAGACGTTGAAGCCCCACCCCGGTGCGCGCCAGAAGAACCGCGTCGTCCGCGTAAAGGAGAACAGGAACCCCCTGTTCCCCCGCACGCAGAATGTCGCGGGTCACGCCCCTGAGAGCAGGCTCCAGCGCGTTCACATATAATGTGAACAACAGGGGTGCCAATATGCACCCCTGTCTGACTCCTTTTTCCGAAACAAAAGCGTTGGTACACCTTCCACTCGAGGAAACTCTAATTTTTGCAGTGAGGCCAGAATGGAGGTCAGCCAATAAATTAACTATAGTCCTATCCAGGCCCATTTCAAGTAATTTTAACCATAACTTCGATCTGTTAACCAAATCAAAGGCAGAGGAGAGGTCCATGAAACCTAGGTACATGGACCCCTCCTTGGCCCTAGTATATTTTTCGATCAGCAAGTGGAGATTGAGACATTGGTCCAGGGTGCTTCTTTTAGGTCTAAAACCGTATTGCACATTTGTCAAAATACTATTCTCTGTAACCCACTCATTCAGTTTTGCTAATATAACTCTCCCTAATATCTTGACTGAAGAATCAATCAGTGAAATTGGTCGGTAACATGCAGGATCCTGCCTATTTCCCTTTTTGAAGACAGGGATAATTATAGATGTTTTCCATGTTTCGGGAATATTATCATGGTTTAAGGCGTTAAAGACCCTGCAAAGTAATCTTGACCAAAAGTTAGGGAAGCATTTGAAGGCGTCAGCAGGAACACCATCGGGTCCTGGCGCCTTTTTCTTCAGGGTACAGTCTATAGCATGTAATACTTCCTTTACTTCAATGTGCAGTTGGTTCCTTATAGTATTGACATCAACCTCCTGCTCCCTGGGTTTTTCATTATTATAGCCCGAATAGATGTCACTAAAGTGTTTAATCCAACCTTCATCGGGGATGTTAGTTTCAAGGGGGGAATTTTCCTCCCCTGTAAATAGGGGTTGGTTGACAATCTTCCCAAATTCTCCACTATTTTTTAGTATTGCTGGATCTGAAAGTTGCGTCCAGGCTTCGTCTTTAATCTGTTTTTTCCTATCTAAAATGGCCTTTTTATACAGGGCTCTACTAGTGGTGATGAGTTCACGATTCTTGGGCACAGTTTTTAAAGCATTGAGCAGTGCAGAATGTGCTTTTGAGCATCTGCGATCAAACCATCTTTTAGTAGGCATCATCTTAGGTTTAGAGGTCACAGAAAGCCTACAATTTATCTTGCTGCATATGGTACCAAATGCAAGTATCACCTCCCTATCATTGGACTCACTGGATAGACACACACCGACCTCGTCCTCAGCCTCAAAGAGTACCTCTTGTACGAAGGGTTCCGGGATTATGCTTTCCCATTTCAGTCTGCGTCCCTGGTCCTTAACTTTAAGTGTTAATTTGTCATTACGGGGACCATGATTACGCACTATAGAATCATGAATTACTAGGTCCAGGGAGACAGGGTTATGATCACTGAAAGCAGAGACCACAGTTTTATACATTAAAACTTTAGCTAAAAAACATGCTGAAATAAAAATGTAATCAATAATAGAGCCATTGTCTGTTCCCTTAAAAGTAGGGACCCTCCCACCCCCCCCTCCCACAACTAGATTCATATGAATTCCATCTTGCTAGAAAGTTCTCTAAACAACCCCCCTGTTTGTTATGTTCAAGATGGACAGGTGCACAATTAGGAGGGGATTCTGAGTCATCGCAGACACACATTAGTGAACAAGGGTGTATATTGAAATCACCCAGAAATATAATTTCAAAAGAGTTAACATCTTCACTATAGACTGACAAAAAGTGATCCAATTTATCTAGGCTAAATGATGTACAGTCTGATGCATTGGAATTATAAAAATGTATGAATAAAATATTGGGAAATTCTGCTGAAGATAGTTCAACAATTAAACATTGCTCTAATCCTGAGTCACATTTCTTCAGGCTACCTTTGATGTCTAGTTTAAAGAGGGTTAACAATCCTCCCTTGGCTCTTCCCGCTGTGCTGGACACTGCGGGAATACAAAAGTAACTATAGCCATCTAAAGAAAAACTATTATTTGTATCCCAGGTTTCCTGAAATGCAATAATATCGAACTTAATCATAAAATCTGTCCATGTCACATTACCTACTTTAGTCCTAATACCCGCAATATTCCAAGTAAGCATACTGAGTACTGGCACATTGTTCTCTTCTCGACTTATATGTTCAGACGAAATATGTTCAGGAAAAAGTCAGTCGTTTTGATCCAAAGAGGATAAGGGGGCATATCTGTTGGACAACAAAAGAGGTTGCGCAAAAGGATTTTGATGAACTGGAGGAGCTAGATGGTTTACATTGTTTTGATGTTGATCCCAGCCCCGTCTTTTATTTAGATCCCAATTATTATCCCATCCAAAGGCTGGGGTCTTAGGGTAGGTGACATTCTGCTGTTCTCCATAAATTTTTGTTAAAGTTAATGGGACAACAGAACCCTGCCTACGTTGGGGTGGGAATACATTTGTGAGGATGTTTGGCAAAACACCAGTATGTGAAAAACTTACTGCCACACAATCCCCTTTAAATTTTTTGGGGCGATTTCCTAGCCAGGAAACCCTTTTAGCTGTCTTGATCTCATGGGCCAACTGTTGACCCCCCCCCGGGGCTAAGTTAATGTTATTTGTGAGCCATTGTAACGCCTTATTAGACAAAGAGGAGGGAGATTCTACTATGCCAGCTTCTAGGGGCGGTACATTAGCTAGTACTAGGACAACCGGTGAGGCTTTGACTATGAATTGTAGAGGGTCAATTAGCTGAACTTGTGCAGGGGGAATTTCAACTGTTAGAGGACTATCCCCTCTACCGTTTGTTTCATTGGCTGTCAAAACCGGTATCTGGGTTGGGGGATTATTAAGTAATGAACCGTCTATATCCCCACCCTCCAGATAATCATGCTCTACAATATTATTGTCCAAGTTTGCTACCAGCGTAGTAACATTATCAACACCCTCCATTATTTTGTTCAGCTGGCCACCTAACTTTTTAACCTCAGTTTGTAATTTGTCTATTTTAGTAATTAAAGGTTTAACAAAAACTTTCATTTTACTTTCAATTAGCTCGGCAATTCTAACAAACAGTTCATCATCAACAATTACATTCGACTTAGCTCTTCCCTCTCCATTTTCCTTCAAATTAGCCTTTGGGGTATTTGCCCTCTTCCTTCTTGTCCCTGACCTTAAACCTCCCCGTTTTGGCGGAATTTGCGCCTTAGAAAAATCTGACCGAGAAGCTTGGTCTGAAATAGAATGATCATCTTCTGAAGGATCAACATGTATGTCCTGATCCAAGTCACTAGCTATGTTATTCACAGAATCCACGATAAGTACCTCTGGTCCAGACAGTGTGTTTTCATTGAAAGTACCAATATCCTGGTTAATAGAACAATTAGAACAAGCTTCAGGTTGAGTCTGTAAGGATACAATGTCATCAGATGGAGGATGTAAGGTAGGAGTCAGACAACGTAAATCAGGTGATTGGCTCAGCCCCAAAGATTCTCTCCTCTGTGAGTTAATTTTTTTCACTGTTTGAACCATATAATTTTCCATCGTATTTACTATGGGCGCAGTACCTTCTTTTGACATCCTGACAATACAAACAAGAAACTAAATCCTCGAACTCACGATTGAGTATGATTTAGAAGCAACAATGTCTTACTTGAATAGTGAAACGTCTCTCATGCTTCAAGCAGGGTTTCTGGCCCTGGTCCTGTCGCTGAGGGCCGTAGAGGGCCCGCCCTTTGCCCGGGCTTAGCCCCGGGCGTCCGCTCGCGTCCCGCGAGGTGGGGGTGTCAGGGGCTTTATGGGCCGGCGGTGCTCTCCTGCCGCGTCAATTACGCGCCGCCGCGAAGCCTGCCGGGTGTTGTGGTTCCCGGAGCGGCGGCGCGAAGCTATGTGGCAAGATGACTCTCGGCGGTGGCGGCTTGAATTCCTGGCTGCCCCTGTAGCTGTCGGCGTGTGGCGTGGCAGGTAAGTTAAAGCAGTTTCCCCCGCTCTGCCGGGGTGTCAGGGGCTTTATGGGCCGGCGGCGCTCTCCTGCCGCGTCAATTACGCGCCGCCGCGAAGCCTGCCGGGTGTTGTGGTTCCCGGAGCGGTGGCGCAAAGCTATGTGGCAAGATGACTCTCGGCGGTGGCGGCTTGAATTCCTGGCTGCCCCTGTAGCTGTCGGCGTGTGGCGTGGCAGGTAAGTTAAAGCAGTTTCCCCTGACTGAAAGAGTCTTACTTATGTCATCCCAAAAACGGGATAAGTGAGGGCACTCATAAAACATATGAATGTCAGAAGCGGCCAACAGCCCACATCTCGCGCAGGCCACCGCATTTCCCTGTGTGAATTTAGAAAGCCTAAGTGGTGAATAATACGCTCGGTGGATGGTAAAAATATGGTTCCTGCGTAACCAGGCAGGTTTCACGATGTCCCACATCATTCTACATGATGCACTCCAAAGATCTTGCAAATTAGAGACAAACGAGGACCAAAGCGTATCCGGCAATAAGAATTCTCCATCCATTTCTTCCAAGATTAAATTATACCAGACTGAAATCTCCTTTTTGGCGGGAGGTTTGTCAGCTAGAAGGGTTATAAGGTAACTATACACACCCAAGGGAAATTTACCTCCTCGTGGAAGTTGAACAGAGTATGCACGAGACCAGCTGGAAATTTGCAAATATTTAAGCCTGGAAAAATTTAGACCAATTTTATTACTTAAACTGTCCCAAGGAAGCAAGTCCCCTTCAACGAAAAGATCACCCCAAACCTCCAACCCCGCCTCTCTTATCGGTACGGCAAGTACGTCCCCCAACCAGGCAGGGCTGTCTGGAAGGTCCCACAGAGGTGTCCTACTGCCATAGTACCCTATTTTAATAGCCTTGGATATCTGGGCCCAGGTTCTTGCCATACCTCGTAAGATTTTCAGCGTAACTTTTTTTTAAAACTTGGGGTCCCCAAATTTACCTAAATCTAGGATTTAAGGGACCCCCCGTTACCAGCATCTCAGATCTGACTCAACTGCATTGAAGAGGACACCAGAAGAGACCAGTATTAAGAGCAACAAGACTTTGCGCAAAAGCAAAAGATGAATACTCTGTCCCTGTGGCAATGCTCCTGGAACTTCTTGACTAAGACTCAGACTCAACAATCTCTTGGCACCCCCAGACAGAGGGATTCTGTAGAGAGCTTGAAGCCCCCTCTGACTCCCCTGGACTAGTGCGTGAAGAAGAGCAGCCGGATGTGTTAGTAGCTCCGACCCCCTTCAAGCGCAGCACACAAACTGAATGTGACTGGAGACAAAGCGCTGCACGATCCAGTTTCTGCATTGAGGGCAGAATCTGCATATCAGAACACCGGAGCTGCTGGGACTGACTGGGGACACAAACGGCCTCATTACAGCTCCAATCAGGTACAATATCGGGAGAGAACATCATTCTCCATCCACTGCTGTATATGCTGCAGCCTGATCTACTCACGGGGAGAGCCCTTCTTCATATATGTAAGGGGCCGAGTAGCACTCTCTGCTTCACTCAATCCGAACATGACATTTTCATTTTCATTTCACTGCCATTGAAGTCCTATCACCCACTGAACGTTGTGGTGTGACTATACCCTTATGGGGACAGTGGTTGCATGTGCCGAGTCAGACACTTATGGGACTCGTGCTGTATGTCCATACTTGGACTGAGGCCGTTTGTGATGACCTCCTTGTCTTTTTTGTATTGGTGCAGCTATTTTGAGGCTGCTTGTATGCACAATAGAAGTTGTCCTCACTTGCCCTAGTCATAGCAAGCGAAAGTGGACTTTTCCTCACTTGCCCCTTCATAGCAAGTGACATAGGACTGGTCCGTGATTCCACAAAAATAGAAAACGGACTGAGCCTGAACTACCTACAGTAATAGAACGAGGACCTCCACAGTGGCCATCTTGGCATGGGCATTTGCGCAACCGCCTTTCCAACTCCCTTACTGCACTAAAAGCTCACTTGCCCCATTCTCAGCAAGCGAAAGCGGTCTGATCCAGGCTTCCACAACAATAGAAAGAGGATTTGAGCTTGAAGTTGTAGCTGTGTTGCTTCCACACCCCAGTCATCCATGTTATTTCCCCACCACCCAGGCCACCCAAGCCCAGAACCTGGATGCATGTCCCTAAGATGGCGGCCTTTGCCACCAGTCAGTGCATAGAACAGAAAGAGGAATGCTCTTTCAAATTTTTGATGGCCATCTTGGATTGGTGCTTCCTCTTCCTCTTTTAGAAACTGAAGAGGTATGCACCCATGATTCAATGCTGCTTCTCCCCTGTACCTTTGTACCTGTATCTACCTTTGGTCTTGTTTTGACCTCACTCCTATTGATTTTATTCTCACTGATTTCCGGAATTTGCGCACCCCCTCTTTTTTTACCTCTTTGCGCCATCACTACCCTAGTGGCCACCTTTTTTCTGTCCACCACACCACGTCTTCACCTCATCTCCTTATCATGGCTTCCAGTGGAATTAAGTCTGGAATCAACTGATTCAAAGTAATCTGTCCCCCTCACATGTCCAAAGCAGTAGCTAAACGGTTCAAACATAACATCATTGAACAATTTCCAGATTCCCTCTTTGTTAACCAATTCCATAATGGTCTCCTAGGGAAGATTAAAAATGACTTCCTTTTCTTCACTAATGGCATCCCTTCCTGGTCCTCCAGCTTCTCAAATTCCCTCAACGTATCCTCCTCTTCTTCTTTCCCACATGGGAAGTGGTTACAAATGTCTCCCTCCGCTCGCTTTAATGGCTTTCTCACCATTACACTTTATAACAATGGCACTGTCATGATCCAAGCTTCTGACTCATGTCTCTCTCTGTTCGACCACATCTTCCACTCCCTTTGTCTCACCTCTGCGACTACTATCTCTCTAGATTCTTCCTCTTCTTCTTCCTCTAGCTTGTCTTCTTTCTCCCTTTCTCTCCCCTTGACCCCCACACATTCCTTCAGACCCCTTTCCCGGGAGTCACAGGTCGACCCTTTTTCCCCCTTTCCTCGTTCCCTCCCCTCCCATTCTGCCACCTTCCCAACTGAACCTCCCCCTTACCTCATCTGCTTTACACCCCACTTCACCTCTACATCCTGCATCTTCCTATTATTCCACTGCCTTCCCCCACCCCCTAACTCACATATTCCTTCCCATTTCCCCCTTTTTAATGAACCTTTATTACAATCTGAACTACCGATCAACTCGCCTTACCCTCTCCCCTCCCTCCCCTCTGCTCCCCACCCCTCGCCGCTCTTCTCCTTTCCTCGTACCCTCAATTCTGTTCTTACATCCCCTATCTCTCTACAACCTTCTCTCCCCCCTCTCATGCCTCATATCCCTGCCTCCCCTATTGGTAATCCCATCATCTTCCCTCCCACTGATCTCACACCCCCTTCTCTCCGCATCTTACATTCCCCCCTATGCTTCACAACCCTGTTTCACCTCTTGGTAATTCCTCCCTCTTCCCTCCCTTTGACTGCTCAGTCCCTCACTCCTCCCACAACTTTCATTTTGCTCGACCCCTCCACTATGCCTCGTGCCTTTACCCCTACATTCACCTTTCATTACCCATGGTACCTGGCCTGCACATTCTCTCTCTTCTCCCCACTTGTGAGGCCTCCCTTTGACCTCCCTCCCTCCTCTACCTGTTCAGCCCCTTCTCCTCTCATCTCACCGTATCCATGGCCTTCCCATAACCCCCCTCCTTCCCCCCTCCTCCTCCAGCCATCCATTTCTACTTCTCAACTTTCTCCTCCTAGGTATGATCTCTATTATTCACCTCTGCTCAACACCAGTAAAAATATCCTACTAACTCCATTCACTCCTTTCTACCACCTTCTTTCCCCCCCTCAGACCCTTACATCACATCTCTCCCCCCAGTCCCCCACTTGATTCTCTCATCTTGTCCATTTCCCAGCTTGAAGCGTCCATTTAACTCCTATGTGCTAAGATATCCCCTTCCCCGAATATCCTCCCGAGGAGTTCTTTGCTCCAGTGCCCCAATAGAGCCAATCACAATCTGTCCTCCACAAAAATTACCAACTTATTGGCTACCTACATGACCATCAATGTTAATTCCCCTACACTCGCCTCTCCTAACAACTCTACTCAATTTGCCATTCAGACCATCTCTTCCATTAGAACTTACCAGCCTCCCCCCAAGGGGCACCCTCATTGAAGAATCTAATCCCTATCCCCCTCATCAGTCCAGACACTCACATCACCAAAACAGTTACTTCAGAGCTACAATGTATGCTCCATAACTGCAGATCTGCAACCAAACACAAACTGGAAATCTCCGACACCATCACTCACCACAATTTTGACATGCTCTTTCTCACTGAGACCTGGTTTAATGACTCCTCTCACACCTCATTTGATCTTTTGTTACACACTGACTACTCTATCCTCAGAAATGACAGACCAGGCAAGATCAGGGGAGGAGTTGCGACTATCTTCAGAAACATCCTCCAAATCAAAGCCTTTCCCACCACCCTCTTTCGCACCTTTGAATGCCTTTCTCTAGAATTCCAAGTTCATCATGGCTCACCCTTCAGGTTCCATACCATCTACCACCCGCCTGGTAATTGCTCTTCCATCATGGAGGAATTAATCGACTTCATTAGTAACCAATATTCACAGAGCGACAAGCAGATCTTCCTAGGTGATTTCAATCTCTCCTGGGGCTCTGTGGAAGACTCGTCTGCCAACAAGCTTGCAACCTTTCTCTCAGCTAACGATCTTGCCCAACACTGCTCAGAAATTACACATGCCAAGGGCTCAATTCTGGACCTTGTGATATCCAAATCAGACCAGATTACCACTGCTTCACCCATCTGTGTTGACTGGTCTGACCATTACCTCATTCCCTTCTGTTTTCACCTCTCTCATATTTTATCTCTCGGCCAATCCAAAAGAGCCTCTACTTGGTTCCGCAACACAAGAAAACATTGATCTCGAGACTATAGGTGATTCTGCTATGCAGTCACTTCCTAGTCTAGACCCCAATATGGATGTCAACAATCTCACTCCCTTTTGCCTCTCAATCCTTTCAGTTGAAATCGACAAGGTTGCTCCACTCCAAAGCAAAAGGAAAAGACCCACCTCATCAGCTCCTTAGTTCAACAAAGCTCTCTATGACGAAAGGAAAAACCTTAGAATCTTGGAGAAGCCCTGGAGACAATCTCCATCCACCCTCAACCTCTCTCTTTTACGTTCAGCAAGATCCATATACCACAGGCACATCTTCCATGAAAAAACATCACATTTCAGATCCCTCCTCGATTCAGCTAAAAACGTTTCGACCTCATCAAACACCCAAATTGTTCTCCCCAAACCATCAAGCCTGAGGATGCATCAAAGAAAGCAACTGAGTTCTCTATATTTTTCGATCAAAAGGTCAAATCTCTGGTGAAACAGGTCACCCACACCACCCCCATCAAGGAGCGAAAATCCTTAGTCACTTGGCAGAACTTTGCCGCCATCTCAGAGGTTGATCTCCTCAAATGCATCCGTGATACCAAACCCTCCAACCATTCTTCTGACCCCATGCCCAGTGGCATCGCCATTGATTTCTATATTAACACTCTCTCCTACTGGATCAGGCTAGTCAATCTCTTCCTCAGTCAAGGATACCTCCCAATTGTCCTCAAAACAGGACAGGTTACCCTTCTAAAAAAAACCCTCTACAAATGCAATGACCTCAATAACTTCTGCCCCATCACCAATCTCAAGTTCAAGTTCAAGTTCAAGAATTTATATAGCGCACTACTCACCCAGAGGGTCTCAAGGCGCTTGGGGAGGGGGTTCATTATTTATCGAATAGCCAGGTTTTAAGTTATTTTCTGACGGAGATGTGGTTCTGTGTAAGGCGGAGGTGAGTGGGGAGTAAGTTCTTGGCCGCCAAGTAGGAAAAGGATACACCTCCCATGGTGGATCTTTGGATACGCGGAACTGCGGCGAGGCCTTGATTGGAGGATCTTAGTTGGCGGGTGGGTGTGTAGAAGGATAGTCGAGTGTTGAGGCATTCGGGCCCTAGTTTGTAGAGGGCCTTGTGTGCGTGGGTGAGGAGACGGAATGTTATTCTCTTGTAGACGGGAAGCCAGTGGAGGTCTTTCAGGTGGCCGGTAATGTGATCTTGGCGAGGGATGTCCAGAATGAGTCTCGCTGATGCGTTTTGGTTGCGTTGGAGTTTTTTCTGTAATTTGGCTGTAATTCCGGGGTAGAGGGTGTTTCCGTAGTCTAGTTGACTCGTAACCAGTGCGTGGGTGACAGTCTTTCTTGTCTCGGCAGGGATCCAATGGAAGATTTTTTTGAGCATACGAAGTACGTTGAAGCAGGAGGATGAGAGGGCGTTGACTTGTTTGGTCATCGAGAGTGAGGAGTCTGGGATGAAGCCAAGGTTACGTGCGTGGTCTGTGGGTATGGGTGCTGAGCCCAGATCCGAAGGCCACCATGAGTCGTCCCAGGCAGAGGGGGATGATCCTAGGATGAGCACTTCCGTTTTGTCTGAGTTAAGTTTTAGGCGGCTGTTTTTCATCCATACGGCTACTTCTTTCATGCCTTCGTGAAGATTGGTTTTGGCGGTGTTGGGGTCTTTGGTGAGGGAAAGGATCAGCTGGGTGTCGTCAGCATAGGAGATGATGTTAAGGTTGTGTTGACGCGCGATGGAAGCGAGTGGACTCGTGTAAACGTTGAACTGAGTGATGATCCTTGTGGTACACCGCAGATGACTTGGGTGGCCTCTGATTTGAATGGGGGAAGTCGGACTCTCTGAGTTCTCCCAGCTAGGAACGAGATGATCCAGTCCAAGGCTTTTCCTTTTATGCCGATGTTGCTGAGGCGTTGTATGATGGTGCTGTGACAGACAGTGTCGAAGGCGGCGGAGAGGTCGAGTAGAATGAGGGCCACTGTTTCTCCGTTGTCCAGTAGTGTTCGGATGTCGTCTGTTGCTGCGATGAGGGCGGTTTCGGTGCTGTGTTTGGCTCGAAAGCCGGACTGTGAGGGATCGAGGGAGTTGTTGGATTCGAGGAAGGCGGCGAGTTGGCTATTGATGGCTTTCTCAATGACTTTGGCCGGGAATGGGAGGAGGGAAATAGGGCGGTAGTTTTTCAGTTCAGAGGCGTCTGCTGTGGGTTTCTTCAGGAGGGCGCTGACTTCGGCATGTTTCCAGCTTTCTGGGAAGGTAGCAGAGTTGAAGGAGCAGTTGATGATATCACGGAGATGGGGTGCGATGATGGAGTCTGCTTTGTTGAAGATGTGGTGGGGACATGGGTCGGTTGGCGAGCCAGAGTGGATGGAATTCATTAGGCGGATGGTGTCTTCAGTGGTGATTGGGTTCCAGGTGCTGAGGTTGTTAGAGGGTGGTTTAGGTTCTGAGGGGGGTGGAGAGGATTGTTCGTTGGAACTGTTTTCGAAGCTGTTATGTATGTCGGCAATTTTGTTGTAGAAGAAGGAGGATAACGAATCGCAGAGGTCTTGGGAGGGAGTGATGTCGTTTGAGGCTGCGGTGGGGTTGGGGAATTCTTTGACGATGTTGAATAGTTCCTTGCTGTTATGGGCGTTGTTGTCGAGTCGATTCTTGAATGCTGATTTCTTCGTGGATCGAATCAGCTGGTGGTGTTTGCGGGTGGCTGCCTTGAAGGTGGTCATGTTGTCGGTTGTTGGTTTTTTTTCTCCATGTTTTCTCGAGAGTACGATTCAGAAAAGGGGGTGGTGATGAACAGAGTGTCTGAATTAAGCAGACCACTCTTACCCAGTCCAAAGATCAGGGCTTGATCCATCACCGTTTTTTAGCTCACTGCACCATCCCAGCTCAGAACCTGGCTACATGCAAATTAGTCTGTTCCTGTCCCAGTGCATGATGGGAACAGGGCAAACCAAACTACCAAGCCAATTCTTATACTGTGAAGGAAACAAACTTCCGGGGACCGGTTTCTGGCATTTCAGCCGTCGTTGGCCCGGCTTGCTTGAATCCTGATGGTGCAATGAGCAAGGGACTCACATCTGAGTATACCCTTCCACGCTTATGGTGGACAAAATGATTCAGAAAAGGGGGTGGTGATGAACAGAGTGTCTGAATTAAGCAGACCACTCTTACCCAGTCCAAAGAACAGGGCTTGATCCATCACTGTTTTTTAGCTCACTGCACCATCCCAGCTCAGAACCTGGCTACATGCAAATTAGTCTGTTCCTGTCCCAGTGCATGATGGGAACAGGGCAAACCAAACTACCAAGCCAATTCTTATACTGGGAAGGAAACAAGCTTCCGGGGACCGGTTTCTGGCATTTCAGCCGTCGTCGGCCCGGCTTGCTTGAATCCTGATGGTGCAATGAGCAAGGGACTCACATCTGAGTATACTCTTCGACGCTTATGGTGGACAAAATGATTCAGAAAAGGGGGTGGTGATGAACAGAGTGTCTGAATTAAGCAGACCACTCTTACCCAGTCCAAAGATCAGGGCTTGATCCATCACCGTTTTTTTTAGCTCACTGCACCATCCCAGCTAAGAACCGCTACATGCAAATTAGTCTGTTCCTGTCCCAGTGCATGATGGGAACAGGGCAAACCAAACTACCAAGCCAATTCTTATACTGGGAAGGAAACAAGCTTCCGGGGACCGGTTTCTGGTATTTCAGCCGTCGTCGGCCCGGCTTGCTTGAATCCTGATGGTGCAATGAGCAAGGGACTCACATCTGAGTATACCCTTCCACGCTTATGGTGGACAAAATGATTAGTTGGAACTGTTTTCGAAGCTGTTATGTATGTCGGCAATATTGTTGTAGAAGAAGGAGGATAACAAATCGCAGAGGTCTTGGGAGGGAGTGATGTCGTTTGAGGCTGCGGTGGGGTTGGGGAATTCTTTGACGATGTTGAATAGTTCCTTGCTGTTATGGGCGTTGTTGTCGAGTCGATTCTTGAATGCTGATTTCTTGGTGGATCGAATCAGCTGGTGGTGTTTGCGGGTGGCTGCCTTGAAGGTGGTCATGTTGTCGGTGGTTGGGTTTTTTCTCCATGTTTTCTCGAGAGTACGGCATAGCTTCTTGGATTTCTTAAGGTCATCGTTGAACCAGGGGGCCTTTTTGCTGTCTTGTTTGGTGTGATGGTTTTTCAAGGGTGCTAATTCGTCAGCGCTGTGAGTGATCCATTGTTTGAATTTAATGGCAGCTAGGTTTGGGTCCGATGAGAGGGCGGGTGGGTTTTGGTTGAGCGATGTGAGGAGTTGGTCGGTGGTGATTTTGTTCCATTTTCTTCGGGGAATAGGTTGTGGGGGGTTGTGGGTCGAGGTGGTTTTGTAGCTGAAGTGAACACAACTGTGGTCCGTCCAATGGAGAGCTGTGGTGCGATTGAAGGAGATGTGTTTGCTGGAGGTGAAGATTGGGTCGAGCGTATGTCCGGCTACACGGGTGGGGGTGTCAACAAGTTGTTTGAGGCCGAGATTGGCCAGGTTGTCAAGAAGGGTGGTGGTGTTGCTGTCGTTTTTCTTTTCCAGGTGGAAGTTGAGGTCTCCTAGTAGAATGTAGTTCTCGGAGGCGAGGGCATGTGGACTGATGAAGTCAGTGATGTCTTCGCTGAATTGTTTACGGGTTCCTGGAGGCCTGTAGATGAGGGTGCCTCTGAGTGTGGTCCTAGGGTCGGTGTGGATCTGGAAGATCACAGAAAATTGTGTTGCAAAACAACTCTCCCAACACATTATGGACAATAATCTCCTCGACATGTTCCAGTCAGGCTTTATTCAAAACTGCAGCACTGAAACAACCCTGCTGCAAGTGATCGATGATGCGCTGCATATTCTCGATTCGGGGAATTGTGCCTTCTGATTCTTCTTGACCTTTCTGCAGCTTTTGACACTGTTAATCACAACACCCTCCTTAACATTCTCCAACAGAGAATGAGCGTGGAAGGCACAAATGGTTTGCCTCTTTCCTCTCAGACAGATACCAAATGATCAAGCTTGCGAACAGTCTCTCATCTCCACTGGTGGTTGGTCAAGGAGTCCCTCAAGGTTCTATCCTTGCTCCCACTCTGTTCAATCTCTATCTGGAACTATTAGGGAACCTTTTAAGCAAATCTGGAATCCTCTACCATCTCTATGCGGATGACATCCAAATCTACCTCAAGGTGTCTTCCCCTCATGATCTCTCATTACTCAGCTCTACTCTCAACGCTATTCACAAGTGGATGTTAGCTCACCAATTCATTCTCAATCCCTCCAAAATGGAATTCCTCCTCTTATCTACCTCTCTCTCTCCGCATCCTGTTCAATCCTGGATGGATCAATCGAATCTACTCAACAGTAAACCCATCATTGTGGACTGCGCTAAATCCTTAGGTATCCTACTTGACAAAAGACTCAACCTAATCTCACACATCAATTCCATGGCCAAGAGCCCACGCTATCAGCTGCGCCTTTTATGGGGGATTCGTCGGTTCTTCCCGGAGAATGACCTAAAAACCTTGGTCCAATCGCTAGTTCTCTCTAGACTGGATTATTGTAATTTTCTTCTGACTGACCTTCCAAATCTCACCTCTCCCCCCTCAAATCCACCCTCCATTTAGCAGATCGCTTCATTTCAGGATCCAAACGAAATGACCACATCACTCCTATCCTGTCTTCTCTCCGATGGCTTGCCATCGAGGCTAGAGCTATCTACAAAACAGCGTGCATCACCCACAAAGCTTTGCACTCTTCCTCCCCTCGCTATCTGGCGAAGAAACTGAAATTATCTGGAGGCTCAAGACCTTCTCGGAATGCGGAAAAGTTCCTTCTTGAACCCCCCTCCTTCAAAAGGGAAAAATTGTTGGCAAAATTGGTCTCAGGTAATGCGGTGAGAATCTGGAACTCGCTTCCTCCTTCGAACCGTGCCACCACCTCCATGCAGAGTGGACCTCAAATCTCTTTTATTCCAAAGACACTTTCAGAACTAATTCCCTCCTTCTCAGACCCCGCCAGGAAGTTCTTTAGTGATTGTTAATTTGTCACATATATTTATATTTTTGTTTGTACATCCTGTGCTTGCTGCGTTTGAATTGTGTTCCTTTTGCCTGCATCGTTTTGATTCTATGGCCTGCTATTTTTCGCCAGGAAGTTCTTCAGTCATTGTAAAATTTGGCACATTTATTCTTATTTTTGCTTGTACAGTCTGTGCTTGCTGTGCTTGAGATGGTGTGCCTTTTGCCTGCGTCGCTGTGATTCTATGGCATGCTACTTTTCTTTGTTCCATTCCTGCAACAGTCCTCTTATGTAACGTAACTGGTTCTATTGTACAGCACTCTGACTCCTTCAGGTAAAGTCCGCACTTTATAAAAATGCATTAAATAAATGAAAACTGCAGGTTAAACAATGATTTGGATCTGAAGAATAAATACCCATCAGGCCCTCTGAGGGATCAGATGGTCTAATGCATTGTGGGAACTGTAGTTCTGCCTTCCACGAAATTTCAGGCAGGTATTGTGTTCCCCGGGACCACCAGACGTCGAAGTAGCCTTCTGCTCTCTTTAACTCTGCTAAGGATTTTTGGTCGCTAGTCTGGTAATTGACTCCTTCACTCGACACTGCAACCAGAGGAAAATATATCCAATGTTCATACAACTTCCGCAGCAGCCCCGCTGTACTGTTTTTGCATCTTGTTTTCAGCAACACCATGTAAGCAGTATAAGCAGCTCTCCTATGACTCCCATTCAGCAATTGGGCCAGCCAGGACATCTCCTCACCCTGTCTCTACAGGCCTGGTAAATTTGAACTGACTGTGGTAGCCTGGCCCTGGGGACCACATCACCTTTACCCTGTAAGGGTTCCACGCAACTCGACCTGCAAGTGACTGATTGTCACTAGTGGTTTTTTGCATTGACCGCAATTGTAACATTTAATTGTATTATTGTGCACTGAATTTATATTGCTTCTAAAATCCATAACTCCGGTTGTATGAATGCTATCTTGTTTGGTTCTAGTGTGTAAATTAAGGTGAAAAATACACATTATTTTGATAAATTGGTGTTGGGTTTCTATTGAGTTGTGTAAATTACTTATCGTTCATGGTGGTACTCTGAAATGCTTAACACATGTTCCTTTAGTAAAGCCTGACTGCTCTTTGCCACTCTACTAGGACTGAGCTAAGGATTTAATAGTGTGAACCCAAAGACCAACTTTGCGGTTTGTGAGATGATTGCATGGTGAGCCTAACCAGAATCACCACATAATACTCCACCTTCCTATAGTTATGTTGAGCCAAATGTTAGTAATCATGGCCCCAGGAGGTATTTAAGGAGTTTACGGTTCATTTGGGGGTCTGACGGGTCAAGACCTTGTATAATGGCTGCCCTGCAAGTCCTGTTGCCTCTGGTTATGAATTTTTTTTTTTTTATAAAAGTGATGCGTGCAGCGTGTAAATAGAGGCATATGCAAATCAGGTGAATAAAATCAATTTTTTTGCTGCCGCAGAGTCTGCTTGCTGTTGATCCATTTTGCTTCCGCCTCGGTTGCTACACTGTTGACGGTAGCTGGCAGAAACAAAGTGCCATTAATTGTTTCTTTAGGAGTGCTGGGAATGTAAGAGTTTTGTAAGTTGCCAGTTTTAAGTTCTTATAATTTTTGATCACCATCCAGGCACGTGATCTGTGGCCAAAGTTTTTTTATCTAACAGCAGGGAGTGACATTTTGCGGCTTTATTTAAAATGTGTTTAAAAGTTGTAAAAGAAAAGTTCTTATTCCACAACTCAAATGTGCTGCTTAAACCTAAGGCCTTCGAGTAATGTATTATATAGATTTTTTGGCGTTTTCAACTTTAGACCATCGAGCTTTGGTAAGTGGGAAATGTTCTGAATTTTGTTTTATTTTGTACCACCATTTTATTGGGGTGTACATTCTCTCGATTGTTTCATTTTCAACCAAAATTCCAAGTGCACATGAGCTTTTGCCACATTCTGGGACAGTCGAAAGACGTGTTTCTATATTGTGGTCTTCCGCTTGTTCACGAATGCAGAGTATTTTCCGTGAAAGACGGTGCTAGCATAGCATAACGTTAGGAGCATTTTTGCTGCAATTGCCGATAGCAGTGGTTTGTAAGATGGACCCTCCAATTTTTGGGCCAGTGTGCTGAAAGTAAAAGCAAGTGCAATGGCTCTTTTTGACATATAGTCCTTCTGTTCATTATGATTGACTCTGCTGTCAATGTAGGTTCCCAAATACTTGTAGCTAGTTGCTTCTTCAATTAGCTTTCTTTCTAACCAGATTTTCCGGGAAGGGCTTTGGCGGTTGCTAATCAGCTTGATTTTTGATTTTGATATGTTAAATTCCAACTTGTTAGTAGTGACCTACTCATTCATTTCCGCCAGTGACCTCTGGAGGCCAACTTGGGTTAGACTCATTAGTACTAGGTCATCTGCATATGAAAGGTGGGATAAGGTTAGCTTTCCCAAGCGTGGTGGATGGGAGTTGGTCTGATCAAGCTGCGATGTTAGATCGGACATGAACAGGTTGAACAGGTGTGGGGCCAGCACTAACCCCTGCTTCAGGCCCTTGGTTGTGGTGAATGTTCTTGAAATCCTGGAGCCGTCACCCACCTTCACTCTTATCCAAGTATTGGTATAAAATAACATTACTCCTCGCAGCATTCTATTAGTAATGTTCCAATTTCTTAGTTTGCCCACAGGATGTGACGACCTACACTATCAAAGTCTGCTTTTAAGTCAATGAAGCAGAGGTGTAGTTTTTGCTTATAATTGTCCGCTTTAGTGCAAGTGTAAAAGAATGTGCAATCATTCCTGTCCATTGTCTGAAACTTGTCTGATTGGCCAGGATCAGGTTGGGCTTGTCGGACCAGTAAATGAGGTCTGCTAGAATCAGTGATGCGTAGCACTTTGCTTCTACATCCAGTAATGCTATGAGTCTATAGTTTGGGGGTTGGATATACCTGATCAGGCATGATATTTGAGCCCTGCCTACTGTGTGTCATGCAACTTAATAGTTCTACTTCTTTTAATACGATGGATAAATTGTTCCTCCCAAAAAAACAGGTCTCATTCTAAAATGGCCTGGGGAATACCGTTTGGTCCCGGTGCACCGTTCCTTCTGCCTTTGTGTTTATGTTGGTTACTTCTTCTGCTGAGTAGTTCAACGGGTTTGTTTTATTTGCATGCAAAGCATTGGTGTCTTTCATTGATTGTGCTGGGATATACTGTTATTTAGTTCCCCGCCCCATGTTGTCACTGGTTAGTACTCCCTGGTTGTGGCGATGTTGAATGATTCCAGTGTTGTGTCCCCATTGACCCTCCTGTTTTGGAATTCTGCCCAATCTTACTCCTGGACATTCAAGTTCATTACATTTGCTAGCCTGTTCAGGTTGTTTACTGTGTCCCAAAAGGTACTTGAGTTGGTTTGCTTTGCATTGAACTGCAGTATTGTCCAGAATATCTAGTTTCCATTACTTTTTTCTTCCCATGATTATTTTTGCATTCCTTCCTCAGGTGACGTACTTACTCCGATGCAGTTTGATCAATGTCAGTTGATCTTATTTTCCTGAATGCTTTCCCTAATTCTCTTTTCATTTCTTGCATTTTACGTGATGTGTTATGGGCCTTTCTTGGCTTATGCCTGTGGTCACCCAGCATTAATGAAGTCGGTTTTGGCGTGAATTCGGTTCAGGTGTCAATTAGGTTGTTTTTCTTGTTTCAACTGGTCATTGCTAGTTCCTTTATTGTTCTGTGCAGGTCCTGGAGGGTGTTGTTTGTCCACTGTAATCGCTTTACGTTGATTGAATGTATGCTCCCGACCATTATTGGGGGGAAACTGTGCTTTGGAGGGTTTAGACTATTATATGCATGTTGATATGAGTGATCACTCAGGGTGGTAAATTCAATTTAGAACTGTGATAAGAATGGCATTAATGATAGTGAGACAACTGTGAAGTCTAATAAGGATTGTGCATTTGCTCCATGATAGGTGAACTTTGGGGGAATGTCTTTCGTCGTTCTGCCATTTATCACTCTCATTCTCGGGTACTCTGCAATGCAGGCACCATTGCACCATGGCTTAAGAGTGCTTGAAAAGGTGCTAGCTAGCTCAAAGCGCACCAGCACACTGAGAAAGCAGAACTACGACTTACCTACAAAGACTGTCTACTCTCTCAAGTTGCCCCAATGCAGTGCAGCAACATTCCTTTCTGAGTTGCTTTGTGTCAATTATTTGTAACAACATCCAGGACCTCTGCCAATTGGGATTCAGAAGCAACCACAGCCCCAAGACTGCTGTTCTCGCTGCTACAGATGACATCCTCACCCTCCTCGACTGAGGCAAGACTGCTGCCCTCATCTTCCTGGACCTCTCAGCCACCTTCAACACCGTCTCCCACCCCACCCTCTGCACAGGACTCCACAACGCCAGCATCCACTTCAAAGTCCTAGAATGGATCCTCTCCTTCCTCACCGTCCGAACGCAAGTCAGACTTCCACCATTCAAATCAGAACCCACAGAGATCAGCTGAGGTGTGCCTCAGGGATCCACTGGAGCCCCACCCTCTTCAACATCTACATGGCTCCGCATGCAGCCATCATCAGTAGCCACAGACTCAACACCGTCTCGAAGGCAAACAACACTCTCCCTGAAACAGCAACTTCCACAATGTGATGAAGGCAGTCGCCACCTGGATGAAAGGCAGCTGCCACAAACTTAAGTCAGACACGACCGAAGTCCTACTCCTGGGCTCCTCCCCTCCACCTGAGCCAACTCTGGATGGCCCGCAGTGCTTGGAATCCCACCCATGGCCATGGACCGTGGACAAAACCTCGGAATCATCCTGCACTCCTCACTCTCAATGAACTGCCAAATCAAAGCAGTTTTATCCTCCTGCTTCCACACGCTCTGCCTCCTTGGTAAGATCTTCAAATGGATCATCACCTGACAAAATCAAACTTAGCAAAAATGAACACACATATGGATGAGGTAAAACTTTCACATTCCACACCTAGAGTTACCTCAAAACAGGAAATAACCCAGGGGATAAAATCTACAGCACAGGCAACTCAGGACGACCTGGGAAATTCCTGGTTGAGATCAATTACCCTCTCAATGAAAGAGGATCTCTTACAGGCCACTGAACAAAAAACGAACAATCAGGTGAGTCAAGCTAAAGGTCTGAAGAGAAAAAACAACCTCAACACTTCAGCAGAAAACAATGTGGTGATACTTGATGTTAGACCTGGCACCTGGGCGTGGGTCTCCCTTCCACTTATTATTACTGTTTTGTTGGTGTTTGCTGCTCTGAGCACTGTGCCACTGCCAATCAGTGCCACAGTGCAAGTGCTCCCTGTATAAAATGTGTATATTGATTGGATTCCATGATTGGCTTATTTGGTTTACTGTCAGACCCCAGTACCCTAGGAGACGATGTTGAGTCTGTGGCTTCTAATGATGGCTGCATGCGGGCCATGTCGATGTTGAAGAGGGTGGGGCTCCAGTGTATCCCTGAGGCACACCGCAGCTGATCTCTGTGGGTTCTGATTTGAATGGTGGAAGTCTGACTTGCGTTTGGCTGGTGAGGAAGGAGAGGATCCATTCTAGGACTTTGAAGCGTTTGCTGGCGTTGTGAAGTCCTGTGGAGTCCTGTGCAGAGGGTGTGGTGGGAGACAGTGTTGAAGGTGGCTGAGAGGTCCAGGAGGATGAGGGCAGCAGTCTTGCCTTAGTCGAGGAGGGTGCAGATGTCATCTGTAGCAGCGAGAACAGCGGTCTTGGGGCTGTGGTTGCTTCTGAATCCCGATTGGCAGAGGTCCTGGATGTTGTTACAAAGAATTGACACAAAGCAACTCAGCAAGGAATGTTGCTGCACTGCATTGGGGCAACTCGAGAGAGCAGACAGTCTTTGTAGGTAAGTCATAGTTCTGCTTTCTCAGTGAGCTGGCTAACACCTTTTCAAGCACTCTTAAGCCATGGTACAATGGGGCCTGCATTGCAGTCAGCAGGGCCAACTTTAAGGTCATACAACTGGTAAAGCTGCACCTGGTCCTGAATTTGGGGCAATGGCAGTGTGTTCAGAAATAACGTATAAGTTTAGAATCACCTGCTGCAGAGTTATAGTGTGTCCAGCAGTTTCCAGACAACAATGAAAATGCCAAGATATAAGAGACAGGAGTTTTGTCTAGCGGCAGATTTGACTCATCATAAAGTACCACATAGGATTCATATGCCTGCTGCAAAGAACTATATTTTGTGCGCGTTACTGCTTTTGTCCCAGAGATACTTTTGTTACTTGCAGTTCATAAATTACAATCCTAATACAGCACAGTGACATATGAGATGTCATTAAACAGCTGCATGCAAACTGTATGGTATGCGTTAGAACGGTAAACAACCTTTACCACGAAGTTTTTACCACGCGGTACCTTTACCACGCGGCCGTTACAATGCAAGTCGTTACCATGACTTGCGCTGGAGGGCGCTGTGGGATAAGGAATTTTATAAATGTATATTTCAACACCTTCCCTACTGTTACGGGGACTGGTGTTGGAATGTAAAATTCTAAAAATCCTAAATCCGCGCCCTCCAACGCAAGTCGTGGTAACGACTTGCGTTGTAGCGGCCACGTGGTAAAGGTATGCGTTGTTACAACCTGCGTTGTAACAACGTACATCCGTTAGAACATTATGTTTTCCCCAGTCTTTCATTATACTGATGGAGCTAAAAATTGTAAATATATACTTATTAGCAAAGCCAACCCCAACCACTAGGGTACATTTTAAATCTGAGTTTGAGCTTCTCCAGACCAAACACAAAATATACTGCCTACTAGTGGATGACATGTGATTATTACACCTTGTAATCCTCCTTGTTGTATGTAATATTTTCTATAGACTGATTTACACACATATGATTCATTGTCTCTGTATAATGTGTGTGCTATGTAAAGCACTCTGACAACCTACACCGGCATGAGTAGCGTTATAATACTAAATGTATGTGAGAGAGGTGTTATGGGGAGATGAGGGGAACTGTTGGAAGGTAATAGTGAGGGTGGTAGTGAAGGAATCGGAGAAGGGGGTCACTTGGGGTACGCCAAAAATGCTTCTTGCACCAGGTGACACCTAGTGGTCAGGATAGATCTTGGGCAGAAAGGGGTACTTTCCAGCAAAATACTAACCTTTAGGATATTTCCACTTTTTATGTGCTGCAGAATGTACAGAGAAAAAACCAAGGACAAAAATATTATTGCTCCTCATTATGCCAGCCTCAGATAGGCGCACCATTTTGGTACAAAACTATGTTTACATATCTATGTACATATGAGTTTACTTCAAAGTACATGCAGCACCCATGTAACGCCTAATTGATGCAAGGTACTGCATGGAAGCTGTTAATATAGAATACGATTTCAATGCACGCCATGATATATACATGCATAACAGCGTCAATACCAGTAAATACAATGCCAATGTACACCAGTTTCTATGCACACATAGAAATGTCAATACCAGTAAAAATAATGTTGTTGTATGGTATGACAAATGTACACATAATAATGAAAATTTCAGAAAATATTAAATCAATGGCCTCCATGTTATATGTACATGCAATAACGAGATTGTGTCATTGCTGTCACATTCATCCGAGATGAACTCCCCATCAATCATGAGCCAGAGATTGGTGGCCAGAAAGGACCTGCGACCCAAACCCAAGTCTACCGATTGATAAATCACTGGTGGGTTACACTTATCCCAAAGACAAACATGTGAACAGGGAACACCCTGATCGATCCCACTGATAGGCAGTTGCACCACAAACAGGTCCAAGGAAATTTGGCCCCAAACACATTCGGCCAAATGCACGCGTTCTCAAGATACCACAAAGTTAGATGCCACATGTAGTTGGAAACACTCAGCCAATCAGTAGTTAGCATGCATACCACACACAGTGATCACACGCTCACCATGCCCGACATCTGGACACTTACACAGTGGGACACATTTGCTCTACCCGAGGACGACTGCCACCTGTGCCCCCCTGATTGGATGGTTGCATTTATGGTTTATGACCCTTGACCTTGCTTCAGGCAGGTCGCTCCTCACACCTCACAGCACCACCTGTGTGTCCGTGCCCCCTAACCCGCTGATGCCGCTGCTGGAAGTTCAAGTTCCACCTCGACCCGCAGGCTACCACCTGCGCCTCATCCCTGGTGGCCAGTGGTAGGCCGTAAGCTCTTTTGTATTTTGCTTCTGCTCCTGCATTGTGTCTAGTTGTATTTTTCCCTTTTTTTCTGTTTTCCACTGTTGTATTGTGTTGTCCCCTTCTTGCTTCTGTACCCTTCCTTTTATTTCTGTTTTTCACTGTTGTATTGTTTTGTCCCCTTTTGCCTTCTGTACCCTCCGCCCGCTCTAATTCTCCTTTTTCTCCCGCTGCTGCGTCCCCTGCGGCCCGCCTCCCCGCTCTCCCCTCCCAGCTCCTCCTCCCTCCCACCTCCCCTTATATAGCGGCCGCTGTGTGGCCACGCGCAGCAGGCGTTGTTGTATTGTGTTGTCCCCTTCTTGCTTCTGTACCCTTCCTTTTATTTCTGTTTTCCACTGTTGTATTGTTTTGTCCCCTTTTGCCTTCTGTACCCTCCGCCCGCTCTAATTCTCCTTTTTCTCCCGCTGCTGCGTCCCCTGCGGCCCGCCTCCCCGCTCTCCCCTCCCAGCTCCTCCTCCCTCCCACCTCCCCTTATATAGCGGCCGCTGTGTGGCCACGCGCAGCAGGCGTGCCTAAGGCAAGCCCGTCTGTGCCCGTCCGCTCCTGGACCGTGCCCAGCACCAAAACCCCTGGCACCCATGAACTCCCTGTTTCCACGAACACCACAATGCCTGACTCTGCTGCGATGCCAGCACCCTCCACGCACTCAACACAGGACAAAGACACACCTGCTTCCTGGCCGCCCGAAGCGCACCCATGGACCCTTCTCCTGCCAGAGTTGCAGCTTCACTGGCCTCCGAGCCCCCAAACCGCCCACCGAGAAAGGACACAACCACCTCAGATGCATTCTACTCAACACCCGCTCCGCCCGCAAACACTCCATCGAACTCTGCGATCTACTCGACTCAACCTCCCCAGACGTCGCCTTCCTGATAGAGACCTGGATGAACCCCTCCTCTGCACTCAACATCGCCATAGCCATTCCTGACCACACCAACGGAACAGGAGGAGGAATCGCCTTCATCCACAGGAACACCATCAGAGACTCGTCCATCAACGATGACACCCGCAGCACTGCCAAAAACCTGCACTTCCAGATACACACCGATCCCGGCCCCCAGCCACAGTTCAACTACGCCATTGCCGACTTCATCAGTACGCACGCCCTTGCCTCCACAGACTACATCCCCCTCGGGACCCTGAACTTCTATCTCGAGAACACCAACTACACCAACTCCACCACTCTGATTGACAACCTTGCCAACCTCAGACTCAGACAGCTCATCACAACACCCACCCACTCTGCCGGTCACACGCTTGACCCCATCTTCTCCACAAGCTCCCACGTCACCTTCAGCCACACCACGAACTCCACTGGACCGACCATCTCTAAACCCACTTCACCTCCTGGAAACCCACCACGGATCACCGCACTCAGCAGATCCCCCGCCGCAGCTGGAGCAAACATCACCCTCACTCAAATCCCACCCTTCGACCTCACCAATGCCACCAACGCCGACACCGCCGCCCACAACCTCAGACAGTGGATCGACTACTGCACCAACACTCTCGCCTCAATCAAGAAACCCTCCAACAGACACACCAGCAAGAAAACCAGCTGGTTTACCGCAGACCTCCAGGCCTCCAAGCAAACCTGCTGAAAACTAGAAAAGAAATGGCACCACAAACAGACACCGGGCAGCTACGCAGTACACAAGAACCTCACCCGCAGACACCATTATCTCATCAGATCTGCAAAAAGGGCCTCCTTCAAGGACTGCCTAGTCAACAACGCGCACAACAGTAAAGAGCTCTTCAATATCGTGAAGGAACTCTCCAACCCCAGCTCCATCACCAACGACATCCCACCATAGCAATACTTGTGTGACTCCCTTGCTACCTTTCATCCACTGCAAGATCGCAGACATCCACGATAGCTTGAACAACCGGACCGACCTGACAGCCACTGAGACCTCTGACCCCACGGCCACCACCCACATCGGTCCCCTGCTCACCTGGACCAACATAAACGATGACGACACCATCAAAATCATGAACTCCATCCACTCCGGCTCTCCGTCAGACCCATGCTCACACCACATCTTTAACAAAGCCAGCGCCACCATGACACCCCATCTCCGCAAGGCCATCAACATCTCCTTTAAGACCTCGACCTTCCCGGATAGTTGGAAGCAGACCTAGATCAATGCCTTACTCAAAAATCCCAAGGCCGATCTGAAGGACCTCAAGAACTTCCGACCTATCTCCCTACTCCTGTTCCTGTCGAAGGTCATCGAGAAGAACGTCAATGGACAACTGACGCACTACCTCGAGGAGAACAGCATCCTAGACCCCTCCCAGTCCAGGTTCTGCAGCAACCACAGTACCAAAACTGCCCTCATCGCCGCCAAGATGACATCAGGGCCCTGCTGGACAACAGCGAAACCGCAGCCCTCATCCTCCAGGACCTATCAGCCGCCTTCGACACTGTCTGCCACTACACCCTACGCAAATGCCTCCACAATGCAGGGATCCGAGACAAGGCTCTGGAATGGACCACCTCCTTCCTCTCCTGCAGAACCCAGAGCGTCTGCCTCCCCCCTTTCTGATCCGAAGCCACCAAGATCATCTGCGGCGTACCCCAAGGATCATCCCTCAGCCCGACATTGTTCAACATCTACATGGCCCCGCTCTCCCACGTCGCCCGCCTGCACAACCTCAATATCCTCTTCTACGCCGACGACACCCAGCTGATGCTCTCTCTCCCTCACCAAGGACCCCCTCACTGCCAAAACCAACCTTCACAAAGGAATGAAAGCCATTGCTGAGTGGATGAAGAACAGCCATCAGAAGCTAAACTCGGACAAGACGGAGGTCCTCATCCTCGGCTCCACCCCCTCGGCCTGGTATGACTCATGGTGGCCGACCACATTGGGAGCAGCACCAACACCCACCAATCACGCACGCAACCTGGGGTTCATCCTCAACTCATCACTCTCCATGATCAAGCAAGTCAACGCGGTCTGGTCCTCCTGCTTCAACACCCTCTGCATGCTCTGCAAAATCTACAGGTGGATCCCCGCCAAAACAAGAAGAACGGTCACCCAGGCCCTCGTCAGCGGCAGGCTGGACTACAGAAACACGCACTACGCAGGAGCCTCGGCCAGACTCCTGAAACGACTCCAACGCATACAGAACGCCTTCGCACAATTGATCCCCGACATCCCTCGCCACAGCCACATCACACCCCACCTGAGAGACCTGCATTGGCTTCCCGTCAATAAGAGGATCACCTTCAAGTTCCTCAACCACGCTCAAAAGGCACTCCACAACACTGGACCAGCATACCACAACAGACGACTCACCTTCTACACCCCGAACCACCAGCTCCGCTCCTATGACCTAGCCTTCACCACCATCCCCCGCATTCGAAGAGCAACCACCGGCGGTAGATTGTTCTCCCACCTCACCGCCAAAACCTTGAACACCCTCCCCATCCTCCAACGGCAGATCCATGACCTGCTAAGCTTCAGGAGACTACTCAAGACCTGGCTATTCGAGGAGTAGCAGCTTCCTTCCCCCTCCCCCTCCCCAGCACCATGGGACCCTCGTGGGTGAGTATTGCGCTTTACAAATGTTCTGATTGATTGATTGACTAGGCCTGTATCTACATGCTTTACAAGAATGTGTAATCATTTATTTTACCTCATCAACTGTATGTATTACCGGACAAAACTGCTATTCATTGAGACTGTCTTAAGACACAACTCTGTTGATGCTCTCCTGGCTGCTGCGTTTAATTAAACCAACTTGATCCTGTTTTGCCAAACACCTCTTGTCTTTTCATGTTTTTGCAGGTATATTCATATGCGTGCAAAACAGTGTAATGCTCTGCGTTGCTTTAATCTGCAAACATTTTGCATAATTTATAAACAGATTAAAAAATAAACTTAAGCAACATGCTTAAGACATTTTCTGAGCCTACCTTGGGAAACAACAATACCAAAATGTACTTCACATATGACCTATATGTGCATTTCCATCAATTCTTTTCAATAGAGGATCTGTTTCCCCTGAGACCCTACCAATGTTGAAAATATTCACCATACATTCCTAACCATAGTACAATGTGTTCCTGCCTTTATCAGGAGTTAAATTCTAACCACATCCAGTGTGGAAATGTGCACACTTAATACATTCAGGGTAAAGATGTATGTTAGGTATATTGAGGGTGGAAATGTCCTTGTCACATGTCTGTTAATACCAACCAATTTGAATTCGCTTGTGCTCACCTACGTTGGTACAAATCCATTCCATAGATCACCCACAAATACCACTACTGGTGTATATATATTAAAATGTAAAATCCCACCATTTTAAATGTGAGTAAGTGCGTTTATGATTTATCCATACCCAGAAATGCATACACGCATAATTTAATTTATATGTGAGGCCGCTGGCTGCTGTCGTCAAGCAATGGGGTATGACTATGGTCTCCTATGCTGACGACACGCAGCTGGCGGTCGCCTTGAATGGGGACTCAGACCTTGATGCCCCCAGATTTCGGGATGGACTCTTGGCAGTGGCTAGCTGGATGAATTCCAACTGTCTCCAGCTTAATGCCAAAAAAACGGAGGTCATGATAGTGGGCAAGCGAACGGGATCTTTGGGGTGACATGTGGTGGCCCCCTGAGCTAGGGACAACCCCTGTTCCAGTCTCAGAGGTCAAAAACTTGGGGGTTTGGTAAGATCCTGCCCTCAGTTTTTGTGGCCACACAAAGAAAGTAGCGGCCACCTGTTTTGGCATCCTAAGAGGGCTGATACCCATTTTGAGGTTCTTTGATGCCTCGACTAGGCAGCTGATTATACAAGCATCCATACTATCCCAGCTCGATTATGCCAGCTCACTATTATTAGGGGCCAACCAGGCTGAAATCGCCCGGATGCAACGTATTCAGAACGCTGCAGCCAGAGCCCTGGCGGGACTACCGAGGTTCTGTTTTGCTGAGAGTACCATCCGTTCCCTACATTGGTTGCCTATGGCACAGAGAATTCACTTCAAGACCTTGTGCCTCTCTTTTAAGATCCTCAAGATGGCCTCTCCCCAGATTCTTGACAATCTTCTGAGGCCCTATGTGCCCTCGCGCCCTCTGAGATCTCTGGGCCAAAACGTGGCTATGGTCCCACGGTTTAGACTATGTAGAGCGGGAGGTCGCTCCTTCCGGGTCTTGGCCGCAAAACTGTGGAACTCTCTTCCGTTTCACATTCGTGAAATTGATGAGCTGCTGAAATTTAGGAGGGCTATCAAAACGCATTTGTTCCCTCATAGTTCTTAGGTTTCTGTTCTTTGTGCTTCCATCCTGCTCTGTTGTGTTGTGTCTGGGTACTCTTCCTGAAGCGCCGGGACGCCCCTTGGCTGGGGCAGCTGTGCGCTACAGAAGTGTTACTAACATAACATAACATAACATAACATAACATAACATAACATAACATAACATAATCAGAGACTATGCCGCAAAACAAACCTGGAGAGCTGTTTTAACTGTCCTGTGACTCTTCTGTACAGCACATCAACATGAGGTCTATGAGGTGAGATGCAGCCATGGCCTCTAGTGTGTGACTGGCAGTGGCGATTGAGTGAGAGTCGGGGTAACATCTGAGTGAATTCCCGTCTTTCCTACTACCGGAGTAACTGGCGATAGCATGCAGTAATATACCTGCTCTGCAGAGCACTGGTAAGGAGTTGTGATTGATTATTAGTGATGGAGGGAGATCAGTAAAGGCCGGCAAACCCAGCTTGGCCAGTCGTCGTGCCCGGGCGACTGCAGTGCTCCAACACTGTGTGTCCAATCGCATTAAAGCCAGCTGCACACACCTGCTGCAAGTGATACTTTGTCCATTTCCCTCCACCCCCAGCTCAGCCACAGCTGCTGCTGCACTGTTTGTGATCCAGGCCACGATGCCTGCAGATGCGCAGAGTGGTCAAACCTTTATTCAATCCCTGAGGCGTTCACCCATCCTATTCTCTAGTGGCTGGCCAACGCTCCCGCTACAAGTGATGCTACCTTCGTCTTTCCTCCTGCCATCAGCTTGGCAAGAGCTGTGACTATGGTGCTTGGATCTCTAGCTATGATACCCACAGAGACGCTGGGTGAGCAGGCTTCTCTTAGATCCTGAGTTGGCCATTGCATGCATTATCCAGAGGCTGCCCACTGCTCCCTGACAACTGCGAGCTAGCCACCTACACTGTGTCCAGTGGTAAATTCCAGGCCCAGTTTAGTGAGATCTGGCTTCTCCTAACAGCCATTAACGGCATTTCCAGGTTTGGGATCAACTGACAGATACTTATGCACTGTGACGAGAGGTGCTCCTCTGGACTATTTAACACTTCCCCAAACTTCAATATGCAGCCTCATAGTGCTGCATAAACATTTAAACCAAACAGAGAGAATTACCAGTAAAGTTGAGGGCCTTGTGGTAGACATAGTGGGCTATAAAGTCATTGTTGCCAGCCAGACAAGGGGCCTGAGTCCCAATGACTGCCTAGACCCCGGCTGGCCACCATCATCCACTGCCCCTGACTCACCAAGCAACTTGTTTGACACTGGACAGCCATCTACCCTCCAAAGCTGGGGAGCCTTAGAAGTGGCCTTCAACTGTAACTACCTATTTTGCTACCACTTCACAGTGTGGTAGACCCCCTAACCTGCTGCGATTGCCAGTCTTGTGGACCCAATGGGGTCAAGCATGGAAATCCGACATTCAGCAGGGCACCACTAGCTACCCCCAGGTAGGCGATGGTGAGTACCATAACAAATGCCCCCTTCCCCTTGCTGAAACCACCAGACTGCACTGTATCTATCCACAGCTACCTTACCTCACACAACCAAGACTCTTGGTAAAGGTAACCGCTTTAAGCACCCAACCAAAGTTTACAAATATGCTGTGCCTAAAAACATTGCCTCCTCAACAGAGCCCCAAAAGACTCAACCTCAGACTGATCCAACATCCCCAGAGAGAGAATCGCTGACACTACATGACATTATGAAAGCAATACAGGAGGTCTGCTTCTCTTTTGAGTATAAAATTGATATAGTGAGTACAGAGATTATGCTGGTTAGACCAGATCTCTAAAAAATGGTGGCCAGGATGTCAGAAGTGGAGGACTTGCTTGCTGCGCTGCAGACAGAAAATTCAACCCTGAAATCCCAAGTCAAAGATCTACACATGAGGACCCAGACCATGGAGGATCGAGGGGAGGACTTTGAAGGCTGTTTGAGTCACAACTGTCTTCATGTTATTAGCATCCCGTAGAGACCAGCAGCAAGCCCTAATACTGAAGGTGCTGCAACCTAGGGGCCTTTCAAATTGTTTCTCAGTTGAATTCTGGGCACACTGCCCAAACCAGGTGCAACTCCCCGTCCTCTGATAGCATGAATATTCAACTATCGGGACCATTATGTCATCTTGCGGGAGGCTCGCAGTGCTCCTACAGTAACCTATGGCAATACCACTGTTACTTGTTTCCCAATTCATGTTAAATGTACAAGAAATACGACGTAGCTTTTTGGAAGTCAATAAAGCCTTACGACAACGTAATATAAAGTCCTCAATGGTCTTCCCGGCTAAACTAAGAAAAGTGGCAGATGATAAGACATGGTATTTCACTGATCCTACAGGGGCACGGTACTGGTTAGATGATTGGAGAGCGGTGGCAGGTTCCCATTCACAACATCGAATAAGTCAGAGACGGCGAAACATCAACACTCCAGAGAACAACGACAAAACTGAACACCTGCAACAGCACTGTGATAATCAACAGGAACTAGACTCTTGACTCCCGACAATCTACAACTACAATACTTGCAGCTTTAGGCAACAGACTCCAGCATGGTAGATGAACCCTTGAACTTGTCTGACCATGGTGTTCTGTTGGCAGAAATTGCTGATAGAGGTCCTGTCCTCATACTACAGATGCAGGGGACACCAATCACTAACTGTAAAACATTTCCTTTACTGGGGATGTGGTTGGATAATTGCTGGGCACAGAGCAAAGCCACCTATAGTTAGTCTGCTGTTATGGGGTGACAGACGCTCCACAGAGTTGGGAGGCAGATAGTTTAAATTCCGCCAGGCAGGGAGGCGGGTTTGTATTGGGATTGTTCTACCTGTTTATGTAATGATTACATTTTCTTTTTGCTTTATTCACAGACTGCTACTAATGCTGATACCTCTCCCCCTGAGGGACCATCCCCTCCTCCATTCACCACCCTCACAGCTTTTGGAAGTGGTACTATACTTCTGCCCCTTGACCATGTCTAGCCCAATGTCAGACTCACTTCTTAGGTTGCTCTCCTGGAACGTTAACGGGCTGGGAGATAGAATTAAACATGGGGTCATTTTGCAATACATCAATACACATTCCCTGATATAGTCCTTTTTCAAGTGACCCATATTATGGGAAACTTCTGTTGGGCTTTGGACTGTTGGGGATACAGGATGGTTGCACACTCGTGTTTCACCACTGGATTGAGAGGGGTGGGTATCCTAGTGCGCAAAACATTACCACTGAGTACTCAGCACACATGGCAAGATACTCAGGGCCGGTACGTAGTGATCTTGGGGTTGTGGGAAAACAAGTAGGTCAACATAATATCAGTCTATACACCTCCACCCCTCCATGCCTCCAATATATTTTTTCTCTGACTTAAGTACATTGCTTCTCTGTCTGCAAGATGACCTTTTGTTGATCGGAGGCAGCTTTAACTTCGCCCTCAGTGAGGAGCTGGACTGTTTGCTACCCAGACTGAAGCCCACTACTCGTCACCCACTGGCAGTCTTCCTTGTAGTGTGTGGCCTCATGGATGTGTGGCGCTCCTACAACCTGCACAGCCATACACATTCTACTCAGGGGCACACAGGAGTCAATCAACGGATTGATTACATCTGCAGATTGGTACAATACCCCCCACCCCCATTTCCACAAATTCCACACTTAGGAAGAGACATGTTTGACCACTTGACAATATGGGCAGTGTATGGCATGCCTCCCCAACAAACTTGCTGTTAAGGATTGATTACATCTGCAGATTGGTGCAATACACCCCCCCCCCCCCATTTCCATGAAATCCACACTTGGCAAGAGACATGTCTGACCACTTGTCAATATGGGAAGTGTTTGGCATGCCTCCCCAACAAACTTGCTGTGAAATCACACTCAATCTCTGTTTTTTTGTGGTACTCCGCATTTGGGAGAATTTCCAAGTCACTACTGACAAATATTTTGCTGAAAATGAGCAATTAGTGGTCGCAGTGCAAACCCTCTGGGAGGCCTTTAAAACATTCATAAAGGGACAAGCCCTCTCACTCATCTCAGGGCACAAGAAAGACAAAAGGGCACAGAATTGAGACACTAGAATGTGAAATCACTGATTGGCCCAAACTGGTCGCCCAGCTATATGATGCCATACAACACATGATACACGTAAAACATTGGGAATACCGCAAAATGGTATCCGATGCTGCCAGGAATAGTCACCGAGCGACTGAACACCACATCTACGAGATTGGAGACAAAGTAGTGAAGCTACCTGCGTGGCTTGAAGGCCATGAAAAGGCTAACAGGTGGGTCCTGAAAGTATAGACCAGCAGCGGTAAGTGGGAAACAGGAGGTAACAAGGGCTTTCTCTGAGTACTATGCCTACTTATAGTCCCCGGTGGGTGCCGCCCCGGCAGAAGCCTACCACAACATGCTGGCTGATATTCCTCTCCCTAGCCTGTCAACTACTGATAGGAACCTCCTAGAAGATAAAATGACAGAGGAGACAGTGCGAGCAATCCGGGACATACCTAATGAGATTCCCATAGAACTTCATAAACTAATGGCTATGAAAAAACTCTGTGAGAAGTTGGCCTGGTATATGCTGTCCACTAGTTAAAGTGGGCACCTTGCACCAGTACAATTCAACTCTTATTGATGATAGGTTAAAGACAACCTTTATTGAAAGCTATCCTAGTGGTAGCTATGGAGAGCAGCCTTAAGGCTAAGTCAAGAAGGAATGTAAAGCAGCTTGTTTTACCAGTCTATAATCTCTGAGTGACTAAATGAAAGGAGACCACACAAGGTATATATATAAAAAAAATGTATTTATTGCTAAACACTCTGTACTAATCTCTTTATGAGATTAGAAGTTAAAAGTACACAATTACAATCAAAAGAAATCACAATAAGTTAGCATATATATTTTGAGCCCTAGGGGCATACCAAACCATATATCAAAATAATGGCATAAGAACCACAACTTAACTAGACACAAGGCCTAGAGCCTGTAGAAGTGCTTGGACCACAAGGAACCACCCCAGGTAGTGACACAGGGGACCCACGGGGGACGCGCGCAGTGTGGGAACACAGCAGCGAATCACTGTTAACTTCAATGGGGAAAGTCGCGGTTGGAAAATTACAGATTAAGGACACTTAGTTTTTTGAGAAAACCCCTTCAGACTTAAGGGGTTCTAGTGCCCACATCCACGGGAGCACTGGAGTACTCGAGTTACCTCACCGAGGGAAGCCAAGTGCATAGGTGTCAAACGGTGTTGGGTCGCGTTGTTGTTTTCAATGGCAATCTATGGAAAAGTTCTGATGCCGTGGAAGGAAGAAGTGTCTGAAGAGATCCAAGCCTAGATCTAGGATGTGAAGAACCTGAAAGCAGAGGGAACAGAGTCTGGGTCACTACTAGCCAGTGACCAGGGGCACAATAGGCGTATGCTCACCGATGTCGGGTACATCAGGTAAAGAAAAGTGGTGCTTCATTCCACTGCCACGAGGGTCAGGAGCGTCAGGGATGGTCAAGATGTGCAGGCGAGCTGTCTCACTCAGAAAGGTCGAGTGCTGAGGTAAAACCTAACATGTCGGAGAAAACAAGCCTTGCCTAACACAACCCACGCATTTAGAAGAAAATCGGCTTTAGTGAAGACCAGCAACGTCCAGGGGACTCCTTCTTCAAATGGGAGTCAGGGCAGGCCAGGAGGAACAAGGGAAGCCCATTCAAATCAAAGATATCCTTCGCAGGGAACTGCAAGTCGAGAGAAAAGGGATCATGAAGGCACCCCGAGAGCAATTATGAAAAGTAGGCACACATAACACTTGAGGAGTGTAGGTCCACAATCTTCCGGGTAAGAGCTGCTCGGGTCAAAGCTATAAGTAACCCAAAGCACAGCCTCGCAGAAAGCCGGGGAGCTGTTGCTACTTCAAACGTCCATGGTGTCCAGGAGTTCTGGTTCCACATCACTCACGATGGCTGTGGGTCTCAGCTTTGCTGGGGATTTGTGTCGGCCTCTGAGTCATCTGAAAATTCACCTCCTGGGTTGTAGGTACTTCGGAGTCCAGCTGGAACTTTGAAGATGCAGACCCACGATTGCTTCTTTGGTGCCTGCCAAGCAGGGGAGTCACTCCTTGATCGTGATGTAGAGCATCGAAGTTCTAGGATTTCATAGCAGAGTTTCATCCAGGTGTAATCTGAATTCCTGTTGCCAGTTGTTCCATACTTATACCCAAGGAAGGGGTTGGACTTACTCTGGGGACCCACCTATGGGAGAGTCGGGGAAGAGGGGTGGCTACACCCATTCCCTTTGCCTAGTTTCATGCCTTGAGGCACAGGGTCAGACTGATTTGCATATTGCCATGTCTGAACTGAGGTGGCAGACTGGGATAAAGAACGGTGATGGATTAAACCCAGATCTGTTCACTGGGTGTGAGTGTTTGACTGGTTCAGATGCTCCGTCCATCACCACCCCCTTTTGTACCACTTTGTTCGCCATAAGTTGGCAGGGTATGCTCAGACGTGAGTCCCTTGCTCACTTTGCCACTGGATTCAAGCAACCTGGGTTAAAGACGGCTGAAATGCCAGAAACCGGTCCTCGGCAGCTTGTTTCTGGTCCACGGAAAGGCATGGTTTGGCAGTTCGGGCTGGACTGTTCCCATGAGGCACAGGGTCAGACTGATTTGCATATTGCCATGTCTGAACTGGGGTGGCAGAGTGGGCTAAAGAACGGTGATGTATTAAACCCAGATCTGTTGACTCGGTGTGAGTGTTTGATTGGTTCAGATGCTCCGTCATTCACCACCCCCTTTTGTACCACTTTGTTCGCCATAAGTTGGCAGGGTATGCTCAGACGTGAGTCCCTTGCTCACTTTGCCACTGGATTCAAGCAAGGCAGGCTGAAGACGGCTGAAATGCCAGAAACCGGTCCTCGGAAGCTTGTTTCTGGCCCAGGGAAGGCATGGCTTGGCAGTTCGGGCTGGACTGTTCCCATGAGGCACAGGGTCAGACTGATTTGCATATTGCCATGTCTGAACTGGGGTGGCAAGAGTGGGCTAAAGAACGGTTATGGAATAAACCCAGATCTGTTGATTGGGTGTGAGTGTTTGATTGATTCAGATGGTCCATCCATCACCACCCCCTTTTGTACCACTTATTTTCATGCCAGAGCAGGGGAAGGCAGCCCCTGCAACCGGTTTGAAATGGGATATGCACAGGGATACCAAGTGTGGCCCCAGTGCAGACTTTCAGGTGCTAAGACAGTGCCCACACCCAGCACCAATACACTAAAGCCTGTCTGGGATGTGTTAACACCTCCCTCTGACAAGAAACCTATTGTCCAGGCCTCCCCTGCCAGAGTTTCGGTCAGCAGCAGGAGGCTAGACTTGTGTCTGTGGCAGCAGCATCCATTTTCTGATGCCAGGGCTATAGAATGCTGGTAGCAGGTGACCCAGTTGCCCACACATGTCTCAGTGGAAGGGAGGAATCATGCCTCCCATCGAGTCCTGGGTGGAGGCATGATTCCAAGGTGTTTGACACCAAATACGACATGTTTCTGTGCAGCCATTCCATACTTGCATTTTACCACAAGGATATAATGCATTTAAAAATATATGGTCAGGCTGCACCACTAACAACCCCAGAGGAATGATTCCAAAGGCTGTAGGGGTACTCTGCTCATGCATGGTCACCCTCTCAAATAAAACCATGCACCCTGCCTTCAGGATCGATAAGGCCTGCCATAGGGGTGACTGATAGGTTTGTATGTGTAGTTTATGGTAAATATAGGAAACCTATATCTGGGTAAGGTGTGCATACACCACCTTACACAGGCTGCAGTAGCAGACCTGTGGTGTCATTTTGGAATGCTTCCTAATACATGCTGCAGCCCCTGGTAGGCCTCTGGGGTACCCGTGCTCTGGGTACCTAGTGTACCATATACCAGGGACAGAATCCAATCTGGAGTGTACCTAAACTACAGGCAATCAACTTAGAGAGAAAGCAGGTAGGCTGGGGCACTGAATGGCAGGGTCCCAGCCAGACTAAAGTCAAAAATCAGCAAAACGCCCCAAAATAATTGGGGGTAACTATGTAGTCAGGTTCCACCTTCCTACAAGCTCCCTACCTGCTTTGTACATTCAAAGAAAGTTGCGATAATTGTATACGTCCCTATGAATAGAGACTTACCAATACAGTTGTCATCCACAAAGATGGCAGACCATCTGAAGACTGTTTTTTCTCCAGGCTGATTTCACTACTGAATGCCGAAGAAAAATCCTGGCCAAAGGTTTGGCCTCTCGCCTAGTTAATGTTATTAGAACACTTTTTCACCCTGATCAATCCAGCTTCATGCCAGGTCGAAATACCGCTTATAATCTCCAGCCATCCTCATGGCATGTTGGGCCACATTGTAGATCTGCGGGAATGTGCTCTAGTCCTGTCACTTGATGCGAGGATGGCCTTTGCCACGGTTGAGTGGCCACATATGTTTGGGGTTCTACATAGAATGGGCTTTGGCCCTCAGTAATTGGTTTGGCTAGGGTTTCTTTACTCAGACACATAGGCCCAAGTGACAGTTAATGGTGGTGTGTCTCCTCCCTTCTGGCTCTATCATGGCACCCAACAGGGATGTCCACTTTTGCCCCTAATATTTGCGATCATCTTGGAGCCCCTGACAGAGTGGATCAGTCAGGATCCCCTGGTTTGAGCACTCCGGTGAAAAGCTGATCGGGAGGATAGAATCTGCCTTTATGCTGATGACATCCTTCTCTATGTTTCAGACCCAACATTCACACTTAATAGAATCATTCGCATACTTACCCTATTTTCTATCTACTCCAGATACACTATCAATTCGAGGATGTGAGAATTTGGCCTGGTATATGCTGTACACTGATTAAAGTGGGCACCTTGGAACAGTCCAAACAAACCTTATGGTGATATAACAGGTCCAAGATAACCTTAGAAAGCTGTCCAAGTGGTAGCTATGGAGAACAGCAGCCTTCAGGCTTAGTCTTGAAGGAGTGTAAAGCAGCTTGTTTTACTAGTATCTTATAGTATTGGTTAAATGAAAAGAGAACCAGTATGTATAAAAATATGTATTTACTATAGTACACCAACTAGCCCCTTAATAGTATCTCCCCCAAGGAGATAACACAATATTCATAAATACTTAAGCAAGAAATGTCAGTAAATAGCACAAAAAAACAGTGGGCAACAGGGAGGACCAAACCATATATCAAGGAGGTAGTATAAGAACAATCGCTGGGACCCCCAGGAACCCCCAGGAACCATCCAAAGTAAGTAACTAGATGCCCCACGGAGGACGCGTGCAGTGTGAGAACATTACTGTGGACTCCGTACAGTTCTACAAGCAAGTCGCAGTAGGAAGATTACAAGTTAAGAGCCCTTCTCAATGGATTCTGAAGACAACCCATGGAAGACAGCAAGTTTGTAAGTCACCACACCTGTGGATATCCTGATACCGACGTTACCTGCCCCAGGGAAGCCGGGTGCACTGGACTGAAGAGGTGTGGGAAACTGTAGTCAAACCCAATGGAGGACCTCAGAAAGGAGCCGCTGCTAGAGGAAGAGTAAATTGTTTGTAGGAACTAACTCATGGGTTCTGGAGAAGAGTACCTGAAATCAGAGGGGACAAAGTCTGGGTCACGCAGGGGTGACCAGGAGGCAGGCAAGGGAATGCCCAACGTCGTTGAGCGCGTCAGGAAGACAATGATTGCCTTGTCTATGCAGCTAAGTAGTCCAGGCGACAATGTCAAAGCTAATGAGTCATCCAAGAGCTGTCACACACCGGATATCAAGTCTGGAGGGGTCGGTGTCTGTTGGGAGCACCAACAAGCTGTGGGTGATACAACATGACATGCAGAGGCAACAAGAATGCAAAGTCAACAAGAATGCAAACTCAGGACCCTCATGGTCCAGGTGACTCACCACAGCTTAGGGGAATCGAAGCGAGCCCTCAGCAACAGACAGAGCCCTCAGGAAGTCGAAAGGAGACTTTCAGGAGAATCCGCAGATTGAGAAGGAGAGAGTCCTTCAGCCTTAGAAACGGCCAGCCAACACGGTACACAAGTCGGTGCAGGACCGCCTCCATGATGCACTTGCAGCAGAACCCGGTCAGCTACGGTGTGGTGCCCACTGAAGTAGAGGAGTAACTCCTTCTTCCCAAGGAAGATCTCTTCTTTTGCTGTTAGAGTCCTACAGGTCTTTGGCAAACCTGTGCGGGACACGGACACAGGTGGTGCAAATGGACTTGAAGATGCGTAAAGCCGGAGTCAACAAAGTTGGTCCAATGGAGGTTTCTATCTTCAGCAACAAGTTTGTTGCAAGCAGTTCAACATGATCAGGACGATGCGGTTGTTTCGTTCAAGCGGTTGAAGAAGATGCTGTCTTTGTATCGAAATCAAATCCCACGTTGAATCTGTGGATCTACATTCAGGTGAGCCCTTAAGTACCCTGGCTCAGGGTTGGGATGATTCCATTGTTCCTAATAAGGGAGGGGTCAGATAGAGGGGAGGTTACTCCTATGTCCTTTGTCTGGTTTCACGCAAGACCCGGAGCCAGCGCCCCCTGGGACAGGTTTGAACAGGACTATGCACAGGGACACCAAATGTGCCCCGCATGCAGACCTTCTGGCGCTGGCAAGCGCTCCCACCCAGCCCCAATACACAATGTCCTGTCTGGGACCACCTCCCTGTGATAGGATACCTATTGTTTTGCCTTTCTCTGCTTGAGAATCGCTCATCAGCAGGAGGGCAGAATCGTGTCTCTAGTGGCGGACAACCGAGTTGTGCTGCCTGGGTCGAGCAGGCTAGTACCGGGAGCACTAAGAACCACACGGGCCCTTTTCCAGTGCATGGAATCATACTTCCCATGCCATCTACGGTGTGGGGGTATGGTTGCAAAATGTTTGATAACAAACATGATGGGAATCATTTTAGCCACCTTAAAGATAGTCACTGCGTTATGACGTGGCTACCACTCTACTGTCTTCTATGGTGTATCGCTGACAACTCAGGAGAATAGGCTCCGTAGTCTGCAGGGGTGTCTTGCTCATGAAGGGGCACACTCTCATGTAAAACCATGCACTCTGCCTTTGGGATTGCCTACGACCTGCTGTAGGGGTGACTGATAAGTTTTATGTGCAGTGATCTTTTCGATGTGGGGGGGATATGTACAATGAAGTGGCAGAGTGTGTCGTTAGCCTCCTGGGCTTAACGACACACTCCACCACTTCAGAAACACAGTGCTGCACCATATTTACAAGACTGTGGTGCAGCCTTACGTTTCCCTATGCGATGGCGCTAAGTTTAACAACTTAGCGCCAACGCAGGCACCCTTGCACCAGAGTGCAAGGATGTCTGTGTGCAGGGGAGGTTTGTTTTTGTGTAGAAAGGTGTCCATTCCTGCACATAAATCATCCTGAAATGCCATTTTGTAACTTTCATGTGTGCTGCTTCATGCTTCATGCAGCACACATGAAAGTTACAAAATGGCATTTTTTAAAGGTTTCTTTATGTACAGGAATGGACACCTTCCTGTACATAAACAAATCATGGCATTTTGCTTTTTCCATGTGTGCTGCACAAGGCAGTACACATGGAAAAAATGATGAGAAATAATGCATTTCTTCTCGTTTCGCCAACTTAAGACCAGGATTTTCCTGGTCTTAATTTTGGTGCTGCCTCCTATGTACGCCACCCTTGTACATAGGGGACAGCGTCAAATACAATGGGTGCTGTGGTGGAACGCCCACTGCAACTCCCACTGCACGCCCCTTTCTCTCTAAACATAGCGTGAAAGGGTAACTTATGTACAAGGCAGCGTTGAGCCATGCTAAGTGGCTTAACACTGCCATGTACATAAGGCAAGGCCCCTATCGCCACGGGAACGTCACTAAAAGTGACGTTCCTGTGCCGATAGGGGCTTGTACATATGCCCCAGGAACTCTATATCTTTAGAAAGGGGTGATAGCACCACATTACACATGCTGCAATGGCAGGCCTGAAGATTTAATTTGGCTGGTATCCCATGGGCAGCATAATACATGCTTTAGCCCATGGGGGACCTCTGGCCCTGGGTACATGTGTGCCATATACAAGGGCCTGACAAGGTTACCCCAGTATCCAATCTGGGATGTACCTAGGTACTTACCACAACAGTTTAGGGAGAAAGCAGATAGACTGTGGTCCTGATTAGCAGATCCCATTCAGACTATTCAAAAACAGTATAACATCCACCAAAAAGTGGCGGTAACCATGAAAAGCAGATCCTACTTTCCTAAAGAGGAAGTCCCTAATTCACAGGGTACACCTGGATGTCTGCCACAGTCATATGTGCATTAAAAGGTTGATCCTGGGCCCTCTGTCCCATTTTTTTTAAATTCGCTGTTCAGCTCAATCTCTCTTTCCCTGTGAAGTATCCAGGCTCCTTCCTTGTGATGTATCTAGGATTCGTCACTCACTTAGGGAAGCACATTGACAGGCTGGCTCTCCCATACTCCAATGTAGGGTCCATCCAGCTTCCAGCTTTACTGGGCTATTGCACTCCATCTGATGGAATTCATCTAATCCTCATGTTTCCCTCAGGCAGTCATGTCTTACCCACAAATGAAAGCAAGGCCCTCCATGTTATGTAGCAGGGTAGGCACATCTGTACCTATGGTACAGTCACAGCACATTCAGGGGCTTATTTATGAGGCCCTTAGATCGGCTTTGCCTCACTTTTTGTGACGCAGCGGTGACGTAAAAAATGCACCACACTGTACCATATTTACAGATTTTTAGTCAGATGTGTCACTTTGCAAACCCTTGGCTACATTATATCTGCATAAGGTATAATGTATGCAGGGTGGGCATTCCAGCGCAGAAAAGCCTCGTAGAAGTGTTGCAGTCTATGAGATTTCACTGTGCCATTTCTATGGCCTCACTGCATGAAATCCTCAGACCTTTTCACATGGGGCTTGCCCCATGTGAAATGACACATTGCTGGAGTCACATCTGTTTCCAGACACACTCCAGCAACGCAGCATTTTTGTGCCAACTGATATTCCACAATTCCTGACGTATCTGTTAATCCTTGCGACATGGAGCGCTATACAGTAAATACAGCGCATCCACGGTGGCGCAAGGAGGGTGCAATGTGTTTTACCACAGCGAAGCAACACTTTTCATAAATGAGGCCCTCGGTGACCATTACTGCAATCCTCATTTATCATGCTACCACCAGCTTACTTACATGCAGCACACACACTCAGTCTGTGCACACTGTTCAGTACTGCAGTCGTACTGTACTAGTTTATGCCACTTTGAACACATGCTACCGGGACATACACATTCACCATGTGCATACTTTTGCAAACTTCAAACTATATGTTATGTATGTCCTGCACAGGCACATGAAATTTTGCCCATGATTTTGTCCCACACATACACTTCCAGATCAACCTGATGTTGGCCAGGGGTGAGTTAAACACACAGTAGCAGAACTTTAAAAGAGGTGAGTGAGCCTGTAGGCCTCACTGCAGTGACTCAGGGTTGAATGGTCATGTTTACTACAACTGATCACTACATAGTATGCTGCCACCCCCACGTTTGCTCTGTTTTGACCCTGGCAAAAGCAGTAGAGTACAACAACTAAGAGAGTAGGTCTTTGCGTGGCCCTCCAGCAATTCATGACACAGGCCTATGTCATGGCACACATGCATATTCATTGTCCTCTAAAGGCATTCAGGACATGTGACGGGTACACAAATCCTACCATGCAAGGGAAAGGCATTACCTAACACCATCATTGCACTATATATTCAGTTACATTGTGTACATCTAGAACAATTTGTGATTGCATTTTGACATACATGCTTCATACATTACCCATCTCTAATGTGATGGTTGGCAAACATCTCCGTTGTCTTTTGTTTCCTAAATATCCCATGCATTTCTATTTCAGCAGTTTATTATGTTTTGCTACGCGCCTTTGAGCCTCCTCGCATTGCTGTGCAATTCATGGTAAATGTGTATTTTATCAAGTGTGGGCAAATGTAGTATTCACATCAATTAGCCCTGGAAAAGTGTTACATGTGTGCTGTTTTGTGGATCCCTAAACCTGCATGAATGATTTTTTACAAATGTCATTTTGACATCTACATCTGAGGCTATGCCTTTGGCCATGGGATATGTCTTCCATGATCTGTGATGGAATCTGCTGCAACATATGTACTAGCAAAGTGCTGTCACTCTGCCTGCTAGTCCGTATGTGAAACAGACATTAATTTGAGGATTGCCTCAGGGAATGACTTATTGGGAGATTTGTGAACCATAATACACTGAGTGCCACATTTAACAAACTTTGATGCAGCAAAATACAGCAAGACAGTTGACTTGCTGTTTTGATTTGTTCTGAGTTGGAGATATATTTATCAACAGCTAAGTTATACAAAGTGTACATGTTGACGCCTACATCTAGTTGACAAAATTTGGTGACTATATAGACACACTGACATTCACACATACACAGAACAATTGATGAGTTCCAAAGAAATATTTTAATACATGAGAAGTTGACATAGTTTCTGTCATTATTGACCTCATTTCCATTTTACTGGTTAAAAAAATCATCAACAATTTGGTCCGTCTCTGCTGACCTGACATATTATGGATATCTCCCCCTCAGAGTCTTTTGCCTCTTCATGCTCATGTGAAATTGCCCCCTCATAGTCCCATGGGACATGGGTCCTTTCACATATATTGTGCAAAACTGCACAAACTAATGTTATTTTGCATACCATGGTAGGTGTATAGAGCAGTCTGCCACCTGACTTGTTGAGGCACCTAAAGAGGGACATGAGTACCCCAAACATGTACTCCACCACATTGCAGGTTTTGGACAGAGCTGTGTTGTACTTCTTCTGCTTCTCTGTCTGTGGATTAGTGTCTGGAGTCGTCAGCCATGGCTGCAAACCATTTCCCTGGTCACCTGGAAATAGACAACATCATAAGTCAATGAGCGTATTCTTTGTGCCTTCAACAGAACTACCTATGTATCATTTGTATGCAGGCAGTATGAAACACATTTTGATTTAATTGACACTGATATGTTTTGTTGAACATTGCTTTACATGTTTGTTGCACTTTTTGTTTTATATATTGTATAGTTTTATATATTGTACACCATTTAAGGGATACAACACATCAACATGAGAGTTAATGTGTTTCGACAGACGTTTGGCAATATAAGAAAATGTGTCTATTTTTTCTGCTAAGTGTAAATTGGGGACTATGGGGCATATTACCAAGGGGGGTGATAGGCAATTATCGCCGATTTAGCAGCCGTTTTCACCCGCTAAGCGACGATAATTCTATCGCCCTATTAGCAAGCTGTCGCTAACTAATGTTAGCGACAGCTTTAAGGCGATAGCGAGCGGTTTGGGGCCCACTTTGCATGTCAGCGATGTTTATCGCTAATGACATGCAAAGTGGGCGTACCCAACCAATTAGCCACTGAAAGCAGTCGCTAACGTCGCTATCGCCTATTAGCAAGGCAGGCGAAGCGTTGTAAATATTCGCGCTTAACGCGAATATCTCCAAATACTAAAACCTGCCCAGACCAGTTCTTAACCATGTTATCCAACGGGAGGTGGATAACATGGCTAAGAGCATTTCGTCACTAATGTGTGAATATCGCTGTATTCTCAGCGATATTCACGCATTTCGCCGCTATCGCTGGATATTTTAGCACAATGGAAAAAAACGTTGCTAATAGCATGTTTTCTCCGCTAACATATCCAGCGATAGGCAGCGATAAAAAAATCGTCCCTAAGCCTATTTAGCGATAAATATCGCTACTTGTTGGTAATATGCCCCTATGTGTGTAAAATATCTCCAAATGTAGATGGGAGTCTCTTGCAGTCATATTGAGATCGTTGGGTTGGAATAGTGACAGTAAGTTTGGCACTCACAAATAAATCTGGCATAATTTCAACAGTGATGTGCTTGGTTGCCTACATGGTATGCCAGGGCCTTATATTTGCATTGTTTGTTACAAAATTTCTTGTGAAATTGCTTATTAAAAGGTTCTCTTGTTTGACACGTGTCATGATTATTTCAGTTTGGAATGACCATCCTTCAGTATTATTTTCACCATGGTAGGTTATTAGGATGAACTTAGATTAACACAGGAATAGAAATGTGTCCTCCTTTTCTGCATGATACCTAATTATGTTTGGAAGACTAACTTGGTCCAACAGACCTGTCCAGTAAAATTCAAGTCAGAAAATGTATGATGTGTAATTTCAATGTTGATGAATCCGTACTTGTTGGCCTTGAGTTTTTACACCACTTCTTGACCATAAGATTTGTTTGTGGTAATTACACTGTGATAAATTTCCTTCATCACTATGTGACCTATTATTTCCTGGGTGAAGCGGATGGATTCAGCACAACTTATGCTGCATGCAAACTGTAAAAACTACACATTTGTGCAGATGCATCCTTTTTTACATATGATTTAAGTACTTGCTCCCGTCTTGCATCTAACCACGTGACATAAGGCCAGAGCAAGCCTCTTATAAATATGCCCCTTAGTTCCTTGTTTTTTAACTAAAAAGGGCTTATCAGATATATTGGGATAAAGGTTTCGGCTTCAACACCCTAAACAACTTCTCATTCATAATGTGACTTTGCAAAGAACCTACAGGGACATTGTGCCCACTCACACTGCCCTCCAAAACAAAAACTTCATATAAGCTTCCCCCTCTGTCTGGTCCTCACCCTATCACATCAAGCTGGAGGTTTATGATTCTCACAGACACACTTCTCTTTGCCAATATTGGATGTATGCACACATCTTTTGAAAGTACTTTGTGAGTGCACACATATCACCCTTTTCTGGCTCCCCTGGCAATCTAGAAGACAGTGATGACCGAATAGGCCTTTTGAACGATTCTTGGAAAGTTAATCCAGTTCTTGGTACAAACACATTTTAAACATTTTACCTGGCTCTGTTGATGGTAATGTGTCACAGGAACGCTTGGGTATATATCTGTTATATCAAGCAACTGGCCGCCTTCCTTGAGACGAACGGCTCCCTCGACCTCTCGCAGTCTGGCTTCCGGGCCAACCACAGCACCGAGACCGCCCTGATCGCAGCTACCGATGACATCCGAGCCCTGCTCGACAACGGAGAAACGGCGGCCCTCATCCTCCTGGACCTCTCCGCGGCCTTCGACACCGTCTGCCACCGTACCCTAGTACAGCGCCTCAGCAACGTCGGAATCCAGGAGAAGGCACTGGAGTGGATCATCTCCTTCCTCGACGGACGGACACAGAGATTCCGCCTCCCCCCGTTCAGATCGGAGGCCACCGAAGTCATCTGCGGCGTTCCTCAAGGCTCCTCGCTCAGCCCAACACTCTTCAACGTCTACATGAGCCCCCTCGCAGCCATCGCACGCCAGCACAACCTCAGCATCATCTCCTACGCCGACGACACCCAGCTGATCCTCTCCCTCACCAACGACCCCACCACCGCCAGAGCCAACCTGCACGAAGGGATGACAGACGTGGCCAAATGGATGACGAACAGCCGCCTGAAACTGAACTCAGACAAGACGGAAGTCCTCATCCTAGGATCCTCACCCTCCGCCTGGGACGACTCCTGGTGGCCCCCCGCCCTGGGCAGCGCACCCAAACCAACAGACCACGCACGCAACCTGGGCTTCATCCTGGACTCCTCCCTCTCCATGACCAGACAAGTCAACGCCGTCTCCTCGTCGTGCTTCAACATCCTGCGCATGCTACGCAAGATCTTCCGATGGATCCCCTCCGAGACCAGGAAGACGGTCACCCAGGCCCTCGTCACCAGCCGTCTGGACTACGGCAACTCCCTCTACGCCGGAACCACCGCCAAACTCCAGAAGAGACTCCAGCGGATCCAGAACACCTCAGCACGACTCATCCTGGACATCCCCCGCCGCAGCCACATCTCCGGACACCTGAGAGACCTGCACTGGCTCCCGGTCAACAAGAGAATCACCTTCCGGCTCCTCACCCACGCACACAAAGCCCTACACAACCAAGGCCCAGGATACCTCAACAGCCGCCTCAACTTCTACGCTCCCAAACGCCAGCTTCGATCGACCAGCCACGCCCTCGCCGCCGTCCCCCGCATCCGAAGAGCCACCACAGGAGGAAGGTCCTTTTCCTACCTGGCCGCCAAGACTTGGAACTCCCTTCCGACCCGCCTCCGCCTGACCCAGGACCACCTCGCCTTCAGGAAGCAGCTCAAGACCTGGCTGTTCGAGCAGTAGCGGACCCCCCCCCAGCGCCTTGAGACCCTCCGGGTGAGTAGCGCGCTATATAAATGCTATGATTGATTGATTGATTGATTGATTGATTGATTGTTGTTGTATTGTGTTCTATTATTTTTGTGATGCTGCTGTATGCTGAATTATAACAAGGCGATTTTGTTGAGTTGCTGTACTGTAGTTGTTGAGTTGGATTGTGCTTTGACTGCATTTCACTCTGTTATGCTTTAATCGTGTTGTTTTGTCTACCTTCTTGTGTTATGTCTTGCTGCTCATTTTAGATAAGAAAAGAAATGATGTGACATTTCCAGCTTAGTGCACCTCCCTTTAAAGTTCTCATGACAAGCAACCACCACTAGTGGTAAAGCAGCCCTGCTCCAGGTCTTTAAATATTTAAAACATCAGTCAGGCCAAACCTATAGGTTATATTATGCTTTGTTATGCGAATTTTGAAGCTACTATCACCCAAAAGGGTATCTTGGCGGTGAGCAGGTATGAGTCTAGCTTATCCCAGGGTCTAGTGGGATGGTTTGCAAAATTTCAAGAAGAGACGAGGAGGCACCTATATGTAGCTGCAGATGGCTCCATGCCTTAGGAGTGATGGAGGAGAAGGTTCAACAGGCACATTTGGTTTCCCATAAGCGTGGGATGTGTGCAAGTAGGAGCCCGAAGGAATGAAGGTTTGTGCAAGCAGTCACAATTGTTGAGGTATGTGGACTAGTATTATGTAGTACCTTGAAACTGTGGGTGAGGAGTTTGAATTGTTCTTGTTTGTATATTCAAGTGTGGTGTGATGTGAGTGTGGCATGTGAGGTTGAGAGTAAGTCTGGCTTCCAGGCTCTCTGGCTGCCACGTTCTAATTGGCTTCTAGTTTTCTGGTGAGTTTTATGATGATCCTTGCAAAGAGGGTGTTCCCTTTATCCAACTTACTTATGACAAGGGCATGTGTGATGTTTTTCTATCTGCCGCTTCGGAGCCATTTCAATCAATTAATCCAGCAGAGGTTGGTAAAGTGCAACTACTCACCATCAAGGGTCTCAAGGCACTAGGGGTAGGGGAGTCGGCTCCGTTGTGTTCTGGGGTCATCCGAAGAGCCAGGTCTTGAGGTCCTTCCTGAACTAGATCAGTGTGTGGGCTTGCCGGAGGTGGAGGGGGAAGTCATTACAGGCCTTAGCAGCTGGGTAGGAGAAGGACTTCCCTGCTGTTCTGGTCTTGTAGATGCGTGGACTGGTGGCCAGAGAGAGGTCAGCTGATCTGAGATGTCTTTTGAGTACATGGAAAGAGAGGCGGTTGTTCAGGTATGTTGGTCCTGTGTTGTGGATGGCCTTTTCTGCTTGAGAGAGGAGTTTGAACGTTATTCTTGTTTCGATAAGGAGCCAGTGGAGATCACAGAGGTGTTGGGTGATGTGGCTGTGACGAGGGATGTCTAGGATCATTCTGGCAGTGGTATTCTGGACGTTCTGGAGTTTGCAAAGTAGTTTCTTGTTGATTCTGGTGAAGAGAGCATTGCCATAAACCAGTCCACTACTGATGAGAGTGTGCATGACAGTTTTTTTGGATTCGGATGGGGTCCATCTGAACGTTTTTCGAAATATGCGGAGGGTGTTGAAGCAGGCCGTGGATACGGCATTGATCTGGCGGTTCATTGTGAGCGATGCATCTAGTATGATGAAGAGGTTTCAAGCGTGCTCCATTGGGGTGGGGTGTTTCCGAGGGCAGGGGGCAACCATGAGTTGTCCCATGCAGAGGGGGTGGAGCCAAGTATGAGGACTTCTGTTTTCTCTGAAATGAATTTCAGGAAGTTATTCTTCATCCAGGTGACAACGGCTTTCATCCGTTCTTGGAAGTTGTATCTGGTGATGTTGGGTTCGTTGGTGAGGGAGAGGATAATCTGGGTGTCGTTGACGTAGGAGACAATATTGAGCCATGATTTCTAACAGTGGTTGCAAGTGGGGCCATGTAGATGTTGAAGAAGGAGAGGCTGAGGGAGGATCCCTGGGGCATTCCACAGTTGGTCTCTGTTGGTTATGGGAGGTAGGTGGGAGTCTGACTCGCTGAGATCTGCTGGTGAAAAATTAGCATATTCATTTGAGGGCCTTTCTGCGGATGCCAGCATCGTGGAGTCTGGTGGCTAGTGTGCGGTGGGATATGGTTTCGAAGGCAGCTGAGAGGTTCAGGAAGATGAGGGCCAGAGCCGGACTGGCCATAGCGGGCACCGGGCTGCAGTTCGGCCCTGGTTGAGGAGGGAGTGAATGTCGTTGTGGCGGCAAGTAGGGCAGTCTCTGTGCTGTGGTTGATATGAAATCTGGATTGGGAGATGACCAGGACATTGTTAGCTTTGATGAAGTTTGCTGGCTGGGTGTTGATGGCTGTTTCTATGACCTTGGCTGTAAATGGAAGCAGGGAGATCGGGGTGAAGTTTTCAAGGTCTGTCTCATCTCATCGGAGGGTTTCTTCAGGAGTGGGTTGACTTTGGCATGTGTCCATTTGTCAGGGAATGTGGCAGTCTCGAGGGAGCAGTTGATCGTCCGGCGTAGTTCCGGCATGATGGCCATGGCGGCACTGTGGAAGAAGTGGGATGGGCAGATGTCTGAGGGTGCTCGGGAGTGGATGTTCTTCCTTATCTTTAAGGTGTCTTCTGTCATGAGTGGGGTCCAATTGAGCAGGACCTGTTGGGTGGCATTACTAGGGGGGAGCTGGAGTGTTGTGGAGGTCTTGGTTATCGAAGTTGTCATAGATCATCTTAATCTTGAGGTGAAATAAGGTGCTGAATCTGTTGCAAAGGTCTTGGCAGGGTGGGACGCCTGTTGTTTTGCTGCAGGGCTTGGCATATTCCTTGATGATGGAGAAGACTTATTTGGTGTTATTCAGCTTTGGTGAGGATTCTGTCTTGGAGGTATTTCTTCTTTGTGGATTTGATGAGTTGGTCGTATGCTGCGGAGGCTGCTCTGTAGGCGGCGCATGTTTCTGAGTTTTTTTTGTTGTTGAGTCGTTGGCAGGAGCAATTGGATTCTTGGAGGGCAGGGGTGAACCAGCTTGGTTTCTTGCTGTGTTGCCCTGTGGCTTTCTTGAGGGGGCGAGTGTGTTGGTGCAGTTTGTGATCCCGCGGTCGAGGTTGCATGTTGCAGCATTAGTGTCTGGCATAGTCAGTGGTGGGGTGCTGATGAGCGCAGAGGTGAGCTTTGTTCCAGCTTCTAAGGGGGAGGCAGTGGGCGTGCTCGTGTACTGTGGTTTTTTTGAAGGAGAAGTCGCTGAAGTGGTGGTCTGTCCAGTAGAGTTCTGTGGTGGGGCTGTAGAAGGCGCTGTTTCCTTCTGTGAAAACGGGGTAGAGATTGCGCCCCACTGTGTGCATGGGGGAATTGACTAGCTGCTTTAGTCCTATGTTGGCGAGATTCTGTAAGAGGGAGGTGGTACTGGGGTCATTGTGATTGCCTAGGTGGAAATGTAGGTCTCCGAGTAGGATGCAATCTGTGGAGGCGAGGGGGTGGGGTGTGATGAGGTCGGTGGTGGTGTCAGTGAAAGGAGCACGGGAACGGGGAGGCCTGTAGATGAGGGCTCCACGGAGAGTCGTTTGAGGTTTGATTTGGATCTGGAAGTGGAGGTGCTCCATGAGGGTCGCAGTGTTATCCGGGCCGGTGGTCATCATGCGGAGGGTGCTTTTATGGGCGATGGCGATGCCCCATCCTGGGCGGATGGCGGAGTTGAAAACCTTCTTCAGCACCTTCAGGATAGGCAAGCATGAGGTGGTGATGGCATTGACTTAGGCAGACATTTTTTTTATCTGTTTTATTAGGTTTTCTTAATCAGGACAGACATACACAGTATACATTCCTTTTGATAGTGGCTATTTAGTAGGTACATTTATATTGAATATACATCAACATTTAAGATTTAATCACATTTCTGACTGCAGTGTGTATTTGAGTCTTGAACATTAATCGCTGGTGCTCATGGAGGCTCTGCTGTGCCTGAGTGCCTGATACATGTCTGTTATGTTAGCTCTCTCTGTGTAGTGGTCTGTGAACTGGAGAGGCGGGTAATAATATAACAAGGACAACTTAAAACATAACAATTGATTGTGTTATAAAAAACCGGAGTGTTCCTTGGTTCACCCGCCTGGTGTGCTCCTACGCAGTGGCATTAGCTGAGGGTAAAGCCTCTGTGTTTGTATTGTGTATGTTTTGCAGCTCGGGTAAAACTGTGTCCCAACTTGCAGCAAGTGGGGTCTCGAGGATACCCAGGGTGCAAAACTCTCAGCCTTAGCCCACGCCAGCAAGGAGCATCTCCACGCTAGTATATGAGGGGGATCAGGAGCCTTCCATCTCCTGGTGATAAATCTCAGATCAAAAAAACCTAGAAGTCACTTTATGTTTCAGGCTTCTACGATAAATATGCAATATGTAGATTTTCCATTTAAATGGAAGAGAATTGTCTGTGCATTGGCTAAGAGTATCTGCTACCTCAATCCAGTACCTATGCGGGTTGGGGCATACCCATAACATGTGCAGTAGATCTGCATCAATGAGACAGCAACAGGGACAAGCGGGTGTGAGATATGCTCTTTGTGTGATGTAATACTGTATTTGGCATAGGCGTACATTCCTGGGATGTGCACAGGGTTCTCCAGCACTGAGGCCCATTCGGGATCCGTGAGCAGATGGTGTAAGTCTCCCTCCCAGTGGAGCCGATGCTGTGCCAATTTGACTGCAGTGTGTTGTCTCAGCAAAGCAGCAAACCATTGCGTGAGGTATCCTCCTCGCCCAATTATCTGCAAATACTGTATGGTGAGATGGGTTGGAGCCCATTGGTTAAATTCCCCATTTGGAAGCAAGGGCAGCCAATAGCTAGCAATGTAGTGAGAAATGACTTGGGTGTAACCCGTCTTCTTCTATTAGTGTGTCATATGGGATTAGACACCCTACTGGTATAGATCTCTTGTATCCTGAATCCCCGCCTCAATCCTTGACTTGGGCAGTCATGTTGAGTTTGTTGTTGATGACGATCCCGTGGTTCTTGGCAAGGTTGGGGGTGTCATTATAGCTCTGTTGACCACCAGGAGGGTCTTGTCCTTGAGAAGAATGAGTTGCATGTTAACGGCCTAGGGGAGGACATTGATGTCATGAGAGCAGATGATGATGCTGGCTCGAGGCATCATGTATGCATTGAAGAGGGGGCAGGCTCAGGAAGGATCCTTGCAGACCTCCACATGAAAGGTTGCGGGCTACTGAAGTGCACGGTGCCATGCTGACTGACTGAGCTCTTCAAGTCAGGAAGGAGCACGTTCATGGGAGTGCATGTCTTTGGATTCATATGTCATGTAGATGTTGGATGAGGATGGGTTGGGTTGGGAGACTGTGTCAAACTGTGTTGCAGATACCATCTCTTAAATTAGGACTGCCATTGCCCCCTCGTGTGATACCACCCCCAGTCTCTAGAAATGACTGCAAAACTAGAGTTAGGCCTGAGTGAGACTGGAAATCAGGAATTGCAAAACAGAAAATGAAGCAGTAAGCATTCCCAGACTATCGGACTGATTACTAGTTGAGTTGCTAATTATGTTCTGTGAATATACCCCTGTTTACGCACGGGTCGGAAGAACAAGTTTGGTTTTATATAACAGATGCGATCATTATTGAATGCGTGAAATAACCCAACATTTGTTAAATGTCGACTGGTCAAACCTGCTGAAATTCAACAGTGGCAAATATATGGTATTTACCATATCATGCAGATTTTGGTATGTTAAACACCAACATCTGCATGTTATTTCCCATAAACTAATAATAGGTATTCATCCCACCCAAAAAATAATATACCCCAGGGTGTCATTATTTATCAAGAGTGATAAAAAACGCCTCAACTTGTAGTCAGACATCACAAATATTAGTTCCAGTGAGAGTATGCTTTCCCAAATGCTTCATGGGTTGAAGTAATTAGATGTTAGGCCATATTAAGACCTAGAACAAAGATCTTCTTACAATCCACCATATGGAGAGTACTACACAACTGTATTGAATGTATTTTATGTTAATTAAAACAGGGTTTGGCTTAGAATGTGAGAATAAGGCTGCACTGCTAGTTTCCCACTTTCACTCCCAAGTACCTGCACAATTTATTGATTTGGGACACAGGCTACAGCCATTACTACATACTAAACCCTACCAAATAATTCATTTATCCTACTGCTTTTGAGGAATTCATATAGTGAGATGATTAAGGGGATAAAATAAGTCTCTGGGTAGGACAACAAAATGACCATAACGTCTACAAAAGCTTCGCCGTCTTCTGAAATGGATGTCTTATAATAATAATAATAAGTTTCCCTGGAGTTACTCACTGAATGTAATATATTACTAAGGTGTGGTGATGATGAAGATGTGTGTTTGTGAGTAAAGGATGGTTGCAGTGCTGAAAGGTCATGTATGTGGATCACAAGATGTCCTTGGAGTTGCAACCATAAGGCTTTTTTGCTCTGATTAGTGTTGCGTGTCTTGTCATGTGATTTACCGTGATGTTTTCATTAGGGCAAAGATCATGTGATGTCATTTGCAGTCATGCAGTGATTATGCTATTTAATGGTTTTGAACTGGAAAAACTATTATGGGTGTTCTGTTATTGCATTGTTGCAAAAAATAATTTATTTTGAGTGCTATAAATAAATATTATTAATTGCCATGTAAATGCTTTATGGCATTCTTGCAGTGCATCCGTTACTTCCACATCGAGCCTAGAAAATCCAAAACTTCCCCCAAATTCATAGTTTTATGTGACAGTCTTAGAGTGCATACGTAGCTCAAGAAAAGCTTAGAAAACGTTCTTCCAATTCACAATTTTCCTCTGGCACACCTGTGAAGTTGATAGGGGGTTGTGTTTGCTTGCTGGCATCAAGATGGTAGGGCTCCAGCTAGCCTTCAGCCAGGAGGAAGCCGCCATAGAAAGGATTTGTCCCTTTGGAGTGGAACTGAAATCAAGAGTCCACCCCTGCCCCCCCCTCTCCCCCCCCGCCCTACATGTTGATGCGCTAAATGCAAAGCACATAGAGTGCTACTCCGCTGAATGTGTCCTGGTGTTGTCACCAGGATAAAGTCCCTATATTTCACAGGGGCTGGCCGACCCAGCTAGTAATGGCTGCCAAACCCGTGATCCTGATGCATTCTCTGCATTTCCAATACTGATTAGAAACCAGAGAAGTCTTGGGCCTGATTTAGTGTTGCACTGATATCCATTTGAAATGGGCTTTACTGTTTCTCGTAAAATATTGTCAAGTTTTATACAATATGTGTGCTTGTATTTTGTATCCTCACATCTACATGTAATGGAAAACACACCTGCCTCCTCCTGAAGAGGTCTCTAACCTTCATTCTTCTCTCCTTCCCCTTTAAGGTCCAGTTCTATTTCCAGGACACACTCTTGCTGTCATTCCTGTCACAGAAGAGAGTTATAAACAGGCAGTTCTGCCGCCCTTTGTGGATGGCTTAAATTCCTTGGCGTCTGTTGCTGATACCTTGCTGGCCAGCACCGACCTAGAGCAAGGCATTGAAAATGTCCACCAACTCCTAGAGGCATCCGAGAAAAGTCTGTCGAAGGCAGAGGAGTCATCCCTGGCACAAGTGAAAGCACTGAGCGAAAATGCGGAAGAGCGCTTAAACATGATAAACAATCTGAATAATGCACAGAGGGATCTAGAAGATCGGCAACAACGTCTTAACGTGCAACTCTCCGGACTGAACGAGCAGGCGTCCCTCGCCAGACAACAGCTGTACGCGGCCGAGCGCGCTCTCGACAATGCAAACGATGACCTGAACAGAGCATTCCAAAGAGAGCAAGAGGCAAAGGACTCGATTGGGAAGGCAGTACTGGGCTTTTTTTTTATTCCTTTTGTTGGGCCATTTATAGGTATATATTGTTCTTTCATCTTTTTGAATCTTGACAAAAGAAACAACACACCCACATTCATATCACATATCCATATGCAAGACCCATATAATCACGTAGACTCAGATTTACAAAGTTTTACACAACACAGGCCAGCAAGTAAAGTTGCTGCACTGTGCTGCGGTGTGTCAGCTGGGAATACAGAAGTGTATTGTTGTGACAAAGAATTGGTGTGGTAATTCTCTCCCCATTTGCTGGTACACTTTCTGCAGCCATAAGCCAACGTAGACACCCCTGGGACATAGTGCAAGAGTGCAAGAGTAAGTCAACATCGTTTTTGTGCGAGGAGGAGTTTCCTCCTGCTCAAGTCTTACCAGATATAGAGCTGCTTTAAAATCCACAGGTGGATGCACGGGAATGCACGTGCACCATCCAGGGAACAGTCCCTTGATGCAAAAGAACTCAGGCAGCGCATTGCGTTGCACTGCGTTACTTTTGATCAGAAACCAGCACAAATTGCCATTTGCATCACTTTATTAATGACAAGTAGAATATTGTGCCATGTCTGCGTTAAAACTGTTACACAGACCACACATAAAATCATTGTAAATCTTACCCTTGGTCTCACTCTATCAAACACACAACCACATAGGCAGGCACATCGGATTGGAAGATATATTCGCTGAAGCTCGCTATGCTCACACACATAGATACATACACAAAAGGAGGCATGGCTGCAACACACACTCAATCACAAACCCAATCAGAAAACACAAACAAAAAACATGAATACCAAGTCTCCAGATATGACTACAGAAAGACACCAATTCTCCCAAAAGCTATGTTTTGTCTACTGTTAATCCATGCAAGCTGAACGTTCGACATATATTGAAATATCAGAATATATGATTATACCACGATTTCAATTACCACGCATGGCTTTACCACGCGAATTTTACATCGCAAGTGGCTTTACCACGCTGGTATTTACAACGTAGGATTTTACTACGCCTAGAAACGTCTTACCTGCACGTCTTTCTCTACGAGCCCTTACTTCCATCCTCCATTGAAACAAGCGTCAAAACACGTATACCAAAATAAAAAAAGGACTGTTTTTTTGACGTACACGGCACGTCTTTGGGGGAGGCTCTTTCCTTTTTCTTTTAAAATTATGTTCGTTTTTTTTTTTAAAGTAAACTGCTTGTTATTTTTTGGGGGGGAGACCCCCCCCAGCCCCCCTCTGCCCCCGCTTGTTATTTTTTGGGGGGGAGACCCCCCCCAGCCCCCCTCTGCCCCCCAAGCCCACGCAGAACGACTCGAAGGAATACCACATCTCCCCCCCAGCCCGTGGTAAAGACGTCGTGGAAGGCACCCTGCGTGGAAGGCACCCTGCGTGGTAAGTGTCACGTGGTAAATGTTAGTAGTGGTAATGCCTTCGTGGTAAATGATGTTTCCCGAAATATCAGCTGAGCCATGTCAACTATGGACTAAAATCAAAAGTGCATGTGACATTTGCATGCGGCACACACAAAAACACCCTCACTCATGTCCTCTGAGTTCCCTAAACTATTTACACCGGGTTTGATTGAACCAAAGCTGCTGTGTTGTTTTAATTGTTTTGAAGATATGGATAGTTTTTTTCTAAATAACACAAGTTAGCATGTGATCCTTCTACCAAACCATATAATCCTGTTCAGAAGTTTTCTTATAGCCAAATTGAAAAAGTGATTTGCAATGATATGCTTTTTCCACTAGCAATGCATATTCTGAATAATCTCATAATTTTACATGTATTTACACACTTCAGTGTTACAGTGTCGCAATACAAAATGTAGTCTTTTTTCTATTTTTGTTAGGTGTTCAAATGATTGTTGATGCAGTAAAAGCTACGCAAGACGCTCAACATGCAGTTAATGAAGCTAGACGAAGTGTTTACAATCTGCAGTACGCTGTGAACCAGTATGATCGGCAGCATCAGTCCACCAGAGAGGAATTCTATTCGACGATAAACGAATTTTGGACTAACGATGTGCGCATTCAAAACTATCAGCGGGACATAAGCCAGGAAAAAGCTCTGCGACAAAAGGTCGTGAATTTCCTCATCCCGTTGAGAAGATGCACTAGTTTCCTGAGCAGCTTGGCTGGGAAGGCCAGTGCGGCCAACATGTTGATGGGGCTCGCGGAGACGCTCGATGATCTGCTGCCAGTCTTGAATGAAATTGTAGTGGCTATCCGTCCCCTGATTGAAAGTAGTAGCGATTACCAGCTGCTTATCACTGCTAGGTTACCGACCATCATAGGCAAGCTGGAAGAGGCTAACCGTAGGATTAAGTTAGCTGTAGAGTCTGAAAAAAGCGCGTTTCTGGATTTCCTATAACTCTCTCTGCAGTGTGACACACTATGTAATCTGCTTTTTTTCTTACATTTCACTGTGCTATACCTTTGAGTGGAGCTCTCATCCCTCCTTAGTTGTGAATGTTCCCTTAGCCGACCTGGCCCTTTAGCCTAGATATGTCAAAAAATCAAGGACTTCATCGCCTCCCCCCGTAAGACCCACCCACTCTTCACTACACAGAAAAGTACAATTCTACCAACCTCTTCTCAGACCAAGAATACAGAAGATCGAACAGCACATTGACAACACCAACCCTGCCTCATCTCGAACACCCAAACTTTCAAAGCCTTATCTCTCAGATCTCACCATCATACTCAACTAGCTCAAAGCCATTTCTTATGAATATACATGCATATTTATGTAGATATCACGCAGCAAGTGACCTTGCTGCCCTGTGCTGCGTGATAAGTAAATGTGCAGGAATGCGCCATTCTTAACAATATTTGGTGCATTCCTGTCAGTTCCTAGTGCTGACGCACAATGTGCTGCCCCGCGCCAACACAGGCACTCTTGCACCATTGTGCAAGAGTGCCTGCATTGTAAGCAGGGTTGTTTTTGTGCAGAAAGGGTCACCTTCCTGCACAAAAACAAGCTCTTAAGGCATATTCCTCTTTCTATGTGTGCTGCAGAATGCAGCTCACAAAGAAAGAGGAAGTAATAAAGCGAATTAAGATATAAAGAAATAAAGATATATCGAAATAAATATATTTTTCCTTGTTATGCTTCACTTGGGGAGGGATAGCCTATGGACGCATTCCCAGATCTGCACTAATAGTATATCTGGGAATTCCTCAAAATCTATGGGTGGATTTGCGGGAACACCCACAGTCCACCCATGGAATGCCTCTCTGGTGCAGAGTAATGCAACACAGCAATTTGTTCTGCATTTCATTACTCTTGTGGTATCAAGCCACTCGCGGCCACACAAATTGACCTTGCATGGGTTCATAAATCCTACATAGATTTTGCATTGCCCTTGCGGCCCCTTGCATGCACAAGGGCGACACAACATCTGCATAAATATGCCCAATACTTTCTTAGCATCATCCTTCATCAACGCTCTCTCAAAGGAGAGTACTCAGCATTGCCTCCCTGTCAGAGATCACACCTCGCCTGTATCTGGTCACCGCCATACATCATACCTGCAGAGTACCTGGTCTCTGCATTGGATCACCTCTGAACTGTACCTGCTCAAAGCCAGGGATCACAACTGACCTGCACCTGGTCACTGCCACAGATAACACCTGGACTGTACCTACTCACAGACAGAGATCACTGGAGAAGCATACACTCACTATCGGTTGCATTCCTCAATCCTTCTGCTTGTTTATCCCAAGAGGAGTGGAGGCTACTGCAGGAATGTCAGAAGGAACTTTACAGGAATGTGATGAAGGAAATACACCAAGCCTTAATCTCACTTGGTAAAGCTACGTTCTTTCATTTAATACATTTTTTTATTTGGCTTTCAGGTAAATAAACAGCATCAGGTCTCTCAGTGTTTCATACAGTAAGAAAACCTGATCTATGCAGTACCTGATCTACATAGTATTCAAAATGCCATTCCGAAGGTGAGTTTAGCACTTGCCTAAAAATACAATGCTGTAATTCCTTCATTCCTCAGTAACCATGAGAACTGTAACCGAATACAACCGAATACAACCAAGTGCAGACTGCAGACAAGATTGAGACTAGCACATGTGGTGTTCGGTTCTTACCTGTGCTGTAGTCCCTCACAGCTCTTGCTCCATCATTATTATTATCATTTGGTACTGTTATCCACTCGAACAATCTGGATGAATACAATACTCCTTGTTAGGCTCTCGTAGGAGTGATTGCTCCATATTTAAGAGTTTAGTGGCACAGGGCAGCATAGCAAGTCACCTGGCTGTGCTGCCCTGCATCACAGGAAAGGACAGGAATTCACCATATATATTCAGTACGGCACATTCCTGTCCTTTCCCTTTGCACTGGCGCCAATTTGGCAGCCTAGCATCAACACAGGCACCATGGTGCAAAGGTGCCAACACAAAAACAATCCTGAGAGGCATTTACTCTTTCTATGTGTGCCGCATAGTGCAGCTCACATAGAAAGAGGAAAAAAAGGAGAAGTGAAGATATTTCTCCTCATTACGCCTCCCCTGGGAAGGCATTGATTCAGGTGCATTCCCAGGCTTTTAAGTCCTTGTAAATTTGAGAATGTGCCAAAAACCATGAGAGCTGCATGAGAAAACCCACTTCAATGCCTATGGAACACCTTCCTTGAGCAGAGTAAATCAATGCAGCGATTTGCTCTGCGTTGTATTACTCCAGATTTTTTAAACCATTCACAGCCAAGCCAAGTACCTTTGTGTGGCTTCAAAAATCTGCCTTAGACATTTGCATCATGTATGTACCACATTGCGTGGTGGAGGCATGTTAGCCACAGATAAAGAATGGCCTGATCATACTCAAGTATGCAGAAGATGCAATTCTAAAGGAGTACTTTAGTTCAAAAAATTGAATAATATGGACTTGGAGGATACAGGTGATGAACAACTATAGTTGGCTTGAGTTCGTATGGTGACAAGCCAATGATAACATTGATTGCTTGATTGTTTATAGTGAAAAGGCAGTAGTCCTGGCATATTGATTGTGAAAAGCATACGTTAAAGTCAACAGGCATTTAAGGGTATAATTGTATCTATGAAAACAGATAGGTATTTTACTACATGGATTCTCATAGATTACTGTAGTAGGTGACAGTTTTGGTGTTGATCCCTCCCTCTGACAACCAGTGAATATGGAAGATTTCCAGCCCGAATCCTTGTGAGACCCTCTTAGGAAGTATAGCATATTACTTTTCTAACTGTGGTATTTAACACTATGTAATTTTATGACTGATTGTTGCCTTGTGGGAAAATGAAAGCTCAGTACATAATTCCTCAGTTGGTTATTGTGATAAGCCAATGATCACAGCTAGAGGCCTGATTGATTGACTAGGAGAAAAACATTTCTGATACCATAGGTCTTATCTGTTTATTATGAAAAGCATATGTTGAAGTCAATTCACATTTAATTGTTATTTCTCTATATTAACAATACAAATAGGTATTTTGTTACTTGAAATGCATTCTTGGAAATGTGCTGGCTCCATCATTTACAATGATGACACAAGTGCAGCCACCAGAGCTCCTTCGACCGTGAAAGTCCTGTGCAGCATCTAAATATTGAGAGGATTTCTCTGTGTGCAGCTGAATCCAGTTTTACTCCAGATGGCACTGTATGGGCCCCCTCTTCCTATAGTTGGCAGAGCATTTCCACTCTCTGGAGGGATCAACACGCCAGGCGAAATGAGATGTGGCCTAGTAGGCCTGAGTTATCGACCTTTAGACCTTGGAAACCAGGGGGCACATTTACTAAAATTTCACGCAGCTCATGGCTTCATGCACAGTTGCTGCACTGTCTTAGGTGAATGGGAGAGAGCATAACAGCTCCATATCCAGTAAGACATGGCACTCGTCAGATCTCTCCTAGCGCTGGCACACATGAGAATACCTAGCACTAATGGTGGCACCCTTGCACCACAGTCCAAGGATGCCTGCGATACAGGCAGGATTGTTTATGTGCAGGATATCCGGGGCACCTTCAGGTATAAGAACAATCCAAAGGGGAATATACATGACGGCATTAGCATATTTCTCCTTGTTAACCCCTTCCATGCTCATGACGAGCTCAGCTCGTCATGCAGTACACTGCTCGTGTGCTCATGACGAGCTGAGCTCGTCATGAACAATGGGATCAAGGAAGTGCAGCATCCGGGATGAATTGCTGTAGCATTGAAGGTGTTAAACAATGGTCAGAGTGGCATACCATTTTGGCGCATTAACAGGTTTTAAGATTTCAGTAAATCTGGGATTGTGTCAAATTCCATGGATGGATGAATAGGAACGCCAATGCTCCATCCATTGAATGCCTACCACTATGAAATCTAGCACAATGCAGAACATGCCCCTGCATTGCGTTACAATTCTTTACAAAGTCATGCATATCACTTTGCAAATCTTACTGAAGCCTTTACCTTTTCAACGCAAGGACAACACAAAGGCTTAGTAAATCTGGGCCCAGGTTTGAATCTCTGCCTCCCCAGAGATGGTCATCTTTTTTTTTTGTTAAGTGCTCTAATTGCCCTAAGGCCAGATCAGCACTATAGGAAACTGTGAGAAAAAAATAATGCAATATGTCCAACCTTAAAGACATCTAATAACCTTGATTCAGAATAGGGAAAGCATTGAAATTCTATCATTTATATTCTGAAGCACTTCAAATGTTTTCACACACTAATTTGAAATGTTCCCGTCTCATAAAATCTGAGCTTAGCAGTAGGATGCATTGCAGAAGGACACTACCTGAAAATAAACTCATGGACATTTACCATATTTTTAGACCTAATATATGCAAATTAAAGATGTGACCTGGTTTTCACTTGCCATGTATTTTATGCTTTTGGTAATGAAGTGATTGAGTTTCTTCACAGAATATCTGCACTCAATGTGGTTAGCGCTCTACTTTATTATGATTGACTGTATACTTAACTTCTTTCATAACTGATTTTCACTGTTATGCTTGCAAATAAAATTAGCATATTAACCCACAGTGAGTTCTTGAATCATAAGGCATAATTCACATAGGTCTTAATTGATGCAGATCTTGCTCCGCCTTTTATTCTTCTCAGGTTGATACAATTCAAAGAATTATACTTTTAGAAAACTGTCTAAAATTATGAATTATGCAAAAAAGTATGTGAACTTTGGAGGGTTAAAAGACTGTGTCAATAAAAAGATAAAAACAATAACAATTCAGACTCAAAGCCTTCAGTCCATAAATAATAGTAATGCTTTACAAAAATGAAACAAGACAAGCTTCAAACTCCAGACCCAATCACTGACATTTACAGAACTGAAGAAACAACCTTAAGAAAGAAAAGAGAAAAAGACAAGTAACAAAAGACCTCACATAACAAATATAATATAAGTCCAAATGAGACACATTTATGTCACAGTTATTCATTTTTCATCTGGCCAATCTATACATTTCATTAAGAAATAGACTGTATATTAAATGCCTGCCATAGGGTAATATCGGACATTTAACATAATGCACATGCTTCTACTGTTGCCAATAAAAAACTGGACAATTCCTCTTTTGTAACTCTGAAGGCCGAGATGGCAGACAGCTGCAACATATGTCAAAGGCGAGATGCAAAGAATAATTCAACACCATCACATTAAACTCTTTCACTGAAAAATGTGCTCTGAATAAATAATGTTCACCTCACTCCAAACCTGTCCCAGCAACAATATAACAACCCTGATTACTGGATGGTAAGGGAAGGTTTGAAGAAGGCAGACATACAATATCCTTTAACAATGGCAGAAGGTATTTTATTTCCTCGAATTCATGGCCATTTGTGTGAAAGAGAAAGTATGGTCGCAGACTTGACAAGTAGAAGCGGAATCTGTACTGTGAAATTAAAAACCACAAATAGCAGTTAGTGATCTTTTTGCAAAAGTGTGTTAGAATCACTTTAATATAAATCAGATTACATAAATGTTGGAGCTTAGAATAATTAGTAGCATGCAGATCTCCTATCTGCTGGGCATTGTTTATTTTACAAAAACAGATAATAAAACTAAAATTCAGATTTAATTTTAAGTGTTTAAACTGCACCTGCTCTGATGTTCTGTGACCTGCCCTAACCTAGGCTGCAGGTATTATGACATCACAACTCAACTGTAATGAGAAAATTAGCCGCCATATTTATCGTTATTTTACGCAACACAATGCAGCAAGACAACTTGCTATACTGCACTGTGCTGCATGAAAGTGAGAGGGCAGGAATGTGCCATATCTATCAATATATGGCTCATTCCTCCTTTTTACCTGTGCTCATGCACAATCTGCTGCCTGGCGCCAATTCAGGAACCCCTGCACCATGGTGCAAGGGTTCCTCCATTGTAGGCAGGATGTTTTTTGTGCTGGAAATGACACCATCATGCAAAAAAACTGATGTAAAGCCACATAGGTCCGACTCCTTCTTACTAGTCCCCGACTCCATCTTGGATAATGGAGGTCGCCGTCTTCTAACTCTTAAACAATGGAAGTTGTGGAAAAGTAAATTTTGCCATGTTCTGTGTCCCTACGTGTCCTCCATCCTATGTTGTATGTGCATGATTAATATGCATATGTATTCCCCATGATCGATTAAAGACGCAATTACAGTTGTGTCCATCTCCAGTATGCCAGTTTCCAGTTCTCGTGAAAGCTACGAGTATTAGGCCTATGTAAAGCTACGTTGCCACGTTTCTCAGTGTGCACGTTATTTCATTGTAAAGTCCCCGTTTCTAGGCCTCAAAAGGGCCCGGACTCAGATTCAGCTCCTGTTTTCTGAACCCTCGCTGAGGAGCGATACAGCCCCCACCTGTATCCCTGACCCTTCACTTACTTCCTGCCTCACAGTGCCCGGCTCGGCCTGGCTCTGCCGCCAGTCTGCCAAGAGTATGTTATGATTCTAGTTATCAGTCTAGCTCTCCTTCCCTGCATTCCTAAGCTACTGAATCGCATCAATAGTTTCAGTCATCGTCTAGCCTTTACGTCTCCATGTAAGAGAAATACTGTATTTATGGTCATTTAATATTCCTCAACACACACTACATGTAGAATAATGCATGCACCAGTCTTAGTGTCTGTTAGCCTTTACCCTGATAACTTTTGGATTCCATCAACATGTTCTCTAAACACCAGATACTAGATAGTGATTAGGTACATGTCGCTCTGACTCTCCAGACTTCAGTCTCTGCTCCTAGCGCAGAAGTCATAGCCCCCAGCTTCTCCCTAGTTACACGTCATTGTCAGTTTGCGCGCACCACTAGGTTAGAGGTCCCGGCTCCTCAGGTAGCCCCCTCCATGTTTCCGCCCCATTTATGACATATTCTGTTACGTTTACATCACATGTCTATGTATGTCCATGTACACGCCTCTTGTTACACCTACTTTCACCCTTATCTTTCGCGACTGCTACAGGCCCCACCCACTGTTACGCCTACTGTATGTACTGTAATGCAATTGTTTTAGTATATATACTTGTGCACTGTTATTAAAAAAGTTATCCCTTTAGCGCGCTCATTTCCAGCTCCTGCCCGACAGCTGTCGGGGCCCCCCCTGTTGGCTAGCCATCCCAGATCTTGCCCGTGCAGGTTGTCCTGTTCCTGTCCTTTATGCTGTATTAAAACCTGCAAACTCCTACTACCTCGAATCTTGACTCTTATTTATTGAGCTATCTGTTATTGTTATGTCCAGTCAAAAATAGAGGTATTATTTATTTATTTACCACATAATGGCGCCCGAATAGGGACTTGCCCTTTCCCCACGCGCCGGAGAAGCCACGCAAGCCCCCTGATCCTCTGCAGCCGTGACGGAACCATACCGTGCACGTGCAGATATTTCTGCTTCAAGTATCCCTCAGGCCCACGGAGGAGACGGAGGTTGCGGTCCAGCATCCAGACGAGGCGGTGGAGGAACGCGGCGAGTCCCGACCAGAGCCCAAGCCGAGAGTCCAAGGTCCGAGGTATCCGGAGGCCCACCCGTAACAGAAGTCCGAAGTTCGTCCGTCTGGCGTCGTAGCAGTCCAGTCCAGTCCGAGGCCTTCCGTTCTTGCTGCCCGGTGAGTACCGTTGCTGGGGTAGTATCTAGACAGGGTCAATTGCATTGTCTCTGGTCCGTGGGTTTGGGTACACAGATCCAACACGAAGTGTCCACTTAGGTGGATGCGGGTCCTGACGTGTCTCTTTATGAGACCGGTAAGTTTCGTACTGTTTTAGCAGTGCATCTAGTTTCTGTTCTAGTCCGTTCTGTTCTCGAGAAATTCATGTATTCTGTTTTCAGTATTCCAGGTAGTATTTTGTCAAAACTGTTATTTTAAATGTCATTCATGTATTTCAATGTCGTGGTATGAAAGTGGTGTAATCATCGTGTTCATTGTGTATTGTATTGTGTCTAGACTCCAGCCCAGTCATGCCTTTGTTTTCCAAGTTACGTCAGTTAAAAACTAGAAAAGGTCTGTTAGAAGAAGCAGTTCCTGTCCCGCCTAGGGACAGTCCAGGTCATTTTATGTATCAGAAGCATGGCATAAGTGCCATATTATATCTAGATTTATGGGTGGAGTACACCAAACAGTTAGAAGAAAAGTACAGATGGCCCGTATCGGGTACATGGGATGCCGAGTGCATCATGCGAGTAGAAGAAGCATTATGGAAAAAGAAAGCCAGACAGTCACAGAAAGATGCCATCGAGTTATGGCGCAAAGAATCTCATAAAAGAACCGAAAAAGAAATCAGAAAGTCAGAATTAAGTAGGGAATCCTTAGAAAGAGCCCAAGAAAGGGAACTAATCGAAATAGGTGAACGAGTTAAAGCCGAACAGTCAGACAGACAGAGGAATGCCCTCATTAAGGGTATGTATCCTCTTCTTGCCGAGGGCTTGCCAAAAGCAACCCCGGAGGCATCCAGTAATTTTCCGCCACCCTTAGTTCCGACCAAGTTACGTCACAAACAGACCGCAGCTGATATTTTTCTCTCGTCCTATTTGGACGACACAGTCCCAGAATATGCAAATCCTGTTCCGCCAGCTCCTGTAAATAATGTAAATCCGGCTCCTCCAGTCACCGGGGCACCTGTTACAACACCTGTTACGGTACCCCCGGTCCAGCCCATAGTACAAATTCCCGCCACATCAGTCACTCTGCCAGCACGAAGAGTATCAGTCGACGATTCCAGTATAGGGGCCGCGGGAGGAGGTCCTCCTGGTACCCCGCCGCCAAGTAGACGTTTAGGAGCAGTCGAGTTACATGAACGTGCGTTACAGCGTACGCCCAAATACAAGTCTATTGCAGAAATCAGGCGACTTCTTACTGAATGCTGTTATGATCCAGTCCCAGGCGAGGATAGTATGGTTATATATTCCTTACGTATAAGACAGGTGTCCGAGTATTTGGTCACCCTACCGAATATGAAAGAAGATCTAGACAGAATGTATCGTTTCATTCGTACAGGAGACGATCCAGAAAGTATTGGTGAAGTCATGTCTCTCAGGAAAGCTGAGATCCAGTTCATGTTATTAAAGTTTCTGATCAATTGTTTAATACGGGAACAAGATTCCCCGACTAAAAATCCGACTGAAATGAAAATTCTGACAAAGTGGAGTGATAATATAGCCGAGGGTAAGCACAAGACACTCAATAGTATAGAGAGTATGTACAAGAAAATACGTAAAGAAATAATAAGGTTACACGAACAACGCAAAGAAGCACAAGTAAGCGAGAAAGAAAATGACTCTTCTACTGAAGAGGTAGACGACGAGAATACCGCCAGAATAGCGTATGTAGGTAAATCTAGAATTCTAGACCGACATTTACGCCTAGAACACAAGAAAACTGTTCATCTTCCAGCACCAGAACAAGGTTCTCTAGAACAAGTATTTCAAGCTACCGATCAAATTCTGAAATCACGAATCGGTTATAGTGAATTAAGTACTATGCATGAACAAGAACTAGCCCGATCAGCAGTCCGATGGATTACTGATTCTACCACTTTTCCAGACGAAATAGTGGCACAAATGTTTCTGAAATTGCCCCCAACCGAGCAGCGACTGGTGGGTATGTATATGATCCAGCACCTCATTACATTGTATGAGGGTCAACATTCTGATCCAGGTCCGTTACATGATGTCCTGAACGAGTTACTCCAGTATAGATGGAAAGGTTTAGGTACTGATTTAATTAGTGTCATTCTAGAACAGCGCCACAAATACAGAACGTTTTTGAACCCGCATTTTGTTCATGTCTCACCTCCAGAAAGTAAACCGTTTTACATAGACAGACAGCATCCGTTACGAGAAGTACACCCAGTTAGGACAACGGGTGGTGAAATGCAACGAGTATTTGTTTACACCCCAGTTACCAAGATGGAACTCTTAGAGATGAAGAAATTAATTCCCTGTCACGACAAAGATCCAGCAGGGTTCCACCGAGAATTAAAAGACATGCTCCGTATGGGAGAATACACGTATCCAGATATTATTAAAATGCTAAAAGTCCTGTTGCCTGCGGGCATATACGAAAAACTCAAGGAAAAGGATTGGGAGGTGGGAGAGAAAAAGATCGATTGGACAGCTTTAGAAGCTGAAGATAAGATACGAGTACCAGGTACCGGTCTTGGAGATAAATGTAAAGAATTACCAGAATTATTAATACAAGTTTTACCTAGATTATTAGCCACTAAAAAGGAAGACTGGGATGCAATCTCAGCCTGTAAACAGAAACAAGACGAAGACACTAGTGATTTTTATTCCAGATTTGAGAAATGTTTCATAATAAACAGTGGTTTGAAGACGAGTAGCGAGTCATACCCTCATCTTTTTGTTACTAAACTAGTCGAGAATTCAAATCCACAAGTTAAAAATCGAGTTTTGAAAGTCGAGAGTACCTGGCAAGCTAATACTCTGTCCCAAATGCTCCAGATGCTCCAGTACCACCAGAATAGAATCAGAGAAGAGCAAGAACATGAGAGAAGACGTATGAAAGACACGAAAATGAAAGTACTAGTTGCACAATCTGTTCCTCAAGACAGTCAGAAGAGGGGTCCGAATCAAGCCAGTCATCTTGCAGCTCCCGTTAAAGGGACATGCAATTATTGTAAACAGCCAGGTCATTTTATAAACGAGTGTGCAGTTCTGAAACACAATATAGCCACTGGTAAAACTAAAGAAAGACCACGTCCGCCTAGACAAGAACAAGTTTCACAGACTTCTCAGCCACAGAATGCACAACAGACAGTTCCAGCACCGCAGCCTATCGCTGCAACACAGCATGTTACACAGCAGATGTACCAGTATGCACAGACAGAGTATCCAGAGTATCAAGCGTATTCATGAAACAGCCTAGAGAGGGAGGTAGGCTTGCCTCTCATCGAGATTCCTGTAGATCAAGAAGGTCCCTATGTTCATAGTCAAGTATTAGGGAAAGACAGAAAGTTTCTGATTGATACAGGGGCAAGTAGGACTACCATTAGTCACGACGAGGTTCCAGGGGCTCCGCTCTCAGGCTCTAGAAATATTTCCCTTGGATTTTCAGGAAAGCCTATTGTAAACGAGATATCAAAGCCAGTTACTCTAGAAGTAGGTCCATTGTCCCGAACTACTGATCTATTGCTTACGAAGTCATGTCCAGATAATTTGTTAGGCATTAAGACACTGAAAGAATTAGGTGCAGTTATTTGCTGTTCCCCAGAGGGGATACGTTTGTTTTTACGTGACTTCAAGGGTCACTATGTTTTACGAGATTTTGATCCGAGATTGTCTAATGTTCCGCAGCATCTATGGGCACAAGGTCCAACTGATGTTGGTTTTATGCAAATCACACCCCATCGTGTGACTCTCAAGCAAGGTATAGTCCTGCCAAGAATCAGACAGTACAGATTGCCACCTGAGGCTGTAGCAGCCTTATCCAAAATTATTGACGAGCTCATTGCTCAAGGAGTAGTTGTAGAAACTGACTCCAATGTATGTAATTCTCCTATCATTCCAGTCATGAAACGTACTGATCCAAATGCACCCCCAGTATATCGATTAGTGATTGATCTTCGAGAACTTGATAAATGTATTATTCCCCAGTACCCAGTTGTTCCAGATATCTCATCTCTATTGACAGCCATTGATTCTGAGGCTACATTTTTCACAGTCATAGACCTCAAAAACGCATTTTTCAGTGTCCCCATTCATCCAGACAGCCAGTACCTTTTCGGTTTCTGTTTAAATGGAAGGAGCTATAAATTCACACGAGCTCCTCAAGGTTTTACAGAAAGTCCTAGTATTTACAGTCAAGCACTTAAGAGACAACTAGACAACATTCACATGCCAACAGACACTGCCCTGCTCCAGTATGTCGATGATCTACTGATCACAGCCCGTTCTGAACGTGCTTGCGAGCGAGCATCACTTACAGTCCTGTATTTCCTAGCCGAGATGGGGCACAAGGTGTCTCCTTCGAAGCTTCAATTCTGTGTCCAGCAAGTGATCTACTTAGGCCACTTACTGTCCAAGTGGGGTAGGCAGTTGACACCCGACCGTATCCAGTTAATAGCGAGTCTTCCACAGCCCAAGACACAGAAGGAGGTACGTGCTTTTATTGGCCTTACTTCTTATTGCAGACAATGGATTCCTCAGTATGCATTCCTAGCCAAGCCACTGATACAGTTAACGACACAGGAGGCAGCCGTATCGACTGTCCTCCCTTGGACATCTGAACATACACTTAGTTTCAATGAATTAAAGAAAGCTTTATGCCAAGCTCCCGTTCTAGCTACACCGAACTACAGTAAGCCTTTTACACTTTTTGTCACAGAACGTAATGGTACAGCATTATCTGTTCTCACACAAGATCAAGCCGGACAATACAAGCCCTGTGCTTATTTTTCGAGCACACTAGATCCAGTAGCCCAGGCTCTGCCTGCGTGCCTCAAGTCAGTTGCAGCCACAGCACTAGCTATCAGACAAAGTGATTCCATAGTATTAGGACATTCCTTGACAGTACAAGTTCCACACTCCGTGGAAGTTCTTTTAAACCGAACACAGACTCAGCACTTGACAATTGCACGTTTAACAGGTTATGAACTGACACTGTTCCAGCCACACATAGAAATCAGACGCTGCAACGTTCTAAATCATGCTACACTGTTACCGTCAGTTACTTCAAATCCTGTCACACATGATTGTGTGGAAGTTGTTAACACTATGACAAAGCCAAGACAAGATCTGACAGATATTCCATTACCAAATCCCGACCTGACACTTTATGTGGATGGTTCATGTATGAGAACGAGTACTGGAGAACTAGTAGCCGCGTATGCAGTGACTACTGACACTGAAGTTATTGAAACACACCGTATTGACACCCTGTCTGCTCAAGCAGCAGAGCTAGTTGCTCTGACCCAAGCCTGCATACACGCCAAGAACCTGAAAGTTAATATTTACACAGATTCACGCTACGCATTCGGAGTCGTACACGACTTTGGAGTGCTCTGGCAGGAGAGAGGTTTCATGACTTCTCATGGAACCAAGATTCAGCATGGTCTCCTTATTCAAGCTCTGTTAGATGCAATACATTTACCGACATCTATCGCTATCATGAAGTGCAAAGCACATACTAAAGTTACAGACATTATTTCCCAAGGTAATGATCTAGCAGATCGAACAGCCAAGCTTACAGCACAGACACCAGACATACCAGTTAACAAGACACCGACATCCACTCTAGAACAGACTACTTGTATGACAGTTAAGGACCCTACTCAAGATGTCATAGATATCCAGTTACATGCTACTCCCGAAGAAATCAAGAAATGGTCCGAACAAGGAGGGGTCCAGACAGACCAGGGATGGGTGACGAAGGGAAAAGCCACATGGTTTCTCCCCGACTCAATGGTTCAAGTCATTATCAATACCGCACATAGTCCTGCACACTTAGGAGAAAAAGCCATGTTAGACAGTATCCAGAACATTTGGTTTAACAAGCATTTACGAGCTGCAGCCAAGCAGAAAGTCCGCACTTGTATGATATGTTGTCAATTCAATCCAGGTAAAAGTGTCCCGGTGGAACAAGGTGGATTCCAGCCCCCTGACCACCCTTTTGAAGTCCTCCAGATGGATTATATTCAGATGGAGCGATGTCGAGGTTTCAAGTATGTCCTTGTAGTTGTATGCGCTTTGTCCAGGTGGACAGAAGCATATCCAGTCCCAGATTACACAGCCGCGACCACTGCCAAGCAGTTGGTTCGTGAATATTTCCCCCGTTATGGACTCCCAAGGGTCGTATATTCTGATAACGGCCAGCCATTCTCATCTGAATTAATGAAGCACGTTTCCCTTTTACTAGGGTACCAGTGGAAGTTCCATTGTGTACGCCATCCAGAGGCAGCCGGTCTCGTAGAGAGACATAATCAAACCTTGAAAATCCGCATTGCCAAAATCTGTCAAGAAAAAGGTGTAGACTGGTTAGTTGCCTTGCCAGTCGCTTTGTTCTATATGTGCATGGTCGCACATTCCAGATCAGGTCTGTCCCCTTATGAGGTCGTATTCGGCCGCCCCCCGAACGTGTGGGGTGCACCCAGACCCCGAAGTATTACAGATGTTTCCAGTAATATGTTGACAGATTACCTAGCTTCCTTGATGTCTGCCCTACACTCTTGTCGTTCACAGGTTGCCGCCGCATTTCCAGACAATACCGAGGTGAAACCGCATGAAATTGTTCCAGGAAGCTTGGTTCTCGTCCGGAATTTTGATCGTTCAAGTCCGCTGGAGCCTCGCTGGAAGGAGCCGAAGTTAGTCCTCCTGACCACCCGTACTGCCGTCAAGTTGGAAGGCAGGAAGGGGTGGGTGCATCTGTCGCACGTCAACAAATTTCACGGACTAAAAGCTGTTTCCAAGAACTTTTCCAAGGATTGTCAAGATTTTAAAGACTGCCAAGATACTATTCTTAAGGACTGTCCCGCAAATGACATTGATACCAAACCTCCCCTGTTAGAGAAAACTCCACAGCAGGAGTATAAAAGTAAGCTCCGGTCTAGTAAAATAAGTCAGCCAGTTTAATTGTCTAAGTCCTCCCCTAGGTGAAACGGTTAGACAGGTATCTGACATGTATGAAATAGACCCCCATAGTGAGAGAGTTAGTCAAAACTCAATCCGATGTATCGTTTTTCTAAGTTTTATATTGTTTTTAAGCTTAATGGTTACCTGCACGGGTTATGCATTTCATTTATGTTTTCCAATTTCTCATGTAAATAAGTCTTCTAATGCTACAGTAGAGCACACGTTTAGTGATCTACCTCCTCACGAACTATACTATCGTCTTGCTATGCGCAACAATTCATTTATCCGTATGTTACATTATTCACACCAGACCAGCAATGCCACAAATTGTTGGGTGTGTGGTCGACTCCCCCCTTTCCAGACACCGAAGGGAGTTCTAACACTGTTTCCTTATCCGTTTTCACATAATGGTTCATGTGGAGCATGGTCCACGTTAACGTCATCCTCAACTGATATGTCCCTTCTGAACAGTACATGTTTTCCAGACAAGCAAGGTCTTCCCCACAGAACAGGGTTAGATCTAGAAAATGAAGTTTATAATTTAGGTAATTATTCTTCGAAATTCATGGTCCTGAATGTTCAGTCTGATCCTACTCCAGACTTACCTGCTATTTCAGTACTACCAGTCAAAGGCGAATTATGTGTCAGAAATAATGGTTCCGTACATGTAGGACATAGTGATTGTACTACTATTGTCAAGTATAGTGACAGTGGGAAATCTATTTTCAAAGCCTCACGTCATTCTTATTTTGTTTGTGGTCAGACCGCATATGTTCGTCTGCCCCTCGATTGGGATGGAACCTGTTACATTGCCTTCCTACTGCCACCAGTTTTTCTAGCCCCATCTGATTATCATAGAAACACACATCTAGTACACATTAGACATAGAAGGGAGATTGAATCCCCGATTGTCGATCAAACTGAAACTGCTCTAGAACAGTATACAGATTTCAATAGAGGATTCTTTTTCTTTATAGGACCTATCCAGAATAGTAAGTTAATACGTAGATTAACCAGAACCCTTGAAGCAGTAGTGAATGAGACTGCCTCTGCTCTAGGTAACTTAACCGAAGAGCAATCTGCTATGAGATTTGTCGTGCTCCAAAATCGTCTCGTTCTTGACGTCATACTGGCCGATAGAGGAGGAGCATGTAGAGTCATCGGATCTAGTTGCTGCATTTTCATTCCTAATAACGCGCCGTCTGTTTATTCAGCTATAACCAGACTTCATAAAATTGCCCATCAGTTACACCAGGATCCAGGCACCTGGACATGGTCCGGTTGGTTTTGGAGTATTATTTCTGCCTGGGGATGGAAAATATTGTCACTTCTAGGTATTGCAGTAGCGATCATATTCAGTTGCTGCCTCTGTATACAATGTGGCCCTGCGATTTGCGGCATTTGTGCTACCTCTTGTATTCCTAGTCCCAAGTCCCGTCCTAGATCCCGTTCCAAGAAAATTCGAGACGAGCAAATGATACTGTATGAAATGATAGATGGTATCATGAATATTGATGTTTCCTGATGGAAACGTAGTGACAAGGAGGGAATGTGGAAAAGTAAATTTTGCCATGTTCTGTGTCCCTACGTGTCCTCCATCCTATGTTGTATGTGCATGATTAATATGCATATGTATTCCCCATGATCGATTAAAGACGCAATTACAGTTGTGTCCATCTCCAGTATGCCAGTTTCCAGTTCTCGTGAAAGCTACGAGTATTAGGCCTATGTAAAGCTACGTTGCCACGTTTCTCAGTGTGCACGTTATTTCATTGTAAAGTCCCCGTTTCTAGGCCTCAAAAGGGCCCGGACTCAGATTCAGCTCCTGTTTTCTGAACCCTCGCTGAGGAGCGATACAGCCCCCACCTGTATCCCTGACCCTTCACTTACTTCCTGCCTCACAGTGCCCGGCTCGGCCTGGCTCTGCCGCCAGTCTGCCAAGAGTATGTTATGATTCTAGTTATCAGTCTAGCTCTCCTTCCCTGCATTCCTAAGCTACTGAATCGCATCAATAGTTTCAGTCATCGTCTAGCCTTTACGTCTCCATGTAAGAGAAATACTGTATTTATGGTCATTTAATATTCCTCAACACACACTACATGTAGAATAATGCATGCACCAGTCTTAGTGTCTGTTAGCCTTTACCCTGATAACTTTTGGATTCCATCAACATGTACTCTAAACACCAGATACTAGATAGTGTTTAGGTACATGTCGCTCTGACTCTCCAGACTTCAGTCTCTGCTCCTAGCGCAGAAGTCATAGCCCCCAGCTTCTCCCTAGTTACACGTCATTGTCAGTTTGCGCGCACCACTAGGTTAGAGGTCCCGGCTCCTCAGGTAGCCCCCTCCATGTTTCCGCCCCATTTATGACATATTCTGTTACGTTTACATCACCCGTCTATGTATGTCCATGTACACGCCTCTTGTTACACCTACTTTCACCCTTATCTTTCGCGACTGCTACAGGCCCCACCCACTGTTACGCCTACTGTATGTACTGTAATGCAATTGTTTTAGTATATATACTTGTGCACTGTTATTAAAAAAGTTATCCCTTTAGCGCGCTCATTTCCAGCTCCTGCCCGACAGCTGTCGGGGCCCCCCCTGTTGGCTAGCCATCCCAGATCTTGCCCGTGCAGGTTGTCCTGTTCCTGTTCTTTATGCTGTATTAAAACCTGCAAACTCCTACTACCTCGAATCTTGACTCTTATTTATTGAGCTATCTGTTATTGTTATGTCCAGTCAAAAATAGAGGTATTATTTATTTATTTACCACAAAGTCACCATTCGTTCCGAATTATGCAGAATCAGTGTAATGTTTGCCATTAAATGCAGATGTTGTCCATCTTTTTAAGAGCTGTGGAAGCATCAAGCTATTCTATTAATCACATAGATACAATTGATGCAACATTTGTCTGGGTTAGTTGTCTACATTTCATCATGTTAATGCTAAATAAGAAGACATACAGACATATACCCAAAATAATGTAGTCTGAATTGACATCCTTTGAACCTATATGTTCTGAAGGAAACATTTGGGACTCACACCTTGATGTACATAATCTATGTTAGACATGCCTAAACGTATGTCAGAAATTCCAATTTCCTATCATCTGAATCTTGCATCCTCAGGATCGTGCTTTGCTCTATATGGTCCACCTCCTGATAGCCCCAATGTGTGAGCGAAAGATACAGACTTGATGGGGTGATCAAGCGGGGGAAAGAAAGGATGGGAACTGCGAGGAGGGAGACCTGTAATACACAAAATATATTGTTGAGAAAACAGTCTTCCCTATAAGCTATTGTAGAATTCCCCCTCCCCACTTGTATTATCGTCAGTTATGAATACCTGTAAAAAAATACATTTTGTTCCCGAACAGAAGCCCTTGTAGTACTAATCCTCCTCAGTGTCTATGGAATGGAATACACAGTTCAATATATTGTCATTTCGTACTCATTCACAATGTCTACTGTTTAGGCAATAAATGCCCACATGCATCAAAGGCAATTGCATTCACAAACAGTGCGAATCGCAATTTTCGGCCGTTTGCGAATGCAATTGACTAATTTGGAATGCATCATGCATTTCGCAATTTTAGGAATCGCAACCATGTTGCAATTTCTAAAATTGCGATTGCATTTAAGAAATCGCAATTTCAGATTTCTTAAATGCAATGCATGATCATTTTTTAATTGCGAATTCGCAATTTGGAAGTGGTAAATTAGCATGAAGTTGAACTTCATGCTAATTTACCGAAAACTTTCAAATATGCACAAATTGCATTTTTGAAAGTTTTAATTTACACACACACATGCCCTTGGGGCATGTGTGTGTGTAAATTGCATTTAAAGCTACATTTCAGGGGTGCAGGGAGGGGTTCTTTGGACCCTCCCTGCACCCTTGAAATTGCATTCACATTTTGCGAATCGCAATTTGAAATTCGCAAAATGTGAATGCCTTCCCATTCATTCCTATGGGCCTTTTGGCCCATAAGAATCAATGGGAAGGGTTTTCCTTAATTGCGATTCGCAAATTGTGAATCGCAATTAAGGAAAAATACCGAATCGCAAAAATAAATGCGAATTGTTCATGCATTGCAGTTTGCGATTTCTAAATTGCGATTCCTTAATTTGCGCAATTTAGGAATCGCAAACGGGTGCAATGATGCATGTGGCCGATAGATCCCGATTGAACACATACCAGGAGTGTACTCCTACGAGCCTTAACAGGGGAAAGGAAGGAGAGCCTGCCTTCTAGGTTTGCTCGTTCTTCCCCTGTTATGAAAATATAGAAAAACACGGATCCATTTCTGAACACACACTAGGGGGTAGGTTTCTGATGCCACAAACAATTAATAATTGAGCAACCACAGAGGACGCGATGCACTATGTCAAAATACAATTTGGCCCTTAAAATAATCAGTGGACTTTGTGACCTTAGAAATAACCATGTGATGGCTTTCTCAATTGCTCCTTTGGAAAATACTGTCATGCTTCAGACACACATAATAACATTGCACATAGGCTACGTAAACATCCGCTCAATCTCCCTGCATGAGTTGAGACATCAACTCACCAACACAGGAGGCTACGGGAGAGCGGAACAAATAGTTATCCTTTTTGGTGTTTGTCGAGAATAATTCCAGTTCAAACTAAGAGTAGAGCAAGCTAGCTATCACAGAGCGCTTCTCCCTACACGAGGCAGAGCCCCGACTCAGCCAACAGGGGAAATGAAAGGAAGATGCGGAATGCTGCGTGGGCCAGACTCAATGTTAACCAGCTACACAACAACCCAAGACCAGAAAAAACAAACAGTGTGCACTAGGCACCCTTACCGGACCATCCTGGCGATGTGGTTCCAGGACAGAATAAATGGCACCCGACTGGTGCCCCGGAAGTTCTTTTATTCTGGCACTGCCTCACATATCCACGTACGATGCCGATTCCCATGGCCTCATGGGATTTGTAGTCTTTCTGGATTTCATAGGCATCCGTACAACTGACTTTGTACTAGGTGCACCCTGTTCTACAAAGGTGCCCTACAACAGTACATCTCTCTCCCAAATAACACTGACAGACGCATGGTTTCAAAAGGAATCATTTGTGGAACTTGGCAGTGATTCGGGGAGCATGCACCCCCACAGCTTGTTCCCAAGAGTTCTCCTCATGCCCATACCCTTTCCATGATATGAGATATCACAACTTTTTCTATAGATCTTGGAATCCAAGATCCCTCTCACTTCATGTGCTATGTCACAATTCACCAAGACCGCCACTGGACCTTTCTTGACCTGAACATGAGAGGGTTTAAATAACGAGACATGAAATGCAGGGTGTATTCTTAAGTTAGAGGGCAGGGCGAGTTTCACTACCACAGGGTTTATAAGTCTGATTACCTTATAAGGTCCGATGTATTTGGGATTTAATCCGCTATAATTTTAAATCCAATGTTCTTTGTAGACAACCACACGTAATCTCCTACTTTGTAAACAGGGCCTGAACGTCAATGTTTGTCAGCGTATGCCTTATATCAGGTCTTGGATTCTCTCAGACTTTTCTGAACTCCTTTCAATGTATCCTGAATGTAAAGGGAACTGAAATGGAAGACACCTACGGTGAAAGCCATATGTGCTGTAGTACAGAGTAGGTTTTATGGACCTATGGGAGGTGTTTTTATATGCTATCTCTGCTAACCATAAGTTGTCAACCCACTCCTCTGTCGTGATATCAACATAACACCTAAGGTACTGTTTAAGGGTCTGGTTTACCCTTTCTGTTTGACCATCTGTTTGTGGGTGAAAGCTGGTGGATGTATTAGAAGAAATTACTGGCACAGAACACTATTCTTTCCAAAAGTTAGCGGTGACCTGAGTATCACAGTCGGAAACAATGACCCTTGGTAGCCCATGTAACCTTACTATGTGTACTAGAAGTAAATGTGCTAACTGACCCGCTGTGGGTAATCGCTTGCAGACAATGAAGTGGGACATGTTGGTTAGCGAATCCACTACCACTAAGATAACGGTATGTCCGCGATCAGCAGGCATTCTGACCACGAAATTCAGTGATATGTTCTCCCATGGTTGTTCAAGAGTGAGGAGTGGTTGTGGCAGCTTGCAGAGCGTGAGTTGTTTTCATTTGGCTACAAGTCACGCATTCTTTCACCCAAGCACGTATGTTGTTTTTGACGGTGGGCCACCAAAACTGATGAAGTACTCTATCAGGATTTTTTTCTGTGCCGTTGTGTCCTGCGCTAGGTAAGGTATGATAGCAGGTGAACACACATTTTCATAGTGAGCGGATGGGTATCAACTGCTGATTCTCTCTTATGGGAAGTCCTTTCCTTACCTTTCAATCCTTATTCCCCCCAACCACGTCCTCCAATGTGGAGACTGGATATTGTTAGCAACACTTCTAAGAAAGGTTTCAGTGTAGGTAGCACATACCATGTGTTATGATTTTACTATAGCGTGTACTGACCCTTCTTCAGGTACACTGGTGTGGTTTGGCGTGCTTGAGCATAAGCCTTTTTATTCTCGCTTCCAAACCGATAAGTCACTAGGAAGTTGAATTCCGCAAAGAACATCATCCACCACAACTAACGAAGCATAAGATGTCAAGCAGCCATCATGAATTTGAGATTGCGGTGATCTGTGAAGTCAGTGATGACATGCTTGGCCCCCATCAGGAAATGTCTCCAATCCAAGAAGGCATCTTTAATGGCCAGCAGTTCCTTCTCTGCAATTGTGTAATTGCGTTCAGCTGAATTGAGTTCATGCGACACATATGCTACTGGAGGTAGTTGACCTGTTTTCTCATGATGCTGGGACAAAATCGTTCCTATGGCTGAATCAGAAGCATCTGCTTTGACTAATGTATGGGCAATCCGAATCGGCATGCACCAACACAGGAGAGGATACAAAAGCATGTTTTAAAGCATTGAATCCCTTCTGCACCAGCTCAGTTCAATGAAAGATAATCGTCTTCTGTAACAAACATGTGAGAGGGGCAGCCAGGTTAGAAAAGTGATCAATAAACCAACAGAAAAAATTAGCACACCCCAAGAAACACTGGATGTCTCTGAGGTTCTGTGGGGTAGGCCAATTCTTGACAGTAGCTATTTTGCGTTCTGACATTTGTCGTCCCCAAGGGGTCAGCATAACTCCCAGGAATTCAATGACGGTAACTCCAAACTCACACTTACTGATTTTACAGTACAAATGGTGGTCTCTTAAGGATTGCAATACTGGACGCACATGTTGTTTGTGGATCTGATCATTCGACGAATAGATCAATATGTCGTCTATGTATACCACCACAAAATGATCCAAAAGTTCCCTCAAAACATCATTGAGAAAGAACTGGAATGCCGGGGGAGCATTGTGTGAGAAGTTGGCATGGAAAATGCTGTTCACTATTCGAGTGGGCACCTTGCACCAGTCCAAATGACCCTCATTAATGGTAGGTTTAAAGACAACCTATATAGAAGGCTATCCTAGTGGTAGCTGTGGAGAGCATCCTTCAGGCTAAGTCTTGAAGGATTGTAAAGCAGCTTGTTTTACCAGTCTATAATCTCATGAATGACCAAATGAAAGGAGAACCCCACCAGCTATATATATAAAATATATGTATTTATTCTAAACACACTCCTCTAGTCTCTTTATGAGGCTAGAGGCAAAAGAACATCAAGTAAACCTATTTAGCACACAGTAAATTAGCATAGTATACTTTTGCCCTAGGGACCTCACAAACCATATACTAAGAAAGTGGTATAAGAACCACGACTGACATAGATAGAAAGGCCTAGAGCCTGTAGAACCTCTGCTGCCACCAGGAACCACCCAAGGCAGTGACACAGGGGACCCACAGGGGATGCGTGCAGTGTCTAAACACAGTCGCAAATCACCATTAACTTCTATGGGGGAAAGTCGCAGTTGGAAAATTACAAGTTAAGGATACTTAGGAGTAGACTAGGAACAAATACCTTCAGTACTAGACAGTTCGAGAGTCAAGACCAAGGGAGTACCAGAGTACTCGTGTTACCTCACGCAGGGAAGCCGGGTGCATAGGTGTCTTTTCGTGTCGGGATTTGTCGTCGTTAAATATTGCGAGCTGCGAAGAAGAGCTACAGTCGACCAAGTGGAAAGTGTCTGGATGGATCCAAGGGTGGAGCGTAGAACTGAAGAACGTGCAAGCAGAGGGGACAGAGTCTGGGTCACTAGCCAGTGACCAGGAAGGCAAGGAGAAGATGCTAACCGATGTCGGGTGAAGAAGGTGAAGAAGGTGAAGCTTGACTCTTCAGCCATGAGGACCAGGAGGTGTCAACGACAAACAGGATCTGGATTCGAGCTGTCCCACAAAGGGTGTTGAGTGCTGCAGTGTTGGTTTCTGATTTGGACCCAACAAGCCTTGGTAACAGCAAGTAGGTCTGGGTGGTAAATTCCGTTCCGCTCGCGGAATTTACGATATTTGGGTAATTTCACGCTTTGCGGAGAATGCTTGCTTGTTCGCGTTCTTAAAATGCGTGTTCGCAAGATATTTCCCCCCAAGCACGCGAACAGCGATTGCGAACAGTAAAAAAGCATTGCGAACAAGCAATTCCGCGTGTTTGCAGAATTTCTGCTTTTTCGCGGAGATTTTTTACCGTTTCGCATAGATTTGCCTAACGCGTTACGCAAATTCCTCCCACCCCTAACCGCAACCCATGCAGAAAGCAAAGATTGGCTTCAGTGCAGACCAACAAGGTCCGAGGGACTCACCATTTGGAGGGGAGTCAGGGCACGTCTGAAGCAACCAAGAAAGCCCTAGAAGTAGAATAGTTACCTTCCTGGGGACCCACCAGTCGATGGACCAATGATCGCGAAGGAGCATCAAGCTGAAATGCTAAAAGCGGGCCCACGGAACACTTGTGGAGTATAGGCCCACAATCTTTGGTACAGATAGTGCTCAGTGCTTGGACTACAAGTAGCTCAATGCACAACTTCAGGAAAGCTTGGGAAATAGGTGCACTAGCAAATGTTCACAGTGTCAAAGGATTCCGGTTCCACGTCACTCGTGAGGGCTGCGGGTCCCAACTTTGCTCGGATCTCGTGTCGGCCTCGGAGATGTTTGGAAGTCTGGGTCCTGTGTCGCAAATCCATCGGGATCCGGCGGGAGCCTTGGAATTGCAGACCGGCAATGCTTCTTTGGTGCCTGTTTGAACAGGGGAGTCACTCCTTGACACCAAGGGAGATTCTTCCATATTCTAGTCAGAATAGAATGTCAAAGTTACAGGATATATGTTGCAGAGTTTCGTCCAGGGTAATCTAAAGTCCTAAGGACAGGGTTCCTATACTTATACTAAGTTTAGGGGTTGGACTAACTCTAAGGTCTCACCAATGGGAGGACCTGGGGAAGGGGTGGTTACACCCCTTCCCCTTTGTCCAGTTTCACACCAGAGCAGGGGCTGAGTGCCCCAGCAACCGGTTTGAACTGGGATATGCACAGGAACACCAAGTGTGCCCCCAGCACTGTCTGAAAAGCATTCTCTGAATGTACCCAACCAGCCCCAATACACTAAAGCCTGTCTGGGAAGTGGTTACACCTCCCCGTGACAGGAAACCTATTGTCCTAGCCTCCCCTGCTGGACATTTGACCAGCAGCAGGAGGTCAGACCCGTGTCTGTGGCATCCATTTTGGGATGATGGGGCGCTTTAAAACTATTACCGTTTAGACCAGTGTGCACATGTCTCTCCCTCTAGAAGGGTGGAATTCTACCCCCGCCACCAGGACTTGTGGGGGGTAGGATTCCAAAGTGTTTGACACCAAACACAACATATTTCCATGCAGCCATTCCCAAGTTAGCATGGTTATAATGCACTTAAGAGTATATGGTCTGGCTGCATCACAGAACAGCTACAGAGAATAGATTCAGAAAGCTGTGAGGGGTCCTGCTCATGCTTGGGCACCCTCTCACACAAAACCAAGCACTCTGCCTTCAAGATTCATAAGGACTGCCATAGGAGTAACTTATAGGTTTATTTGTGTCAGTGATATAAGGTATATATAAGCAGCCTATATCTTAGTAAGGGGTGCATGCACCACCTTACCCAGGCTGCAGTAGCAGACCTGTGGTGCCATTTTGGAAGGCTTCCCAGGGGTGGCATAATACATGCTTCAGCCCCTGGTAAGCCTCTGGGGTACCTATGCCCTTGGTACCTGAGGTACAATATACTAGGGACTCACAATGGTAACCCAGTAACCAATCTGGAGTGTACCTAATGTACATGCATTCAATTTAGAGAGGAAGCAGCTAGGCTGGGTTCCTGGTTAGCAGTCGAAAAACAGTGAAACACCAGCAAAAAAGTCGGGGTAACCATAGTAAGCAGATCAATCAATCAATAAGCTTTATTCGAATTGTAAAAACAGATTCATAAAAGCATACAAGAAATTACACAATTAAAAGAGATAATTAATACCAATGCATGTTGATTGACTACAATTACAAAACATTGTTAAAAATGTTTAAGACTTAACGTTAAAAAGAAAGGGATATCATAATATAAGGTAACAAATCAGTGGGAAAATTAATTTTGGTTGTTGCACATTCCGCGAGCTAGGAACAATCCAATCCATATTTGATTTCATCGTATTCCTAAATCTTACGTATGCCTTCAAAAAGGAAGATACAATTCCGATGGTGCGTTCGATTTCTAAGGATTTTAATCTGTCATATGCTCCTCTACAAGTGCGCAGGCCCCATGATGCAAGTAAGGGTTTTAACAGTTTTTTTCTCAGATGACTATAAAAAGTGCAGAAAAATATACAATGGAGGTTAGACTGGTAGGAAACATTGTCGCAAGGGCAGAATCTGTTTTCTCTCGACCAGTCATTGCACTGAGGGAAGCTTGTTGAACTGTAAAAGGAATCTAAACGGAAGGGAGTCAGGAGCATACGGTTAAAAGGGGGCTGTTCAATCAAGAGATAGAGCTGAACCCCCTCAGTAACAGTAATCAGGTGATGATCCATGACCGTCCTCTTGCGATTTTCCACCCACCATCTTTTTCTAGCCAGATGCTGTAAGAGGAGTTTTTTGAGGGCGCTTCTAGTGACATTCACCATGCTGTCAGGGTTGGCAAAGTATTCAGGGTGCCCGATTTCCTTCAATAGGTCTTTAACGTAGTTAAACAATTTAATGTTGCCAACTCCATCTAATGCCAGACAATCCTTTATTACATCTCTATTCAGGGAGGTTTCTGGATTTACCCACACATTATGCCATAACAAGACTGGAGAGGATTTAATAATGTCTGTGATGTATGGCAAAGCTACTTCCATGTGAGCCACATATGTTGCGGTGCTCTTTGGGATGGCCAGTAGATAGCGTAAAAAACGATTTTCAACACGTTGGATAGTGTCCACCGACTCAATCCCCCAGAGGACAGCCCCATATATACCTGTAGAGATGCATTTGGCCTTAACAATCTGGAGAAGTTCTCTGACTGGTCTTCTGCCTAGCTTTTTAGCAAAGCTAACCAAGGCGTCAGTGGCTCTCGTAAACGCAGTGCCCCTAGCGGTTACAGCAGGTTTCCAGGAGCCCTTTCTTTCAAAGTTTATGCCAAGATAGCAGAATCTATCGGTGAGCTCTACCTGTTTTTCATCCAGAGAAATTGGGCACGGTGGCCTTCTATTCTTAGTTCCGCATGGCATAGTGTACGCTTTAGAGACATTCACGCGAAGGCCTCTATTTTTCATAAACTCTGAAAATTTTGACACCGCCTTTTGTAGCTTCGTGTGGTTAGAGGAGCACTCACTCTCTACTTATAATGCTTCCTTGAACTTATGTTACTATTTCAACTTTTTTTACCTCAAAGCGTGCAGCTAAGGTAGCACGTCTGCCCTATCACGTGCCAAAAACTTAGACAACCTTATCTTAAGTGTGAATAACACTTAACCTTAGCGCACTGTTGCTCAAGCGCAGAACGCGCTACACATTAAATGTACACTCTTCTGCTTTTTCAAAATTAATTTTAGTGTGTTTTCACAACAGTAGTTTCCAACAATTACAAAATAAACACAACTTATATTCAATTTGACTCAAAAATGTTATTATAACTCAATATTCAAAAACTTCATAATCAGTTTGTTTTCCAATTATAACATTTCATCTGTGTATGCCCAATGCATTTCGAGCTGTAGGCAGCTCTTCGTCGGGGGCCTGTGGAAAAATGATGCAAAAAACAATACTATCACTCGAGAGTCTTTGAAGCACAAAAAATGTTAGTAAATAGTGAAGTGGAGCTAATCACTCCAAACAACGAAAAAGCCTTCACCTTCACCTTAGTGCACGTGTACAAAACGCTAGAAAAGCAACTTACTACTATCGCGCTCCTCAAGCGCTAAATCATTCTGTAAAAACAAAAATCAGAACATATCCACTGAACTCAAGTGTCTACCAGGATGGCTGGAACAAAATCTAAACTCTTATAAATCAGTCCGGTTAACTCAAGCAACGAGTTACCTTGTCTTCAATTCCACTAATCACCAAAATGTGTTCACCGCGTTCCTGTTTTCAACCTGCAAAAATAACGGAGAAACCCATGTCTATAAAACGGGCAACTGGCTAACCCTGATCAAAGTCGCTGACACCGCTGCTGCAGCGCAGCACGCTCACCTCCTCAAAATTCCTCTGCACGTCTTCTCTAAGCTCCTCGCTGTTGAAACCCTCTCGCGTTCTCCTCTCAAAACAGTGGATGCGAGACCACAAACCTCGCCGGCTCTAAAACACACGCTTCGTCAAACAACATAGAAGACGGACTGGCATCTAAACTTCCACCTTCTAAACCGCGCCATCTTATAATGGTGAAACTACCCATCGGAGTGAAGGAAAGTTAGTGAAAAAATAAAAATTATCAGAATTATCATGTACCATAGTATGCTGCTTGTAACTGACAATATCATATTGTATTTGTATGTATTCTCTAGCATTTTGAGGCACATTGTGTTTTATTTCGAGTCTCTATTTATCATTTATTCTGATAATTTTTATTTTTTCACTAACTTTCCTTCACTCCGATGGGTAGTTTCACCATTATAAGATGGCGCGGTTTAGAAGGTGGAAGTTTAGATGCCAGTCCGTCTTCTATGTTGTTTGACGAAGCGTGTGTTTTAGAGCCGGCGAGGTTTGTGGTCTCGCATCCACTGTTTTGAGAGGAGAACGCGAGAGGGTTTCAACAGCGAGGAGCTTAGAGAAGACGTGCAGAGGAATTTTGAGGAGGTGAGCGTGCTGCGCTGCAGCAGCGGTGTCAGCGACTTTGATCAGGGTTAGCCAGTTGCCCGTTTTATAGA